>NW_024081226.1:0-1205294 GCF_003009895.1 Hyaena hyaena | reverse complement strand
GTATAGATAAACCACATCTTCTTGATCCATTCATCTGTTGATGGACACTTAGGCTCTTTCCATGTTTTAGCTATTGTGGAGAGTGCTGCTATGAACATTGGGGTACATGTGCTCCTATGCCTCAGCATTTCTGTATCCCTTGGGTAAATTCCTAGCAGTGCTATTGCTGGGCCATAGGGGAGTTCTATTGTTAGTTTCCTGAGGAACCTCCACACTGTTTTCCAGAGGGGCTGTACCAGTTTACATTCCCACCAACACCACTTTCTTTTTTTTAAAAAAATTAATGTTTATTTATTTTTAAAGAAAAACAAAGTGCAAGAGGAGGAGGTGCAGAGAGAGAGGGGGACACGGAATCCAAAGCAGGCTCCAGACTGTGAGCTGTCAGCACAGAGCCCGATGTGGGGCTTGAACCCACAAAGGGTGAGATCACGACCTGAATCGCTTAATGGACTGAACCACCCAGCCACCCCTCACCCACTTTCTAATAAAGTCATCCTAGCAGGTATGTCCTACACAATCATTCTAATGTTTCTCTCTCTCTTTTTATTTATTTTTAATTAATTAACCAATTAACTTTATATTTTAGTTAACATACAGTGCAATATTGGTTTCAGGAGTAGAATTCAGGGATAGTGATTCACCACTTACAGACAACACCCAGTGCTCCTCACAAGTGCCCTCCTTAATCCCCATCACCCATCTAGCCCACCCCCCACCCATCTTCCTCCATCAACCTTCAGTTTGTTCTCTATCATTAAGAGTCTCTTGTGGTTTGTTCCTCTCTCTTCTCTCCCCACCCTTCTCGTATGTTCATCTGTTTTGTTTCTTAAATTCCACATATGAATAAAATCAGATCGTATTTGTCTTTCTCTGATTGACTTATTTTACTTAGCATTAACACACTCCAGCTCCATCCATGTCATTGCAATCTCTCTCTTTTTAAAGTAATACTTTATTTCTTAGAAAAGTTTTATATTCTGAAGACAAATAAATGTACTTGTCCTATTAAAAAAAAAGAGAAGTTTTAGGTTCACAACAAAACTGAGGCAAAAATCCAGAGAATTGCTACAAACCCCTACATGCATACATGCATAGCTTCTCCCATTATCAGAATTTCCCACCACAGTGACACATTTCTTACATTTGATGAGCCTACAGTGACACAGCATAATCACCCAAAGTCCATAGTTTTCATTAGAGTTCAATCCTAATGTTGTAAATTCTGAGGATTCGGACAAATGTATAATGACATGTAGTCATTATTAAAGCATCATACAGAATGTTTTCACTGCTCTAAAAATCCTCTGTGCTCAGCCTATTCAACCCCCTTAGACCCCAGCAAGAAGTTTTGCCTTTTCCAGAATGTTGTCATACAGTAATTTAAGTCATTCAGTATGTAGACTTTTCAGATTGGCTTCTTTCACTTAGTAACATGCACATAGTGTTTCTCCGTCTCTTTTTAAGGCATGATGACTCATTTGTTTTTAGCATTTAATAATAGTTCATTGCCTGGACATACCACAGTTTATCTTTTCACCCCTCTGTAGGCATCTTGGCTGCCTCCATGTTTTGACAATTATGAATCCAGCTGTTATAAACATCTGTGTGCAGGTTTTAGTGTAAACATAAGTTTCCAACTCCTTTGGGTAGATATCAAGGAGCACAATTGCTGGATTGTATGGTGAGGATATATTTAGCTTTATAAGAAACTACCAAGCTGTCGTCCACAGTGCCTGTACTGTTTTGCATTTCCACCAACAATGAATGAAAGTTTTTGTTGATCTGCATTCTCAGCAGTATTTGACATTGTCAGTGCCATGTTAGTAAGTGTGGAGTAATATCTTGTTGTTGTTTTAATTTACATTTCCCTGACATGTGATGTGGAACATCTTTCCATATATTTGTTTGTTATCTGTGTATCTTCTTTGGGGAATTGTCTTCAAAGTCTGTAGCCCATTTTCAAATTGAGGTTTTTGTTTTGTTTTCTTTTTTTAAAAATTTTTCTTTATTTTTTAAGTTTGTTTTTGAGAGAGCAGTTTTTAAATTTAATGAAGTCCAGCTTATCAGTTACAAAGTCCAGCTTATCAGTTACTTTTTTCATGGTTCAACTTTGGTGTTGTATCTAGAAAGTTATTGCCATACCCAAGATTATTGGTACTATCTTCTGGTAATTAGATAGTTTTACATTTGACATTTGAGTTTGTGATCCATTTTGAGTTAATTTTTGCAAAGGGTCTCTATCTAGATTCATTTTGCTCCATGTGACTATCCAGTTGTTCCAGACCCATTTGTTGAAAAGATGATTTTTGCTCCATTATATTGCTTTTGCCCCTTTGTCAATGATGAGTTGACTGTATTTATGTGGGTCTATTTATAGGCCCCCTATTCTGTTCCATTGATCTGTTTGCCTATATCTTTTGCCAATAGTATCTCTTTTTTTATTTTGTTAAAAACACATCTTGGTTTCATACACTTCCCCCTAAAAAGGCAAACAATTTGTGAGTGATGACATTTTACTTGCTAGGGAAAACTAAAGATCTATAAAAAATAAATTGGAAAAAAAAATAAATTGGAGAAGACAAAAATGTATTTGGGGGGACTATCTTTCATGTCTGAAAGGAGTGTGATTTTATCAAGGGCTCCACAATCAGTGTTGATACAAATGAAACACCAGAGATTGGTTTACCTGACAATTCAGTCTGAAAATTATATAAATATTTCTGTTTTTATTAAGAATCTGCTTAAGTTAACATGTTTGAGAATACTAAAAACTACAAGCATCAAGAGAATGAGAGTCATAGACTGGGAGATAATATTTACAAAAGACACATCTGATAAAGCACTAGTATTCAAAGTATACAAAGAACTCTTAGAACCTAACAATAAGAAAATAAACAACCTGGGGCACCTGGATGGCTCAGTCGGTTAAGCATCCAACTTGGGTTCAGGTCATGATCTCATGGTTTGTGAGTTCAAGTCCTGCATTGGGCTCCATGCTGACAGCTCAGAGCCTGGAACCTGCTTCAGATTCTGTGTCTCCCCTCTCTCTGCCCCTCCCATGCTCATGCTCTATCCCTCTCTGTCTCTGTCTCCCAATTATAAATAAATGTTAAAAAAAATTAAAAAAGAAAATAAACAACCTGATAAGAAAAATAACAAAAGACCTGAATAGACATTCCTTAACCAAAAAGATATATGGATGACAAACCAACATGTGGAAAGATGTTCAACATCATATGTCATCAAGGAATTGCAAATTAAAATGAGATACTACTCCAGTCCTATCAGAATGACCAAAATCCAAAACACTGACAACACCAAATGATGACAAAGATGTGGAGCAACAGGAATGCTCATTCACTGCTGGTGAGAATGCAAAATGGTGCAGCCATTTGGAAGACAGTTTGGCAGTTTCTTACAAAACTAAACATATGCTTACCATGTAATCTTGCAATCATCCTCTTTGGTATTTACCCAAAGGTGTAGGAAACGGATGACCACAGAAAAACTGTGCATGGATGTTTATGGTAGGTTTACTCATACTTGTCAAAGTTTAGAAGCAACCTTGGTGTCTTTCAGTAGGTGAAAGGATAGATAAGCTGTGATCCATCTAGACAATCAAATATTGCTCAGTGATAAAAAGAAATGAGCTATTAATCCATGAAAAGATATGGAGGAAACTTAAATGCGTATTCTTAAGTGAAAGAATTCAATCTGAAAAGGCTCCATACTATATGGTTCCAACTAAATGATGCTCTGGAAAAGACCAAGCTATAGATATAGTAACAAGAACTATGGAGATAGTAAAAATATCAGTGGTACCAGGGGTTCCAGAGAAAGATGAATAGGCAGAGCACAGAAGACTTTCAGGGCAATGCAACTATGCTGTAGGATAGTATAATGGTGGATACCTGTCATTATACATGTATCCAAGTCCATAGAATGTACAACATCAGGAGTGAACACTAATAATGTAAACTATGGACTTTGGGTAATAATGGTATGTCAGTGCAGGTTCATAGATTATAAGAAATGTACCACTGTGGTATGGGATGTTGATAGTGGGGGAAATTGTGCACATGTGGGGACAGGGGCGATGTGGGAACTCTATACTTTCCTCTCACTTTTGCTGTGTACCTAAGACTGCTCTGAAAATAAAGTTCACTAATTAGAAAAATAAAACAAAACTACTAAGCATAAATTTATTCTAAAATCTTCTTGAGAGAATAAAATAATTTATATAACAAGCATGTAAATATGTCATAAATCCTATTCATAAGCGAAAAACAACATTCTGTTTAGTGAGCTATGTTTTGGCTGGCATTATACTATAAACTTAGGATATTTACGTAATGCTAATTATAACAATACAATGAAAGGAATTTACAAGCAACAAAATCTGTCTTATGTCTGTATTTCCCTCTCCCATCTATTCCTCTTTTCTTCTTTTCTTCCTCTTCCATTTTCTCTTATCCTCATCCTGTTTTCATAAACTTTCAGTGTTTGAAAAATGAGAATATGCATGTTTGCATTTTCTATTAAGAAGTGAACCCACCCAAAATGTCAGGAGAAAGACCTTCTTGTTGAAAACCTCTCAACCAGAAGTCTATGTAAATATGCATACTTTTCAGAAGACTCATGCTTTGTGGTTTTTGTGTTCCTAAAATAAAATGACATATTGGGAATTGGATACAAATAGCTCATCTAATGAGCAACTCTGTTCTTTCTTGAGTATCATGAGTATAATCAAGGAAGTGACCAATTATCTTGGATTAATATTATATACTCTAAAAAAGGGGTGGTTTTTGAGTACATCTGTGCACATGTTTGTTGGAAGAGGGGAATATATGTGAGTTGACCCTACTGTTTTTATACTTATGAGTCTATGTTTTAGACTTTTCAACCATGTTTTATACACTAGACGTTTTGACTTATTAATGGGTCATAACATCAATTGAGTAGATTGCAACCAGTGCCTTTTTGTTTTTCAAGACTAAATAAAAACTATCAGAATATATGGCCCTTAGGAAGGGTAAGTTATAAAACATGAAGCTTTAGTTTTAGGATTATTTATTGAGTTAAGGTATACATTATATATGTATTTAGTTGTGGCTTGCAACCAACATAGTTTGAGAACCACTATTTTAGAGCAATCATGTCTCCCTTTACCCATTAAGAATAAAAAGTAATAACAATGCCATTACCTTAAATGTACCCAGTTACTCTTTCTTCCTATGGGCTCCCAGTACTTCATGAATGATATGGTATCATTTACAGTGACAGCGGTCTTGTATACAATGCAGACAGCAGCTGCCACAGATGGGAAATGGGAGCCCATGAAAGACTCATCTGAGGGTTGTGAGTGAGCTTGGCCAGAAAGTCTTTAGGTGGATGTGCACGAGCATGAAGGTGGAAATGGAGCTAATCCCTCCACTTTCTCCTTAATTGCATGTAGCCCTTTTCACCACCTGCCCAAAGTATGTGCTCAGTGTTTTAAATAAATCTGGTACAAGGGAGAAATATCTAAATGCTCTGGAAGTTGTAAAGAAGCCTGGAGATTCAAGTGTGCATAAATATTCTGCTCCAGTAGTTCTTGGGTTTTATTTGTGAAACCTCTAAGGATGGCCATTAATGCATAAGTGGGTGTTATCTTCATGAAAGTTTAATTTAGCAAGAGAAGAGAAAGACAATTTGTGTGACATTCATCAGGCTCTGGTTAGAGTGTTCCACTGAGGCTCATGCTACTCAGCAAAAACCACGAGAGGCTTCAAGCAAATAAGATGTCCTCACCCATAGGGATGACTGTTTCTTAACTGTTTCAGTAACTCACCACCCAGCATTGAACTATCCTGTGAATATTGGTGTTCACTCCCCAGATGAGTGGTTTGCTCCAATAAGAGTTCATGGCTCCTATTTCACTTGTAGCACCCCTAATCGACAAGCTCTGGCACATCTTTAAATAAGTGGCTGATGGTCACTGGTGAAAGAATACCTGAGGACGAATAAACAGTTGGGACTCCATGGTAAGTGCCGAACAGAAGAGAAAGGCAGAGCAAGCCAATGGACATTTGTCTTGTGTTTGTTACATCCCAGGCACTTGACATGCTAAGGGGTCTGAGCGCTTAATTCCACCCTGACTAGGGACAGGCATATGTGTATTTCCTTGGACCACCAAGCCATGCTTTGATGCCAGCTTGGTGTCCTACAAGTCAACAGTCGACTCAATTGTGACACTATCTAACCTGTACATAGTGTCAGATTCCAAAGGTTAAGAGCTTAGTCCCACAAAATTGCCCTGCTCCCTTCCAGCTTGGACAGAAGTTCCATGCCTAGGTTATCACCTGTGCTTCTGGCTATAAATTGGAGGGTCCAAAGACTCTCTCCTTGGGTTCAGTTAATTTGCTAGACTGAATCACAGAACTCAGAGACACATTTTGCTCACTAAATTACTGGTTTATATGAAAGGATATAACTCAGAAAGAGCCAGATGGAAGAGACACATAGGGCAACATATGAGGAGTGCTCGGAGTTACTTGCCTTCTCCAGGCATGCCACTCTTCCCAAATCTCCAAGTGTTCAGCACCATGGAAGTTCTCTGAACCTAGTCCTTTGGGTTTTTATGGAGGCTTCATTACTTAGACATGATTGACTAACTCACTGACCATTGGCGTTGATTCAACCTCTAGGCCCTCTCCCCTCTCTGAAGGTCCAATCACATGTTTGGTTCTCTGGCAACCAGCCCTCATCTTGAGATAACGGACGATGCATTCCAAAGTGACTCTATCCTTTTTACCACTTAGGAAATTCCAAGCATTTTAGAAACTCTCTAGAATGCGGATGAAAACCAAATATATAACTCTCCTTACAAATTACAATATCACACATGCATTATCTCCACCCAACCCTTTAGAGTTGTAATCAGCACACATGCAATTATCTCCACTTTACAGAGAAGAAAATTGAGACTCAGAGGAGCGAAGTAATTTGCTCAAGGTCACCCAGTGGCCCAGCAACTAAACTGAGATTCTAGATGGGCCTTGCTCTTTTTGAGCTTGGTCTCTTCTACTAAAGAAAGATGATACCCCTGTCATTGATTTCTGAGACTTCATTTGAGTGAGGGAAGTTGCAGGAAGTGTTGAGTCAGTGTCTGGTACACAGGCAAGTTGGTAGGTTGGTTTCTCCCTAGAGCAAATGTTTCTTAACCTGAAGTGTGTCAGTAGTTACAGACTGCAGACCATGCCCAGGCTCATCCAGAGACTTGCTGGGTGGAGATGTATGTTGAGTGCTGCACTAGCTTATCCACTGGCAGCAATAGACTCTTGGCAGTCAGCTGTGGACCTGACACACCTTTCACTTTGCTGCTGAAGACTCCCAAGCCTGAGTGCACAGCCTGCAGACATGGGCCAGACTCTGGGAAAGCCCTCCTTTCACAGCTATTTCCTGCTGTGATCTTACATTGTTCCCTTCCCTACATCTTCAGAGAACAAGGGAAGCAGGGACTGAGCTCTAATGCACTATGAGTAAAAGCACCCCTCTGCTGCCTTCTGTCGACTGTGTAGCAACACTCACCCTCTGTTTTATGATGCTCCAGCCACGCATGATTTCCTCTGTTCCTCGAATACCCCAGGTTCTCTCCTCCTAGCATTTGCACCTGCTCTTCCTTCCCTAAGAAGCTCTTTTCTTTTCTTGGCTTTTTACATTTTTGTGTCTTCTCATCCTATAGATCCCGCTGGGATGCCTTCCAGACAGCTTCTTCTATGGGGCCAGTGTCTCTCATGTATTACTCTCTGGGAATTCCCTTCTTTATTTCTTTATTTACTTTTTAAAAGTTCATTTATTTACTTTTGAGTGGGTGGGGGAAGGGGCAGAGAGAGGGGGAGAGAGAGAGAATGCCAAACAGGCTCCGCAATGTCAGCACAGAGACAAAGTCCGATGCAAGGCTCAAACTCACAAACCATGAGATCATGACCTGAGCCGAAAACAAGAGTAGGACGCTTAACTGACTGAGCCACCCAGGGGCTCCTTTCTTTCTTTACCTTTAATAATATTTGAAGTTGTAACATAGGCTCCATGAGGCCATTTTGTGTTTTTGTTTTTTGTTTTCTGTTTTGCTCACAGTTTCCAGTGCCAAGAACAGAATTTGATGATTGGTGTTTGTTGAGTGAGTAAATGAATGCATATGTTGGTTTATTAGACATTACTTATCTTCTTTTGTTGGAACATGAGCTCCTTAAAAGCAGGACCTCATCTGTCCAGGTTTCTTCTGACCCCCAGGGTCTAAAAAAGTATCCAGCATAACACAAGGGCATAATAAATAGTTCTAGTGAATCAACTGAACTCAAGCTCTACATCTACCAGGCCTACTGTTCACATTACCAGGGTCCAGGGAGAAAGTAGAAATGGACACCTATATACCATATTGAGTAACTAAGTTGATATATTAAATAAAATACATTCTGTTCTCCTACCTTGACAGATAATCTTTTATGATAACCTAGGGAAACAGAGTTTTGGATTCTAAGACTCCCTAGAGTTCCAAAATTGCATACTGAAATGCAGTGGAATGGACAGACTTGGCCCTGGCTGGCCATCCATGCAGATGGCTCACACTCTTCTCCTCCCACCCTCTGCTCCATTCCACACTTTGAGGATATTAAATAAGCACATGTTTGGATACTTCCAGACATATATTCAAATTGTCTCTGTCCCTCTTGCAAACAGTTACCCCTGGGATGGCCCTCAGGCCTGAGGGTCTACCAATAGAAGGATGGACCCTGAAAAGAAGCCTTGTGCAGGTCTTGCAAGTAGACTTGGGGCAGCATTTGAGCAGCAAACTCTGGGAACTGGGACACGGCTGGGGGGTGGTTCCAGGTTCTGGGTGGGCACGATTGTGTACTCCCCACCCTAGCCGATGGGGCACAGCTGGAAGTGGGGTAGAACAAGACCATCTGGAGTTCATGCCCTTAATCCACAGGCAGGAATGTATGTGAGAATGGGGGGTTAGCTGATCTGAATGTGAGCAGGCACAGAGAATGGAAGGGCAGGAAGAAAGAGAGGAGGCTGAGGTGCCTGGGTGGCTCAGTCAGTTAAGCATCTGACTTCGGCTCAGGTCATGATCTCACAGTTCGTGGGTTTGAGCCCTGCGTCGGGCTCTGTGCTGACAGCTAGCTCAGAGCCTGGAGCCTGTTGCAGATTCTGTATCTCCCTCTTTCTCTGACCCTCACCTGCTCACGCTGCCTCTCTCTCTCTCTCAGAAATAAATAAAACATCAAAAAGAGAGAGAGAGAGAGAGGAGGTTGTCCGAAATGGGTATGTAGTTCACCTGGCTACTGTGCCAGCCTCCCTGGGTGGTGTGGTCTCTGCCTCCTGCCAGAAGACACTGGGAGGGAAGTTCATGCTTGGAAGCAGACAGAGCAGGACAGCAGGTCTTGGGTTTGGTTGGTCCCAGAGCACAATTTCATTAATGCCATCCAAATCAAGCCAAATAGGTTAATCCTGCTGGTGAATCTGCTTTATTTCTCACTAAAATAAAACTGACATGAAAAAGTGTTCTCTCAATGACATTGGGTGAAAACCTGAGGGGGAAAAGCACACGTACAAAATACCCTATGCTATTAAAGGTAACACTGAGAAGAAATATCCTTAATGAACTCATGGAGGCTCATGTGACCTCTGAGTTTATTCAGAACACTTCGTCAAAAATTTTAATTGCAGGAAAGAGTTTCCATCCTTGAGCACCTTCTCAGAGCAAACACACGTTGAGCACCAGAGCCCCAAAGGCGCACAATTTAGGAGCCCAGCCCTTGAGGAACAAGTCGATTTTGAGATGATCTAAATGAAGATTTGTTGTGTGCTCTTTTAGATTCATGCTCACATTCCATGCTATTTATTAATTATTTTATAAGTAAAATCTTGAAAACATTCTACTTGGCCTCCTAAAAGCTTTTAAGTGAAACTGAACAGGTGGGAGGTTTCATGAAAAGAAATAATTAAACTTTTTAAATCAGAATTCTACCAATGCAAATATTGAGCCTCTTTCGTTTTCATTAATTTGACTTAAAGCGTCTTAAAAAATGCATTAAGGTTCCACAGTGTTTCACTCTAATTGTAATTTATGTTTCTTTTCTCCTCTCACCTTTATCTTGCAGGCTTTCTTTTTCAGTCTTTATTTCCATTTTACCTCTGAGCAGTGTACAAGTCATCACCTTTCTCAGTAACAGGGGTTGCGATAGTCAATAATTATGTGATTTTAAAAAATGATAAGTTCTTCTAATTGCTTTAGCTAATAAAATGACATAGAGCTGATAAGCCTGAAATATGCTGCTTAATTGCCTTTGCTAAAGATAGAGTTGGCTGGCATTACTTATAGTCTTTTAGCTTCAAAGACATAATCCAAGTGTTGGAGAAAATGACTCCGAAATCTTAGGGAAAAATGACACTTATATTCTCTTCTTTTTGGTAGGACAAAGATATAAGAGAATCTTTGATACGACTCTGTTGAATAATCCCATAATTTCATAAAAATCATTCTTTTCTAAAAGATAATAAAGCAGGGCAACAAAATAAAAAGATAAATCAGATATGATGAAACTTAAAAAAATAACATGTACTTCAGAACACACCATGAAGAAAGTGAAAAGGCAATTCACAGAATGGGAGAAAATGTTGGTAAAGCATATGCCTGGTGAGGGACTTGTATCTAAAATGCATAAATGGGTCTTTAACTCAACAATAAAAAGACAACTAGTCAAATTTTAAAACAGGTAAAGGAAATAGACATTTCTCCAAATGGAGGAATAAATATTTCTCCAAAGAAGATGTACAAATGGCCTGTTAGTGCTTGAAAAGATACTCAATATCATTAGGCACCAGGGAAACACAAATCGGAACCACAATGAGATACCACTTCACAGCCACCAGTATGGCTGGAATCAAAAGGACAGACAATAGCAGGAGATGATGAGGATGTGGGAAGATCATTCTATACTTACACACAGCTGAAGAAATGTAAGATGGGGCAGCTGCTTTGGGAGACAGTTGGGCAGTTCCTCAATGATTAAATACAGGATTACATATGACCCAGCAATTCCACTCCTAGGTATATAATCAAGAGAAATGAAAAGTATGTCCACTCAACTTATACACGGATGTTCATACCAGCATTATTCATAATAGCCAAAAATGGAAATCACACAATGTCTATCAATGGATGAATGGATAAACAAAATGTAGTTTATTCTTGCAATGGAATATTATCTAGCATTATAAAGGAATAAAGGGTATTATCTGGTATTATAAAGGGTACATGTGGCAACACAGATAGACTTTGAAAACACTATGCTAAGAGAAAGAAGCTCCTCACAAATGGTCACTTGTTGTATGATTCTGTTTATATGAAATGTCCAGAATAGGTAGTAAAGATTAGTATTTGTCTAGGGCTGAGGTGGTTGGGAAGAAATGGACAGTGACTATTCATGGGTAATGGATTTCCGTTTGGAGTATGAAAAGGTTCTAGAATTAGATACCGGTGATGAGATACACAACTCAGTGAAAAAAAAAAAAAAACCCAAACATTACATGCATGGAGTTTTTGTAAATGAAATGGGTGAATTGTATAGTATGTAGAGTGTATCTCAAAAAACTGTTATAAGAGGCAACTGGGTGGCTCAGTCATTTGAGTTAACTACTATTGATTTCCACCCAGGTTGTGATCCCAGGTTTGTGGGTTTGAGCCCTGTGTTTGGGTCCGAGCTGAACATGGATCCTGCTTACGATTCTCTCTCTCTTTCCCTCTGTCCCTCTTTCCTGCTTGCCCTCTCTCTTTCTAAAAAGAAAATGTTATAAAATAAGATAATTATCTTCTCTTAAAATTTTGTAATTTTTATTTTTGTGTTTCAGAGCCTCCTTGGAGCTTTCAAAGGTAACAAATGCTCTTTCAACAAGCTAGCTGGAAAGAGATAGTTTTACTATTTCTACTATATTTTACATGTATAATTTCATCCTTTGCTTTTCTCCTCAATAGGAAAATTTAACCAAATCCATTTTATGATAAGCTCTATAGAGCAACCATAATTTAAAAAAAATTTTTTAATGTTTATTTATTTTGAGGGAGGAAGAGACAGAGTACAAGCAGGGGACGGGCTGAGAGAGAGGGAGGTACAGAATCCGAAGAAGGCTACAGGGTCTCAGGAATCAGCACAGAGACTGATATGGGGCTTGAACTCACAAACCATGAGAACATGACTTGAGCTGAAGTCAGACGCTTAACCGACTGAGCCACCCAGGCGCCCCTAGAGTAACCATAATTTTAAGGAGATGCCTTTTAATTTTTTTAATGCTACCTGAGTATTTAACATGAGTACTTAATCTGTTTGGAGTTCTAGGAAGAATTTAAATTTGAATCCACCCAAATTCTCCCCATGTGCTGTGTTACTTCCCTGTCCAAGCTCCCATTATTTGTTTCCCATTCAGAGTAGCCCCCTGAGAGGCCTCCCACATCCTGGCCTCAGTCCCGTCTGTTCTTCACACTGAAGCTAGACATTTTAAAGGAAGTTTTTTTTAATGTTTTATTTATTTCTAGGAGAGAGAGAGACAGCGTGAGCAGGGAAGGGTCAGAGAGAGAGGGAGTGACAGACTGAAACAGGCTCCAGGCTCTGAGCTGGCAGTCAGCACAGAGCCCGACGCGGGGCTCGAACCCACGAACCGCGAGATCATGACCTGAGCGAAAGTCGGACGCTTAACCGACTAAGCCACCCAGGCGCCCCTGGACATTTTAAAAAATGCAAATAGAATCATGTCCTTCCTCAGTCATAAAACTCTTCAAATGCCTATTGACTGTTCTCATGATAAAGATGAGATGGTGGTCCGCCAGGCTCTGCAGGGTAGGGCCTTGCCTACCTTTGTAAGACCATCACCCACTCCCCCACCCCCCACTCCAGCCAGGAGCCTCCCTGTTCCCAGGAAGCACACACTTGTGCCACAGAGCCATGCCACTTGTGGCACCTACTCCTGTACCTCTAGGCTGCTGGTTATCTCCTACCGCGTGTGAGATCTCTCTAGTTTTGGTTCCTTGATGCCATGTTCCTTTCTGCTGGAGCCCTTATCTTAATATACAAGTATACATTCGTTACTGAAGGGAGAGCAGGTGTTATGAGTCAGAGACTGGACTCCAACCATCGTATCACACCATTGCCAAGTATACCACAGGATGTCCAACACAGTAGAAGGCTACAGGGAAGGCCATGACTGGCTCAGTGTCAGGAGGAAAGGGAAGGTCCCCCTCAGTGGGGACGCCATTCTGACAGGATTCAGGAGGGTAGGTTTAGCCAGGCAGAGTCTGGAGTTGGGAGAACATGAGCTAAGACACACATGCATAGAAGTATTGTGTTTAGGGAAAAGCAGGATTTCAGTGTGGTTGCCACATGGACGCTGAGACAAGGGGTACGTGCTGGGTGAGACAGGAAACAGGGCAGGGACGCGTTTGGAAGGTGAGGCTGGTCCCATGCTGCAGACAGCCCTGTGGGCAATGGAAAGTCTCTGAGCATCTCTAACAGGAAAATGGTTTCAGTAGGCTTTTGTGCTGGGAGGAGGACCTTGGGAGAAGTGTAAAGGACAGAAGAAAAGAAAAAGCCCCAAAGCAGGGAGACTGGTCCAACAGGGGAACATTCCAGAACAGGAGGCCGTGTTCTGAGGCCCAGTGAATGGCTTACTGTAGGCCAGGCACTGGGAGATGGAGCAGTCAGGTCCTGGCAATCCAACAGCCAAGTGATTCCAGCTTCAGAGAGGAAGTCAGACCTGTGGGCAGGTATCCAAGTGCTGTTTAGTCATCCTATGAATAAAAGAAGGGGAAATGTCTCCTTTTCTTGTTAGGTTTAGAGAAATGTCTATCTTGCTTCTAAAGAGGGCTCTATTTGCAGTCAAGGGTTAAATTCTGACTCAGTTCCCCTTGTCATCTTATCTATTTCCAAGGATACTATAAACAAAGTGACAGAATTAATCAGTATTAAAACTATACAAATGTTCTTTCACAGCAGCCTTGTTGGTCATTATAATAATGACTTTAAAAATACAAATATGCAGGTGCCTGGGTGGCTCAGTTGGTTAAGTCTCCGACTTCGGCTCGGGTCATGATCTCACGGTTCGCGGGTTTGAGCCCCACATCGGGCTCTGTGCTGACAGCTAGCTCAGAGCCTGGAGCCTGTTTCAGATCCTGTGTCTCCCTCTCTCTTACCCTCCCCTGCTCACACTGTCTCTCTCTCTCAGAAATAAATAAAACATTGAAAAAATACAAATATGTATACATATACATTCATATATGTATATAATTTGGTCAAAAGAGTCTAAACCACAACTTAAAGCATGAAATATTTTCTTTGTCCCTAATAATTGCCTCTCATAGGCTTTGTAAAATCCAACCTTTCTCACCGGGTGGATGGTACCTCTAAGTTCATATTAGTATGGTTCTATACATCTAATCTTATCAGATATTAAAACTTACTTCTAGCCAACCTACAACACTTTTCCCTGTTTTCCCAATGTGGGCCAGCTTTGTGGTTATAGCAGCCAGCCTGGGAGTGAAGCTGGAGAGCTGTGTCTTGCTTTTCACTCCCTCTGCTTCTTCTTTTTCTTCTCTGGTGGTGGGGATGAGGGAAGGGAAAGGGATGGTGATCACCACAAATATGACTCATGCTTATGAGTCCATAGGCTCATGGTGGATTGGTGCAGGTCCTGAGAGATTCATGGGAGAGAAACTCAGCTTCTAGCAGTTTCTCTGGGTTTTGGTGGTTGCTCATCAAGCTCAGCATAACTTTCCTTTGAAGCTTCTGTTGGCCGCCCTCTCTGCTTTACTCAATTCTTTGACCCAGGTTGTGGTTGTTCTCATCAAGTTTACCCCATTTGTCCAATTATGGAGATCAGAGTTGTCACCTGTGAACTGGGGTGTGACATACTGGTCCCAGATCCCTTGTACCCCAGTGCCATCTTGCCCTGTGCTCTTCCCCTCTCTTCCATAATTACCAGGACTAGAGATCTAAGGCTGGTGTTGAGTAAACTTCCAATCAAGTAAAAAAAATGCTAAGTCCCCTTCTAATACAAGTGAGTATTAGAAATGATGTTTGTGGGTAGTCCCTTCCCTGGCATTGGGGAGGGAAGTACCCTCACCCATTTGAGGGGGAAAGGAAGTCTTGCTTCATGAATTGCTGTCTTTTGCCATATTTGTGGGATCTGTCTCATAGCTTTCATGGCAAAACTGTCAGCTGGGTCACCATCCCTCACTCCATGGCATGTGCGAATCTCAAGCGGAAATGGGTGCCTCCTCTGAACTAGATTCTGCAGACTTTAGTGACGTTATTTTTAGCGGGGGCCTTTCTACTATAGTCCTTCTATTTTCAGTGATCTCAAGGGAGCAAAGGTCCCAATCGGTGTCTCACACTATTTATCAATCTCCCCACTCCCGGCCTTTTCTTTAGAGATGCCATTTCTCCTGAATGATGGTAATCTTTCCAAATTGCTCTTTCAAGCATGTAGATTCCAGTATCTTCCAGGATGAGAACAGAGGTCTCATTGCATCTTTTCCATCTGTTTGTTCATCCTTCCTCTTATATTTTCAACTGCCATTTTTCCTACAGCTTGTAATATGCTCAGCTCATGTTCAGCTTAAAAAGAAGACAAAAGAGGGGCACTTGGGTGGCTAAGTGAGTTAAGCCTCCGACTCTTGATTTCAGCTCAGGTCATGATCTCATGGTTCATGAAATCGAGCTCTGCATCGGTCTCTGTGCTGATAGTGTGAAGCCTGCTCAGGATTCTCTCTCTCCCACTTGTCCTCTGACCCTTTCCCACTCTGCTATCTAATTAATTTATTAATAAGAAGAAGACAAAAGGAAAAAGTCCTTTTCTTGACTCCACATCACCCAGTACTGGGTTCTTTATTTCATTTCTTCCCCCATGCGACGTTTCCTAGAAATGGTAGATGATACTTTCTTCCCATTTGCTTGTCATTTACTCTTCCATGCATTTTTCCAGTTATAGCAGAAATCTATTTTCATTGATAAATTTTGGTGCATACAGAAAAGCATTAAAAAGAAAATGAACACTTCCCAGCATCCTGTCACCACAGATAATCACGTTTCCTGTTATGAGGTGTTTCCTTCTTGTCCTTTTGCAGCCATTGTTCAAGAGCCACCTTCTTCAGGAAGTCTTTCTCTTTAATCATTCTTTCTGCGTGCATTTCGCCTGCAAATGTACTGGCGTCATCTAGCCCCCTCTCCATACCCCCCACCAGTACGTAAGCTTGTTTAGGGGAAAAATGGCATTTACCTCATCTCTGTATCTCCAGCATTTAATATAATATCTGAGACACAATAAATACCTGAAATTTGAAGATGTCTAAGATATGACTATATAAAAAATAATTCAAAACCTTGTTTATTTGGATGTACCAAGGCAGGAAGGATAAACAAAATCATCTCGAGGGCCAGCCCTGATCCATTTGTGGTGGCTCTCTGTGCCACTTGTGTTGATAGCCGTTTGTGCCAATCCCGGAAAGTGATCAGCCATCCCTAACCCCAGGAGAGGGAGATCCCAAAGAGTACTAGAGCATATCTGAATACTGTTGTTAAAGATAAACAATTTTATTAATTTTGAATGAATTCCATCACTGAAGACAGGCCAAGTGTGGTCCAATAGAGGACCTACCTCAGTAAGCAGATGAGCTGCTTGCATTTAGCATCTAAGCAAGGTTGGTCCTTTCATAGATGGTAACTGGTACATATTGTGGTGTTTGTGTGTTTTCTCCCAGTCCTGAAGCACCCCCTTGGGAACCCTATGCATGCTATCACTTCACAGATATTTCTTTCGTACACAGTGAAAAGGTCAATGTTAGCCCAGCTCTCTCTTGGATTATGGCAAGTTCTAAAAGGATGAATCAGAATTAATGAGGTTATTGTAATGTCATTCATTTGCAGAGTTTTGTGCCTTTTTATTTGTTGCGCAGCTGTCTCCGTGCTTGGTGTTTACTTTTGTGTGAATGCCTGTGTTAGTGTTGCCTGTCTTAGAATGGAAACTATGAGGGGTCACAGACAGCATCATTTTCGCTTCATCGAGAGTGGAGGTTAAATACGTGGGCTCTAGAGTGACGTTACTGGGTGTGAAACTGCTCTGCCACTTACCACATTGGGCAAGTCTTTTAACCTTTCTGAACCTGAGTGTTTTTACCTGTGAAAAAGAGTTAATAAGAATGATTAAGCAAGATCAGATATATAAGGTGCTTTTGCTTCTGGTTTAAAAAATCACAGTGCTTGGCATGTAGTAAACGTTAGCTGTATTTGAAGTGGTAGCATTGGACTCCCTCATTAGAATAATGTGCACGTAAGCACTTGATAAGTGTAACATGATATTATGCAATACTAGTGCAGTAGCAGTTCTTAACGTGGGTTGATTTTACCTGCCAGGGGACATTTGGCAATATGGAGAAGTTTTGGTTGTCATAAATGGGGAGGAGGTACTTCTGCATCTTTTGGGTGGAGGCCAGGGGTGCTGTTAAACATCCTACAGTGGTACAGGATGGTCCCCAACCACACAGAATTATCCTGCCCCAAATGTCAACAGTGCCAAGCTCTGTGGTAAAGGTGTGAGATAAAAATCCTGAACTAGGGACACCTGGGGGGCTCAGTTGGTTAAGCGTCCGACTTCGGCTCAGGTGATGATCTCATGGTTCATGGGTTCAAACCCTGAGTTGGGCTGTGTGCTGACAGCTCAGAGCTTGGAGCCTGCTTCAGATTCTGTGTCTCACACTCTCTCTGGACCCCCTCTCAAAAATGAATAAACATTTTAAAAAATCCTGAAATACACAAAGAACATCAAAAACTAAGGTGTCTAATTTTTTCTTGACTAATATAAAAGGTTAACAGATTTTCACTTCCTTTTTGTAGTTATTTCTTGCTAGTAGGTGCTTCTACCTTCTAGAAGGTGCTAGCACCTTCCAATGACTCAGAACAATTTTGTCCAATTGCTTTATAAGTATAAAATGTGCTTCTTATCTATTCTGGTGCACTCACCCACAGGTAGTAAAATTTTTAAAGTAAATTATTGGGCATTACAAGGTCTATCTGACTTTGTGTTATTTATATTTGTTATGAATTTTTCCAATAATTGCCAAATTGCCCACTTCTAGTGGAACCAAAGAAGAGAAGTTGTTTATTTGCTTATTCTTTTCCTTGACCAGAGCCAGATCACAGAAAAAAGAGGTTTGCATTTCTTAAGTGTGATCCATAGACTCTCTGCTCAGAATCATGGAACATTCCAGTGCCATGAGAATTCCTGTGTCCCACCCCAGACATGCTGAGTCAGCATCTTCGGAGGGTAAGGCCAGGTAATCTGTATTTCCCAAAAGATTCCATCTAAGTGGCTCAAAGCATTCTAATGTTTGCGAGGCACTGGAATACAATATAAGAGATGTGCAAGAGCTGTGGTCTTATGGTCTTAGTTTTTGTATCAGACAGTTTGTGAACCTGGGGTAAAATACACAGATCCCTAGAGGTCACTAGTTTAGGATTTTCTTTTACTTTTGCCTGGAAAAGGCCTTCAAACTATTCTGCACCTGAAGGTACTAGTTACATTTTTAGTAAAGTAACCTGCTATTTGAGCCCTTGGTGAAGCTCTTAGAAGAGAAAAGCTGTGGACAAAGACAAGCTGATTCTATATTTAGAATGTTCCGTGGGGCTGAGTCTGTGACAAATTCATTCTTGTTCCTCCTAGAATCGCCTGGTTTGTGAAGCAGAGAACAGTTTACTGTATTCTAGCCCTTCAAGTTGGGTAAAACTTAGGGTTATTTATGTGTCCCTTAGGAGAGCCGAGAGATGTAAAAGCCCATTTCTCTTCCTTCTTCACACATCAATTCTTAAGTTAAAATAACATCACACCTTCGGTTCTTATTTTATGAGTTGGTACACCTTTCCAAGTGCCAGTGTAAAGTCTACTGATGCTAATTGCTAATAGAAAATTAGATGTTTTGAGGGAAGAGTGGGAGGGGGGAGCACATTAAATCAAACCTAATTTGCATTCCCTTGCCCAGTTTGAATTGGGACCAATTTGCAAACTGAATTATCTCTCTCGCCTTGGTAGAGTTTATAATAATGCTGAAAGTTTCTTAACTCATGGCAGTGCTTTTTTAATAAAGACACATTCACAGCTGCAGTCTTGGTGCCTTGTAACATATTGCTAATAATTGGGCTAATAAGATCTTAAAGTTAATTAAAAGGAAGGAAAAGCCCATAAAGTCTGATGCAGCTCAAACTGGTTGGAATGTAATAGGCTGACCAAGCAAAACTGCAGAGAGAGAAAAAGGATAGAACTTGTTCACTAGTCATTTACCAACAATGGTTTTTTTTGTTTTTTTTTTGTAAAAAGTTATCACTTTCGCATTTCTCTTAAAACAACAGATAATCATTTAACAGAATTATTCAAGGCCTATTATCTTGTTTCCTTTTACAGAATTTCACGAGACAGCCAAGAAGGTGACACATGGGTAACTTACCACTTCGTAAAATTGACGTTCCTTGAGAGTCTGGGGCACGACCAAAGTCACTTCATAGGTCAGAGGGAACTTGAATGATCTAGCCTGGCTTTCATGTCCGGTTGCAATGCTCACAGTACCTCTTCATAAAAGGATTCCAGGACCAACATGGCAAATAGTAATAGGGTTTCTGTCTGAGTTTTCAAAGGCCCTTCAAGCTTCTCTATTACAAGCCTGCCCCCTTGTATTCCCTGTGTGTCCTTTTTCAAAGTCCACAGCTTCACACAGAGTGATAATCCTGGTTCCCTTGTGCTGAGGTGCTGGTGTTCCCTAACATAAAGAGGGGTAGAACTCTTGCAATGAATGTTGATTTCAGTATGGTGTCCAGATGTGGGGTAACGGAAGGGACAGATGCCGACTATGTACCGTCTATCTGTTTGTAGATGGTAAGGTCCTGGTCTCTCTGCCTGGTTTGTGAGCTGACTTGAATGCCTACTGGTCTTCAAGTCCCTCGGAATATTAATCTCCTGGTCCAGTAGAACCCCAGTACATGACTTACAGTTCTGAAGTGTTTTTTTTCTTTTTGTAAGGCTCCAGATAATTCTGCTAGCAATAGACCCAGCATATGTTCCCATAAATCATACTGGACTCTCTTCTGATCATTTCTAGATTTGGTTTCCTTCTTTAGTGACTGACTTCATCAAAAGAAGCATGTGCATGACATTCCAATATGAGCTTAAATTAAATTTAGGTCAGTGACATTTTGAAATCCTACTTTGCCCTCCCACCTCCCCATTCTGTGACTGTGAAATTGTTAGTGGATCAATAAGAGGCAAATAGGCATTTGCACAATGATCCATGTCTACTTCTCACTTATTGTGTACATGTTCTATTTACTAGCATCACATTCTGATCTGAGAAGCTTTTGGTGACTTATCAGTTGTGGCAGAGGTACCCACATGTCTCTCAATGTCCATTCTCCCATTCTGTAGAAATATTTGTGATGCAACCTCTACCTTGGAACTTGGCCTCGGCTGTTTCCCTTCCAGCTAAGGATTGCCATGGGACTAAATTCCAGTCAATGATGTGTACATTGAAATAGGTTGTTGACCTCCTGGAAAGTGCCCTTAGAGGCAACATTTCTTTTTCCTCTGATTTTGTCCATTCTGCCAGCTGGACTGTGGATACGATGGCTGGAGCTATGGCAACCATCTTAGATAGTGATCTAGGGAATGGAACCATGGACTGAGGAACAACAAGAGAGAAGAAAACTGGGTCCCTGGCACTGCTGAATGCCATACCAGCCCTGGGCCACCCACCCAGTGCCAAATTTTGTGAGAGAAAGATACAAATATTATCTGGTTTATTTTGGCTTTTCTGTTATTGCCAGTCAAAATGAATACTAAGTAATTCATTAGTGTTCTTCAATTCTCAAAATATTCCTTTACAAATCTGCTTCTTTATGTTTGGGATTCATTCAAAAAGGCCCATCATCTCACAGTTTGTTAAAAATTTTTTCTGAACATGGGACCCTGAGTTGTTGTAAACATTGACTTAAATATTCATTAAAGGGTGAGGGCACCTGGGTGGCTCAGTCAGTTGAGCATCTGAGCAGACTTTGGCTCAGGTCACGATCTCATGGTTCATGAGTTCAAGTCCTGTATCGGGCTCTGTACTGACAGTTTGGAGCCTGGAGCCTGCTTCAGATTCTGTGTCTCCCTCTCTCTCTGCATGTCCCTCGCTCTCAAAAATAAACAAACATTTAAAAATTCAAAGAAAAATTCACTAAAGGGTGATTTACTAACACATGATTTGTTTTAGAGATCATGGTCAATATAGGTCTTCCCTTATTGAAATCTTCTTTCTGAAGCCTGGGGCTGGGAGGAAAATGGATCATAAACTTGTCTAGTTCTAGCTGTTTCTTATGGGCACTGTATTGATCTCTTTATATGAAGGGGAGGGAAGACAAGACAAGAGTGAGTATTGAAACCCTTTTCAATCTTGGTTAAATCAAATAAGAGTATGCTATTGACCAACAGCTTCTGGATAGTTATTGAATATCTCTGTTATTCGAGAGTCCATGCCAGGTTGTGTACAGGCCAATAAGACAGGGGACCTGTTTCCAAGAAGTGAAAATCTAGTCAAGGAATGTCTTAGCTTAGGTTCTCCAAAAAGCAGACCCTGAGACAAGGATTTCGATACTTGTAGTTTATTTGTGATTATTCCTGTGATCCCAGGAAGCATGGGAAGGAAGGGAAGAGTGGTAACCAAACAAGTTGATAACTAGGGCACAATCATGTTAAGAATCTTCTAAGGAACTATGTGGAACACGCCTTAGGATCCTCCCACTAAGAGTGAGGAAGTTGGGGTATTGACCTACCAACTTTAATCCTTCATTGATTGGGGGTTGCCCCTAAGGGTTTTAACTCATTAGCATTTCTGGTCCATTTTGTCCATGGGCTGGGCACACAGCTGGGGATAGGCAGGGATTCAGGTTCTGGGCATAAGAAACCATTAGCATGTATGAGAACTGTGCATCAAGCTAAAAGTGACCTGTACAGTCATTCAAGGAGCTATGGGTAAGGCTCCAGCAGCATGTGAAGAAGCCCATCTGTTGGCATTGTTTGGGAAACACATTTAGTCTCTACTGTGTCCTATCATGAAGAGACGGCTGCTGATATATAAGGCTATATAATAAATGCTTGATAGTATAATAGTAGAGTCTGTAAGAAAGGACAGATCACTTTAGGGTTATAGTGCTGAAGAAGGGAGTTACAATGAAAGTCACTTTTGCTTAAAGCTGGTTAAGATTTAAATAACAGGAGGGAAGAGGGGGAAATGGATACCAGAAGTGAAGTATGTTATTGGCTGGGGCTTGGATATAAAAATGTGAAAGGTACAATGTGGGAGTTGGTGATTGAAATCAAAGGTCTAGAGTGGGAGGTAAAGTTGGAAAAGTATTGAGGAATGTTTTTTCAAGGACCTTATAGTTAGGACTAAGTGTTCTGGCCTGACTTCCTGCCAAGATATTCTTTTCTATTTTAATGCGACTAAATATATATATAATTAAAAATTTTAGTCCCAATTTAATGGAAAATATTATATGTTCTTACAGGGGTAATTTTAAAGAAACCATTCTCAACTTTTTTTTTTTTCTATCGTGGTAGACATAAAAAAAAAATGGTGTTAACATGCAGCATATACATTAGAGATAGGGTAATTCTAATTTCTACTATATGTTAACTCCACCTTTTTACTTCCAGTTTAAAGATGCCTATCGGAATGCAAGTACATAATAGTAAAAGCATCAGCAGGATCTGAACAATTAAATTCATTAAAATGAAAATAATTAGCAAATGTTGATCCTTTAATGCTTAAAGAATAACAAGGTTATTTATGACACATTTCAAGACAGATTGTGATGTAACAGTGTTTCTTTTTTTCTAAATGCTTATTTTTGAGAGAGAGAGAAAGCCATGCACACGAGTGGGGGAGGGGCAGAGAGAAAGGGAGATACAAAATCTGAAGCAGGCTCCAGTCTTTGAGCTGTCAGCACAGGCCTGACATTGGGTTCAAACCTACAGAACATGAGATCATGATCTGAGCCACCCAGGTGCCCCGATAGAATGGTGTTTCTAGTGCAATGGCAGACAATTAATGCTTTAAAGTCAAGGTTGCAAATGGATGACCTGAGGTAGAAGCCACAGGCAGACCTTTTGTGATTATCCCAGAGTGTTGGCCTCAAAGGGATGGGGAAGGGGCCTTCTTTATCACTAAGACAATGACAACAAGCTCACGCCATAAAACCAGGAGCCGAAAGGACAGTCAAGATCCAGAGAATTTTGTCACCTGTGCTGCAGGTCCACAGTCCCACATGGAACTACACTGGAGTGAGGAACACAGTGACCTTCCTGGATGGGGCTGTACCCTCCAGTTTATCCCTCTGGCCTCCTCTGTCTCTTGCTTTACCAGAATAGTCTGTAGGCATTTGAGTGTGAAATGTCACCTCTGGAGCATAAAAGGAACACCTGGTTTCTATAGGTTCCCAAAGCCAATTAGTGCTTGGCTTTGGAGTCTGAGAGCTGAGTCATGGTCTCCCTTCATTCTTAGGCAATTGCTAGGTAATCTCAATTAGGGTATGTCTAACTATAGTAGCCTTTGTACCTTAGTGAAGACTATTTTCTATTTCTATAATCCTATCAGATGTATTTTCTATCTCTTATATTTGTAGCTGGAACCTCTCTATAAGAATATAACGAGTATCTACAAGACTCCATCAGGTTGTGAACCCTAGCTGAGGTCACCTGGATGATTTGTTAATATAGGATCAATTTTGTTGATTGAGTAACAGCTGGATCAATAGTTTCCATTCATGCAACAAACAGCTACGTACTGTAAAACTTCTGTTGACCCACCTCAGTTTTAGGTGCTGAGGATACAGCAATAAAATCCACAGAATTGCTTGTCCTTAGTAAGCTTCTAGTTGAAGAAGTACCATCCGTCACAAAAACCAGAGGGAGGCAAACCGTAAGAGACTGAAATACAGAGAACAAACTAAGGGTTGCTAGAAAGGTGATGGGTGGGTGGATGAGCTACATGAGTGATGAGCTTTAAAGAGGGTACTTGTTGGGATGGGCACTGGGTGTTGTATGGAAGTGATGAATTATTAAATTCTACTTCTAAAATAATCATTACACTATATGTTAACTACTTGGATTTACATAAAGATTTTAAAAATTAACCTAAAAAAACAAAGAATTATCATTCATCACACACAAATGGATATTTAAGGTATCAAATGGAAGGTACTAGGAAGAAAAAAAGCAGGGGAAGGGGAAGATTGGAGGTGTGTTGTTTCATAGAGAATCAAGCAAGGCCTTTCTGATGTGGCAGTGTACCATAGCTTTGAAGGGTCCTGGGGCAAAGGTATGTAGAGATTTGAAAGAAGAGTATCTCAGGCACAAGAGCAGTAAATCCTGAATTGGGGGTGGGCTTGGCTTTTCTTTTTATCCTTTTAATTAGCAAGGAGGCCAGTGTGGGTGGGTCTTGGTGAAAAGTTAATAGGAGACCAGATAGGAAAAGATGTTTGGGGTCAGGGCGTGCAATGCTTGCAGGCAGGAATAGGGATTTTGAGTTGTATGCTGAATGGCTGGTTTGATCAGAGAAGAGGCGTGATTTGAATTATTATTCAAAAGGATTTTCAGGCTGCTGCGGGGGAAATGGTCTGTAGGAGGGTGAAAGCGGACATAGGGAGATAGTGAGAAAGCTTTTGCAATATGGCGGCTTGGGGGTGAGTGCAAGTGGTGAGAAGTGGGAAGATTCTGGATAGCGGTAGAACTGAGAGGTTTGATGTGAGGTGTGACATGAAGAGAAGTCTCAAGAATTACTTCAAGTTTTTGGCTGAGCATCTGCACGGTAGACTCTGAGGCAGGGAATACTGCAGAAGGAGCAGTTTGGGGGTGTGTGGGTGGTGGTGGCAATCAAGAGTTTGGTTTTGGACACATTGACTTTGAGATGTTCAGCAGGTCCTTGCATTGCATGTACCTATTGTGTTCCTTGGCTGTAGCAAAATGAGTCTTTCATCTGCCATTCTGTGTCTTATGTCCCATATTTTATGTCATGCTATGGGACATTGAGAGAGAGAGAGAGAGAGGAACAGGAAGGGATGATAGATTAAATTAGAAAATGTGGCTGGATACAGGTGGGGTTGTTTTCTACTCCTGGCACCTGGATGGTATATTAAGCCTTAGCTCTATCAGAGCTGTTAAAGCTGAAATTTACTTGTTAACCTTTGCAAATTTAGCAAATCAAGTCAATTTAAAAATGTCAGTTAAAATGTTTGTGTTTTGAGGCAAACAACTTTGTCTCTTATTTGATTCATTTGGGCCCCTGAGTCCTTTTCATAAAGTTATGTAAGTTTTTAAGTTCTTTTTTTTTAATTTTTAAAAATGTTTTCTTTATTTCTGAGAGAGAGAGAGAGCATGAGCAGGGAAGGGTCAGAGAGAGAGGGAGACACAGAATCTGAAAAAGTCTCCAGGCTCTGAGCTGGCTGTCAGCACAGAGCCTGATGCAGGACTTGAACCCACAAACCATGAGATCATGACCTGAGCTGAAGTCGGACGCTTAACTGACTGAACCATCCAGGCCCCCCTGTAAGTCTTTAATTTCTGAGAAGGAGAAAACATGTATATATATGAAACAATTTTGGGCTTGACCAAGGTAATCCTTTCTTGCCTGGGTAATTCCTCTCTATTTCTTAACTCCCTCTGTTCTTAGAAATCGAGTCCTATAAGCAAAGTTGTCAGAAGAACTTAACTCAGATGGCGAATTTCCCCCCATTTCCTTACTTTTCTTTCCTCTCCACAGAACATTCTTAGTTGATAGTTCCAAGTCTCAGGCTTGGAAATCAGAGACGATTTTCCCTTTGCTCGTGCTGCTCAGATCCACAGGAGTAATTTAGTTGTAAGTGGATGCGTCTCCAACAACTGAAGATCAAGTGAGCACTTTTGTAAAGGCAGCATTTCAGACTCTCTTACGGGCACTGGGAAAACTCTTCCAGATGGCTCTTGCTCATTGAGAAACCCACTGAGACCTGAATTTGAACATGGGGGAAGTTATACCTGTTACCCTCATAATGTGATTTATAAACCATTCCCTAGGTCTTCTTGCTTTGAAGTTTGTCCTTTTTTGGTTGGGGGGGGGGGGTCATTAGTTGTAATTTTGCTCTACTTGATCCAGGACTGCACTGATGAGTTAAGAGACCTGCAGCTTATTATCAGTTAAAATTCAAAGACTTTAAATAATTTTTGTAAATGGCAATTATGATTGTCATTTTGATTGTACCCTCTGGGAAAAGAGCATTATACAAGGAATCAGATTATCTAAGTTCTTCTTGGACTGTAGATTAAATTGTAAACTATTGAATATTTGCAAGTTATATTAGTCCTTTTAGGGCCTGCTACCTAGGAAGGCATTAGTTTAGTCTAATCATCAAATCAAGCAAACAAATAAACGCGAAGTAGTCACTGTGTTATATAAGCAAAGCTGCAATTTTGTGCTCTTTAGAAACACCAATTCAACCTTTTTCTCTCTTTAGTGGAACCACTTTTCCTTGCTCTGTAATGATCATCCTTCATGTTATTAGATAGCTATGCAATGTTCCTCTTTTGAGTATGAAATGTGCAAATGAAAATGTAACTTTCACCTTCCTTCCTGGTAGTCAGTAGCTTCAATTTAAAAACTGGCATGGCCAAGGTAAAAATACACATCAAGTATGCATGCTACAGAGATAAATGAGCCAACCTAGATCAGATGCCCCAGTCACTGCAAGGGGTGCAAGTGTAGCTGCAAATCAGGTTCTCCTCTCCTTCATGCATGAGGTCTCCAAGAATATTGCTCCAAGCCTAGTAGAAGATAGTCACTCATGCTGCTCAGGGCAAAAATCAAACCCAACCCAACCCCTGCTATTTAACATGCTTCTGAGGTTTTTAATAAGCAATACAACTTAATAAATGGATGATAACCAAATAGAAGGGCACTACTCTCATTTCAGACATGAGGAAACTTGAACCAGTCTGGCCAGTTCCTAATTATAATGTGTGCTGTAATTAGATGAGTGATTGATCAGAACTTTACCTAATCCGAGTTTCGGTTCAGAGGCTTAGAAGGGAAATTTTTCTAGTCTTTGGAAAACTAACTTCTTTCTCCTTGCTGAATTTCATTTAAGTTTCTGGGTCCAGGTGGAAAAAATAATGTTTCTATTCTCTCCTTTCCAGGTTAAGTGATTAGTAAGGGAAAAGCTACATCTGACTTTGATAGAAATCCAACCCGTTGGAAAGGAAGGTCATGGGCTCAATTTATTTCCCTGACTTTTGGTCAGATTTGGGCCTTTGTGATCTGTGGATAGGTGGAGAATTCAGACTCACCCTACATCTCATTTTTAGTGACTACTTTGATGGAATACTCATGACAATTTTCTGTTTCTTTTTTTTTAAATATAAAGATATTTTCTATTTAGTATCATGAAAGCATGCGCATATTTTATGCTAAATGCCACCTTGAAGACAGAAAAGAAGATGGAAAACCATAATAAAGTTAGATAATTGGTGCAGGAAGAGTATTTAATCTAAGGCTTGAAACTTTTTCCAGCTTGTATTGTATCTATGATATGAATGATTACTTTGTGTAATTCTTTAGGGCATTTCCAGGCATTTTATCAAGGTGGGTGAATTGATTAGCCAGTCCTCTAGGCATATTTACAATGTGGGCAGCACACAGTCTGTAAGAATGGGCAGGAAGTTTCTGTAACACAGGACTGGGACTTCCAAATCTCACTAACATGATCACAAAATCAGAACCCTTAAAATAAAGACTTCCTACCCCACCATCATTAAGGTTAGCCCTATTTTCAAATTAAAAAAATGAGGGGATGTTATTAAAAAACCAAAGTGGAAGCTAGGAGCTTATGTGCCCTAAACTAATTCTAACTGAATCTTATTGTAGTAAGAATGCAATGTAGAATCTCTACACATAGCTCTACATGCAAATTTCATTCTACAATCCGAGATTATTTTAAGGTAATCTCAATGAGACTATATAATAACATTAAAATGTAAAACACAAGTGGAGAGTGATATGATTAAATTATGAGAATTAAATAACACACATTTACCCAATTATAATGGGAAAGCATATGCCAGCTTGATATAGGAACCACCCAAAGTCCAATCACTGGAGAAGAGAATCTTCTTGTGAAAAGATTTGCCCAGATCATTTTTTCTAAGATCTCTCTGTAATTCTTTTGTTGGGCTTTTCTTTTCACGTAGAATGAATGCATTCACCAGCCTACAGCCAAACTCTGAAAAATACAAAAAAAAGTATAAAGCACAGACTCTGCTCTCCTATAGTTTATATTCTAGTTGGAGGTAGAAGACCTCTACGCAAGAAACATTTGAAATGAATGTGTGATTGGATGTCTGAATGGATCCTGTAGGGACAAGATCAGAGGGGCAATGTGATTGGAATGTTAGGAGAAGTTTGGATTTGATGGATGGATAAGATCTGAAAAGGAGGGGAGAAGGTAGACAGATTAGCTATAAGACAATCTAAAAGTGAGAATAAAGGAATGAGCTCAGAATGTATTCATTCAGTAATTATTGAATGCCTACTAGAACAAACAATATGATGGTAATTATGATGAGGTCTTGTCTCCATGAAACTTCCATTCCAAATGTGATGAGGTAGACAATAAAAAAAAAAAGAAACAAATAAGATATTTATAGATTGTGAATGTGCAATTAAGGAAACAAACAAGCAGAGTGATAACAGGAAGGTGGAGATGGGGGTATATTCAGTGTTTCTCAAACTTTGATGTGGGTATGAATCTCCTAGGGATCTTATTAAAATTTAGATTCTCATTCAGAAAGTCTAGGAAGGGCCCAAGAGTCTGTAGTTTCAAAAAGATCCCAGGTGTTGCCCATGGTACTGGTTCACAAACCATGTTTTGAATAGCTAGGCTTTAGATGGAATGATCTGAGAATCTGGGGGAAATAAGGCTAGTTGGAATACAGAAATCCTGGTCAAGTGGGGTAGGGAGAAAGTATGAAAGAAGGTTTAGAGGAGGATTTGGACTACACTGAAGTGAAATGTCAAGATTGGCAGCTAGGATGTTAGTAACAAGGCCAATGTTGGAAATGTCTAATTTCCGAGGTACATGGAGCCTAGCAGGGCTTACTCCCTCATCGTATTGAGGCACATGTAGAAGGTGATTCTATTGTTTTGCAGTGGGGAAAAGTGGGCTTCTGCTCAGGGAAGATGTGGGTTAAAAGAGCCAAAGACTAAATACATAGGATTATAAGGATCCAAGCATGCCATGATGAGCCTCTTGTGGATGGAAGGGGAAGGGGTGAGTAGGAGAAACAGGAATGTGTGAGTGTTTGATTATACATGGTGAAGAAGGAGAATGGCCTTAAAGATGGTGAGACATCAGAAATTCCAGCAGGCACCCAGACACACATGACTGGCCATTCAAGTGAAAGTTCTGCCCAGGAGTTAAAGATTTTTTAAACCAAACTGAAGAGTTTATGATGTGTAAATAAGTAATTCCTTTCAGGGCAAGAGTATGAAGGAAGTAGAGCAGCTGCTTTGGGGTGGGGTGGGGGATGGGGATATTCACAGCTGATGGAAGGAAGAAGCAGTACACATATAGACGATGGGAAGGGGCTGGTGAGAAATTTAGCAAGATCAGAAAGCTGTCAAAAGTAGAGCATGTCCAATGTGGGCACTGTACACTGTGTGATGTTAAGACTTTGACCATTGTCACTGTCATTACAGACAGGCTGTTTGTGAAGACAGATCTTTAATTCTCCTAACACTCTACTCCCCCCCTCCCACCAAGCCATGTGGTCAAGCATTTCTATCTGAGAAGTGCCCTCCAGCTCTGGGGGGAGGGGAACAGGAAGAAAAGATCATGACTAATGCCAAATCTGACCCTACACAACCAACTACAATCTCAGAAGCCCACAGTTCTCCCCAGGATGCACTAATATGCCCCCCAGAGAAGGGTGAGGGAGAGGAAAGCTTTCCTCTGTCATTGCCCATAGTTTATAGAAAGGTTTAGTCCAAAAGAAGCTCAGTGAGTTCTGAAAGAAAATTACATGTGTTAGCTTATACTGAGAACTCCAGCTTTTTTCACTCTCAAAATGGTGATCTTTTTATGGCAATTAAAGTAAATAGAGACAAATGTTAAATACAGAGGGTATATATAGCAATGCCTAGTGCCTGAGTCGATGGGAGGCTTAGTTTTCGCATTCATTGACATTAGTTTCTAGCCTTTCTGGATTCAGGACATAAGGTGACATTTTATGTTTACTGTCTTCAGCATATTATGAATATGAGAAAACCTTCAGTGAATGTTTTGGGCAGCTCCACATGGAAATACTAGGTGGCAGTCTAACACTACCTTTGGTATTTAGAACTACTGTTTGTTTCTCAAAAATGGCATTTTAAGGGAAATTCTTTAGAGCTAATTTAAAAAGGATAACTTCAAGAGAGAGCTTTACAGAAATAAAAAATGATGTATGATGCATTTGTAAATTACTTTCCCAAAACCATATTTTTAATTATTAAAGAAACATGCATTTGAATGACATACTAAAAACTTAAGACTTAACCAAGAAATAAACAAAGGACATTAATAGATATTTCACAGGAGGAGAAATCCATATGGTCAATGAACATATGCAAAACACCTAATCTCTATTAATAAAGAAAATTCAAATTAAGTGAGAGCATTTTTATTTCTTCTGAATTTGACAGAATTATTTTCGAAGTTCTATCTTGAAGAAGAATTAGAGATGTGGTCAAAGATTTATGTGCAAGCATCTTCCTTGATGTTTTATTTATGATAATATAAAGACATTAACACTTAGAAGATGGGATTTCTTAATAATGAAATATTATGCATTCTTAATTCATAGCACTTTATATTTTAGTTCGCCTCTAAGAAAATTATATTAATTATGTCCAATCAGTGTAACAATGCAGCCACTTTCATTTCTTTCATAAAGTATGAAAGAATGCAGAGAGGAGGTATAAATTGGTCCTTGTTGGAAGGAAAGAATATCTTGTGAAGTTTTGGGGTCTTTGGAGCATTGGTCAGATCTAAATATGTATAACTAGGTCAATGTCTGGGTTGATGGTGAAGGAGTGAAATCATAACCAAATGGGTGGCTGGTGGCTGCTCTCAGCTACAGCTGGTGAATTTGCCTGCAGGAATGAAGGGATGGAAATCCAGATCTCTTCCTTCACTTTTCTAGAATCAAATGAGTTGAGTGCATGTGTGGGGCCATAATGTCACCTCAAGGCCGTCTTCAGCTCGTAGACTTCTTAGTAGCAACTAAGAAAGGAGTAGTTCAGTAAATTAGGAAACAACCCAAATTTCCCTCCTGAGTGATTATTATATTATCATTCATAAATATTTTGCCATGATAGTAAAAGTATTAACCTGCTTTTCATTTCTTTCTTAAAACATTCTTAGACATTTTATTTTTAATTAATTAGTTAATTAATCAAGTAATTAATTAATCAAAAGCAAGAGATTATAATTGCTTGGTTTGCTGCAAGACTAAGGAAAAATCAACAGAATTGGCTGGCCCAAAAGGTTGCTTGTTGCATTCTGTAAAAAATTTATGAATTGGGTGACCGGTTTATTTATTCACTTAATTTATTGATTCAATTACTCATTGACTTTATTGTGGAAATAGTAGAGAAAAATGAAGGAAGCCTTTGGGAGAATGGTCTGAAGCCTTGGCAATTGTAAACTATATGGAATATATCAAATCTAATCTTGGAATCCAGGATTCAATAAGTTTTTTTAAAGCCCTTAATTTTTGGATGAACATATTTTAAAAATAAGAGCCACATATGGTCCCAAATTAAAAACATAATCCCAATCTAAACATAATCAAAATTCTGGTGCTTTCATTTCATAAGCCTGAAATATAACCTGTTGGAAACCTGGTTGGGAGGTAACTTCTATAAAATGAATCTGATTTCAGTTATTTGTGGTTTTTTTTTCCCTCTGTGAATAGCAGAAAAGCTCATTAATAACATTTTTCTTGATTCTGTCCTTTGACAAGGAAATAGACTGTGAGAGCTAAAAGTTCTTTAAATTATATCATCCTTAGAAAAACACATGATTAAGCCAGAGAAGATTTTTCTGGAATACTGCGCTGTTTAGGCACATCCTATTTCCAGGCATCCAGCCTCCCAATGAGGTCCTACCATTTGTATAAAACAACAATGCTGCTGACCTATTATGATCATTTCCATGGAGAATCACAGAATATTCCACGGGGGAGGAGACAATGGCAATTGTCCCCCTGAGTCCTCTCATGCCACAGATGAGCTTGCACATTTGAGTGGTTTTCCCAGCCTAGGTCAGAACCTGCTCTAATGAGACCGATAAAACAACAGATTTTATTACAATGGAACACAAAGGAAGCATATAATATTATTCATTATTTTAAAAATTTGCACACTTGAAACAAATGTTTAGTCTGCCTCTTATTTGTACAATTAGTAAGTTCAGGGAGAGGGAGAAAGAAGTAAATATGGGTCTCCGCAAACGCAAAGTTTGAGGCTCTCCGGAACACTGGGAAGAGTAGATGTTTGTATCTCTTTGATGATAATATTTCAGTGCAATTTGAGGTCATCTTGATAAAAATGATCTTATTTTAAAAGGGTTACAGAACCTCTCTTTTAGTGGTTTGAATTTCCTTATTTATGTAATATTTATTTCAAGGGTTCCTATAGCATGCAGGGCCTGGGTTATCTGCTGTTGGTTTTACTTTTTGCCTATGATTCTCCTTTTTCAGAAACATCAGAGAGGAGCCCCATTGGATTTTCTAGTGTCTCATGAACTTCCAAAGTTCCTAAAGAGATCTTCCTGTGAGATCCTAAAGAGACCCTTGATCCAGCCCTCTCCTTTTTAAAAATTTATTTATTTAAAATTAAAAAAAATTTTTTTAATATATTTCTGAGAGAGAGGGAGAGAGACAGTATGAGCAGGGGAGGGTCAGAGAGAGAGGGAGACACAGAACCTGAAGCAGGCTCCAGGCTCTGAGCTGTCAGCACAGAGCCTGATGTGGGGCTTGAACCCACAAACCATGAGATCATGACCTGAGCCGAAGTCAGATGCTTAACTGACTGAGCCACCCAGGCGCCCCATCCTTTTTTTTTTTTTTTTTTTTTATGTTTATTTGTTTATTTTGGGAGAGACAGAGAATCTCAAGCAGATTCCACACTGTCAGTGCAGAACCCGAAGCCGTGCTTCAACTCACCAACTATGAGATCATAACCTGAACTGAAATCAAGAGTCAGATGCTTAACTGAGCCACCCAGGCGCCCCCCAAACCTCTCTTTTTATAGGTGAGAGAAACAAAGCCTGGGATGTGTTTGTCTGAGGTCAGCGGCAGAGCTGAAATGAGGACCAGGGTCTCTTGCCTGCCAAAGTGGGGAAATTTTCCTACGACATCATTCTTGCCTTGTGGGTCCCTCTTTTTCTCCACACTGTAATGACTACGGCAGCCACATTTCTCCTAGAGGCTCGCTTGCAGACTGGAGATCTTCCTTGGACTATCGTTTCACTGTGAGTGCCCACTGTCCCATCCCAGGGTGACTGTAATCTGGCCCAATCCATTCATCTTTACTGCCTCCTTCCAACAGGTGGTGACAAGGTACTCTCACCTCTCGCTGGGCATTAAGAATTAGGGGTACCTGCCTGCAGTGATTGTTAGCAATCGTTCCTGTTCACCAACCTTTCCCCTGGAAAGGCTCTTCGAGAGACTCCCAAAACTACCGACCCAGGGGATCCAGATGGAAACAGGCTGCCTTCAGTGCATGAAGTGTGGATATAAGGAAATAGGGACCACGAGGCTCAGGATGCTTGTTTAAATTTTGGCTTTACCGCTTGGGCAAGCTACTGATCTCTGTGTCTCAGTTACCTTGTATATAAAATGAGGTTGATGGAAGTATCTCCTTAATAGGATTGTTTTGGAGATTCAATGATTTAATATGTATAAAATATTTAAAATAGTGACTAGTATATAGAAGTCTTCAATTAATGGTATCCAATATTATTAATTTGGGTTTTCATGGATAGACAGAATCATATTTATTTTTGGTCAAGGTGACAGCCTAAGGAATGGCCTGGTTATTTCTGAATATGATTTTCTGTATTCCAGCTCTAGTGGCTTTCTTTTAATTCATAGAATAAGCTTTTATCTTTTTTTTTAAATTACAAAAATTTTTAATTTCTTTAAAATTTATATTTGAGAGAGAGAGAGAGAGAGAGAGCAAGGGCAGAGCATAGAAAGAGGGAGACACAGAATCCTAAGCAGGGTCCATGCTCTGAGCTGTCAGCACAGAGCCCGAGGTGGGGGCTTGAACCGGTGAACCATGAGATCATGACCTCATCTGAAGTCGGACGCTTAACCAACCGAGTCATCCAGGTGCCCAAAAAGGCTTTTTTCTGGCCTATTCCAGATATGTTTGCACATACCATTTCCTTTGACTATAAGGCTTTTCTTTCTTTATGTCTTTAAAATCTATATTAAAATTTTTTTAATGTTTATTCATTTTTGAGAGAAAGAGAGAGACGGAGACAGAGCCTGAGTGGGGGAGGGGCAGAAAGGGTGGGAGACACAGAATCTGAAGCAGGCTTCAGGCTCTGAGCTGTCATCGCAGAGTCCCCAACATAGGGCTCGAGCTCATGAACTGTAAGATCATGCATGACCTGAGCTGAAGTCAGACACTTAACCGACTGAGCCACCCAGGTGTCCCTAAAATATATTTTTTAATGTTTATTTACTTTGAGAGAAGAGGCAGTGTGTGTGTGTGCAGGGCAGAGAGAGAGAGAGAGAGAGAGAGAGAGAGAGCATCTCAAGCATGCACCACACCATCAGTGCAGAGGTTGATGCAGGGCTTGATCCTATGAACCATGAGATCATGACCTGCGCTGCAATCAAGAGTCAGGCGCCTAACTGACTGACCCACCCAGGAGCCCCTCTTTCTTCACTTTCATCTCTAGTTAGATTCTACTTGTCCTTCAGAATTTAAAACCAGCATTACTCTTCAGGGGAACCTTTGATGACCCCCCTCATACTTTACTATTTATCATCATTGAACCTCTCTGATAGGACCATATTTGTAGCACTCATAATAACATAATTTTGCGTCTATATGAATGAATATTTGATCAAGCTAATCATCCCCACTGGATTGGAGACGGCATTAAGTAGCATATTTTGTCTGCTTTTACCTACCATTGGCTCCTGCCTGCCTGCACGGTGTGGTACACATGGAATGTGTTCAATAGCTCTTTTTAAAATGAATGAATGAATGAATGAATGAATGAATGAAAAGGGGTCTAATAGACTTCCTCCTGAGACCAAATGGATGACTCACAGGAGGTATAGGTCAAATCTGTGGATGTCGTGAGATGAACACCATCACCATGTTTTGTATAATCTGCCGTGGGAAATCCGGCGCTAAGGACAAGCAGGTCTTGAAGCCCACAAAGCCAGAAGTCACTTCCCCTTTTCGCAAAGAGGAAAAATCAACTTCGTAATTTCATAATATTGAATAACTTACATGCAATCAAATGCATGTGTTTTTTTTTAATTTTTATTTATTTCTAGGAGAGAGAGAGAGACAGCGTGAGCAGGGGAGGGTCAGAGAGAGAGGGAGTCACAGAATGAAACAGGCTCCAGGCTCTGAGCTGGCAGTCAGCACAGAGCCCGACGCGGGGCTCGAACCCACGAACCGCGAGATCATGACCCAAGCGAAAGTCGGACGCTTAACCGACTAAGCCACCCAGGCCCCCCCAAATGCATGGTTTTAAGGGCACATTTCAGTAAGTTTTGATAAATATATAACCGCAGGACTGGCACCTCGATTGCCTAAGCTACTTCTGTCCATACCTACTGCCACTGTCTCAGTCAGATTGGTACCCCTCTAACGGTCTTCCCACTTAACACTCTATTCCACTCTGATCCTTTCTCCTCCCAAAGATGGCCACATCCTAATCCCCAGAAACTGCGACTTTGTTACCTCACATGGTAGAAGGCGCTGTGCAGATGTGCTTAAGTTAAAAGGCTCCTGTGGTGGGACAGTTAACCCGAGTCATGTGGGCGGCCCCGATGTAATCAGTGAGTAGTAAGTGAAAGAGGGAGCCAAGAGGGTGAGAGTCAGGGAAGAAAATGTGAGGACAGAAGCGCAGTTGATGTGATGCTGCCTTGGAAGATGAAGGGGCCACGTGCCCAGTAGTGCTGGTATCCACTGGAATGTGGCAGAGTCAAGGGGTGGATTTTCCCCAGGGCCTCCAGAAGGAACGCAGCCGTGCCATCAGCTTATTTTAGCCCCATACGTAAGACTGACTCATTTCAGACTTCTGAGCTCCAGAACCGTAAGGTAGTAACTGTGTGTGGTTTGAACCCCCCTAAGTTTTGGTTATTTCTTACAGCAAGAGTAGGAAACAGGTACAAGGTCCCTGCTTAAAATGCCATCTTTACAGGGTCATCTTTTCCCAGCAATCCTGCGTATAATAGAACTCCTTGCTTCTCCCTTCTCCCCACTTTCCTTCCCATCCCTACCTCCTCGTCTCTGCTTTGGTCTCTCTTGTGATTCTTTGATAAGAAAACTCACCATTGGTAATACCCTTTTACTTATTCTTTGCCATCTTTGCCAGAATGTGTCGAATGTGCGCTCTTTGAGGGCAGGGATAATATCTCATCCACCATCGTATATTCGGGAACTAGTACAGCACCTGGAGCTTTGTATTTATGTGCCTAATAAGCATTTAGAAATAATTCAGGTCTGTGCTACCCGATACAGTTGACACCGGTCACATGTGAGATGGACTTACAGGTATAAAATACCAAACTTCCGGTCTTCAAATGAAACAAGAATGCAGAATATCTTTGTTTTAAGATTAATATCTTAAATATGTATTTAGATATATTAAAAGCTTTTTAATTAAATGTTGGAATAAGGATATTTGGGATTGTACCGGGTAGAATAAATAAATTATTTAATTTAATATTAAATTATTAAAATTAGTGTTACCTATTTGCTTTTTTTCTTTTCTTAATATGTCCACCAGAACATTTAAAATGATATACATGGCTTACATTATATTTCTATGGGGCGGTACTTATTTGGACTGTGGATTTCTTAAAAGAAAAACCCTCCTTGTATGAGCTCAAATAATTTGCCTATAGTAAGTCCTCAATAATCGTTGTTGCACAAATACTTGTTAAGTGTTATTTTATAAAAATGGGTATGTATCATTATACCAATGCCTGAAACTGGGCCAAAGGGAATTTTCATTCAATTATTTCTACCAACTGTATTTGTGGCTATACATGATATTTTTCACCTGTTAAATACTTACTAGTTGCTTTAAAATTAACATTTTTTTTTTTACACTCTTACTATATGTTAGAAATCAGCAACTGGTGGGGAGAGGGGGTGCACCTGGGTGGCTCAATTGATTAAGCGCCTGACTTAGGCTCAGGTCATGATCTCACAGTTTGTGAGCTCCAGCCCCACATCAGGCTCTGTGCTGACAGCTCAGAGCCTGGAGCTTACTTGGATTTTCTCTCTCTCTTTCTCTCTCTCTCTCTCTCCTCAAAGTAAATAAACATAAAAAAATTAAACAACCCCCCTCAAAAAAAAAACCCACCCAAGTCAGCAACTGAAAATAGAGAAAGATGACAAAATGGTACGTTGGACCTTCTGGCGCTACTTAGCACAATGGGATTCTAACTTCAGGCACACAGCTTTCTCCTAAGAACCCCCACTTTCCTGTGAAACACCTAAAATTTTTTTTTAATGTTTTATTTATTTCTGAGAGAGAGACAGCGTGAGCAGGGGAGGGTCAGAGAGAGAGGGAGACATAGAATCTGAAGCAGGCTCCAGGCTCTGAGCTGGCTGTCAGCACAGAGCCCCATGCGGGGCTCAAACCCACAAACTGTGAGATCATAATCTGAGGTGAAGTTGGACGCTTAACCAACTGAGCCACCCAGACGCCCCAGAAACATCTAAAGCCACATCTGAGGGCATCCATTAGGCAATGCTTCTCAGTCATTGTCCACAAATTATTCTGAGTGTCCAACAGACAGAAAGTGTCCTTGTGGTTGGGGAATGGAGCACTTAGGGACCTAACCTCACATTCTGCCCAACCCCAGCTTGCTCGAATTTTCTTTAACATCCACCATTTCTCCTTAAAATTTTGACATAATTTGTATTTGTTGTATAGAAATATTGCTCTCTGGTCCAAATCCTCCAGGAAAATAGATATTCCATGCCATGTGTCTCAGGACTCTTATGCCCTTGATGTACTGATGAATCCCGGGACACCGGCACTACACTCTGAGCAGTGTGGAATTAGGACGGATGTCCCAAGCCCCGAAGTCTTGAGGAATCCTTGTATGGCCCAAATGGCAACTGCTCAACAGTGAGCCGGGCAGTAGCTGCTGGAGGGAGGATGGTGTGGTTCGCCCAGTTGATGTGGCGATGGAGGGTGAGGCGAAGCAAGAACAAAATCCTGTCAACAAAAATATGGAGGTCAGCTTGAGGCTTGTGTTCATTGCCAAGGCGAACTGACAGATCTACCTTGTCTCTGGCCACTCTTCATTTCCTGGGTTCAGGCTGCCTTTAAAACAATTTTTTTTAATGTTTATTATTTTTGAAAGAGAGACAGAGAGCAAGCAGGGGAGGGGCAGAGAGAGAGGGGGACACAGAATCTGAAACAGGCTTCAAGCTCTGAGCTGTTAGCACAGAGCCTGACACGAAGCTCAAACTCACAGACCCGGAGATCATGACCTGAGCTGAAGTCGGCCACTTAACCTACTGACCTACTCAGGCGCCCCCAGGCTGCCTTTTGAGATTTATATATATATATATATGCATGTATGCATTTTGTGTGTAGTGTGTGTGTGTGTGTGTGTGTGTGTGTGTGTGTGTGTGCATTTGTATATACAGGTTGCTTTAAAGCAACCATTGGGATCCATTTACCTATATAAAAGCTGGGGCAAGGGAAAGACAGAGCGTCATTTTTCCAGAACATTTTCTCCCTAGCCCAAATCTATTTAGAGATAGGCTGCCTCATCTTCCTTATTTTGGTAACTGGTGATTTACATTCACTGTATTTTTCAAGCCCATTTCAACCCTGTAAGGTAGAGGTTGATTACTACCATTTGAAAGACAAGCAGACTGAGTCTCAAAGAGGTTCTAAAGTTTGCCCATAGTCTCTTCAGCCTGTAAGTGGCAGTCAGGATTAAGAGACTCTGGCTCTGTGCTATTCCCATCACACTCTTCTGCCTCTCCAGCAGGTTTAGAGGCCATTTCGACTGGATGCTACAATTTCTTTTGAGTGCCTCCCACATCCCCGGCACCAGGCTTTACTTAAAAGAATATACAAAGATGAATAAAGACATGTTCCCTGCTGGCTCCCAGGCCAGAAACTTTTCCCTTCCGTGACTCTCCAAGCAGCATGTAAGAAGGATAGTAACTATTAAATTACTTTCTCGGGGCAATTCATTGTGACTAGCCCAGAGTTAAAACATTTCTTATTTAACATTAGCAGATGGTGAATGAGGCAACAATGTCAGCGCTGGAAACAAAACAAAAGTCATAAAAAGAATTGGCACTTGAATAGAAAAGATGAACCACCATTCCTGCGGGTCCTTTGTCTCCATCATTCAGGAGAAAGAAAAAAAAATCGCTTCATAAATCAGTCAAAGCTGGTCCCATTCTGCCATCTATAGAACATAGAATTACTTGCTGAGACTGATAAATGGATGTCTTTGCCAGAGCCCTGTCACCGAGGCTTATATAACTTACAGTGCAATTATTACTTATGTTCTAGGAAGGACTTATTTATTTTAGCTTATATCATCTTTTCATTCTTGAAACATGTTTTTTTATGTATTTGCTTTTGAAAACTGGAGTAGATGCCAGTGTAAAAAGAAGCTTTTCTATGACTGTAACTGAAATATAATTTTGCAAGGAAGTGATAGGAAATAATGCGTTGATTCTTTGCATTTTATCACCAGAGACCAGAGCCAAAGGAAAATGCTAACTGCCTTTTTGGTAAAATTAAGGTGAATCTGAAATTATGGTTTGATTCCGAAACGTTCTCAAACCAGAGTGGGCGGACTGGGTAAGCCCTAAATTTGTTAGTACCCAAAAGATCGATTTGCCACATTTGAGTTCTTAGGATCCAAAGAGGCTAGACACTATCTATTTGGAAAAACATACACACACATACATACAATATACAGACACAATACATATATACATGTACATATATGCATATATATATATAAACTTGCTCAAAAACCCCACAAATTCTATTTTAATCCTTTAACAATAAGTAAAAGGCTAAGTCTGATTTTTGCTGTAAATCGAATAATCTTTATGGAGAAGAGAGCTGAACTGAAACAAATAATGTAACTTAATTGGCCACATCTTTAAGTCACCTTCTAAGATTCCCAAAGGGTTCAAAGAAACCCAAAATGGTTTAGATTCTCTAAACCATTTTTCCCATTCATTTTTATATTTTTAATATGTGTTATAAATCTTTTTTTCCTTCCTCCTAGATGATGGTATATCTACTTTAAAAATGAACTTAGAACTGTAACTTTTCACTGGGTGATCATTCTACTTTTGATATGCAGCCTGAGTTTGCTCAATGTCCACCTGATTCTCAAAGTCAACAATAAATGGCCTAAATGAAAGCCAAGTAGCAGCACCCATTTGGCTTGTAGCCAAGTTGGTGGATCTGCAACAATTTGAAACTAGAAGAATTTTTTGATGTTTTTGCACATAGTGTGTCCTGTGTGTTCTTATAGAAACCACTGTGTAGGTTTCTTTCCTAAATAATAAATAACTACAATTCTTTTTTTTTTTTTTAATTTTTTAAAATCTTTATATATTCTTGAGAGAGAGACAGAGTATGAGCAGGGGAGGAGCATAGAGAGAGGGAGACACAGACTCTGAAGCAGGCTCCAGGCTCTGAGCTGTCAGCACAGAGCCCGATGCGTGGCTTGAACACACGAACCGTGAGATCATGGCCTGAGCCGAAGTCTGACGCTCAACCGACGGAGCCACCCAGGTGCCCCTAAATAACTACAATTCTTTAGTAAAATCTAGGTTTTACCCCTTCATCCCCTATGTTTAGTTGTGTTTTGGTGTAGAAAGTCACATTTGTAGTTATTTTCCCCATATTTATAAGAACTACCTTTCCTACTCTTCTCCCAGCCCCAATGCCCCACTTAGCCGCCAGCCAAAACAGGATTGCTTAACTTAGTTGTTCACTTAACTTTCTGTTGTTGTTACTTTTTTAAAAGAAGTACTTGATAATTTGGATGGATTTTAGGTAGCAGCTCGAAGAACAGAAAGGAGAAGTGCCTGTTGATGTTTATCTGTAACTCAAGCTAACCTACGTCACATACATTTTGCAGGTGCATAGGAATAGATATTACCTCGTGTCCTTTGGCCATCTCTCTTCTTATTTCCTTGCCATCCTTCTAATTTATGCTAAATGGAGTATTATAGAAACAACAATGGAAAAAGAGAGGGTCAGACCCAAATCAAGACAATTGTGTGACTTTTTAAAAATTATATACTCTATGGAGTTTGAATGTTTTGTTTTTAATTTTTAAAAATCCAGCGATAATAAAATATCTTTCCTGCCATTTTTCAAACTCTTATTTCATAGCTGCTCTAAGGACTCTTTTCCTCAAACCTACCCTTTGCCTTCCTCCCTAGCCTAGTTCTGGGAGACCTCCTCCCCTCTTTCCCTTCTCTCTTTCCTCACACCAATCTGATTCTGTGTCTTACTCTAGTTATTTGACCTGCTATGCATCATGAAAGCCTACAATAGGTTGGTAACATAGAAATTCCTAGGTGGGATGGGGAATGGAGAGAGGAAACTGAGTGGCAAAGATAAAATGTGTTCCTGTGTGGGAGAGAAGCACGTGGAAAAGTTGGGAACCCCCACACATTAATTTTGTTCCCATTACTCCTAAATCGAGGCATCTAATTTTCCTTTGTTCTACAGACAGACATTTCTTCCCCACTTCCAGACTTGCTTATTTCAATTTCGGGAATTGAAAACTATGGCTTCCAAGCCCCTAAAAGGAATTCATCTACAGCATTTGAATAGAAACACTGTATATACTTATATATACTATGTATCTATTCCAGTTCTTCCCATTATGATGGGTCATGGAATGAGGCAAATCCACAACAGGGAATGGATACACCCATCCTGTAGACATACCTTGGAAGATAAACTCCTTAGAAAGAAACACATTTCCGGATATTCTATGTAGCATTTCTAACATATGATGGTATCCTGTAAATATTACATAAAATGAAATGTTCATAAATATTACAAAACATAAACCCATAGTTTTTGATACCCTATTCAAGCCTAAATGAAATATTTTCTTCTAAACATAGGATTAAAATTCTTCCAAAAGTTGAGACTATGTCTCCTTTTTAGGATTCTTATAAAAATTATTCACTTAGTTTATTTTTTATTAAGGTATTCTCTTTTAGGATTTAGGCGTTTCTGAAACTATATTTGGAGAAAATATAGCTACACACAAAGAAATAAAAAACCAACTTAAATACATTTTTTAAACCAATGGAAAATTCAGTTTTATGAAATTTGAGACATTGTCAGTTGGAAACTTTATCACTGTCTTATATCACACACACCTACATACGTACACAAAACTAAGATGTGCTTATTAGTTATGAATTTTTTTATACCTTTGCAAGATTTCTTTGAGACTTAATTAGAAATGTATTTTTTAAAAAGAATCATACTTCAATCTTCTGTACATATCAAAAGGGAAATAAAGTAAAAATGGTTAAGGCATCCTTAACCTTGTTCATATCCCACCACTGTGGTTTTTCTTTCTCTTTTTCTTCTCTTCACTTTTTGAAACAAAACGAAAATCCAGAAAAATTAAACACACTATAGCTCTGGTGAGTCTACTGTTCTCTCAATCCAACCATCTCTTACCTCTATATGAGGGTGAACATGGCCTGCAGCTCACTCTTCACAAAAATAAGCTTTGTTCTTACATTTGTTGGTTCTGACTGTGTTCTTGCCATTGCATGGAGAGATAGATAGAGATAGAAATAGAGACAGAGACAGAGATAGAGATAGAGAGATAGAAAAGACAGTTCCAAGATGGTCCCAGTCTCTAGCTTCCTTCACGAGTGAAGAGTGGCTCATGGGGAAGGGTCTTCATTTTAGTTCTTAGAGAAAAGCAAGGCCCAGAGCTTGGTGGAGGGACTCTAGGTCTCCATGATTTGTGATTCTCCAGAAAGGCATGTTGTGCCGTTTGCTTCCAGTTTCTCCATCTTGTTCATCTCTAATCACTACTTATGTGACATTTCCCCAAACCTGGGCAATTCCCTCAAAGCACTTTTCCTTACCAATCTTGGTAGTGCTATAGATATTTTCCATAAGAAATCTTTCTCCTAACCCATATAGGAGTACCTTGGCCAGAGCTGGAACCGGCTGGTTTGTGGTGATGAGAACCTTCACACGATCCTTACTGGGTTGGGTGAGAAGTAAGGACTTGAATGTAGTTCCTACCCAGGAGTCTGTTAAAACTGAAATTTCTGCTCTTAGTCTCTGTGGTGTGGGGATGTTTGGCTGGCCCAGCAGGCAGAGCATTTGACTCTTGATCTCGGGGTTGTGAGTTTGAACCCCATGTTGAGTGTAGAGATTAATTTAAAAAAACACAATGGCTGCCTGAAGGAAAAGCTCTGTGCCCTTGTTTGATTTGGGGTTTGTGATTTTTTTTTGACTCCTATTATCTGCTCTGCCATGTGGCATGTTAATAATGCAGGATTTCTTGAAAGAATGCTCCAATATTGTCTCTAGGATTTTCTTTGAAGCACCTGCTCCTTATTTGCGAGTTTTGATGCCTGTTCTTGATTGTACCATAAGGTATCAGCAGAATATTTTCAGACAATAACTAGAACCTATGTTCCTGCTTCAGATGGACCTTACATGGTTTGTTGACTGAAACATTAAGGGGTTATGACTGTCCAGTCGGGTCTCTAAGAATAACAACTGACTTCCTACCTGCACAGGTAATGATACCTACTTTGCACTTCCACCCAGCTGACAACATTATAAGATGTACTCTGTTATAGATGTAGTATGAAAAATGTTCACTTCAGAATCAATGAGAAATGATGGACATCTTATTAGATACCAGATATCATATTTGATTGATTATTCTCCAGAAAGGAATTGCTGATCTAATCACTCATTTTACCATTATGTATCATTAAACATGGCCTTATTGTAAAGTTTAATGAGCACGATATCTTCACTTACCTTATCTTTCTGTTGATTCCAGATCTTATAGAAGTTATGGGCTATCAAAATATTCTCTGGTAAGATTTCAGCTTTGCTTCTCAAGTAAGAGGGGGTTTAAGCACCCAATAATGGATAATGTCCAGGTCCATTCCCTGGGAGCTGACTGTTAACTTTGGGAAGTGTGCAACTTGTAACAGGGGCAGTGGCACAGAATTTGGAGACTGATACTCTTGTGTTCAAATTTGGCTCTGAAAATAGTAACTGGAAGATCTTGAGACAGTCTCTCAATTTCTCTTCCTTTTTTACCTAAAGAGGCATGTTAATTTTTATTTGAAGTATTACTTTGAAGATTAGAATTGTTGAAACCTGGTGGGCATTTAACAAAGGATTGTTAAAAAATTATATTTTTTAAAATAAATTTTAAAGGTTATTTATTTTTGAGGGAGGGAGAGAGAGATCGAGAGAGAGAGAGAGAGAGAGAAGAGGATCCAAAGCAGGCTCCAGGCTCTGAGCTGTCAGCACAGAACCCAACACGGGGCTTGAACTCACAAACCATGAGATCATGACCTGAGCCAAAGTTGGACACTTAACTAACTAAGCCACCCAGGCCCCCCAAGGGTTAGCTGTTGTTATATGTGGTCTGCCCCTATTGGGTATCAGGAAGATGACTTCAAAGGTCACTTGGGTGTATTTAGTTCCGTATCTTTGTTGATCTTTTACTTAAGGTGATATTTAACTTGTGATTTTATGAAGACTAAAATTTAAACAGAATGAATTAAGCCATGCAGAGTTTGGAAAATGACTTGTAGTCAAATGTACACAGATGCATGAACTTCAAATGCTGTTATAGGCCAATTATGATGTAGTTTTGGCACTTACTCTCAGGTCCTCCTCATCAGACTGGGTTGGTTGAGCTCTTAGCTAAGAATGACAATGGCTGTATTTCACATCTGTTCCTGCCATGAATCCCCTTCACTCAGTATCTGACTTTGCAGGAGCTTTGGCTTCACTCTAGTGACTCTGCATGGATCACTATCAATCTCAGATGCACTGGTTGTTATCCTCTATCATTGATTGTGTCCCAAGAGCTGAGAGTTTTCTTTTTTTTTCTTTTTTCTTTTTTTTAAATATTTTTATTTATTTCTAGGAGAGAGAGAGAGAGAGACAGCGTGAGCAGGGGAGGGTCAGAGAGAGAGGGTGTCACAGACTGAAACAGGCTCCAGGTTCTGAGCTGGCAGTCAGCACAGAGCCCGACGCGGGGCTCGAACCCACAAACCGCGAGATCATGACCCAAGCGAAAGTCGGACGCTTAACCGACTAAGCCACCCAGGCGCCCCAAGAGCTGAGAGTTTTCATTCTCTGGTGTGCAAAGCAAGGGTCTTGAACTTGTCAAGATTTATCAACTGTATTTATTTTGTGCTAGCTAATGCTCTTGGCCCTACCCATTATGGAATCATTTCTTCAAACACATACATGGTCTACCAACCTCCCCATTAAAATGACTGTTGCAAACTGCCTTCTGTTACTAAGTCATAGGGGTTTCTAGAAGGTTATCTTCTTTCATTGCGTTTTGCTTAGACTTCTTTTCTTCTATGTCTGCTTCCGTCTTCAGACTCTTTGAAGTCCCCATTGGCTACAGCAGCTAGAGTCAAACCAAGCTTGTCTCTTTGGGTTTTCTCTTAAAATTTACTTACACTTGGGTTACTATTAATTCAGTTACCTCTAATTGTGAGCATGATTGTATAATGAAGGAACATGGGGATTGGACATAGGCAAACTGGGTTTGAACTTTTACCCTGCCACTTGCTAGGGGTGTGACCTTGGCCATTCAACATAATATCTCTATACCTTAGTGTTCTAATTTTAAAATGGAGGTGATCTTACCTTACCAGGTTAATGTGAATATTAGATAGGATGATATTTGTAAAGTACTTGACACAGGCAAAGCCCCTAGTATATAGTCGTAAGTATGAAATGTGCCATCATCATCTTGCATTCAGTGAACAACCTGGCATTGAGATCTCTCCTTTGGAAGTTATTTCACTGCCTTTGTGCTGATGGGCTTTCTGGATTCTCCTTGAACTACCTCATTCCTCAAAGGATTGCCTTTATTGGTATAAATGGTGTACCCATACTACATATATATTTTTTAAAAAGTGAATCCCTATTAAATTTAACAACTCGTTTTCTTCTGTTGCTTGAAACAAATTTTTGCATTTAGTGAGGAAGACCCTTCTAAAATAGTGGCTTGTTGGAATGTTGAAAAATTTCAAAATTGAAAACTGAAATCTTGGAAATATTGGTTTGAGTCTCTTATCTATGATCCATGAAGACCAGCATTTTACCACATGAACTGTACTCCATGGGTGTCAAATTCTCTGTCATCACTGGAGCTAGATGTTCCAATAGACCCTTAATTTTCATTGTCTCTGTTTAAAGGACAGCATCCCACATAGCACGGGACTTCTGAAGGTCCACTTGTGCTTGAGATCTCCATCATGGAGGGGGCTTTCATTCACAGAACTGTTCAAAAAGATTAATAGAAACGGGCAAATATTTCTATTTTCTCATACTTTCCCTTTATGGAGATGGAAGAAACATGTCAGGGAGAAACCCTGCCTTTAAAGGCTAAAACATTATATCAGATACATGAGAATGTGAGTACATCATTTAGGAATTAATATTATATTACAGTTCCCACCAAGCATTATTCAAGCAATTGTTTATTCTGTCAAGCAGGCATGACATGTACCCCTTTCCCTCACAGCCTGTAAAGACCTTGGCCATAACAGTGAGCTTATAGTTCCAGGAGCTTCAACTTTTAGAACTAAGTTTGTTGAGACATAAACTTGCTGGTAAAAATGCTGGCAGTTCCTTAACTAAAGTTGTGATAACAAGTGTTGATGTAAGGAAAGCAAATGAGATTAACGATCTTTTCCAGGTTTTTATCTGGCAGTGTCTTGCGAGATTGAAATTCCTTTTGCTTTGCCTCAGACGTGATTATTCCCGCTGCTCTGCTCCCCGTCCCCCAGTCTAAATGAAGTAATACAGAATTTATCTTTGGGGTGTTCTTTAGAATATACACATGGTCTCATGCGTACCATAGTATGCATTCCTGTTGAGAAGAACTGTACAAATGTAAGGTAGTCTTTAAAAAAGCTTACAAGTTCAATAAAAAAAGGGGGAGAACATAGAGCTCCTCCTATAAAATGAGCATCGTTTAATGAAAACAATAAATTGGCAAATAAATTATTCTCCAAATATGGTATATATTATAGCCGAACAATTCAGAGTTTTAACGTCAAAGCCTAAAATTATTTTAGAAATGTATTTTGACTGAAAGTCTTTTCTTTGTATTTTTTGCAGTAATATAGAGGATATAGATGATAAAATGATAGTACACAGCTGATGTCATCGCTTAATTAAATAATTTCACTTTGGACATTACACTTGATTATTTGCAGTAATTCATGCATTACTGCAGCTAATTTAGGTATTAGATATTAGCTCCCAAACTAAGCAGAAGAATTTGCCTACCTAAAAGATTTATTTAACCAAAGTTTTCATTAAATAATGGAGAGATCATACTTAATGAAGGTATTTTCTCCTGTACTAAGAAATGGTACAATCCATCGGATTCTTCCAAGAGTGTATCATGAGATTACACACATTTTCATTATTGTATTTGAGAACAATATTGTTGAGTAAATATTTGTAGTAATATGTTGCCTTTTTAGGCTTTCCTGAGGTGTACAGAGTCTCAAAAGGTAAATAATTAAAGGATCTGCCTTCCTGGGGAACACAAAGCAGTGCTTGATATAGGTTTGATTATTTCACTTGCCTCTTTGATACTCCATAACTGTCTTCTCAATTATTTGCATCACCCAGCCAAGCAAAGATAAAAGATGGAACATGCTTCCTTTGCCTACTCCCAAGGAAACTCCATTATCCTTGAAAGGCCATGTGACTGCGTAAAGCCCAATGTGAGTCGAAGGAAGCAATCCACAAGGACAAGCTTAGTGTGAGCCGAAAATGAAGTTGTTACCAGACAGCAAAATGCAGTCCTCACTTCTTATGAATATTTGAATGAGTAACTAAAAACAGCTCAGTAAACTCTAAGCAACTATGACAGCTGAAACTGTCTGGAAACCAGGAGTCCGCCAGGAGCATGATGAAAAGATCACCAGTTACCTTGTGCTTCATCTTCCTGTGGGTCTTCGGAGGGACGGTATCAGGTCTATTTTACTCAAATATGAGTTATGAAAAATCTGATTTATCTCTGCACATTCAGAAGCCAAACAGCCCCCAAATCTCTTGTGTTATTTTGAATTCATTAAAATGCAATGATTTCTAACAATCTTTTCAAGGCAAGAGAATGCCGTGTTTTTGCAGACCCTGAAATATTGATGTTGTTGTTGTTTTTGCTCATAGAAAATTGGCCCTAGTCAATCTTCCATGAGTGTCTTTCAGCTTTTTCCATGTGGGAAGAAAGACAATGCAGACAGAGTCCCTAAAGCCAAAGTCTCTTAATAATTCTTCCAAAAGCTTTAGTAAAAAAAGTTACCAGGTACATGGTCTGACTTATTTATTCCCACATAGGTTGTTGCTCTCCTGTACAAAACCCCAGATAAATTGCTATTTTTGTTGAAGTAGAAAATTCAAAACAGATTTTGTCACATGGAGGGAGATCTAGAAAATATTTGTAGAAGTTAAATTTATTTATTTTTGCTTGACTTCCTTGGATATGTAGACAAAAGAGAACTACTTCAATTTTCATGTCCAGTGTACTGAGGAAGCAGTGCACAATTTTCAGAGTGGTGCTTTTAACTGGAAAGAGAGAGAGCGAGCCAGTTATTTAGTCTCTCCAAGTGTTATCGTCAATTCTACTTAAATCCACTTAGTTTTGTGCATGTTGATGAACAGTATAAATAAAATAGAGCTCTCTCATAGTCCATGAATTTCTAGTAAAGAAAGAAACAATGCAGGATGAATATCTAATGTAGACAGTGTTGCAATTCATATCTAGTAACTAACTGAAGATAAAATCGCACCGAGGGGACCATGGGGATGATGACTTTCATTCAGTGGTTGTTTATAAAATCTTTATGAAACATGAAGTTTCTGTGAGAAAGCCCCTTTTGAAAGTTCCAGAAAACATTGGTCATTGCCTTAACTGCCGAAGAGTTTGAGAATATTTTCAGTGACACCGGGGTCCACGATACCTATCCAAGGGGCCACTGCTGGGACTCCTCTGCTTTTCACTGGAAATGAGAGCCATCTTTCCATCTTGATTGTTAAAATACAATTCCACCTCCTTGGTGGATCTGGACAAGGGCGGACATTCCATGGCTGTTGGCTGTGTCCTTTCTCTTTAGCCATGTGTGGATTTAAGATTAGATATTACCGGGTGTTCAGTTTTGCAGTAAAAACGTTAAGGGGCATGCAAAATGCCATTCTAGCTTGTGCTCATCCAGTGGAGAGAAGGAAGGAAGTAGACTGAATTTTCTCACGCCCACATGAGAAGCCCAGCCCCTCAAGATGGACAGGAGCACAGTCACTCTGAAGCAGTGTGAAGAGAAAGAGGTCCATTTTCATATTCAGTGTTAGTCAGAATTCATGCCAGTTGCAAAAGCTCACTAACCCCCGCACGGCTGTGGGAAGAATGTTGAATCAGAGGTCAGAAGTATAGCTAGCTATGTGGTCTTCAGAAAGTCACTTACATGCCCTGGGCTCTTCTCTCAGCTGTGCAGGGTGGCGTGACTAGATTGAGAATTACAGAGGCAGTTCTGGGAACAGAATGAGCACAGCTTTTAGGTTCAGAAGACCTGGGATTGCATTCCCTATCCATCACTTACCAGTTGTGGCAGCTTCCGGAACAATCTAGGTTTCCATTTAGGAGACGCAGATGGCTCCCCTCTGGCAGGGTTGCTTGAGAAAAATGAAAGATATGATGGGCGGAGAGAGCCTACTCATGCAGGCGCTGTGATAAATCTTAGCTTTTTCCCTTTCTTCATGCTAAAGTTTTTTTCCCACAATTTTAAATCCTACAAAGAATTATTTTTTATATATTTTTAATAGTTTATTGTCAAGTTGGTTTACATATAACACCCAGTGCTCATTCCAGTAAGTGTCCTCCTCCATGCCCATTACCCCCCTTTCCCTCTTCCCCAACCCCCTCAGCCCTCGGTTTGTTCTCAGCATTCAGGAGTCTCTCATGGTTTCCCTCCCTCTCCCCAACTATTTGTCCCCTTCTTCTCCCACTTCATCCTCTTTTAACTTCCTCCTAATCCACCTATATGTGCAAACATATGCTATTTGCCCTTCTCTGCCTGACTTCTTTCCCTCAGCATAACACTCTCTAGTTCCATCCATGTGGCTACACATGGCCAGATTTCATTCTTTCTCATTGCCATGTGGTATTCCATGGTATAGATAAACCACATCTTCGATCCATTCGTCCATTGATGGACACTTAGGCTCTTTCCATGTTTTGGCTATTGTTGAGAGTGCAGTTCTGAACAGTGGGATACATGTGCCCCTATGCATCAGCACTCCTGTATCCCTTGGGTAAATTCCTAGCAGTGCTATTGCTGGGTCCTAGGGGAGTTCTATTGTTAATTTTTTGAGGAACCTCCACACTGTTTTCCAGAGGGGCTGCACCAGTTTACATTCCCACCAACGGTGTAGGAGGGTGCCCTTTTCTCCACATCCTCGCCAGCATCGAGAGTGTCCTGATTTGTTCATTTTAGCCACTCTGACTGGCGTGAAGTGGTATCTCAGTGTGGTTTTGATATGTATTTCCCTGATGAGGAGGGACGCTGAGCATCGTTTCATGTTGGCCATGATGTCTGTTGGCCATCTGGATGTCCTTTGGAGAAGTGTCTGTTCATGTCTTCTGCCCTTTTCTTCACTGGATTATTTGTTTTTCAGGTGTGGAGTTTGATGAGTTCCTTATATGTTTTGGATACAAGCCCTTTATCTGATATGTCATTTGCAACTATCTTTTTCCATTCCGTCAGTTGCCTATTAGTTTTATTGATTGTTTCCTTTGCCATGCAGAAGCTTTTTATCTTGATGAGATACCGGTAGTTCATTTTTGCTCTTGATTCCCTTGCCTTACAAAGAATTAGTTGACTAAGATAAAGTCTTTTCTGCAGTGTATTTGAATAGAAGTGCTATCTTGGTGTACTTTACCCACGGCACAGGTGAAAGATTGAAAATTTAGTGGTTGGGATGCCTGGGAAATATCAGGAGAGGAATAGATGGTGAAGAAGAATGGGGCCAATTGAAATCACTAAACATGATAATTTTGATACTTTCCAACTCTTTTGTCTTATGGTGTAGGATACAAGGCTGTTGTCTATCAACTGTAATATTTTAATGTCAAAGGTCACAACTAGGTCAGTTTAAAATGGAAGTATCTCCAAAGACTCACACAATAAATATGTATTTAGGTAATAAATATGTATTAACATGTACTCGTTTTTCTTACATTATATTGATTTTCAAAATTAATGGGAAAAAGAGCAACCTTATGATCAAGTGATCTTAAAAGTAGCCTCAGAACACAAGAGATTAATGCAATCAGATCTAGTAGTACTGGACTCTTAAAAGTTTTATTTTAGGGGGGCCTATGAAGCGTGTCTGTCTCTTGATTTCTTCTCCGAAACCATGTCTCATGGTTCATAGGATTGAGCCTCATATCCAGCTCTGCCCTGACAGTGTGGAGCATGCTTGGAATTCTCTCTCTCCCTCTTTTTCTGCCCCTTCCTTGCTTGCACACTCTTTATGTCTCAAAACAAATTTTTAAAAAACTTAAAAGGGTTTTCTTTAATGCATGGGAAAAATTTTCCTGGAAAAAAGCCACCTGTTTTAAGTCCTATTAAAATAATTCCAAGACCCAGTAATCCCACTTTTTGATATTTGGCCCGAAGAAATACCATTATAATCAAAGGAGTGGAATTTACATGGTTAGGACAGCATTATCTCTAAGAGTAACTAATTGGAAATGCCCTACTTTTCTCTCCATAGGAGAATAAATAATAATACATCCCATGAAATGTGATGTTATTCTTTTTTTTTTTTTTTTTTTTTTTTTTTTTTTTGTTTTTTTTTTTTTTTTTTTTTTTTTTTACAAATAGTTTATTGTCAAATTAGTTTCTACATAACACTCAGTGCTCATCCCCAAAGTGCCCTCCTTCATGCCCATCCCCCCCTCCCCCCCACATCCATCAGTCGAAATGTGATGTTATTCTTAAAAAGAATGAAGCAGATCTATGCATGCAGCTATGAGAAGATGTCTACGATTTATTGTTAGGTGAAAAAAGCAAAGTACTGACCAATATGCTTAGTATGTACCCATTTTGAAAGCAAAAATACATATATGTGTTTATAAATGTGTGTGTGTATGTGCGCGCGCGCATGTGTGTGTATCAGGCTAACATAGAAAAATATCTTATATATAGGTGTAGCTATTCATAGTGATTACCCTGGGTTCAAATTTTTTAACTGCAATTCTGTTGTGGTGTAACATGCTACCACAAATATAATACTTTTACAATTAAAAATTAAATTTAAATATGAGTCTAGGTATTAAAATGATTTGGAAAATCGACACATTCCTTCTGACATTGTTTTCTCCTAGCAATTTAACAGTGATGTGCTTTAAAAACTCAAGGTCCATATGTGAAATGAATTAGTTGGTGTTGGCTCTGTGTTCTTCTGCACTGAATCTAATCTTGACTCTTCCATTTGCTTTCTTTGAATCTCAGAATTCATTCTCAGCTTCCTCATTGAGAAAACAAAATTATGTGAAATAAATGAAGGCGTTGGGCAGAGAAATACCCGTCCAGCTCTGAGATTTGGTGTTTCTGTTGACACTAACTAATTTCATGGTCCTTTGTGGTATAATACTTTTGTTCCATATGCTTCATTTTTTACTGTAAATAGCTGATTACTTTAATGGAGAAATGACCAACAATGATTTCATACTATTCTATTTAGTCTTGATTTTTTTTTTTTTCTTTTTGTTATGAATAATCTGAATGTCAATCTGTGGATCAGGAAGGTCTTCAGACCTTCACAGTCCTTACGTAAGGATAGTTCAGAGGTCTGACCTTCCAGTTAGGGAATGGTGGCCAAGTGCATCCCATGTTTGAAGTGACAAGTATTGAGGGTACAATGCTCTTCCTTGAGGTCTTCTGGGATGCTTGGATTTCAAGCTTGCAGTCTTTTCCCTCCCCCCTGGAGGGCGGTGGTAGGCAGATTTTGTGGATCATCATGTCATGAGCCTTGTTATTTTATTGTTCATCTGGTCCATGGCATGTATTTGTAGCAAGCCAGCCTTTCAAGAGAATGCATGCTGAATAAAGGCCACCACAATTTGTCTGACACCATTAAAGTTATTTTGTTTCCTCTGACCACAGTGAGATCATGAATTATTCTCCTTCTCTGAAAAAGCAAGTAAACATGACTCTAAGGATGATCTGCTGTGTACAGGAGAATGAGAAGCACGGAAGACATTGTGCCTGCCCTTGGAAGTTTAAATTGTACTGAGGGAGACAGAATGAAAACAAAATAAATCCACAGAAGTAGAACACAATGTGCTATTAAAAAAAAAGCACCAAAGATAAGTGTTCTGAACAAAGAGATAAGGAACTATGTTTTAAGGAAATACTGAAGTGGCCTCTTGAGAGCTTGATAGCACTTTACCTACAAACATAGAAGGGAGAAAAGTCAGAGGTTTTTATTATATCACTATTATAAAGGGATTTCTGGGACAATTTTCTGTAAAGATAACTGAGGCCACATTGGATGGATTTGTACTTAGCAAGCTCAAATACGGTGATCACTTTTATATTGCCAGTGGATTAGTATGAGATAGGAGCTCCGACAGACAGAAATCCAACATACCCTCCATAGCAGGTGTCCTCAAGTGCGGTCTGCACACGATGGTCTATTGGAATGAAAAAAAGAAAATACTCGATCTTTATAAGTTCATCCTTAAGTTTATCCTTCAAAATACTCCACCTTCGTATTTGTTTTGTAATACGACATACTAGTAAGTATTGCAAGACTATAATGTATAAATAAATATTCCTGGTTGGGGCTGCATACTTAGACATTTTATTTCTTGAAATACATGTTTGTTAATTTCTACCTTAACTCCGCCATTTGCACATTTTGATGAAGAGTTTAAATGACATTTATAGGGCTTCGGTAGCCAAAATAAAAAAAAAACACCTAGAAATCAACGCTTTTGAGAAAAATAACTCCTAATTTAGTTTGTACTATAAATTGTAGGTGGTTTTTTGTTTTGTTTTGTTTTGTTTTCATAAGGAAACGTACTGTAACTCTAGTGTTTCTTCTGAATTTCTTACATACTAGCGAAATTTTTCAGGCTGACAAAGTTGGTAGGAAGATCAGTGATTAATAGATAGCTCTCCCTCCTTTCAGGTACCTTTGGTTTTTGAGCTAATCCGTTAGGGATTTTCACGTGGGTAAAGAGTTCCCAAGGTAAGAGGTTTATCTTTCATTCTTAAAGTTTGAAGGCAATGCCTTCGGGGGTTTCTGTGATTTGCTGGCAGTAAAGTAACTGTGGTAAGCTAAGGCACTTGAAGCTTCCTTGTCATTATGCCGGCAGAACGCGGTGGAATCCGGTGGAATCTGCTCTGACTCCTATGCCCCTCCCCTCACCATGTAGTCTGTGATCAGTGTCACCAGCTTTGTCTCTCCTTTCTGTCAGATCCCCAGCCTCATCCTGTGCAGGAGGATTACTCCTGTTGACTTTCCACTTAATTATGTGACATTTCTTGAGCACCAATTGGGCGTTTGGTTTTGATCAAGGGATTATTTATTGATCGTGTGGCTCATGGAAGGTGGAGCAGGGCATTTCTTTCAAGAGTGTCTATAAACAAGACAGGGTATGTAGGTGTTTGGGAAAACCATTGCAGTTATAAACTAGTATAACCCTTGATTTATAAAATGACTTTTATACATTAAATAAAAAGTGAGAATAGATTATTATCAATAAAATAAGCATGGTGCAGGATATTGTTCATATCTATATCAGTGTTCTCTAGAAACAGAACCAATGGAAGATATCTATATTTAAATTGATGTAGATATAGGTATATCAGTCTTTTTTCTATTAAGTCTTTTTTCTCAACCGATTAGATGAAGCTCACCCCACATTATGGAGGTAATCTACTTTACTCAAAGTCCACTGATTTACAGGTTAATCTCATTCAACAAATATGCATTCACAGAAACCTCTAGAATCATGTTTGACCAAACATCTGGGTACTGCAGCCTAGCCAAGTTGATACATAAAATTAACCATGACAATATGCTAGCAGACTCTTGGACTACTTAATGAATTACTGCCCTACTATACATATTTTACGGAATGCTTCCTCATGCACCCCTGTGTCTATAAATAATTATACTTCATTGGTGTCACTTTCGACAAAAGCACTGTAGTTCTATACTTTTCAGAAAAGCTAGAAATAAGCTTTGATTACTGAAGGCATGAACTCACTATCTACAACCAAATTCTTAATCAGGTTCTATCTAAAGAGTCAAAAAGTGTGTGCTATGAATTAAAATGTTGGATGCCCACTCATGTGGTTCCAAGGAAGGGACATTAGGTGATCTAGGCAGTGGAAGTCGCCCCTCAGCACATCCCCACTGGACAAAGTTATCATTTTTACCTTTGTTAGATCCATACATGCCTAAAGCAATACATTTTTGTAAATGTTAGTCTTTTTGATATTTAGGTATTTATTTATTGACTTTCTTTTAAAATAATCTCTGCCCAACACGGGGCTCGAACTCACAATCAGATCAAGAGCCGCACACTCTCCTGACTGAGCCAGCCAGGCAATCCAATGTTAGTCCTCTTTAAATTGGAAAGCCCTTGACTTACTGCAAGAAATTAATATTAAAAGTCGTAGCTAGCACTTACTTCCAAAATACCTTCAAGAGTTCATCTCCGAAATTGCATCTCCCAAAGAGCTCACATTTCTTTTCCTGACCTGGATATGCCTTAGGTAAAAATTAGAGAAAGAATAGTTCTTGCCTTTTATTTAACATTACTAGGATACAATGTCCTTGTCCCCAAGCTGTTTTGCTGGTATACCTGGAAATGTCAAATGCTGTTCTACTCTTCTGTGGGAGTAAGTCAAGGGTTAGCCGCCAGCTCCCTTCAGCAGTCACCTCCTTGGGTACTTATTGGAGAATAGAGCATCTGGACTCTGGTCTCTCCTGAGTCATCTTCTAGCAGCTTCTCGTCCACACCTCATCCACTGTCTCATGGCTCCTAGCTCTGCGGAGGATACTGCTCAATTCTGTTCACTCCTTTCAGCTCAGAACTCTTGGTGGTGTCTGTTGGGGAGGGTTTCTTCCTTCTTGGGTCCAGCAGAGTGGGGAATTGGGGACAGGAATTGTAGGGGACAAAAGAAAAGGTAATTCTTTGTGTTCTACAATGCCCTGCCCTCAGATGGTTCCATTGCTCTCTCATTGGCTTTTTGGGGGAGCAGGGGAAGTCAAAAGGAATGAAAACACAGGTAGGGAAAATAGTGAGGGAAACTGAGCCCCTACCAAAACAAAGCCAGTATCCTTTTCTTCCCCTGAGCTCAGCTGTTTTTCTTTGTAAGGGACTTTCCTTCAGTTTCATCCATCTTTTGGAAATGCTTCTCCTAACCAATGACTAATCTCTCTCCAGGATTTCTTCCCTCATCTGTCTTCTCCTCAAGTGAGAGCTAATGAGTCTAAAATACTGCCCTGGAGGCTCCTTTAGGACTGGATTGATGGTCTTTGATACCCTGGGTCTGAGGCCACAGTAGAGGTGGGTGCGAACATTTACATTTTAGTCTCCTCAAGAGCTTCCACCAGTGTGAGCAGTAGATAGGGCTCCTAATTCTTCTGGCATCAAGTGGGTAACCACTGACAGGCACATGAACACATACTCATACTCATATCAAAGACAAACTTAATCTTACAGATAGTGAAATCTAAATATATATGGAAATGACATTTTACTAGCTGTTTCATACCAAAGCTCTGCTCAGAAAGGATGCCAATTTCTTAAAGACATATTTTGCAGAACAGACACACTTACTCTTTATTTTCAATTTCTACTGTGTCCCTGGGCTTCCCAAGCCTAGGAACTGGCTAAAAGATTGTGACCATAGCCAGATCATTTGCCTGCTAAGAATGCCTCTTAGCACAGAGAGCCCAGCTTTAAAATTACCCTTGATTTTAAGCCAGGCCAAATCAAATTTTTAAAAAATGTATTTCCCTTCCATTTTCTTAGGTTAGCTGAAGAAATAGGATAGGATAATGTAGGACTTTCCATTACTAAAATGCTGTAATGGTGCTGCTGGTGGTGGAGGTCCATCATGCTTTTCTATCTGTACAGAAAAATGAGGGATTACACTGAGATGCTCACAATTTTATCAGAAATAGCTTAGTTTTTCAGAGTTTCTTTCCATAGGGAAGTTACTAACATATTTTCCTGACTGGTAATTTCTTTCTTCCAAGGAAAGGATTATTTTGGGGGAAATGCCTTGATGAAGTGATTCAAAGCAGAAGGTTAGGCTTTCAGGAACAGATTGGAAGGAGACAATAGAAACACAGCTAAACGTCAAAGAAAGGAATTGATGGGGAGAATGATTCATGGAGAGCTGATTGGCTATAATGGGGTAGGAAGGGAAACTAGGGGCTCCCGGGCCAATTTGTGAAAATTTGCATCCCAAGTTGACAGCCATTATTAAAGAACTAGTTGAAGAATAGAAAAAAGCAATACCCAATTTTAAATTGTCTGGTGAACCTTTCTGTTGGGTTATTCCTGCTTCCCCAGTATGTTTCTATCTCCATGGGCCATCTTTTCCGAGTAGGATGGGGTGTGTGTTTGTATTGAGAGGAAAGGAATGAAGTAAAGAGAAGCCCCCATGAAAAGGAAAAAAGTACAGTCCAAGACACAAAGTATGGAGAGACATGGGTGGAAATTCGACACTGGAACCAGAGAAGTGGCTAAGGAGTAATGGGTTTCTATAATTTTGAAATATTCCTTGTGAGAACTTTGGATTTCCCACAGGATGCGAGATAGTAGTTGAAAATCATCTTATAAAGATTTTAAGTGTCAGGGTGGCTCCATAACACCTTGGTTACACTGAGCAAGTACTGAATTTTTGTCACTTAGAAGGAATAATTCAGGGGCGCTCATTTAGAAAAGAGCAAAGCCTCGTGAACACAATAAGACAAAATAGGTGGTTTGAAGCAATGACTTGGGTGTACATTTTGTCTTAGGTTCGTTTGATTGAACGGAACAGAGATGTACTCAAGAAATCATAAGTCAGTGTTTTCCAAAATCCTCATCAAATTACTGTTAATTACAGTGGAGAGGAAATGTTCTCCCTCAGGGATCTGGAGCTCAGCCTCCTCTAGACAGTTGCCATCCCCTTCTCTTCTCCAAGTCTCTGAAGGCTCATGTTTTATCCTGAACGGTCATTAGATATTTGTACAATACTATACAATGCTTCCTTTAGTTTTCATATAAAAATTCCCCCACCCTCACACACTGTATTTATGGTAAAACCAACACTCTAACAAAATTTCCCATCCCTGGGTGGGAAGCTTTCTCCCCCTTTCCAGCTTTAAAAATATATGTTTTTACCTAGTTATTTATTGACTGTCTCCTTAGGTAGAATGTAAGGTCTGGGAGAACAAGGAGTCTTTGTTTTCTTTATTTGTGTATCCAGATCAGAAGTTTAATCCATGTATACACATGGATAATGTGACACACCTACCCCAGCTGTACTTTGCTTTATATCCCAGGGATGTACATAAACTAGGCAGAGGAGTCTTAGGTAAGGGGTTTTTTTTTAGAAGAATCTCCAATCTTCGGTTCTAGTTCTAAGCCGTTCTGTAATCTCTATAGGTTATAGTTGGTATATAAGGAGTCTTGGTGCAAATTATATAAAGGTGGTGTCACAGAACAGGTAGATTTTTAAAGGCGTCTCTTTGTCTGGCTTGACAGATTGAGCCAGGTCTGTGGTGCCACTCAACAGGCTAGGCTTTCTCTGGACCTCTCAAGGTGTCCTGGATGGTCTCTGCCTCCTGTCTCCCACCTCTGCAAGCAAGGAGGAATCTGATTGGTCCCCTCAGCCACCATGTGATGTGATACTGCTTTATTGGCCCGTCCCTTGCTAACGCTCCTATCCTTGGTGCTGGCAATGCAGGAGCCTTGGTTGGATGGCCTGGTTTCCACAAAAAAGGACCATAGCAGCCTGGGTAATTTACATGATGGATCTACTTTGGGTTTCACGATGGATACCGCTTTTTAATACCAAAGCCATGTCAGGCTAGAGAAGGGACCGTACACACCACAGATTTTGCTAGTGATAAGAAAACAATTGTCATGGAGTTAATATCCAAAAGAGGCTGGAAGCTTACTTTGGACTGTTTTGCTATGAACTCTCTTCAACGGCCACTTCCAGTTCTGTTCACAAACACTGTGTTGTGGTATTATCCCTATTTGATGGCTGAGGAAACTGAGGCCCAGAAAGGGTCAGTGCACCTAAAGTCACACACCGTCAAATAGACTCAACAGTCACACCCAGATGTCTTGTTTTCTCATTTCCGTCTCTTATTATATTTAACATAGTGCTTTCATTTCAAGAACAGCCCCACAGGGTGAAGTTGTTGGAGATGGTGACTTAAATAATAGGGTTTTCTTGTATCTAGAAAGGTGTTATTGTATTTTTAAAACACCTGACCAACTGCCTAAAATGACTTAATGCCACACGCATACTTTACATTCAAGTATTCATTCATTTTTATTTGTTAGTATTCCCTAAATTCCTTCATTGTGTTGGGTCACTCTTGCAAATTCTTTTCCAAAAACCATTAGATATGTTAAAAAAGAAAGAGAGAGTGAGAGAAAGAGAGAGAGAGAAGGAATATTTTGGAAAAAAATAACACTTTAAGCCCTGATGACATTTATTTATTCTGTCACTCTGCCATCTTTTCTTCCTTTTATGCTCCTAATATCAGAGCAACAACTAAATAGAAATACTCTCCAAGGTCTTCCTTAATCTTAGTTCTCAAGAAGAAAAGGGAAGTAGGTATGACTGATATATGTTTTAAAGATTGCTTGATGGGTTCTCAGGAGCACTGTAGAAATATCTTTATATCTTGGACACAAAAGTCTAGCTCTTCATTTCCAGCAATTGTCTATGTGGCACAGAATAAAATGATCGCAGGAAATGCTTCTGGCCCTATAGCCTTTAACTCCTCAGATAACATGATATGCATATCACATTCACAATATGCATATGTCATGTATCTTTTTGGTTTTATTCATTTTTATTTATTAATTTGCTTATTCATACACTTGTTCATTAGCTGCTTCATATTTTCCTGTTGACCGTTTTCCAACCTAAAAAAAAAAAAGCATCCTTTTATCCCAGGGATTCAACATAATGGAAGGCACACCCCACTGAGACAGCCAACTGCATTCTCCTTCAGATTTACATGGTCAAGCTTTCCTGTCCTCTGCTTGACTGGCAGGAGAGTAATAAAGATAAAGGAGACAGTGTTTCTGAGGTGCTTGTAGATTTTCTGAAGAAAGAGTGGTGAGATACACCTTGATAACAATGATGATGATGATGAAGATAATGATGATGATGATATGTGTTAACAATTGAAGAAAGAAGAGAGTGGTTTAATAAAATAAGTTAATAACTCTAGATAACACTGACAAAATGAAAGTACTATTTTGTTATGAAACTGTGCAATATGATATTTCCTCACAATTGCTAAACCCTGAGTCTCCATTTTCAGGAAGTCAAGGTAGCTCATGTTTGTAAAGGGACCGCCATTTTAGAAAATGTTTAGTTTGGGTGGCTCAATAAAACCAGTCAATAGATCCACCAATGCATCCTGTTTCCTTTCAGCTGATTTTTGCAGTTCAAAGGTCCTCCAGGGAGTACTGAATGAAAATGAATTCAGGGTCTGGGAGGGTAAGGGGAACTCAGGTTTGTTGAGAGTCTGGGTTATAGACTGAATGTTTGTGTCGCCTCAGAATTCATGTGGAAGCCCTGACCCCCATTGTAGTTATATTTGGGGATGTGCCCTCTAACGGTTAGTTGAGGCTGGAAGGGTGGAATCCTGATCCAATAGAATCAGCATTCTTGTTTTATTTAAATTTGTTTTTAATGTTTATTTATTTATTTATTTTTTTGAGAGACAGAAAGAGCAGGAGTGGAGGATGGGGAGGGAGAGAGGGAGACACAGCATCCGAAGTAGGCTCCAGGCTCTGAGCTGTCAGCATAGAGCTTGAGGCAGGGTTTGAACCCACAAACCACAAGATCATGACCTGAACTGAAACTGGATGCTTAACCGCCTGAGCCACCCAGATGCCCGTAGAATGAGTGTCCTTATAAGAAGACACACCAGAGAGCTTTCTGTCTCTCTCTTGTGTGCACAGAGGAAAGGCCATGTGGGGACACAGTGAGAAGGAGACTATCTAAAAATCAGGAAGAGAGACTCACCAGACACTGAGCCCTGTTTTCCTACTGGAAACTGGTCTTGGACTTTCTAGTGTCCAGAACTGTGAGAAAATAAATTTCTGTTTTTAAGTCACTTCGTCTGGAATTTCGTTAAGGCAGTCCAAGCTGACCACTGCGGTCTGCTATTGTTGATACTTGAAAACAAAAGCGAGATGTCCTCAAGAACTCAGAGATGATGGAAACAAGACCTTGCTTGTGGCTTCAAGGCCACCAACACTGTACTGACACAATGTCAGCAACTTTAGGGACACAGCTATTCTACTTATTTAACACCTACTAGATGCTCCCCACAAGCACTGGCACTTTACAACTATTAAATCATGTAATAACTCCAAACCTCTATTAATAAGTCTCTCTTTTACCTTGCAACTTTTAAATGTAGTCATAGAGTCTCCGAGTGATTAGGCCACACTCAAGGTCACTCTGAGATAAAAGGATTCAAGCCTGGGCTGTCTAATCCCCAGCGCCAAGGGCTTAACCTTGTCCACACTGCAACTTAACTCAATGCACTTAATACTTAACAAAAGAGTGTGGCTCTCAGAAGAGTAGTTAGTTAGCAGTAAAGAGCAGGAAATGAAAATTAGAGATACAAAGCTGGCACAATTCATCTTGGACCATCTGAGATCTCTGTCTTCCCAAATGAGTTTCCAAAACTGTGAAAACCAAACTTGGGCTTATTATGAACAAAAGTGCCCTCTGTTCTGTGTTACTCACATTCATTTTGTGTCTTCAATAGCTAATGAGCTCTTTGAGACCTGGAACTAGGATTTGATTTGAACTTCTTCAGGACTGTCTGAGGTGGAAGCAAGGATGGGTAAACAGCAAGTGCTCAATAGATGTTGATTGAATCTTGTCAATCTGACAGCTCACAACATCAGGTCTACATCGGGTCTATGGATTGTCTTGGTTACTGTTCATTGCTCTTCAGGCCCATCCTCCCTGGTCGGTAGCTCAGCCCAGTAATGTCAACACTTACTACTCCGTGCTGAATATTCCCTGGGTTTCTGCAGGCATACTGTAGGCCAGAAACAAGCAATTTTTGTTCCTGAGGGCTTTCGAAAACAAAAGCATCTCATATCCTCCATTTCCTTGATCAAAACATCACAAACTTATTAAAATTACAATAAATACATTTTAAATAAAAAATGTATGTATTCACAAAGATGTCTTTGGACATTATGTTTTTACCCTCTCTTCAATCAGCCCGTACCTTCTAAATGATCCTTCCTCCTTGTTTCTTCACCCTGAGCCAGAATTCAGGGTCACACAGGCATGGCCTTGCTCAGGCTTTCCATTTTCAAAGGTCAAATGCATCTATTTCTTTTATTCATTAGGCTTTTAAGTAAATATGCCCATGACTTGATTCTGGTAAGTAAAGGGAGTCTTTGAAAGATATGCCAGAAATATGCAAAGCAATCTCAAAAGTGGGAGGTTTACTATGTTAAGAAAATTTGAGGCTGGCCCATACTCATCTTCATGAAAGCTTGGTAGTGTGGGTGTAAAGGAAGATTATCCACTACTTGTAGATTGGAGTTTAGTCTAGAATGTTAATATCACAATGCTTATTTGCCTTATAGATTTGGAGTTTATGAGACAAATATTTGAACACATTTTATCTCCTAGATATTGGGTCTGCCATTTTAGTATGCTGCCATTGTGGATGGAAGTTCCCAGTGCAAACAGCGGGCAAAACTAATAGGGTAGAAGAGATTGTACACAGATTTTTTTTATTGACTATATTCCCTATGCTGTTCTTTTCATTTCCCTGACTTAATTGTTTTATAACTGAAAGTTTGTACCTCTTAATCTCCTTCACCTTTTCACTCCTCTCCCCCACTCCCACCCCCACTTTCCTTCTGGCAATCATCAGTTTATGCTACACATTTAAAAGTCGATTTGGTTTTTCCTTTGTTTGTTCCTTTGTTTTATTTTTAGAATCCACATAAAAGTGAAATCATATGGTATGTATCTTTCTCTGTCTGATTTATTTCACTTAGCATATACACAGATTTTTGATGAATGTTTTCTCTAACAGTTGTTAAATGTCTGTCCATATTCTCTTGGCCTACTTCTAAGTTTATTTGTAGTGGTGGTGGGCAGTTTCTTTACATCCTATTTTCTGCTGGAGGTTCTCTCCAGTGTGATAGGAGCCGCCCATTTCTCATGCAGGTAATGCCATCTATAGGGTGAGGGATCGGTGTTCCTCAGTGGGAGAATTCTGCAATGTGAAATGCATGATACCTCAGATCCTATGGCGTTGAGCCTTGGTTTCCTGCAGCTATAACCCACTCATTAATATATCCTTCATTGGGTTTTCTCTCTTGAAGATTAGATAAAGCAACAGAGATAACGCATGCCTGATTTAGATCTTCCGTCTGCTTCCGAGGGAAATTTTTGTCAATGCTTCTTAACCAATGTGACCACTTTGTTCCTTGTTGCTATTATTCTTTGTGTTCTTTGGTAAACTAAACACACTTCTTTAACACTGCCCATGGGGGCCAGAGCCATAATTGTTTTGTTAGTTTCTGCATCTCCAGCTGGCAACAAAGATTTAGCACATGGCAGGCCCTTAATAAGTATGCTCCAAATGGAATTTTATGTATGTAGATGTATATGGATTTATTTATTTATTGCACGTTCAGCAGGTTTTATTATATTCACAAAGTTGTGTAGCCATTGCCTAATTCTAGAACATTTCTATCCTCGCCCCCCCAAAAAAACTGTACCATCAAATTCCTCCCTTCCTTAATCCTCTGGCAACCACTAATTTACTTTCTGTCTCAGTGGATTTGCCTATCATGGACATTTAATACAAATGGAATCATAAAATTGGGGCATCTGGCTGGCTCAGTTCGTTAACCATCCAACTTCGGCTCAGGTCATGACCTTATGGTTGGCGAGTTCGAGCTTTGTGCTAACAGCTCAGAGGCTGGAGCCTGCTTAGGATTCTGTGTCTCCTTCTCTCTCTGCCCCTCCCCCACTCACACTCCGTCTTTCTCTCTCTCAAAAATAAACATTAAAAAAATAGCATAGTAGTTTCAAGATTCATTCATGTTGTGGCATGGATCAGTGTTTCCTTTCTTTTTATAGCTGAGTAATAGTTCCTTGCATGTATATACCATATGTGTTTATCCATTAGTCAGTTAGTGGACATTTGGGTTGTTTCTACTTTTTGGTTTTTATAAATTGTGCTACTATGAATTTCATGTGTGAGCAGCTGTATCATTTTAGGTTTCCATCAGCAATGCACAAATGTGCCAGGCCTTCTACATCCTCATACCTTGTTATTGTTTTCATTTTTATTATAGCCTTCCCAGCACCAGGTTGAATTTGAGATGAGAAGAATGGCCTTTGGAGGTCAACTTTCCATTTTTTTTTAAATCTAGCAACTTACTTTTCCTGGAGACTTCTCGCATTTTGCAGCAGTACTGGAAAGAAACTCCATGAAGTAACCAACATTGTTGACTTGTAAGAAGGCTGTGATCGTCCTTCAGCATGGAACATTTTCCCTGGCAGTCCCCTTTTCAAATTTAATCGAATCAGCGGTAGCTCAGCATAACACAGAGCTCAGTTCTGAGCTTATCAGGTTGTGTGGCCATGGGTAAGTCACTTCTTCTCTCTGGACCTCAGGTATTTTGCCTGTATATTGAATAAGATGCGTTCAATGTCTTACTGGAATGTAGGAATAAACCCTCTCAAACCTTACTTTTAGTTTTAAAATTCAATGCAAGGCAGTAATAGATGTCTGCTTTCCAGTCTCCTCCCTGATCTGTATCCCTTCTTTTTGGGAATTGTTCTTCATTTCTGGCAACCGATTCGTATGGGAATCTTAAGAGTCAGCATCCCTGGCTCCAGAAGTGGACCCAATTAAAATACTTCTGCCTGATCAAAGTGATCAGTTCAGAGATAGGGATATGGCACAAGCTAGGGAAATTGGAGTCCCTCCTGAGATTGTGAACTTGAGCTATTAGGGAGAATGCCACCTGCTGCTGGGATGAGGTAGCTAAAAAATATGTTCCCTGTGTTGCTGGTAGCTATCATGCCCTCCACATGGAAAGTAGGAATGATGAGACACATTGCATTGTTTCAGGTCCTTGATTCATCTAGACCTGCAGTTAAATCTATCCCTGCATTTTTCTGATCTGTGTGTGTGTGTGTGTGTGTGCATAACTTATTTTAAGTTGTATTTCAGTCACTTCTCTTAATCAGAAAGTGCCTGACTAATATGTACACAAACATTTATTGAGTGTCCATGGTGGATACTTGGAGTCAACAAAGAAATATAATTCCACAATCTCAAGGAGCTTACAGGCTAGTTTAATAGCCAAAATACAGAAATAAGAAAGCCTGCTGTATAGTCAACCTTGTCTATATGAGGAAAGGTGCTTTGTCTACTTTACTGATTGGTGTTTTAACTAATGTACCATTTCAGAGACTGCAGTTTTATGGAGTCTCACATAGTTTTCATATCTGATGGCCCTGAATGGTCTACCACAGATTAGCTGTATGACTTTGGACATGGTTTTTAATGTTCAGAGCCTCATTTTCTTTTGGTCATCCATAAAATAGGGACAATATTATTTAGTTCATAGGTTGTTTTGAAGATGAAATAAAACAATTCAGATAACACAGTTCCTAATACTTAATACATCCTCATAACTTTGCTCCCTTTCTCTTTCCAGAACCCCCTCCAGTCTTGAAAAATCAAACCAATTCAAAATCTGCCTGTAAAAGAATAAAATACCTGTAAACAGGAGAAAGCTTTTTTTGAAACAGTGATATAAAATAGTTCTTCATCTACATCTGAAAATAGTAACTGTTTATTTGGGATAATGAATTCACAAACACATTTAAACAACATAATTTAATGGTTTGCCCAGGTGTTTGTACAGTTTAGGAAAGCTAGCAGGCAGAGATAGATATTCACTGAATATAACTATTCCTCATACATAATGAAGAGGTTTACTAGAAATTAAAAAACAACCAAAATGTGTTTATTAAGAATTCTTTTGCCTGAAAGGCATCGGTTTTTTGATTCCAAATTGTAATTGTAACAATCTCCATATGACTTTGGTAATGTAACCAACACACCTATTTGTCATTGACTCTAGGACTTGTTGACACATAAATAAGAAATGAAAATAATGTAGTAACCCAAAGGGCATCCTGGTGTATCACCCCCATATTGTTATTATTGTTTAATGAGCACACATGATAAATTAATGTTATGCTAATGGATAATCAGTTTATCTTCTGCTGGCTCAGGGTATATATAACATGTTCACTTGCCTTTTAGCTGCATTTCTAGTTTTTCCAAATGTTAGTTACTCTTTTTCAAACCTTAGTTGCCCTTGTCTTTATGAACCTGACCCTGCCTACAGGGTGACCAAAATTTGTTGACGTAGTGAAGAAGCAATTAAAAATATTTAAAGATATTTCCTAAAAATAAGCATTCATTAGTGTACACGTATAAAGTAGTAATACGAAATGGTATGAGGGTTGCTCTCACAGTCTAAAACAATGGCAAGCTTGTTTATAGAACAATCATCCTTTGAATCAATTATTTTTCTGATTAGATTACTCTCATAAGGAAATGAATACAGTGCCCTTTAGAAATGCAATATAGTTATGAAAAAAAAAAAAAAGCCCACCCTCTCCCTGTACATTTTAATGATTAGCAAAGCTATCTCATGGTTTGGATGGAGGCCCAGGAAATGATCCAAATGGGATTATATTTTCTTAATCTATTAGGATAATGTACAACTTGCTTCCATTCTCCACCCTACCCCATCTAACTTGGCAAGTATTGTTAGCAGACTCTGAAATAGTTATATTCCAGAGACAGACTCACATACAGTTTATCATCTCTAGACGCTGTGTCTGTCAAAGCATGAAATCTTAAGAAGGAAGTATTGCTGACTAGAAGAGAATTCATGTGTTTTAGGATTTGATTGATTATGGGCACCCAGTTAATAGTCAGTGTGATCAGCATTATGCAAACAGATAAGGGTCATGGCCTCTCTTTGCTAAAAGTGATCGTCTTTCACATGCACCCCTTAAAAAGTAACAGCGAGGATTGAGTTTCAAATTTATAATTAAAATTCAGGAAAACCTAGAGTAATCTAGGGGAGTCATTGTTTCTTAGCACCTGCTATTAATTTGCATGCATAGCCCAATATAAATGTAAGCACTGGGGAGGAGAGAGATGCAGTTTTTATAGTGATCAGGCAGTTTAAGGTAGGCAATCATCTGAACCACTTTCAGAATTAAAGAGTTCTGAATGAAAAAGTGGTGTGCCCTTCTTGGAGAAGACACCAAGACCTTGCTCTCTGCTAAGATGATTTTGCCTAGACATGATCAAGATCATGATCATGATCATTGAGAGACTCAGGGATAAGAGAAAAGTTGCCAGTCATGCCAGAGAGAGGGGACACTGCTTGTTCTACTCCTTACAGATACTTATTCTCAAGGGATATCGCAGGCCCTGGGTTCTGGAAGGTGATACCTTGGACTTGGAAGAAACCTTTATTTGGTGTCTCATTTGGAACCAGCTGCTGAGAAGACCATGCTGACTACCTGGAGAAAAAACTCCATCAGCAGATCTTCCACACCTCTAGAACTTGGGGAGTCACTCTGATTGCCAGAGATACAAGGAATTCAGGAAGGGGGATATGGTTCAGCCACTCTTGTGCCATTTTGAACCTTTGTGGGTCCTTCGAGAGACTGTGGTATTATGGGTAATTAACGTGTACCATTGGGTTGTTGACTGTGCTTTATCCTAGTTTAAAACTCTTGTAGAATATTTTGGTCAGAATTGACTAGCATAAACATCTGATTGTCCAGCAAGCATTTACTACCTGTTTTCTGAGTGGGACTTTAAATGAAGGGGCATCTAATACTCCCTGCTCCCCCTCCTCAAATAACTGTGTCTTTTTTATTTTAAAGAATCCCTAAGTTTTTCTACCTTCTCGTTTTATTTACTAATCAGTTCAACTGATTAGTATTTAGTGTTTATAATATCCAACTTCTCCCTCAAATGGTGGCATGGGGTGGGATGGGAGCAAAACCAAAATACTCTAAAAGGAAAGCAGATCCATTTCTTTGCCTTTTCTTCAAACTTGACCTTTAAAACAGATCATTTCTCTGTAAATACCTTTCCTATTTCACTACAAATGCACCCCCCCCCCAAAGTCCTGGCCTTTCCAACCTACTAAATGACAAAATATAATATATCCCCCTAGATTCCCCCACCGTGGGTAGGAGAAGGTAGGAGTATCATTCTTCACCTTGCACCAACAATGAGTTTATTCATCACAACAAGACACCTTTCCCCAAGAGGAAAGCAGGAGACATGGAAGATTTTCCCTCATCTGGCTAGCAAGGCTTGCAAGAGGAGAGATGCATACAGGATTTGAGATTCTACTGTCTTTAAATACAAAGAGTCCAAACACCAAGGCTAGAGATGGAATGCATAGATGGAGGTGAGTGAGGAGGACACTTGCTGTCTAGGGGTAGGTTGCACTGGAGAAGCACGTCAGGACCTTTCATGCAGGTTTCCAGGGAATGGATGGGACCATTTGAGCAGAAGAGAAGGTCCATCCTTCTCTTCTTGGTCCTTTCCTGAGGAAGAGGACCAAGCCAAGCTTCACTTGACAATGGGCAGCAGAGGTGAGGCTCTATGGGTAGCTGGGTTTGTTTTTCTGGGATACATTCTCTGAAAGTCTTTATATTCTTCTGGAGCAGAAGAGTCTTCTACTAGATGAAAAGAATACTTTGAGTTAAAGTCACCCACGAAAGAATGGACAGTGGCCATAAAATCTCTGTGGCCATTCCTCAGTGGTGGTGGTAGAGGGGAAGGGGGTGGAGGTGGGGCTGGCCCAGCTGGCGTCCTTGAGGGGGAAGGTGAGGGCTATCCTCAGCTCAGGGGTTCTGACCCACGCATTTGGCATGGTGGTGGGGAAGGAGGAACATCCCTGGCACCATTTAGGATCATGGGTGGGGGCTGGGTGGGGGGTACTCCCTGACTGGGAGAGTCCTGGCCTGGGGGAGGTAGCCTATTACTGTATAGTGAGGGAGAAGCTGAGGTGGGTGGAGAAGACCCTAGGTGGCCTCTATGGCAGCTCAGGGACTAACTCCTTCCTTAGTAGGAGTGGAAGGTCCACTGGAGACCCCAGGAGGCTGGCAGTGAGATGGGGGAGGAGGAGTTAGAGACCGACCATTTGGTCCCATTCTGTTATTCACAGGGGAAGGGGGTGGTTTGACAGGGGTGGGTAGAAGGTTCCTTTTGACCAGGGTGCAGCCCGTGTCCAGGTGTAGGCGGTATGGGTTTCTCTCTGTCCTAGGCCAGGACTTTTTTGCTGTGCACATGCAGAGGTGGTGGGAAAAGGGCCCAGGCGCTGTGATTCCTGCCTATACTGCTGGTGGTATTAGGCTGAGAGAGGTCTGGTAACAAGGGTACCTGAACCCTGGGCAGTTCTGGGAGTGAGACTCAGCTGTCGTCTATATCATCTTGAGCACATCCATTGGCTCTAGACACCAGTGACCTTGGGGCAGCAGTTTGAGAACCGGGGACTTGTAGGACCAGCTTACCAGCTAGGTTCTCCGAAAGGTCCTTGGCTCCCACAGGCCGGAGGTTCTCCACTCCGCCTTGGAAGGGGCCTCCCTCAGGGTGCAGGGCAACTGCTCCAGAGCCATAGCCACCACTGCTTCCTTTGGGTTTCTCAGCGAAGGGAGCGAGACTCTGATTGTTAATGTTCTTCAGCTGTGTCTTTTATTTCAAGAAAGTTATAGTTGAATTATGCCCATAGAATCTTTCGGTGGCTATTCATTTTTGTGCATATAAAAGTAGCTTCAAAGAATAGGATACAGGTGTGGATTCCTTGAAGAGAACACCTTCCCTTTTATGTTAAACACCTCTGTCTTGATCTATTTAAAGCAATCCAGCATTAGCTGGATTAAGATTTTAGAATTAAAAAAATAGATTTTAGAATTAAGACCTGGAGAAAAATTAGCTACACTGTGCAAATAAGAGTTTTTTCCCCTCCCATAGATAGAGCAGCTATATGTGTGGTGGAAAAGCCTGTTAGAGTAGATCTTTGAGGCATGGTCTCATAAAAATAGATTAAATGTATTGAGCCTATGGAATTTCGTAAGAGGAATTATTTGGGGTGGGCTGAAGCAGGGTAGCTTGGGGGTCAGTTTGGCATTCACTCATTTATTCATTCAATAAACATTTGTAGAGCACCCAGTTTGTGCTTGGTCCTGGGTTGGCTGTGGGTTTTAATGGAGAACAAAACATAGTTCCTACTCATAGGCAGCTTATAATCAACAGATCAGCATATGTGAATTGAGCATATCTCATGTGCAAAGCAATGAGATGTTCTGGGTGAGGTGTGCAGATGAATGGCAACTGCCTTATCTTCAAGGAATCCAAGTTTAATGGTGAAGTTGGGTCTACACATTAATTATCACTCCAAGCTCTGTGTGATTAGGGTTGTATTAAAGGAGTAGAGTGCATAAAGTTCTTTTAATTCTTTGTATCAACTTTTTATTTCTGTAGAGCTTTCCTCTGGGAAACACCGGTTTTATAAATATTAATTCCATCAGAAAAGAGCTGTAGAAAGCAATGGGAAGGCTTTAGCCTTCGTGTTGACTGAGGCATAGCTCCACTGTGTTCATGTAATACTTCCCTGTGAATAGGATTCCTGAAGTTTCCTTTTGTCTATGAACATACGAATGGAGCCTATTTATTCATGATGCTGGCTTTGCACAAGCCAGTGACTGCAGACTACTGAGACCCTTTGAATGGACACTGGGGCGACAAGCCTATGCAACAGCTCACTGAGCTTTGAGACTCCTGCACTGCCTTCAGGACTCATGGTCTGAAGCCTTTGCCTATGAGCTAACTCTTCTTGTCCTGCCCATCACACACAAGGCTATGACCAAGTTATCCAACAATTCTTAGAATGTCACCTGCATGAAATTTCTGGAATCAACTCATTTATCTGTTGGATTTTTGTAGTGCAGAGAAGCAGGTGAATGGCTAATCTTCAGGTACTGTACAAAATAAAGAAAGCTCTACTGGAGTTAAAAGTTTCTAACACCTCTACCAGTTACATTTTCCATCATCTCCCCATTCAATATTGCAATATTTCTGGGAATACGTGTAGTGACTAAGCCAGCTATTTAGGAGTCTAGAGGTGGGGTTGCCTAAATTATTATTCTATAAGGGCTGATTTGTGCTTTCAAGTATGTGTTTGTCTTTAGATCCTTAACCTTTACCCAATTCAATGTTTGCCATGATTTATTTTCTGTATATGTTTTTGACCTTCTCTTGGCAGACGACTTCAACATTATCTTCATTGAGAATGATTCTGACACTGGCTGGAGAGATACAATTGTGTTCTGTTTATGCAATATAGAAAGCCAGAGCACTTTTTCTAAGCTGTCGTCATACATCACTGTCAGTATTTTGAACCACTAAATTGTTATTAAAAATTCAGGGACAATAATCCATTTTGAGAATACCATGAGAAAAGCAAATACTGTAATGACTGATTGACATTTCAAGAATAACATCATTCAAGACATGCTAATTTTTCTGCAGCCCATTTCCTTGGATAAGCGTCTATTGTATAAATAAGTTTGATTTCCAATCCCTTCCCAGCATTTGCTTTTGGTGAGGGAGTCTTGATATTAAAAAAGGAAATCATCTGAAATGAAATTTGCTTATGTTCTCCATGGCTCTACAGGGGGGAAAATCCTGTTTCATGGATAGAATTAAATGACTTTCTTTACCAGCAAAGGTTTTGTGTCACATGGTGTCCACTATATTTCAAGAAAAAAGACTGCTATAATAAGCACTTAAATTGGCTTGTGTACTGGTTAAGGAGTAATGAGCTATGATGAGAAACATACTGGATAGAGAATCAAGAGATAGTAGGGTTCTGGTTCTGACTCTGCTATGGCAAAGCTGTGACCATAACCTTGAACACAGGATTTAATATATCATAGCTGTAGTTGACTTGGGGGTTTCTTTTCTTTTCTTTTCTTTTCTTTTTTCTTTTCTTTTCTTCTCTTTGTTTCTTTCTTTGCTTCTTTGCTTCTTTCTTTCTTTCTTTCTTTCTTTCTTTCTTTCTTTCTTTCTCTCTTTCTTTCTCTCTCTCTCTCTTTTCCTTCCTTCCTTCCTTCCTTCCTTCCTTCCTTCCTTCCTTCCTTCCTTCCTTTCTTTTTTAATTAGCATGTTTGTGTGTGTTCTGTCTTTGGTAGGTTATGATAGGATGCCTAGATAAAAATGTAAGAGAATGCTTCATTGATACTCTTTCTCATGTTTTTTTTCCATGTTTATTTATTTTTTGAGAGAGAGAGAGAGAGAGGAAGAGGAGGAGAAGCAGAGAGAGAGGGAGACACAGAATCTGAAGACGTTCCAGGCTCTGAGCTGTCAGCACAGAGCCTGAAGTGGGGATCAAACTCATGAACTGCGAGATCATGACTAGAGCTGAAGTCAGATGCTTAACTAACTGAGCCACCTAGGTGCCCCTCTCATGTTCTTCATGAAAGAATATTTTTTTTTTACCAGTCAAGAGTGGGAAATTGACCTTCCAATACTGTTGTTTTCAAATACTTTTATCCATTTTGGCAGGACAAAAGGGCCATGGAAAATTTATCCTATAACTTTCACTTGTCACTGCAACAGAAAATAAAAAAATAAACAGGCTTATTAATAGAAAGTATGTTGTTTTTTTCAATTAGATGCTAATGAGAATGATAATAAGGAAACTTAATGCTTTTTTTGTACCCGAAAGTACAGATTCCAGTATTATAAGAGGATTGATAGCAATAATTTGCATTTATGTAGTGTCCAAGTTTATAAAACACTTGCAATAAAAAAAAAATCTCATTTGACCCTCACAAAATAGAGTGTTATCTTTTCTGTTTGATAGATGGGAAAATTGAAGCTGGGTTATGAGGGGTAGAGCCAGACCAAAATCCCTGTCTTCCATTTCTTAATTCAGTTTGCTTTGCATTAAACCATGCGTCCCCAGAATCTCATAGCAGGGCAATATAAACCATGAATTATTGAGCGCTTCCAACATTAGTTTGGGATACTGGATGACACATTCTTCATGATAAAGTGTGCATTTGAAAAATCCATTGGGAGAGAACAGTATTAGTACTGGAGGGATAATTGGGATAATAAAAAGCCTCTAATATTTGTATAGAAATACACAGTTTAATGAATCTTGATTGAAACAACAATCCGACATGAGCTCTATTATCCTTTGGTTACAGGTATGGAAACCTGTGATGTGAGGCTGAGTGCATGCTTTATACAATGTCACGTGGCAGGGCCAGGCCTGTCTGTGATGTGTGTTTCCAATGATACTACATAGGTGTAGACACCACTGAAGAACTCAGCTTGGCTGTTCTTACTGATTGGAACTTTGCAAAACACAACACAATGAGCTCTTTACCAGTAATCATTCTTTCATGAAGGAGAGGGAGATGCATAAAGAGCAGGCAGTGTAAAATACTGGTTAAAAATATGGGCTCCGGACTGAGATAAAATTCTACATCTTGCAAACCCATTAATATGAGGATAATAGATACTATTACCCACTTGTACCCTTTGAGGGCTCCTTTAAGGAAGAAATGCCTCGCTAGAATGGACTTCGTTGGGTCCTACTCAGTTGCTAGGGCATGAAGGTCTGATCCTAGGACTTGATATACTCCCTCACTTTCCAATGAAATGGATTTCCTCTTTATAGGTTGTCAAAGCAAAAATGACCATATGTCACTTAAGCAAGCATCCTTTTTTTCCTTTTAACATCTGAAGTACATTAACATCAGAAATGATAAAGTATCATTGTGGGGGCCTGACCCCTCTTTCAGCCATGATAATTGTGTCTCAGTCAAGAATAGTCCAGAAATCTGATGTTCAGAGTGAGTTACAAGGGGGCTGGAGGAGTCGGACTGTGATCGGTTGAACTGACATCTATAGATTCTGAAGACTCTAACCACGTTCAATGTTAACTTGTCATTTTTATGTACACTGCATAATTAAAAGACTCTCATTCAAAATGGCAAATGGATTACTGATTGATCATTCAAAGCAGATGACATTCTTGTTTGTTCTATTGATAACAAGTAACAAGAAAGATGTGTAGACAAGAGGGAAGGTCTGGAGTTGGCCACTCCATGGCCAATATTGGTTGATATCATGAAAGAATAAGGCAAGAGGGAAGTTAGGATGTGTTCAAGAGGACAGAATGAATTGAGAGGAATGGTACATGCTTCTAGTTTGTCACTTTCTAAGGCATTCCTCGGTATCTCTTGGTCGGAATCCAAAATCACTTTCCACTTTTAAATACCAACTTATAAAGCTGAAGGGCAGGAAATCAATGACATAGACCTAGCTTTTGTGTGGGTGGACATATATGCACTTGCAATACCTTCGAAATGCATTAGTAGACCACTACGTACATCCACAGGGTGTGTGACCATTACATGAGACATCACTTCTAAGGCACTAAATATTACATGCTGTTATTACATGCAGTGCTGGACACTGCTTCTCCTTATAATGATGATAACAATAAGAGTGTAACAAGAATAATTATTGTGCAGATATTGAGGCCCACAGGGTGGAGCTAGGAAAATGCAATGCCTGGGGATGGAGTAAAGAAAAGAGAGGAAAAGGAACTTGGCATTGTCTACTTTGAATTCTGGCCCCAATTAGGTCTGAGGTGTGGGAACATTCATTGACTGCTACTATCAGGATTGGTGATTTAATACTTGGTTCATGGCCTCACATAAAAACCAGAACAATATCTCCTCCCACTAAATGCCAGGAGGATATTTTGAATGAGATATGTGCAGCCATGTCTGAGCTGGAGCCCAGCAATACAAATTGGGGTTGCTGGCATTATGAAGGCTAAAAACGCAGAACTGAAAATCAGATATTTCTGGGGGATGGGAATCAAAGGCAATAGCCTTACCATTGACTTCCACGACCTCTTCAGCCAGAGCATCAATGCTTCATATCAGTGGTCTAGAGACAGACATCCTGGGAACCAATGGTCCTTCTCTAATGGGCCATCAATACAAAGAAATGCTTGTCATTTTGGGTCTGCAGTGAAGGTTCGCTGATAAATGCTTGTTAGTATTCTACAGGAGAGTTATAGAAAGGGAAAATACTCATGAAAACATCTTCCTTCTCTCAAATACAGTCCCTGCCCCCAACTCATTTGTCTTGGGTACAGTAGATCACGAGCTTCCTATTCCATTAACTTAGGTAAGAGCAGTATCCATTCTTTGTAACCTTTTTTCTACCCCCAGGGAAAAATGCTTTTGAAATTGCCTTCTGCTTCCTGGCATCTCTGTGCCTCTCTTTTGTGTGATTTTGGCCAAACCCAACAGGAGGGCAGAGGGCACAGAGGTAGGTAGATGTCTGACAAATGTCACAGAACCGCGACAATGAAGGTGCTTTCCAATGCTCAGAGCCAACGTGTTCCCCCAGTTCACTGTGCATCATTTGCAAAGATAGCACTGGTCACCTTTAGCCCAGGGAGTCCAGGAGTGTATCTCTACAAGATTATTTTTCTTGCCGAAAACATAAGCATGTTCCAGATAGAAACTCTTTTTTTCCCCTTTTCTCCTAAACAAAACTTGATGATTGGGGTGATTTCAGAACTGCCTAGGAAAACAAATCAATTCTTTTTGGTTTTTAAAAACTAAAAAGAAATGCTGAGTGAGTAAAAGGCAATGAGGCGGTGTTCAGTAAATGCACCCACATCAGGAAGGAGGTCAAGTTAAAATTGTGTTTGACTGTTGGAGTTTACTAAAAAAATTTAAGTACCATTACTGGAGATAAAATATTGTATGTGTGCATTAGCTCTTGGCTAGATAGCCAGTACTCATGTACATGGTACAATTTTTATATATAAATGCACTACAAATCAATGTTCTCTAATCTCAGCTGCACCCTCAATGATGCTTAGAAACCCTGTTATTCATCTGATTTCTTATCACACTCCCCCTCAGGGCCAGTACAGGCCTTTTGTAACTTTGACTGGCTCCACTCCCCAACACACTCTGGCTGATGGTTTCTTCTCCAGAGGCTCCCTTGATTTTCCTCCTCCTCCAAGCAAGATCCTTCATGTGCAGCCTAGGTTTTATTCCTTTCCATTCTTTTGGTGTTTGGAGATCTAAAATCTTGTTGTTCAAGTCCGCCAGCACTGTGTTAGAGCTTTGCAAGGGTCTTGCTCTCTCTTGCTTCTTTCTTTGTGGGGATTTAGCCTAGCTAAAGGTTAGGCTTCCTTGCAAGTAGGACCCCTGGTTTTAATGACCCCTTCATGGTAGCCCCCGGCCACACCTCGCACAATAGTACATCCTAGCTCCTTGCTTCTCTCTCATGCACCATCAGTGAATCTTATTTATAGAATTCTCCTGATACAAAAAACACCTTCTCTCAAACCTGATATGCCTTCTGGCTACTGACCATCTCTCTCCTTTCATTGCTAAACTTCTGACAACGGAATTTTTCTACCAATTGCTTTTGCTTTCTTTCCTCCCACTCACATTTTAAGCCTTTACACACTGGCAATAAAAAGAAAAAAAAAGATTACTTTGGCCTTGGGGTTACTACATTTTTCTGATTTTTTTCTTTCTCTATAGTGAATCCTTCTCATGTTCCTCATTTTTCTCCCATTCTTCCATTCCATGTGATTCAATGTGAGGAAAGCTTAGATATTTCATTATTTCCATATTTTACCTAATTGCCTTATGATAGTCATCCCCAAATCTCCATCCCTGCCTTTCCTCTCTCCAGAGCTCCAACTTCCTGTTCTCAACTCCATTGGTAACTTCCACTTTCATGTCCATTGATACTCTGCTTTCATTTTTTAAAAATTCTGCCCAATTATCTCCTCTTTAAAATCCCTTCTCCTCTTATCTTTCCTAATTCTGTTAAGAATGTCGTAACAAAAATCACCATCGAAATCTTAGTATTATCTTCATTTTCTCTTCCTCTCTCTTGCTACTTGAACTGATCACCATGCTCTAAAGAATCTCCTTCCTAGGGCATCTGGGTGGCTCAGTCAGTTAAGCATCCGAATTCTGCTCATGTCATGATCTTGTGGTTTGTGAGTTCAAATCCCCCATTGGGCTCTATGCTGACAGCTCAGAGCCTGGAGTCTGCTTTGCATTCTGTGTCTCCCCCTCTTTTATCTCTCCTAATTCATGCTCTGTTTCTCTCTCTCAAAAATAAATATAAAAAAATTAAAACAAGAATCTCCTTGCTTCCTGTCTCCTGTCTATTCCTGCGTCTCTATTTCCTATCCCTGCTGCCTTTGTCCAGACCATCCCCTTCTTTTCCTACACCACCAGAGTTCTCCTCACTGGTTTCTCTGACTACACTCCATCCCCTACACTGCTCCTGGAGATTCTCTTCTCAAGCCCAGCTACGATCACACCAAGTCTCCATGTTTAAGAATGTTCTGAACTCTTCTGCCTGAAGAGTTGAATTCAAAACATGTTTCATGTAATTTCAAGTTTCCTGCCTGACCCCATTCTCTTTTGCCTTCTATCTCCCCATTTGTTTCCCCCTTACTTACCCTATGACCAGCCTGTTTCCCCTGTCATTTCTATATGTTGATGTTGAACCATATTTCAAGGATTAGTCCAAGACTCAAAAGACCCTTGTACAAACCTTCTCTGAACACCCTATTAATAGTAGCTTATTCCTTCTAACTTCTGCTGAGACTTCCTCAGCCCTATCCTCTGCCTTGCATTGCTGTCAGGTGAGGAACTCCAGAGTCTATGTTTATCTTGACCTCTCAAAGTACCCGGCACCTGGAGGAGGCATTGACTGCTTCATGGATCAGGCTGAAAGCTGAAGCTTGACAATGATGGAAACAAGAACCTGATGCTTATGATTTTGAAATCATTGAAAAATTGAAAAATGTGAACACTTTCAAAGATTTTATTCACGAATGTTCAAATAAAGGAGCTGTTTCTTTTTCACAGTTTATAATTTATTCCAGCAGACAGGTGTAAAATGGCTGTGGAAAAGCACAGATGCAAATTAATTATCCATTTAACCTCTGACAAAAGAAAATAATCTGACTCCTCTTTAAGAGTATTCCCCCCCCCCATCAGAATAATAATGTAAAATTTTACTGATATCTTTCAAGGACAGTGTCACATTTATTGCCCTTTGTCACACCGTCTTCTGCAGCTGAGCAGACCGTGGGTAGGTGATAAGGCTGGGTAAACAGAGCTCTTCTGAGAGGGGAGGCAGGTTTATATGTGACACATGGTGATTAAGGAAAAAGTTGGGTTATACCCAGTAGGACTCACACGTGCATTAACAAAAAAAGAGAGCAGGGTTAATGATTATGTCTGAGAAGAATGAGTAAACATAGATTAGGATTGTATTTCTAGAAACCACAGTATAAAATTAACCAAAGCAGCACTCTACTGTCTGATCCTGATTCCAAAGAATTTCCTTGCTGAATTGCAGAAGTTTCCACTGGGTGAATTAATACACAGAGACCTCTGAAGGGTTTTCTTTCTTAGGTTCTTAGCTTCTTTGCTAAGAAGGAAAAGCATTCAACATAAGCCATTCATTTTTAAGATTGCTTTAACAATATTTACCATAGAGCATCATTTGCTTCCTATCAAGGCAATAGTTCTCTGGGCATTATTACTATAATTATTATTTTGGAGAAAGAGAAAAGGGGTTTGTATCTCAAGTGGGTTTCTGAAGCATTATAAAAACATGGCATAGTCAACTATCTGTATGAAAATTCAATCACCATAAAAACTGAGAGTGAGTGACCTCAAGGTCAGCATCTTGAGAAATTATTCCTTAAATGGAGTAGCTTTAAATCTAAATTAACCTTTTAAAGAGTCATTTATTCAACAGGAAAGCATTTGTAGCTTTCTTTTTTTTTAAACAACAAATTATATGTAAGTCATATGCTTTGTGTGGTACTGATTAGAGAGTTTTTTTTTTTTAAGTTTATTATTTTGAGAGAGAGAGAAGCAGCATGAGCAGGGAAGGGGCAGAGAGGGAGAGGGAGGGAGAAGCCTAAGCAGACTCTGCACTCTTAGCACAGAGCCCGATGAGAGGCTGGGTCTCATAAACTGTGAGATCATGACTTGAGCTGAGATCAAGAGTTGGACACTTAACCTAGTGAACCATCCAGGCACCTCTGATTAGACAGTTTTAAAAATTGAAGCTCTGCTCTATTTTTCTATTGAGTATGCACCAGCTCATGGGAAATCAGAATATCTATAAGCATCCTGATTTGAAACAAAATTAAAATAAACTGTAACCAAACACAGGTACAAAAGGAAAGGATGCAGAAGGTGGAAGGCTGGCTGGGATGTGGTCCTCATCACATTCCCATATGGCCCTGGTCTTCCTAAGACCGTTACTAGCAGGGCTTTCAGAAAAAAAAATGAAATATCAAGAGCCACTGCTCTACAAGAGAAATGGTTCCATTCCCCAGACCCACCCCAGAAAGTACTCTGGGAGAGTCCCAATATCCGGGTGACATCAGCCCTGGTTGCTAGGTATGAAGCTATATCCTCTCTCCTCAGCCATCTATGGTATCTTGTGAAAATGCTTCCTTCCACTGCTCTGTTTTGGAGGGGGTTGCCTTTATTTATTGCTTTTTATTGCTTACATTTCCTCATTTCCAGCTTGAAATCTTTGGCCTTCACCTCTGTACGGCAACTATATTTCAGATCATCCTCGGTGGGCTCCTAGTCACCCATGCCAAGGGATCTTTCTTCAGTGCTCACTCTACTCTGGCTCCCTGCCGTGTTGGACAAGAGTGGATTCATAGCTATGTTTCTGTTCTGGCTTTCCCCCCATGATAAAAAAATAGGATTGCTCATTTCACAAGCAGGCCCTTCTCTCTGTATGTTTTTAAATTAAAAAAAAAAAAGCTATTTTATGTATTGAAACATCATATACTATATATAAAAATACATATAGGTATATAGAAATACATATATAGGTATACATAAGTTATATAGAGGTATATGTAAAGGCACACACTGGTGTATAAAATATCAGAAAATATAGGTAAACAAAAAGTATGAAAAATAGCTCATACTTGTCCTCACCTACCACTGTTTTAAACACTTTGGGGTATAATACCTCCTGACTGTTCAAAATGAAAGTAAATATATACACATATAGATAAACAGGGTAAAACACTGTTCTATGTTCTATAACTTTGTAAATCCTTAATATAAATGAATATCTGTCCATGATAATATGTATATACTTGCTGTGCCTGCTCTTTTCCTATAAGCTTTCAGGTCTTTTCTCCACTGTTCCCCAGCCATGCCCCCCTTCTCGGGACCAATCCCTCCAAACTGCACCTCTTTTCCCCAAGAGCGTCCATTTGAGTTAGGCTAGCGGAAGACTGAAGGGTGGGAAGATAGGACAACCTGCATATATTATCTTAGTTCTCTCTCTGCTTTGGGTAGAGTCCCCGGAGTTTATGGGGCCCAGTGCAACATGGAAGTTGGATATCTTGTTCAAAAACAGATATGTTGTTCAAAAATTATTAGAAATTTCAAGGTGGCAGCAGAGCATTACACCAGGTGCACCCTGGGGGCCCTCCCGAGGATGGCGTCCCATGTGGTTGCGCAGATTGCACATTGATAAGCTGGCTCTGACCTCTGGAGGGGGCTTCATCTCTTCTGTGATTCGGATTCTGTGGCCTCAGGTACACAGCTCTTTGGGTGCCAGTTTGGACAGCTCCTCTCCGGTTGTCTGCTAGCCCTATGGGTGGCAGTGCTTGGAAATCTTTGGATTGTTCCTTTTTCCCCTAGTTCCTCGTTCAGCTCTTTCAGTGCATCTGTGACTAGCTCTCCCTACTAACTTCCTTCTACCGAACTACCTGACTTAACCGTAATAGCTACATTAGTGATGGCAAGAACACGTTGGCCATTGTACTTTATTTATTCCTTCCTTTATTTATACTCCCTTTATTCTACTATTGCTGTGGTCATCATTCATGAGAAACAGCTTGATTTCTTTAAGAGGAAATTCAGTCTCAGGGGGCACCTGGGTGGATCAGTTGGTTAAGCGTCCAACTTCAGCTCAGGTCATAATCTCAAGGTTCAAGAGTTGGAGCCCTGTGTCGGGACTATACATGGAGCCTGCTTCGGATTCTGTGTGTGTGTCTCTCTCTGCCCCTTCCCCACTCTCTCATTCTCTCTCTCAAAAATAAATAGACATTAAAAAGTTAAAAAAATTAATTCAATCTCAGAATTCTTCTTAACACAGTGTTTGAATGCAGTTGACATATGGTCTAAAATCCATGTGGCCTCCCAGCTCTACATCATTCTTTTAAACAGCCTCATGCTGTCTACTATGGCTACAGTAGATCTTATTTAACTAATCCCTAACTGGCGACAATGAGTCTGTCTTTAGTTTTTCTCTACTTCAGTGATGAATCGTGTTTCCATAGGTAATTTTGTTCTTCCTCCTTTTGTCTGCAAGATAATGTCTTTGAAGTAGAATCGCTACGACAAAGGGTATGCCCATTTTACATTTTGATACGTATTGCCATCTCAGAATGGTTGTATAAATATTAGAATGTTTAAGTGTGAAATGTCTAAATATGCAAAGATCGATCTTTTCCCCTTTCAAAGTAGTTGGGAGTCATTACACTTATTTCAACAAATCATTTTCATAATTCTTCTTGAAAATTGTCTCCAGATCCAATTCCGAAGGTGCTTAGAAGCCACCCCTTTAAATTCAACTTACAACTTATTTTTGAATAAAAAACAGTATTACTCAACTAACTTTCAGTCTCCAGACTTCCTTTCAATGGACTTTTGATTATTTTTCAAAAATGAAAATCTATTTTCATGTGTTGAAGTTCCCTTATTTTTGACGATAATCAAAACGATAGACTGCTCTCCCTGAAGGCTTCAACAGAAAAGTCAGAAACTCTTTCAAGAAATTGCAGCAGACTTATTTAAAGCTTATAGCTTCCTAAGGTAACCCCTTTGGGAGAGGGAAGCAATATTTATTGAGATGTGTTAAGGTTGGTGTATTTGTTTTAAAACTCAGTTGCTTTATGTTGTTGAGGACCCTCATCTTCATTAGCTGCAGGTTGTCTCTACCTGTAATTCCTTTAATCAAAGTTTTTTGTCAAAAGGGCTGTAAAATATTTATTTGGCTTGCTTTCCTCAATAGAGCTATGGAACTATCTCATCTATAAGTACCTCATCTTTCACCTGGAATTGTTCTGACTGAAAACAGTGTGTCTTCTAAGTACACAGTAAATCATGCTGCTTGGTTTAAAAAGATAGGCCACCCTTCAAAGAGCTTTGGGTCATTCCATTTTGCACACCCTGTCCAAGATAATTTCTAATTTGCCTTTCTCAAGGAAAGCGTGGAAAAATGCTCTTGTAAGATTTAATGTTTTCTCTTTCTTTTCTTCCCAAGAATGTCACACAACTTTCAAATCATCACAAAGCAAACAAAAAAAAAAAAAAAAAAACAACCTCCCGCCTCCCCTCTGGTTAAAGTCTGTTGGTTTAAAAGCAATGTCTGGTTTCAGTAATATGAAATTCTTTGTTAGCCTTAGAAATGGGAGATCAATGACTTATTCTTGTAATCCCTTAACTCTTAAACAGTCTACCAGAAAGCTGGTTTCAAGAAATAACACCAGGCTTTGCATTTAGATAGAGACTCAAGTGAGTCACTGGGAATGTGTGAGCTCCTTTTCCTACACCGTTTTCTTCCCGCCAGACCAATAAATTCCTACAGGTCTCAGCACTGTAATTCCCTTTAGGGAGGACTGGGATAAAGAATATCAGCCCATTCTAAAAAATCCTGCTGTTTTTATGACACACAGAAATAACTACAAGAAATACCTTAATCATTTTTACTTGCAGGGCCATGTAACATTTTTTCCCCCTCCAAAGTTAATGATCACTAAGGGTCCGCACACATGCACACAGAACCCTGGCCCTTGGGTCTACCTAAGTCACCTTTATGGTACAGCCCCAAAATAAAACTTTGCTTAGTTCTCTGAATTTGCGTTCCTGCTATCCACTTCAGGGTTTATAGGCTTCCATTTCATTTCCTCTGCTAGCCATGTTGCAGGTATAATATTTCAGTTCCTGAGCAAGGTACTTAACAGGGTCAGACTAATCCAGCTTAAATTTGTACTCACAGTGTAAAATTAACTGAGACCTGTCTCCATTCATTGGAGTCTTCCAGACAGTTTGGGCCCCTCATCATGCATCTGTGCTTCTGTACAGTCTTGTCCCTGGAATGATTTTCTTTTTCCAATCCATTTAATGCTATTCTTTCTTCCATCAGTGCTCAGGAAAGCCCCACCTCCTCCCAGGAGCTTTCTCCAGTGTTTTAAAAGACCAGAGCTTTACAATTCTCTTTCTTCTTAGAAATCCTATAACCCAAAATAATGTTTTAAACTTATTATCACTGATATTGTGGTGATTATTCTCTGAAAGGGACTACCTACCATGAATGGTCTGAGGGCACAGTGTATCTCCTGCTGGCCCCCTTCTCCAGCACTTCTCAACACAGGGCCAGGGCAAGAGTCAAACCAGGGTCCTCACACATTCTCATTATCTTGTTTAGTGGTTCAGACTTCATGCAGGCAAAGATGTAAAAATGCAGAAATTTTATTTGAGTTACAAACAGAGGGCTTGATGACAATAATAGTTTTGCACATTTTCATTGTTTGGATGAGTAATTACATCAATGTGTAATATCCTCCTCATGAATTTAATGTGCATTATGTATAACACAAGCCTACTCTTTTTCATTGTTTCTAGTTTTTAAAAATATAAGCCAACCCCCTTTTTGGAAAATTTCCATTTCTATTTTTCTTTTCAGTTATTTATTTTTTTTTCTAAGCTCTTTGCTGGGATTCCCTTTTATACTTTCCATTTCTATCAGGTTCTCAATTTGTACTCATGCTCGAGAATCTAAAGGATTCAAAAAATAGAACATGTAAATTAAATATATACTAAAATATATAAAAAAGAACATATATGTGTATACTCAAAGCTTACAAAACTTGAAAACATTCTCATCAGTGAGGTAAATTCAAGTAAAAGTGGCATTTTTAACAACTGAAATTTAATTAGTTAGCTTTTCCAAGCAGTACATTTTTCTCCAAATTATTTGTAATTATCTACAAGGTTAAAAGGGAAATCTGTTATGAATAAATATCAATATTCTAAATATTCTTTGTTTTCTTGAAAATTTTTTATTATAGAGAAATGCAAACATACAGAAGTAGTTGGAATAGTATAATGAACTCCCATAGACTTATGACCCAGCTTTAATTAATTGCTCAACTTACAGCCAGTCTTATTTCATTTCACCTTCTTATTTCACCCCTTCCCCATTATATTGAAGTAAATCCTATGTGTCATCAGTATGTCATCAATGTCTCTAAAAGCTGACTTTTAACACAACCTCACTATCAGTATTATGCCTTAAAGATAATAATAATTCCTTAATACCAGCAAACAACTATCAAATGTTCAATATTTCAGTCATGTCAAGTGTCACATACAGATTGTATAGTTGGGAGCAAAATCCAAATAAAGGTCACACACTGCAATTTGAGACATCTTTTTAAAATTTTTTTATTTTGGAGAGAGAGGGAACACAAGCTGTGAAGAGGGACAAAGGAATGAAAGACAGAGAATCCATGCTTAGCACAGGGCCCGATGTGGGGCTCAATCCCATGATCCTGGGATCATGACTTGAGCGGAAATCAAGAGTCGGATGCTCAACCAACTGAGCCACCCGGGTGCCCCTTGTTGAAATACCTCTTAAGTCTCTTTTGATCTTTTAATTTTCTTCTCCTCTCCTTTTCTGTCTCTGTTTCTCTTCCTGTCTCTCCTTTTAATTTAGTTTCCTGAAAGAACTGCCTTATTTGTCCTGTAGAATTTTCCCTAGTCTAAGTTTGGTTAATTGCATCTCTATCGTGTTATTTAGGATTTTTTGTACTAATATTAATTGCTGCATTATTTATAATAGCCAAGATTTGGAAGTAACCTAAGCATCCACCAATAGATGAATGGGTAAAGAAGATGTGGCATGTACACACACACACACACACACACAGAGGAATACTACTCAGCCATAAAAAAGCCATAAAAAGGAATGAAATCTTGCCATCTGCAACAACATGGATAGACCTGGATGGAATTATGTGAAGTGAGATAAGTCAGACAGAGGAAACAAATACTATATGATTTTATTAATATGTAGAATCTGAAAAACAAAACAAATGAACAAATAAGACAAAACAAGACAGAAACAGACTCATAGATACAGAGAATAAACTGGCAGTTGCCAGAGGGAGTGTGGTTGAAGGAACCAGCAAAATAGGTTAAGGTCATTAAGAGGGACAAACTTCCAAGTCATCTGGGTGGCTCAGTCAGGTAAGCATCTTACTTCAGCTTAGGTCATGATCTCACGGTCTGTGGGCCCTACATTGGACTCTCTGCTGGCAGCTGGCTCAGAGCCTGGAGCCTGCTTCAGATTCTGTGTTTCCCTCTCTCTCTGCCCCTCCCCTGCTCACACTCTGTCTCTCTCTGTCTCTAAAAAATAAAAAATTGTTACAAAAATTTTTTTAAAAGATTGGAAAAACTTCGAGTTGTAAAATGAATAAGTCACAGAGAAATAAAGTATAATGTAAAGAATATAGTCAATAATATTGTAATAACTTTGAATAGTGACAGCAGGTAACTGGATCTATTGAGATGATCATTTCACAATGTATAAAAAATATCGAATCACTATGTGGTATACCTGAAACTAATATAATACTATATGTCAATCATAATTCAATAAAAATATTTAAGTAAATCTTAAAAAAGTAAATCTTATTCAACACTTTGTAAAATTCTAAGTATTTGCAGTGTTAGCATTCAACATCCAATTCGTTGTCAATGCAAAAATTCACGTTGTGTATACACACCCACATTTAAGAGTGAAGCAAGTTGTTTAATATTGTAAAATCTTCCTCAGCTGCTGTGTAGCTTTGTCACGTAACACTGTAAGTTCACTTAGTACTCCCCAGAATCACAAATTGGAAGCCGACTTAACTGCAAAACTATACTTTGCTATGTAGGAAGCGATTGTATTCATGTTGCGAGGACAATCTCACACATTATTTGACTTGTCTCTTACCTAAGTTCCCCATTCCGTTCTATTTGCATTGTCTGTCTCTGCTATCCAGACCAGCTCAACACGCACAGCCCGACTGCCATCAGGTGTGGTTTCATGGGCCGTCGGGGGAGAAATAGGTGAAAACATTTCCCTGGAGCCTGACCGGTGTTACCCATGAGAGCAGATGTTTGGATTTAACAGATCGTACTGGGCTGGCACTGAGTGAGGAGCTTGGCAATCATTTAAAGATAAGACTAAGTGGGTCTCCCATCAACCATCAGATAAGTGAGCTTCGGGGCTACAAGAAATCTACAGAGCCGTCCAAGCAGAGAGATGTGGCATCTCTCCAACGTGTTTCTCTGCTGATTTTATGGGAAGCCAAAGGCTTTTGGACAGTGACTAAAGGCTGGGTTAGGAAAATGATCTGATCCATAGATTGTTCTTTGTGATAGGAAGTGTTTCAGGGCCCCCAAAATTACCCAGGAGACTTGTCAAGTCCTCAGAGATATGCTTGTCATCACTCATTTTATTGTCTCTTCAGGAGAAATGCACAGACCTCTGGTACTAATTAGATCTCCATGATACCAGGCAAGTGATTAAATGCTTTGGCCTGCAGCTTCCTGGGTTGTAAACTGAGGTCGCCAAACCATGTGATCTGGAGGATGCATTCTAGCAGTTCTGCATCCTGAATTAGTACCAGAGGTGTGAACAAAACTCAGTTCGGCTGTGACCCTGTTGCACGTGGTTCACACTTTTGCTAATTCATAACCAGCCTGTGGAAATATGTAGGAATGAGAAGTGCCCACGACAGTGCCTCGCACGTTGCTGTTTCTTATACTTATTTATGCATTGAATAAATGTTTCCTAGGTCCCATGAATCAAGGTAACTCCTGCGAGTTCTAAAATACATCCTGTACCTGCAGTCTTGTGACCCCTATGTTTTCCCCAATCATCTCTCCGTTCTGTTGCCATTTTGAGAACATTTGTACATAGTGGTTTAGCCAAGGGAAAAAGGAAGCAGCATGTCTTGTGTGGGGACGCACTTTATAACGATATTAAAGTAACACCGGCATCAATTATTATGCAAAGCAGCATGCAAATTCAGTATCATAATGGAAGTTTGTCTAAGCTTTGACTTGAGCCAGCCTAAGAAAAGTTGAGAAGTGCTGTGTTAAGCTAGTGTTGGTCTGCACAAGCCTTTTCAGAATAAAAATACATCGCTATTAAGCCATCAAAGCATTGTTTATGAAAATAAATAAAGCAGCAGCGTCACCTGCTCCTTATTAATAATAGAGGTTTAATAATTATAGAAATATCTTGGTCAAATTATTTGAGTCTTCTATGTCAAAATAAATATTTTATTCTTTTCATATTTCGCTACATTCCACAAAGCCATTATTCTCTTGGGCTTTTGTTCTCTGGATTTATATGGTATCTATTCCTGGGAATACCATTGTCTGGCTATACCAGTTTTTTGTTTTTAATAACTTGGGTTTTTTAACTGAAGTGTTGCATACATACATACAGTAAGGGAGCAAATCATGGTATACAGATCAGTGCATTTTTGCAAAGTGAACATGCATGTAACCATCACTCAGACCATTACGTGTAAGTCGCAATAGCCTACCTACCTCCCCTTCCCAGTCATTTGGCTCTGCTCGGAGGTAATTATTATTCTGACATCTGCCACTGTGAATTATTTTTGACTGTTTTTGAGTTCTGTATACCTAGCATCATTCAGTAAGTGCTTTCCTCTTTTTGTCTAGGTCTTTTGCCTACTGTTATACTTGTAAGATCTTTGACGTTGCATTTTGTGATAGGTTGTCTATCTGCATGACTCACAGTGTCCCATTGTACGGCAGCCATGGTGGTGGGAGTGTCAGCGTGACACAGGCAGCCAACCTCCTCCAGCCACAGTGCTTTGGCTCCACAGTGGCATGTAAACCTCTAGGACATGTTCTCTCAGTGGTACCCAGCCAGTGACTGAGAATGACCTTGAGGGTGCTGGCCTTGACTCCTCCATGGGCGGTATTGGCACGGAGACGCCCCACTAACCTGGCTGAGACATTCTCAGAGTCACCCTGTGTCTCAGCTCCTCCCTCAATCTTCCTTCCTTCCCTCTTTCTTTTCTAGGGATTAGGCCTTCATTGCCTCCTGAAGACTTCCTCTGCTTACTCCTGCTCCATCCATCAATAAATGTCTTGCACACCGTATCAGATTGTGTGCTTCCCAGAGGATGCAGACTGACACACATGATACAGTTATACCATAATCTATTTATCCATTCTACTGCAGATCAACATTTTATTTATTTCTACTCTTGAAGAGCTATGAACTGTGCGCTCTAAACATTCCCATACATGTGCTTCAGCGTACTTTCGTATGCAAAGTAGTTGAAGCACTGAGGCATTGTGGGTCATAGGTTACATGTAAATTTAGCTTTCGTAGATCCTCAGAACTTAACCAAAGGATTGTATCTGTCTACATTGCCACCAACAGGATATGAAAGTTCTAGTTGCTCCACATACTTTCACCACACTCAGAATTGTCAGTGTTAAAATTTTCACTACTTTGATTCCCTATTTATTGTTGAGCACGTTTTAAATACATTTTTGAAGTTTATTTATTTATTTTGAGAGAGAGAGAGCGAGCATCAGCAGGGGAGGGGCAGAGAGAGAGGAGAAAGAGGATCCCAAGCAGGTTCCACCCTCTCAGCATAGAGCCTGACATGGGGCTGGACCCCACAAACCATGAGATCATGACCTGAGCTGAAACCAAGAGCTGGATGCTTAACTGACTGAGCCACCCAAGTGTCCTGAGCATATTTTAATATGTTTTTATTGGTCATTTATTCTTTTATGTGAATGTGACTATTTTTCTATTACTTACCCATATTTTTCTTATTAACTTATAAGAGTTCTTTATATATTCTGGGCATTATTTCTGAATATTCTTCTTCACTCTGTGTCATGCTTTTTTTCTTTTTCTTTTTTTAAATGTTCATTTATTTATTTTGAGAGAGAGTGAGCATCAGAGGGGGAAAGGTAGAGAAAGAGGGGAGAGAGATAATCCTAAACTGGTTCCACGCCATCAGTGCAGAGCCCAACTCAGGACTCAAACCCATGAATCATGAGATCATGATCTGAGCTGAATCAAGAGTCAGACGCTTACCTGACTGAGTCATCCAAGTGCCCCATGTGCTATGGTTCCTTAATGATGATTTTCTTATCTTTTCTTAATGATGATTTTGATGCATAGAACTTCTTAAGTTTAACATAGCATAATTTACCAATTTTTTGCTCTTGTTTAAGACCTTTTTTGATTGCATATGTCAAATTTATCTTTCTAAGGATCATGAAGATAATTGCCAATATTTTCTTCTAGAAGCTTTTCCTTTCAACGTTTATTTCTATTTTATTCATTTTAGGTCTAAAATCTACCTCGAGTTAATTTTTGTATATAATGTGTAGTAGGGATCGTGATTAATTTTTTAAATATGTGGATATCCATTTGACTCAGCATCATTTATTAAAAACACCATCCTCTCTTCACTGCATAGTGCTGTCAACTTTGTCATAAATCAAGTCATCTATTCCTTTACTCTCGCTTTCCATTTTTCTATTTGTATATCTTTGAAGTAATATTATATTCCCCTAATAACTTAACTTTATGATAATTCTGGCTATCTGGTGGTTAATTATTTCAATTTCCCCTACCTTAAGATTGTCCTGGCTATTCCGTCATTTTCATATGCAGTTGATAATCAGATTTTCTAGTTATGCAAATATGCTGTTGGAATTTTGATCGGGGTTTATTCATCCATAGATTAATGTGAAGAAACTGACCACAATGAATTGTCCAATCTAAGAACATGGTATATACCTCCACTAGTTCAGATACTCTTTAATTAGTCTCAGTAAGATTTTCTGATCTATAGGTGGACAAGTTTCACAGGTTTCATTTGATTTATTTCCAAATAGATGATTACCTTTACCAGTATTATGAAGTTTTATTTTCAAATCTTATATTCTAATTATTTGCTTCTGGTGTACAGAGAGGAACTAGATCTGCTAGGCAACAACTTTCTCTTATCGTTCATTGGTTTTTTATCATTTTCTACACACACATTTATATTTTTTATAAATAGTGAGTTTTATTGTTTTCTTTCATATCTTTAAACTTTTTTTCTTGTTATATTGCATTGGCAGCAATATTCTTTACAGTGTCGAGTAAAATTGTGATGTCAGACATGCTTGCTTCATTCTTGATCCTGGAAATGGCAAAGGATATGCTTTCAATATTTCACGATGAACTCTTGCTTTGGGAAAAGATGTTCTTTGTTAGACTGAAAATAATTTTTTATTCCTGGTTTACCAAAAATTTTGTTTTTATCATAAGTGAGTATTGAATTTTATCAAATGCTTCTCTGCATCTATTGAAAAGTGTTTCTATTTTATTTTGTTAATATGGTGAATTATATTGATTTATTTTTAAATATTAACTCATCTTTTTAAAAAAATCCTGGAGGAAATCCTGCTTAGCAATGATATACTATCCTAATTATATTTTTACTGAGTATAATTAGCTAATATTTGTTTAAAATTACTATGCCCAAATTTAGAAGAGAAATTTGTCTATAATTTTCCTTTCTCATAACATTTTTGTTAGGTTTTGGTATCAAGGTTAATCTTACATTATGTAAAAAGTTGTAAAGTTTTTTCTTTTAAATAATTTGTCTATTCTCCAGAGGGTTTATTTAATATTGGCATGATTTCCTCTTTAGATATTTGGGATATTTCACCAATGAAGCCAGCTAGAACTGTATTTTTCTTTATTGGATGAGTTAAAAAAAATTTTTTTTTGGTAACATTTATACATTTTTGAGAGACTGAAAGAGACAGAGCACAAGCAGGGAAGTAGCAGAGAGAGAGAAGGAGACACAGAATCTGAAGCAGGCTCCAGGCTCTGAACGAGCTGTCAGCACAGAGCTGGACACGGGGCTCAAACCCACGAACCGTGAGATCATGACCTGAGCCGAAGTTGGATGCTTAACCGAATGTCCCATGTGAGTTTTGAAATTACGAAATAAATTTCTTTAGGATAGCTTATTCAGATTTTTAAGTTTTGTTAAAATTTTTGTTAAAATTTAACAAAATTTAATTTTGTTAAATAAATTTTAATTTGTGTTACTTTTGTGAAATAAAATTTTTTCAAGGATGCTTACATTTTCCTTAAGACTTCAAATTTACTGGCATAAGGTTGCGCATAATACTCTCTTACTGTTTATTAAATTTCCGTAGGATCTATACTGCTGTGCCCTTTTACTGTCCTGACATCATTTGCGCCACCTCTCTTCTTCTTTTGTCTTCTTGTTTTGTATTGCTAATGATTTATCACTTTTATTAATATTTTTGAAAAATTTCTTGTGTTTTTTCCATTGTATGTTTACCTTCTATTGAATTAATTGCTGCCCTTGTCTTCTTTTCTTTTTTGACATTAATTATATCCTTTTCCTTGAGAGGGATGCTTGGATGATTGTTTTTCAAATTTGCACATATATGTTATATATGTATAAAATATACATATATATAATATTACACATATTTACATATATATGTATACTGAGATACTTTGAGACTGAAATTTAAGTTTTGCAAGGGTCGTCTATATTCAATTTTCTCTAATTCCTGGTATGTTACTATTCAGGAATCTTAACTAAAAACCTGGAATGTTAATCAGAGATCCTTCTGCTTGGTAGGTCCTGAATGAATGCCAATTTTTTTTCTCCCTAGCTCAATGATACAGTAGGAAGCTCTTCTTACCTTTTTCTCTTTTTTTTGAATAAATAACTTTTTAGAGCAGTTTTAGGTTCATAGCAAAGTAGAGTGGAAAATTCAGAGAGTTCTCACATACTCCATGCTCCCCACCCCACTGACCTTCTCTATCATCAACATGCTGCACCATAAGTCACATTTGTTACAATTGACACATCACTGTCACTGACACATCATTATCACCTCAACCGTGTAGTTTACATTGGGGTTCACTTTCTGCTTTGGGTAGTCCGTAGGTTTGGAAAATCTATAAGGACACATATCCACCATTGCAGTAATGTACAGAATACTTTTACTGCCCTTAAAGTCCTCTGTGCACTGCCTATTCTTTTTAGCTGCTTTGAAGTTGAACATTTTTCTTCATTTATTGGCCCCTTTCTTCTAAAATATTAGGATTTATCAAATTCAGAAGGTTTAGAAGCTCAGTAAACTCAGTTTTACGTTAGGCTCCCTCTCTTCTCTGAGAGTCTCTTTTTCTTTCATATCCCTCCTCTGAAGTCTTAGAAAAGGTGGTTGTTTTGCAAAGTCTTCAGTAGCTGCTGTTCAGTTTAGTTTAGTTTTATATTGTATGCAGCTTTTATTTATTTATTTTTTAAGGAGAGGTTTATCTGACAGAAGCTACTAACATAATTGTTTTCATCTGAGCTAATTATTTTGTTGGCATATAAAGACTACAAAGTTATCAGAATAGAGAGAAAAACTACTCTTGGTGAATGCATATCTTCCCCCCAGTAGAACCCACTTACTCATTCACTTATTTATTCATTCCTCAGCAAATGTTTACTGAGCATACCTGATATGCTTCTGTGAAATGTAAAATATGTGAATCTCTGGGGATATAGAAGTAAATTTATCAATGGTTCCTGGATTTGAGGGGCTTTCCACCTAGTAGATTACATGAGTGGAAAGATTAGAAGGAGAAAGGTATTGAATTTTGGACTCATATGGACTAAGATTATTTATTAGCTGTGACCTTGAACAAGTTATTCAGCTATTTGAAAGCTTCAGTTGGGCAAAATATTGAGTGTTATAAGATTAGACCAAAAGTATGTGATATGCCTATCACAATGCCTGCAACACAGTACGATATAAATAATTTGTATTTCTTATTGTTATTCCAGGTGTAGAGACATGTAAAGTGTAAAATCCCTGGGAGTGTTTGTGGAGGACAAGGGAAGATTTTATAGAGGTTAAAATATAAAAGAAATATAGGAGATCACCATCCAAAGTAGGTGGTGATGGTAAGACTAGTGTGTGTATGTGTGTGTATGTGTGTGTGGGGGGGTCAAAATACATTTGGAAGATGGGAAGAAAGAAGTCCTTGATATGGAGGGAACTATACAGGCCTTTTTTTTACATTACCAAATGGGCATTTGTAATGTGTTTGGCATAGACTTCTACAAGTATGTAATTGTGAATGAGATAGACATGGTAGATTGACCTATTTTACAAAGTTCACTAATGATCAAGGATATAGACATGCAAGTAAGCGGTTAAAACTAGTATGGTACTTTGCATCTTTTGGGATAACAGCTCATCCCATAGCCATTGCTGTCTTCTCTAAAATGGGCCCTCAGTTAGATGCGTAACTTAAATAGAGCCAATAGAATTATGGCAGAGGGGTCCGTGGATGGCTCAGCTGGTTAAGCACCTGACTCCTGACTTCAGCTCAGGTCATGATCTCACGGTTGGTGGGTTTAAGCCCCTTGTTGGGCTCTGCACTGACAGCAGAGCCTGCTTGAGACTCTCCCTCTCTTTCTGCCCCTCCTCTGCTCTCATTCTCTCTGTCTCTCTCAAAATAAAAAAGAAAAAGAAAAACCAAAACCAACCAAACAAAAAAACCCCCTGAGATTATGGCAGAAATTTTGGGGTGTCATTCAGGGGCATTTAGTTTTCTGCATGTGGTTAGAGCCATGCCCGCCATAGTCTTCCATATGGCTAGAGAGAAAGCTGGTTTACAGAAACCAATAGAAGGGAAGTAGATATTCAGAAATTAGCAAAAGCATGAGGGGGAAAGAGTCCTGTCAACTTTCAATTTATGGTGCTAATCCTTCTCTAAGACCTGGATTATGAAAGAGAACACCACATTTGTATATTGCTTATATATATTTGTATATATCCCTCAAGCTTATTTCTCATAACAAAAAGTCTTTAAAATTTTTTTAAAATGTTTTATTTATTTCTGAGAGAGAGAGAGAGAGATAGAGAGAAAGAGAAAGCATGAGCAGGGGAGGGTCAGAGAGAGAGGGAGATACAGAATCCGAAACAGGCTCTCGGCTCTGAGCTGGCTGTCAGCACAGAGCCTGTTGTGGGGCGCAAACCCATGAACCATGAGATCGTGACCTGGGCTGAAATCGGACACTTAATTGACTGAGCCACCCAGGCGCCCCTCTTGTAACCAAAAGTCTTAATGGATAAAATTATGATAAATGTTAAGATAGAAGACCTATACTTTGCCAGGAAATTACATATGAAGGGCACATAATACTATTGAGTTGGTAGGTCAGGGAAGCACCTTATTGGAAGAGATGTCTGACCTGAGACTAAAAGAATAAGCAGATGTTATGAGAAAAGGGACAAGATTGCTCCAGGGAGAGGGAAAGGCATGTGGGAACTGAAGGAGTAAGTACAGAGGCTGGGTCGGCCGTGGCCCGGTGTTGGGAGGCTGGGAAGCAGAGGACAGGAAGGTATAAAGTTGGAGAGGTGACCAGCTTCAAGCCATCCAGCCTACTTGCCGGGATGTGGACCCCCATCCCCGGAAGCCCACGTGGAGACATCTCCCTACGCTCACAGTCCCCATCCATTACTGACTTCTCTGCCGAGGAAAACTAAGGGATCTGGAGGGTGAGTAATAGCCATTATCCCATGCATCTTTATAGAGTGAGCTCTAGATTGGAGCTGGGAACTTGGTCTCATTCCATCCCTCTCTGCCTTCCTCTCTCACTCACTCTTCAGAAAATACAATTTGTGCCAGTACGATGGTGGGTGACCCTTCCTCTGATGGCTGATGAAGGGAAATTTAGAGACTCCATTCATGACATAGGTAATCTAAACATAAGACATTGGTTAGGACTTTGGTAAAAGATTCTGTAGGTCCTCTGAGGACATCTAGCATTGATTTATTCTAGAGACCAAATCAGATAAGTGAGTGAAAAGTTAGCAGTAAAACACTTGGGTTTTATTAGAGTAAAATATTCTCTTTGGTGTTTTTTAGCCTGTTTATAAACAACTTGAGTTATTTGGAGAAACATGTTAAATGAATATGCAGTTACTAAATACTTCATTTTTGTAATTGACACTTCTCTTAGGTTGCTATTAAAGAGTGTGACTGTTATTTTTGTAATTTTGGGCGTGGGAGAAAACAGAGCTGCATGGTACATTGCGGTTTCCCCCAGGCTCCACAGCAAGCCTTTCTGGAACAAGACCCCAATGCCAAGGAGTGTTAGAGACCATGTCCCCATTCCTTCCTCCTAACAGAAGGCACCATATTTCTCCATCAGTTAGAGACCTTCTCCTTCAGGCTGCTTAATCAGAGACAGGAAAAGACTGGATCTGGTATATTTCCACTTTATCTTGGAACTGTGTGTGACAGACAGGACTCAAACCCAGATGACTCATCAGTCATTACGGAGGGCCTTGATTGTTTATCCCAGGCTAATACCAGTTTGTCAGGAGCAGCCACTTTCTCTCCAATCAACATTTAATAGTAAATGAGAGCTAGCTTGAGAAGGATTTGGAGGATGATGAATTAAATGGACAAATCAAGGAAGACAGAGAGTAAGGAATCTATGTAATCGATGCAGGTGCATGGAAATGCTGAGAGGTATACTCAGGACATTCTAAACTTGTGAAAGTGGGAGCTTATGAAAGCCTAAGCATTTGTGGGGTGGTGGTGCCTGGCTGCTCTTAACACACAAAATAATGATAGATACCACTTTTTAAGTGCTTACAATTTGATAAGCACTAGGTTAAGCACTTTTTGTGGATCATCTTATTGAATATAGGCAACTTTATAAGCTAGATGTTACCCCATGCTCTATTTAATAGAGAAGTAATGTGGGCACCTGGGTGGCTCAGTCAGTTAAGTGTCTGACTCTTGATCTCAGCTCAGCTCTTGATCTCAGGGTTGTGAGTTCGCGCCCTTGGCATCTATGCCAAGCATGAAGCCTAATTAAAACAAAATAGAGCCGTAACTTTAGTAAAGGTCCCACAGAACAGAAAATGGCAAGGGAAGACGGTGAACCCTGGACCATATGATTCCAGGACCCACGCCCTTCATGATATACTGCTGCATCCCCTTACGCTGACCACTTTGTCTACCTTTCTCCTTTAGCAGCTTGACCTTTGGCCTCGTTTTATTTGGGCTAGATGGACATTTTTAGCTCATAACTTTCCCAAAGTCCTGCCTGGTCACAGCTGTCACCTTATTGTTCCCTAGCAGTATCACGATCTGGATGCCAGATATTACTTCTGTAATGTTCTCGGGGAGGAAGAGTTCCACCCCAGGAGGTAAGCAGAGACAGTGCCTGGCTTTGTGCTCCATGTGCTTCCTGCACTGCTGCTGCTCCTGACACTTCACTCGCTTAATAAAACAGTGTTAACTTTACCTGCATTCGCTCCTGGCTCCCGCTCCCCAGCTGCGTGACCGAGCTAGCAGTCAGGCTGTCCCCAAGGTCAGCGCCCCCTGCTCTTTGTGACTTCTTCTCACCCCTTGGGGGAGCCTTAGCAATGCCACCCTGTCCCTCCCAAGGGGCCCGCAGGGGGCTGTGAGAAATGGCCAAGCTGTCGGCCCTTTGTCCATTCCTCTGCTGACCGTTTCAACATGCTTGCTGCAACGGGAACTGGAATTTTCAAAAGGTTTACAGAACATTTCTCACACCCACAATTTCCCAGCAGCTTGAAAACCTCTTAAAACATTACCTTCAGTCTGCGGCTGGTGATGAGTGGATGTTGAGTGCTCCCGCGCACAGTGTCACGCTGGTTAGTTCGTGAGCCGCCCTCCGTGGCTCCTCGGCTCAGTCACAAGCCAGCATGCGAACTTACCAGGCTTCCTTTGGTTTCTGGGAAGAGCAAACCTCTTCTCAGAAAGTGGGTAGATACCTATGGAGACGCAGCAGAGGACTCATTCTCGAAAAGCATAAGGGATGCTCATCTAAATAAGGAAGTGGAAAGCTGGATGAGAGGGTGCAAGGTGTAAGGCAGGAATTACACCTGCAGCAGAGAGAGGTATTTCTCTGCCTCCCCCCGGGGTACCGCTGAGGGTGATACCTTGTTAGCACCTATCTTTGGCAACACTGTCATTTTTACTTAGGGTGAATGAGACCTAGGAGCGACTTCCATTGTCAATTCTGCATTAAAGGACCATTAAAATAAAGTGTTACTGTAAGAAGCTGTCTCTGCTAGACATTTCTCAGAAGAGATTTGTGCCTTTTCCGAGGGCTGCTTGCTGCTTCTTTTCATTTTCGGGAGGGGGCAAAATGCCCCTAACGAACGGAGCCTTTTTAATTGATTATAAAAACAGAAGAGAACACAGCAGTGGGAATTGTTGGCAGTGCTTTTACAGCAAGTGGCGAATCACTGCATATTCATTTGTTTCTCATTGGCCAAGATGAATCCTCTTTTGGTATTAAAGCAAATGTGCTGTGAAGTTGCAGAGGACAGGGTTTAACAACTTTTCCTGGCTGGAGGCCTGGGTGGTTTTTTTGGTGGAATGGTAGGAGGGCCAGGAAGTGGTGGGGGTGGGAAGCGGAGCTGGGGTTGGAGTGGGGTGGGGGGAGTGGAGCGGAGGAGTATTTTAGTGAAGGCAGGCGCTGGGGAGCGCCGAGGTAGTCTCTGAAGTAGCTGAAAGAATGGTTTTATCTGTGTGGATGTAAGTGGGGAGTTGGATTACAGTGTGGTGACTAGGGGAATCATCTGACAGTAGGGTGGCCATTCTTGGCATAGAACATGATTATTTTGGTCGTCCAGAAAATAGGAGTGAGTTGAATTTTATTATGATGGAAGAGAGGAAGTAGTTCAGCCAGCCTCAATTTCTTTTCACGGTGGGACTATTTGGGTCTCAAGTACTCGGAAGGGAAGCTCTGTCTTGTATTAACTGAGGTGCAGATTCTGTTTCCTCTCCCACTATTGCCCTCTGTACCAGTCTTTGATGGTCCTTCTGTTCCATCTCATTGTCTTCACCTCTCAGTGTTCCCTTTCTGCTCCAGTTGATCTGGAATCACCCAAACCATTCAGTGTCTTAAAAGGGTCAGTTTCTTCTTGCCTCAGGACCTTTGCACATGCTATTTCTTCTACCTGAACTGTTCTTCTCCAATACCATGCTCCTTCCCACATGGCCAGCCTGGCTCCTAGTCATCCTTCGAGCCATAACTTGACACTGCCTCCTCAAGGAAGCCTTCCATGGACACCCTGACCAGTATGAGTCCTTTTATTAGGGGTGCCTTTCACACTATACTTTTTCTTTAGAGCAAGAATTACAACTTTAATTGAATGATAACTTGCCGACCTAGCATAATGTGCATATTTCTGGCAGATTCAATAGTTATCAGTAAAAAAAAAAATCACAAATTGTGGGGTGCCTGGGTGGCTCAGTAGGTAAGCGTCAGACTTTGGCTCAGGTCACGATCTCACAGTTTGTGAGTTCAAGCCCCACTTCAGGCTCTGTGCTGACAGCTCAGAACCTGTAACCTGCTTCGGATTCTGTGTGTGTCTCTCTCTGCCCCTCTCCCTTTCATGCTCTGTCTGTCTGTCTCTCTCTCTCAAAACTAAACATTTTTTTTTTTTTTTTACAAATTGTTTGCTTCCATTATACATTTCATCATGAAAAATGATCAACATTTTTAGAGGTAACACTTAGTGATTCAGGAAGCAATTCTTGAGACAACAGCATGGAATTATCCCCACCTGATTCTGGAAAGTATTAGAAAATTTTGATTAGTGGTCTGTTTTTGTAACCAATCCAGGGGCCCATAACTTTCCTTCCTGAATTACATGAAGTTTCAAATAGGTAATGTGTATTGAATGGTATGTATGGTAAATATTTTAAGAAAAATTTCTAAAGGTTTAAATGAGTGTGCATTTAAATATTAGGTAATTTTTATAATTAGTTTGTCACTTGTTACTTATAAACCTGCTAGAAAATTTCCCCCCAATCACTGAATGACTACTCGTTCTTTCAATGGAGTTGCTGGAGAAAAACCATAAGCAGTTAGGCCTCAGAAATTTGTACAATAAGTTCTTCATACTCAGAAGAAGCACTTTCCTCTGAATCATCTAGGAGGAGGAGTTAGATAAAGCAGTGAACGGAGGTAGGGGTGGGGATGAAACCTATATTTAAATATTCCATTTTAAGTTAAAACAGATATACACATCCATTTCCCAATCTTATGATGTAGATCCAGGCCTTTTGCCTGAACTTGGGTCTACTGCCTAAAGTCCTCCTAAACCTTCTTGTATTGATCATACACAAAATCCAATATCTACATTTTCTAGTTGTTTTTTTTAAAACAACTGAAAAAGACATTTAAGAAGCCATCTGAAACTAGAATCCTGTCTATTTTGTGTTTTTCTCCCCAGTCTTTTATAGTTGCTTCACCCACAGTTCATTTAATAAACTTTCTTAGTAGCGTGTCTTGATTGGAGCTTTCATGTAGTTTTCTAGAAACAACCCTTTCATACTCTTGTTTCATAGGTTTGTAAAATATGTATCTAAGTTATTTAATTACAGTAAATTATACAAGTGGAATCAATGGTTTTGGGAACAACACAGCTAAGTCTTGGAAAGCATAGACCCCAATTGGTAGGATCAGGGGAGCTGAGTATTCTGGCAAAGAGTGGTCCACAGGCTGAGAGCATCATCTCAGAAGTTTTATAGAGCCAGTGGAGAGTGTTGGATAATCCCTCAAACTGTTACGTAGTTAAAAGAATTTCTTCAATGTCTTAGTGGTTTGCTATTTATTAGCGTCGGTCTCTCTTGACCTACAGAAAGTACCATAAAGGCAAAAATAGTTCCTGTGTATAGTAGGTACTCAGTCATAACTTACAGAATGAATGAATGGAAAACTCACTCTCCAGTCCATGCCTTGGCTGATGGTTTCCTTCAGGGCATTTCTTGCCCCTGACATGTTTTGTGAAATCAACTTTATGGTTTGATTGATTGATTGCTACACTAATAAGACCAAGAGCCACAGGAGCAACTACAGTAGCCTTAAATGAAGGCAAGACATTTTAACTTTCTTTTTTCAACCAAATGAATAACAAAGGATTGCTTGCCAACTCAGAGATTTTCATTTTTTAAAAAGTGTGAAAATATCCTTTGTACTCACAACTATATCATAAATAAATTGTGACAAAGAAAAAATGTCATCACAATTAAAACCACAAAATTACTGGCCTAAGAGGTAAATATTTACAATATAGTTAGAAATACCTGAATCAAAACCAAAGAAAGTTTGTAAGGTTTGACTACCTCTACTTCTTTTGCAGCTCTAAATATTGCTATCAGAGAAGCGATTTCTGCTGCATATCTCTGAAAGTATGAGCAGATATTTCATGAGAACATGAAGCTTCCCAAATGCCTTGATGGTATTGGTGGCTCTGATGGCTATAAGTGACTCAGGTGTGGCCTTTGTTCACCAGCCAGTGGACTGGTCTGTTTGGAAGATAATTATCTTATAAGACAGTGTGAAAAAATGCCATGATAAAGAAGCATGGAGGAATGAGAGATTCTATCCAACTGAAAGACTGAAAAAGAGATATCTGAAGCTATACAATGATTAGAAACAAACAAAAAAAAAAGTCACATTTGACCTGCTTGGGAATATTACTGAAAGATGTGGGTTTCTGAGACACAGAGAAGAGAGAAACTAATGACCTGGACACTTGGGTCCAGGTCTCATCCCTACGCCTTGACAGGACCAGAATCGAATTCCTCTCAGTAAAGAATAACAATAACATCGATACAGCCACTTTCCATGCAGAAGGTCAAGAGTTTCTCCTGACTAGTAGTAGAGGCTGAAATGTGGACAGATGGGTGGCGGGAGGCTTCCATGCAGAAACAGAAAATGAAAAACTGGAGGAAAATCTGCCATAACTTCAAGTGTACAGTTGTTAGTCGAGGCTTTTCCAGGCCATCTGTGGGAGTGATAATCGCTGTGTTTCCTTCCCTGTGGTCTGAGGTCCTGTGCTGAAGACAGATAGTATCAGGCTTCCCCCTTCGTCGAGGCGACAAGCATATTCTCCAGAAAGTCATGAGAAATGTCAAAGATGTATGTGGTAGAATTAAATGAATATAATACGAGGTTTTATTGACAGTTGGAAAAGAAGAATTTCTGCTGGAAGGCAAATGATTAAAGAAATAATCTTAACTTCAGAGTGAACACTGGTGGTGACAGAAATTTGGCTTGTGTAATTAAAACCAGCAGCTCAGTGTCCTATGATGTTCATTTTGATCTATGATGATCAGCAAATGTCTTCCACGCTGCTCTCCGAAGATTTCCTGAGTATAGTGAGGAGACAAATTAAGAGATCCTCCATTGACTTACTATTTCCACTCCCTTTTTGGTTATTTGCTACTTCGTTTCTTATAAAGTTTTGTTGGTGCACAGAGTGACCAACTTCACTTTTAGGGAGAATAAGCTTTTTTTAAATTTTAAAATTTATTTAAATTCAAGCTAGTTTACATATGGTGTAGTAATGATTTCAGGAGTAGAATTTAGTGATTCATTACTTACATATAACACCCAGTGCTCATTCCAACAAGCGCCCTCCTTGTTACCCATCACTTATTTAGCCTTCTTCCCACCCAATAGCCCTCCAGCAACTCTCAGTGTGTTCTCTGTATTTAAGAGTCTCTTATGGTTTGCTGATAGCCTATCATTGGCTATAAGAATTGTTTCCTTTTTAAGAAAATCTAGGATCATGAAGGAATCTTCAAGAAGGGGAGGGATATAAAATGGGAAGTGTGAAGGAGTCTATTACTCTGACAGGCCATGGTTTCCTAGGATTGTGTTGGTGGAGTAGCAATAGTTAATTTTCTTGGATCCCCAGATATTGGCCTAACACCAACCTTGGAATAGATAAATCTATCAATATTCTTCAAATGAAGGTTTCATAGGTTGGTAAGTTGCCAGAGAGCCCAGACACATTTACCTTCAGTTTTAAGGGAGATCCAATTTTTATGAAATACCAAGGGGAAGATTTCAAGGAACCACAAACCTCAAGTTTATTAATATTTCAATTCTAGAAAACTCTGCCTATACTTCTGATTAACTAATGGTCATATCATGGTCAGTGAAAAAACCTAAAGAAATAGCATCTTTGTGATGAATAGCCCAACAAATTATCCATGTATCTTAAATATACTTGCAATATTATGAATCAGCTAAGAATACTCTTAGGTGCTCCATTTTTCTCTCCTACATTTTCTTTCTAGTGTGGCACCCCCTTATCTTACTTCTTCAGGCATTCAGAATTCTCAAGGCCAGTAATTTCTGCTCCCTCTACCTTTACTTCCTCCTCTCGCAGACTGTTCTTATGAAAGTATCTAATCTTCTGTGCATCTTGATGCAAATTTAAGTCGGTCTGTTACCAGGGATTCAGGGAAACGGAAATAAGGATGGGGGTGGGGGAGGTGTCACATTTTAAACAACTGCAGAACCAGGTCGTACTTTTAGTTTAATTTTTGAATAGTTAATACATTCACATGACTTAAAGGCCTTATTTTTTTCTATGGTTCCAGAATTTGTATGCATGAGAGAGAAAAAAAAATGTATAAATATATTTTTATGGATCTCCTTTTTACTTAAGTTTCCATATTATCTACACTGTTCACGTTTTACCTTCTTCACTTCATCCATCTTGAAGATCTTTATCAGTACATGGAAAGTATGCTTATTCCTTATTTTTTATTTTTATACTCACACAGAATTCCATTTTATGATACACCATGAATTATTTAATCAGCTTGCTTTTTAGGAACATTTGAGTTGTTTCAATCTTCTGCTGTTAAAAACAAGGCTGCAGTGAGGAACTCTTTCATAAGCCATTTTGAAACATGTACAAAATGTCTGTAGAAAAACCTCCCAGAAATGGAATCTCCAGGTCCAAGGGTATACGCATTTATAATTTATCAGACAGTGCCAAATCACCCTTGGTTGGATGTGTACCCATTCACACTCCCACCGGTAATGTTTGAGAGCACCCATTTCCCCGCAGCCTCAACAATAAAGCGTGCTATAATGAAAGGTTTTCAATCCTGATTAAACAAATTTCCAGGATTAGAGAGCTTTTGAAGAGCAAAAGGAATTTGCTTTATACCTAAAAACCTTCTCAGCCTTCTAAAACCACTTCCCTTGGGCAGAAACAAGAAAGTAATACTTGCTATGTTCCAGGCACCGTGCCAATGATTAGGAAAACAAAAGTAAATGCGCTTGGTTTTACATTCCCTTTTCCTTCCCCTCCCAGGTCCCTTCAAAGTTGCCAAGCTTATCGATTTTATATTTCAAAGTAAAAGGTTTATTCATTAAACTTACCTTCTCTCTATAATGTGTGCGATTATAAGAACTTCCTAACCGCTCACTCTTCTGTTCCTCCCAGCTCTAGTTTATGGTCTCTCTTTCCCTGAAGTATCCTTCTAAGATATCAATTGAACCTTGTCACTGTTGCTCACCCCCATATGGCTTGGCTTGTGGAACAAGGTCTAAATTTCTTAGTCCAGGACCTATAGTCTCTCATGAGCTCCCAAAAAACTGTCTGTTCAGCTGATCCTTCAGTGCTCAGCTCTGATGGACCATGTGATTTCCTTCTGTAATTCTCTTCCTTTTTTTCTTTGCCCAGAAAATATTCTCTCAGCTTCTAACTTTCATTTTAAGCACTATCTCCTTTTTGGGGGGATTTCCCTAAAACTCTGCTCCAAAATCTGCCATGCTGTTTAAAATCATCACTCCTTCTTCGGATATCTGTACTATTGTTCTATATGTTTGTTTCTCCTACACAACTGTGAGGTCACACAGGATCAAGGCCATTTCTTATTCATCTTTAGGTAATGAGTACTCCGACTATGGTCAGAAAGCCTTGATACCTTGGATTAATTATTTAATAATAGTGGGTTGATAAATGTCCTGGACCAGTTCCAAGATCATATTATAAAGACAAATTGTTTCAGTATTATGGGTGGTGGAAATAGAAATGAATACTCTTGAATTCAATGAAGTTTTCATTGCATCTGTTTTATCACAAACCTGGGTTGAATTTATAAATTCAGATTCATGAAACTATCCAACATCTGGGTAAGACAGTAGATAAAATAGCAGCTTTTCACACATGGCAGAGAATGGTTAGACACTCACCCAACCCATCCCTTTTCTTTGGACACACAGCTGATGGCCATTCCCAGCTGCCCTTGAAGTTAGGTGAGGCCATGGACTGATGCAGTAGGTCTTTGTGGAAAACTTGGAGGCCTTAGGAAATGGCAGAGTTGTGTATATTAAAACCATGGATGTCAGTATATATTAATGGATGGTGTACCTTAGAACTACAGGGAAGGGCACTCATCAAATATCCAATTGGATTATGACAAAATTAAAAAATAAATCTTCTACTGTACTCAGGCACTAAGGTACTAGGATTGTTACAAGACTTAGCTGATTCTGAAAACACACAATTGGAAACACACATACATATTCACATTATTTAATCTACCAGCCCCTCAGATCCTTCACCCAGAGTAAAAAGGTGGTACATACACGGGCAGACAGAACTAGGTCAGAGTGGACACATCACCTGTTGTCTTCCACAGGGAGCTCTAGAAGAAGTCACAGTGGACGTCAGTGCTTAGCCAAGACTCAAATACCAAGATACCTGACAGTGACGGATGGTGTCATTTTAATAAATGCCCTCTCTTCTGACCAGTAATGGTGGCTCTTTATTTGCAGACACTACTTTGATTGTCCTTTGCTCACAGACACTGTGGTCCCACATAAACATCTTTGCGTAACTTCTTTTTAGGCTTGTCTTAATTCGCCGGTGAAAACTCATTACTCTGAATCCACTGTCACCATAAACCCTGCTTCCCAGCTTCAGAATATGGAAGAAAAAAGGATTCACCATGATGTTTTTCAGCATAGCATTTATCTGCCTTTTCTTAAGCAAGGTTTATCAGCATAAGTTGACCTCGACATCATTTCTAGAAATTGTATTCGTTGTCACCAAGCATTGTGTGCATAGTTTTCCTTTTTCTCCTATAATACTCATTCCCTGGGGAACCATATGCAGTCTTATGACTAAAATGATCTATGTGCTGGTGGCTCTCAAGTATGCACCACGAGCCATGTTTCCTGAACATCAGAAGCTTATCTCCAACTGCTTACGTGATATCCTTACTTAGAATGAGTAATAGGCATCTCTAACTTCACACTGAGTTTCTGGTCTTTCCCCTTCTCTCAGCCTTCCCATCTCAGTTAATGGCAACTTCTGCCTTCTGTTTGTACAGATTAAAAAAAAACCCTCTGTTGCTCTTCTCTCAGAGAGAGAACTCCAGCATACTTGGAATTCGACCACTTTTTACCACCTTCATCACCATAAACCTTGCCCAATCATCACTGTTTCCATCTGGACCGGTGCAGTGGACTCCTACCTCATCCCTCTCCCTCACCAGAACCCCATACCCCCTAACCTCATCAACTACTCTTAGCAAGGCCGCCTGAGTCACATTGTTAAATGTAAGGAAGATAATGTCAGTTCTCTCTTCAAAACCCTCCTAATAGTGCCACATCTATATTAGGCCAGGCTTTGCTGCTGAAACAAATCTCGGTGACATAAAATAGCAAAGCTTTAGTTTTCATTTAAGTGAATTCTGATGTGGGTCAGGTAGTTCTAACTATTTCCATTGGGAACATCTGAATTGAAATGGCATGGGAGTTGAGCAGAGAGCTACGAAGGAAGGGTAACATCTCTTCATTCTTTTGACTCAGAAGTGACACACATCACTTCTGCCCAGAGCTAGGTGCATGGTGTGACCCCAGCTGCAAGGGACACTGGGGTATGTACAAGAACATACAGTTATTCTGTGAGTATTGACTGTGGTCACACCATTTTCTTAGAGGACAAGCCAAAGCCTTTGCCGTAAACTACAAGACCATATAAGATCTCCCCCTTCTGGCATTTATCCACTTCTACCCTGTGACTGTCTGACTCCACCCCTACTCTTGTCTTCATTACCACGCTCCCAGCCTCACTGGCTTCCTTGCTGTTCTTTGCATATGTCAAGTAGTCCCCTGCTACAGACCCCCTGTTCACCCAGCCTGGAATACTCCTCCCCTAAGACATCTGTATGCTTCAATCCTCCACTTCAGATTCTAATTCAGAATTCGTCTTTCAGCACATGCCCTGACATTTTGTATCCCCTCTTCTTACAGTACTTTTCTTCTTAGTATAGTATTACCCAACATATATGTATTTTTTCCAAATTATTAATTAGTTATCTCATCCATCAAAATATAAACTCTGTGAGGTCAGACCCTTTTGTTCCAACATCTAGAAGGAGGCTGGCACTTAATCGACATGCAAATAATTGTTCAATGGATGAATTAATCATTCCTTTTGTAAATTCTCCTATCACACTCTATTATCCCCTCTCTCTGTCTGAAATGATATATTCCTAGACTTCTAACTTTAGCTACCTTCAGTCCAGACTTAAGCAAACAACCTACAACATATGTCTGTGACAAAAAAAGATAAGAAAATCAATTCAGAGGATGTGGCTTGTTAATGATAGAAGTAATGATATGCGGTATACGGACCACAACACATTTAACTATTTCTATCTATCCATATACCTATCTCTGTTGAAATGTAAATACTTCCAGCAATGGTCTTTCCATCATGTATTTCACCCACACCTGATTTAAATGCTTTTCTACTTTACTCCCCTGCAGAAGGGCATGACTCTCTAAACAGTGGTCTAAATGGTTGAAGGATGAGAAGCCCTTCAGTCTGGTGGCTCTATATTATGCTGCACAACTTCTCTGATCTTCCTCATACGTACAATTTCATATCCCTCAAATTATTTTTAATCATTTCTGCTGCCTGCTTTTGGGGAATAAAAGCATACATGTGGACAGAGCCAGTTGGAGGTAGGAAGTAAAATCATGGTCTAGATTCTTCTGCAAAAAGAATTATTCTGCTGGGAGCTGCCCTCATTTAGTGAGGGATGGTTAGCACCTCCTGTTGGTTTCCTAGCAACACAGACTTTTCCTGCAGCTAGGATGGAGGGTCATTTTTCCATCTTCCCTACCTTTCTTTTGGAAATTAGTCTGGAAAATTCCCGCTACATAGGATCTACTGAAAAGGTGTGTGTCGGGGGGAGTCCAGGGGGTGGAGGATGGCCATGCATCTGGAAAGAAAGATGAAAAGCAAGGAGTGGAGGAGAGGAGAGGAAGAAGAATGATGTGAAAGATCAGAGAAAGAAGCCTTAATGGAAATGTCAGAGGGGTCAGAAGAATTTTAGGAGTGTATGTATTTTCATTGTAGCTCAAATAACAGAGTGTTCTAACAGAGGCCAAGACAAATGATGCTTCCTCACCAAAGTTCTTTTGTGGGATGAATACATTGAGCAAATAGGCACTTTAGACCTCTGCTTTCCTTTCTTTTTATGTGCCAAAGCCACAGATTTTTTCCCCTAATTTCTGTAGGTCTTTCACACAAGAGCTATATTTGAAGGTTGTTTCCTGATTGTGTCTGTTCCCCTCCAAGAGAACCTGCATTTTGAACAAAATACATTAGTGTTGAGGCCCCAGATAGGTCTAGCTTCATCCTCTGATATCCATCTGTTAGTTATGTGATGTTGACTAAATATTTATCCCTGAAATATCAGCCTCCTCATATGAAAATAAGAATAATAGTACTTGCATGGGCAGACACTCCTAGTCACTTGAGCACTGCCCGTTTGCCCTTTCTCTTTATTAACGTGGCCCTGATTTGGTTTGGAGCGACAATGTGTCTGGCTTCAAAAGAAACAATAGCCTAAATCAATTTTCCTGGGGTTGCTTATGGGATAGTTCTGGCCAAATAGATATAGGCAGACATGAGCAGAAGACTGCTTGGAAGAGCTTCTAAGAAAGATACTATTTTCCTGATAAAAAAAAAAAAAGATCCCCCCCCCCCCCCAGCTGGAATGAATCTTTTACCCCTTCTCAACCTCCTTGTTCAGTATTGGAGCTCAGATAAGTTACCAGTGGTGGAGCAGTGCTGAGTGATCATGACCATGAAAACCACTGGCTGAGGCTGGCAGAGCATGAAGATTGCAAGAGCCCAAATCCTTGTGGACTTCCCTCTGTGCCTGGACCTGCTGTCTACCTCCAGATGGGTTTTAACAGGCTAGAAACAAACTGCAGTTTTTAAGCCACTCTTTGCTGTTTTCCTGTTTGTTGGGTATTCTGCTATTTGCCATCAAACTGATACACTCTCTTACAGAGTGGTTGTGAAGATTGACTCAAGATGATAATTAGTCACACTACTTACCACTAATAGTTCCCCTGTCTATAATTTCTCTTGGTCTGTATTATAGATCAATTATTTTGTTTTAAAAAAAATATTTTGAGTCAACATCAAAATGGAACCAGATGCCCTTCATTCCTTATAACTTTTGTCATTGTATGTATAGTTCACCTGATATAATTCAATTCTATGACTAATCATCATTTTCCCTCATGCCTCTAATATTTCCTAAATAATGCCTGAGAAGTGAAGGAAATTTTGGTTTTACTATTCTAGTTCTGTCACCGGCTTGCTTTTTAGTTTTACATAAATTTCTCTTCCAAAGTCTCTTTCTTCACTTTTGCCAAGAGGAAACCAAACTAGGTCAGCAATTCCCAAACTGTATTCCAGGAAATGTTCATAGATGTTTCATGAAGAAAGAGTTCAATGTTGAAATAATCCTGTGAAATGTTCTCTGATTTCCCCATTCTTTTTCTGCAGTGCTATATACTTTTTATATGCCCCTCTTGGAGGCAGGCTATGTACATTAGCACATTAAGGGCTGAGCGAAGTATCACAGAATATAGATGTGGTTTTAGTTTATTTAGTCAACACTTCCAAAATGTATTTCATTGCTTGACTTTTGTATCAGCAAATATTATATAATATCTGACAACCTAAGATTTTTACGATCACAATTTCAGGAAGCCAGAACCAATTAATCCCTAAATTTCATCTCATTACCAGCATGCTGCGTTTATCTAGGTTTTTAATTTTCTGGAACTCTTGGGAATTCCCACCAACCTTTCTGATTTTCACCTCCATTTACTCTAAAACCCCAAGTTACTTGGAGTTGCACATCAATGGGTGGCAAATTTTATTGAACTCAGAGTATCCAATATGTCTACTCTTATTCAGTAATTCTGTAAAGCTTAAAACAGAAGATTGCCTTAGGCAATCCTTATTAGAGAATTATAAAGGGATAATTGAACATCAACTAAATGTGAGCATAAATTTTCCTTTTTTTCCTCTTTCTTTCTTTCTTTCTCTCTCTCTCTCTCTCTTTCCTTCCTTCCTTCCTTCCTTCCTTCCTTCCTTCCTTCCTTCCTTCCTCCTTTCTTTCTTTCTTTCTTTCTTTCTTTCTTTCTTTCTTTCTTTCTTTCTTTCTTTCTTTCAGATCTGCAACTCTGTTGGTTTTTCAGAAAGGAAGGATCTACTTGGGTCCTAAGTCATTACTTCTGTTAACCCAAATATTGAAAACATACTTGAGGGTGGCACACAGAAGCCGTCAGCCCGCAGGGAAGAGGCAGGGCTAGGCAACAGTTAACAGTGGCAAGAAGCCGTTATAGTTCTTAACTTTTGTTCTGTCCTAGGGAAGTAAAGCACTGCAGGCTTTAACATGCATTTCTTCAGGGATTAAACTGAAATTGAAGAGGGAAAAGTGAGTCGATCAGATTTATCCCAATATAAGTGTATGTTTCTATGCACGTGTCTGCAGAAAATATACTAATGGTACAGCCTATGAGTAGACAGGTGGGTAAATCCAAGGGATTATTCCAAGCTGGGATTTACAAATGGATTTCTGCTTTAGTCTTACTAGCACTCATAGTTTAAACTGGTTTATTCTAGGGCAATACTCAACTTCTGCTCTTTAGCTTATTATTGGTGAGGTCTTGGGAATTTAATTGATTTTCTTCAAAATCTTAAGAATCCAATTTAAACACAAAAGATCAACTTATTCATTAATATTATCAGATAGACATGAACTAACAAAAAGATCAGTTTTGGGGATTAGTTTCATTCAGAAACCTCAACTGTAAATTGGATACTTTCGTGGTAAGCAAGGATTCACCCCTCAAGAAAATTAGATTTAGCCAGAAGACAATTCTAACAAAAAATGTATTCCTGTATGAAGACTCTTTAGGAATATTAATTCATTTATTCATTAGTTATTCACACACTAATCAATCAACTATTTATTGAAAGTCTCCCAAGTATACTCCAGGAATCTTTCCTGTAGAATCAGAATATTGATACCTATCAACCAGTGCTTGAGACCCACAAACCAGTACTTAGTATCCCAGTCCTTTTTATTCTCTCTGTTCTTTTTTTTTTATTTTTTATTTTTATTTATTTCTAGGAGAGAGAGAGAGAGACGGCGTGAGCAGGGGAGGGTCAGAGAGAGAGGGAGACACAGACTCTGTTCTTAATTCAGTATACAAATTTCATATTCTGGCAATAAAAATCTTATGATTTATTAAAATATCCAAAGTTTGGGCTCATTTTACGTTATTTACGATTTAGAGAGATTCTTTTTTCTAATGTTTTATTTATTTTTGAAAGAGAGTCAGAGCGCTAGTGGGGGAGGAGCAGAGAGAGAGGGAGACACAGAATCCGAAACAGGCTCGAGGCTCTGAGCTGTTGGCACAGAGCCCAATGCAAGGCTTGAACTCATTTACTGTGGGATACTGATCTGAGCTTAAGTCAGACGCCCAACTGACTAAGCCACCCAGGCGTCCATAGAGAGGTTCTTTAAAATGATGAGCCATAAAAGTAGGGAAGAATATTTGCTTTAAAAATTGTCAGTGATTATTCCTTCACTGGATTATTTATTTTTTTGGGTGTTGAGTTTGATAAGTTCTTTATAGGTTTTGGATACTAACCCTTTATCTGATATGTCATTTGCAAATATCTTCCTCCATTCCATCAGTTGCCTTTTAGTTTTGTTGATTGTTTCCTTCACTGTGCAGATTTCTATCTTGATGAGGTCCCAATAGTTCATTTTTGTTTTTCTTTCCCTTGCTTCTGGAGACACAGAAGCAAGAAGAAATGGGCAAAAGACATGAGCAGACACTTTTTCAAAGAAGACATACAGATTGCAAGCAGACACATGAAAACATGCTTAGCATCACTCAATATCAAGGAAATACAAATCAAAATCACAGTGAGATACCATCTCACACTTATCAGAATGCCTAACACTAACAGCTCATGAAACAACAGATGTTGATGAAGATGCAGAGAAAGGGGAACACTTTTGCTCTGTTGGTGGGAATGCAAACTGGTGCAGCCACTCTGAAGAGCAGTATGGAGGTTACTCAAAAAATTAAAAGTAGAACTACCCTACAACCCAGCAATTGCACTACTATGTATTTATCCTAAGGATACAAAAATGTTGATTCAAAGGGATATACGCACCCCAAGATTTATAGCAGCACTATAAACAATAGTCAGATTATGAAAAAAGCCCAAGTGTCCATCGACTAATGACTGGATAAAGATGTGGTATATATATATGTGTGTATATATATATGTGTGTGTGTGTATGTGTGTGTGTATATATATTCCATTGTATATGTATATATACACATACAATGGAATATTACTTGGCGATCAAAAAGAATGAAATCTTGCCATTTGAAATGACATGGGTGGAACTAGAATGTATTATGCTAAATAAGTGACATAAGTCAGTTAGAGAAAGACAAATACCGTATGATTTCACTAATATGTGGTATTTAAGAAACAAACAAAAAAGAAACAAAACAGATGAACATGGGGGAAGGGAAGAAAAAATAAGGCACAAACAGAGAGGGAGGCAAACCTTAAGAGAATCTTAAATATAGAGAATAAACTGCGGGTTGCTGGAGGGGTGTTGGGTAGGGGGATGAGCTAAATGACAGGCACTTATTAGGGTGAGCACTGGGTGTTATATGTAAGTGATGAATCACTAAATACCACTCCTGAAACCATTATTACACTATGTGTTAATCTAGATTTAAATAAATAAATAAAACATTTTACAAATACAGAAAAAAATAAAAGTAAAAATTGTCAGTGTCCAAATGACAATTCAAATGTAATTATAACTAATTTATTATCATTAATACTAATTTCAGTGCTAGAGAATGATTTCTTTCCTATGATCTTTTTCCCAGATTTTGGATCTGAAACTCATCTGGCTCCTATAGCTTATTAGTCATGTATTACAGATATGCCTTTTAAAAGACTTTTTTAAGAAAAATATTGAATTATGTTTTTCAGTTCTCTTACAGCATCAATAAAGGGATGATGTTGTTGTTGTTTTTAATCTTTTATTATTCTATTTATCAACTATTAAAAGATTTTAATTTCTTAGGTTTGTCTTTTCCCAGAACTCCTAAATCACATATCCTCCACTTTCAATATTATAATAGAAGGCTTCAGGTAAACAAAGCAAAAGAAAACAAACAGCTATAGTGGTTTCTTTTAAATAGGTAGGAATTTTTTGTAGCACAAATAATGCATCAATTTAATAAAATCTTACTTGATTATTACGGTTTTTTAAAGATGTTCAAGTCTACACTTAGTTATTTGAAAAACATCTTGTTAAAACTCATTTTTAATGTTTTTTTTTTTTTAATAAGCCATGGGGGTTGAATTGTTGTTACCAACATATTTTATTTTTGAAAAAAATTCAGTGTCTTTTTTTTTTACAAATGAATTCCCACTATCTTATTTAACGTTGTCTGAATGCTAGATTTTAATTGAAAACCTCTTTGGTGTTTGAGTAGCTTCTTCCCTTAAGCCCACATTAAAACAAATAATAATTTATGATGGCCAGAAGTTTCTATAAGATTCAGAGAAACAGATCTCATGGAAGAATGGTTTAGTGGGAAGATATCTTGGGGTCTGTGGAAAGAGCAACTTCTCAGTTTGGTGCATTTTGCTCTATCCATTCTTCATGGTTTTTCTTTTACAGTTTGAAGGTACTGTTGAAAAAAAATTAAATCATAGTCCTGTGTTTATGCCTGATAGCTTATTTTGAAAATTATTTGCTTTTAATCAAAAAATTCTTTCTTGAGGCGCCTGGGTGGCTTAGTCGGTTAAGTGTCCAACTTCAGCTTGCACTGACAGCATGGAGCCTGCTTGGTATTCCCTCTCTCCTCTCTTTCTGCCCCCATGCTCTCTCAATCTCTCAAAGTAAATAAATACTCATTAAAAAATATTTCTCTACTAATGCTATTTTAGTGTTTTATTACATTTTTTGTTTTTATTTAATTCTGTTGATGTCACATTCATGTGAGTATCTCTTGTAATTAAACCAAAGTCAGAAAATTGGACTCATACAAAATAGTTATGTCTGTTTTCTGACGTCACTCCTGACATGAAATGTGTGGTGTTTGCTAATAGTAACCAATTCTCCAGTTCTCTAATTCTCTGACACCAACTGGATATCCTACACTTCAATTCAGTTTTGACGTTAACTCCCTGGTGTTAGCAAAGTCACCACAGGTCAAGGTCTTGGCCACTCAAGACTGCTCTCCCCCCCTCAGCTGTTGCCACTTCTACTTGGCTTACTACATAGTCAAAGGTCCCCTGATCTCTTCTGCAGGTTTAGTAGTTCATTAAACAACTCACAGAACTCAGGGAAATAATTGATTTATGTTTATCTATTTGTTATGAAGGATACTACCAGAAACAGCCAAATGGAAGCAGTGCAAAGAGCAGAGGGGTGGTAAAGGTAACGCAGGAGCCATCTTTCCAGCATTTCCAAATGTTCACCAACCTGAAAGTTCTACAAACTCTGTCAAGAGTTTTTATGGAGGTTCCATTATGTAAGCATGACTGATTAAATCATAGGCTGTTGGTGATTAGATATCCAGTCCTCTCCCCACAAGTTGAGGGCGGGGCTAAAAGTTCCAACTCTTTAATAATGGCATTGTCTTTCTGATGACCTACTTCCATCCTGAAGTTGTCTGAGGTCTCCAGCTACCAGTCAGCTCATAAGCATTTCTTATCCTTCCAGAGACTTAAAGTGTTTTAGGAGACAAACACCAAATATATACTTCTTATTATGCCACAAAATAATTCTCTTTCAGCAATTTACAGGAGTATGCTTGTTCAAGTGACATACACTGTTACTTCCAAATTAACAATCATAAGCATAGCAGAGATTTAGAGTTAAGAAAATACATTTAAAGATTTTTAAAGACATATTCTTATGTACCTGGGTGGCTCATTGGGTTAAGTGTCCAACTTTTGATTTTGGCTCAGGTCATGATCTTATGGCTCATGAGATCGCGTCCAATTCTACACTAACAGTGCAGATCCTGCTTGGTATTCTCTCTCTCTCCGTCTCTCTCTCTCTTTCTGTCCCTCTCCACTCCCCTCTCTCTCAAAATAAATAAATAAGCTTAAAATACTTTCAAAAACATGTTTATTAAAAATAGGATATATGTGATATTCACCAGTGACTCTTAAACTACATGGTGAAGGAATATGTATCTTTTTAAAAAGTCTAATCCATTAGAGACTAGCCATTTGGTAAAATACAATACAAATAAATTATTATAAAAGTGAAGTAGAAAATATGGGACTGTATGGGATTTCTATTTTTAAGTTTTTGCGGAACCTCCATACCGGAAGTTGAATCACTATCTCGTACACCTGAAACTAATGTAACATTGTGTGTCAACTATACTAAAATTAAAAAAAAATTAAAAATGAGGTAAAAGAATTCTGTGAACAAAACACAAGCCCCATATATTTTATTGTAAGATTCAATAGATGGGAAATTACTATGTCAAGTTGCTAAAAAGTTTTCTAAGTTGTTACCCTCACCTTCTATGCTTATCTAGCGAAGGGCTAGTAATGGTTTGCAGGACATCCCAGTCTGTGGACCATACTTGGTGTCGTATTGATATAGATGGTGAGATATTCTCATGCCAATTTAATTGAAGAAGTAAAATTCAACAAAATGAGAGCCACCAATATACCAATCATGCAAGGGTTTGTAAATTTCTTGCTCAACTCATCTTGAACATTTTCTTAGCCTCAAGAGTTAAATACTATTATTTTGTGTTCCTATCTCAGCCAGAAGTAATTTTTCTGTTAAACAGACTCTCATGATACTTGGTAACCCTGCCTGAACACATTGTTGCTGTTGGCATTCTCTGAGTATCCTCCTTTCCTTCCTAAAGTATAAGCTTTCTAGAGCTTAAGATCATATATGTTTTCTTTATTCAGGCCTTACTCAATCTGTAGGAGACACAGAGACACACTGACTAAATATTCCAGATTCCTCATTGAGGGATAGTATGAGGGTAGAAAGACTCAGGCATTTGCCCCCCCCCCCCCCCAAGACATTCTCATGGGCAGTACTAGCTTCAGAACATTATGTACTTGTTTTGGACTCTTCTGGGCTTGAGTTGTAGTTCAGCTTCTCCCTTTGTCCAATCTTGCTTCCTCCCATTTCCTTTCACAGATATCGATCCCCAATGAACACCTTGCCCCTCAACATGCATCTGTTTCTGGTGAACCCAACATCTAATATGGTCCCTTTCACAGACAATGATTGGGTTGATAAAGCACTCATCTCCATCTTCATCAATCTGGTTGAACAGTTTCTTGGCAGAGTTGGGTTGAGAGGAAGGAAGCTTTAGGCACTGGGTCTAAAGGGCACAGGGTCAAAGGGATGAAGATATGTTTGAAGAGTCCTATAATTGTGGTGAAGATGAGGATGAGGATGGTGATGATGATGATAGCAGCTCTTACTAAGCAATAGGGACACTTCTATGACATACTATGAGATAGGAGCCATTACATTCTCAGTTTAAAGATGAGAAAATTGAACAGTGGAGAGATTCAGAAATCTAACCTTCACCTCCTAAGTGGTAGAGCCAAGATTTGGGCCCATTTATTAACTATTACTTACTTTGCTTATCTAATAATGAATACTTCATAAAGGCAGGGATTTCTGTCACCCGTGTTTATTATTGAACACTTCAGAGCTGCAGAAGTGTCCGGTATATTTAGTAGGAGCTCAGGAAATATTTGTGGCAAGAAGGAATAAATTAATGACCATCAGTTAAGACTTCTATGCAAATTTCAGAAAATATTTGCTTTGATGGCAGGGATCAGTTCTTTTCCTCCTTTTTTTTTTTAATATTTTTTTTATTTATTTCTAGGAGAGAGAGAGAGAGAGCGTGAGCAGGGGAGGGTCAGAGAGAGAGGGAGACACAGACTCTGAAACAGGCTCCAGGCTCTGAGCTGGCAGTCAGCACAGAGCCCGACGCGAGGCTCGAACCCACGAACCGCGAGATCATGACCTAAGCGAAAGTCGGACGCTTAACCGACTAAGCCACCAAGGCGCCCCTCTTTTCTTCCTTTTAATAGACCTATGTTATATAATATTATTTTGTACATAGTGTGTGTACTGTTGTGTTTGTTGAATTTAATCAAGTAAAAATAGAGCTTTCTATTGACTGACATGCTAATTTTGTACTTGCTAACTTGGTCTTTGTAAGTTAATTTTTAAATTTTTTTTAATGTTTACTTATTTTTGAGAGAGAGTGAGAGACAGAGCACGAGCAAGGGAGGGGCAGAGAGAGACAGAGACACAGAATGTGAAGCAGGCTCCAGGATTCCAAGCTGTCAGTACAGAGTCCAACGCGGGGCCCAAACCCATGAACCATGAGATCATGACCTGAGCCGAAGTCAGACGCTTAACCGACTGAGCCACCCAGGCGTCCCTAGTGTTTATAAATTAAACTTGAGGTGTTCTCTGGACCGCCATCCTGGAGAGTCTCAGAAGATTCACTGATGCCACGCATGGAGCCTGCATCTGTGAGGTATCCCTTAGGAAAGTACAGTAACTTTCTCAGTGCACAGTTTCCAGGATTCAAGGTTTGACTCTTGGTGGCTATGTGTGCATTTAGGGACACTCCTGAGCCAGAGGAGGAAACCTGGGGTAATCCCCTAATGAACTAATGAGGTATTCCTTCCTGAGAATCTAGCCAAGGAACAAAGAGACACCAAATCTGAAAGTCTTTAAATTTGAATCATACTAAATACAGAATGGTGGGTAGAGGGTCTATGACTGCATGCGCCTGGAGACTGTCTGATTCCTGCCTTAGCTGAGGTTATACAGTGGCTGGGAGCCCCCATGATGACTTGCTAACAAACATGCTCCTCAGCCAGAACACCAGTATTGGTTTCTGTGATGGGCAACAGAAGGAAACCACATGACCACCTTGTGGCTCAGGAGGTGTCTGTGCTCATTGAGTGGTAGGACATAGCATAGCGGACCAGACACGTTCACTGGATCTGGTAAAATAGAAAGTGCCTGATTTTAGTGGAGATGCACATAGAATGTGGGGTAGAGGTGGAATAATAAATGTGGATATTTGGGGTCTCTTATGTATAACTTCAGCTGGCCAATTCCAATTCCTGTGAGCGAAGAGCAAAGAACAATAGTCTGAAGGATTGTTGCTTTCAGTTTTGGATTCAGAAAAGAGCCAGGTTTCTTTCTTTTTTTTTTTTTTTTAAATGTTTTATTTATTTCTGAGAGAGAGAGAGACAGCATGAACAGGGGAGAGTCAGAGAGAGAGGGAGATACAGAATCTGAAACAAGCTCCAGGCTCTGAGCTAGCTGTCAGCACAGAGCCCGACGTGGGGCTTGAACCCACGAACTGTGAGATCATGACCTGAGCCCAAGTCGGATGCTTAACCGACTGAGCCACCCAAGCGCCCCAATAATAAGAGCCAGGTTTCTTATGTTACCACGGGCTTATAGGTTTGCTTAAATGTATTCTTAAAGTCTCACTGATTTTTTGTTTCTTTGTTTTCTACTCAAGAAAGATCATTAAAGTGAGCTCTCTCTCTCTCATGCCATGTTGGCATTCCCAAGGAAGATTCATGATTGGATTATGTTCCTGAGCAATATAAATCAAACTTGGTGGCAGAGAAATGTTGATGGCTTGAAGTAAGTGAAAAATAAATTAGAAAGGGAGAAGGCCTGGGGTAACAAAGACATAAATTTAAAATTTAAATCTCAAAAGATGAAAAATTATGAAAAGCCATTTTGAAAACCTGGCTTAGACTCTTCTAAATGAGTGAAAATGGGGAGCAAGGGGAATAAGTTAGGAATGTGTGAATGAGTCTGGTTTACATATAAGTCCTTATAATTCCGAAGAAGAAAGTTTACATGTTTAAGCAATACCAGAAGTTCTTTCAAAGGGTATCAGAGCCTCAAGAGAAATCATTTAGAAGTTTTAAAAACATTTAAACATTAGAATAGATTACTTTTGTCATTTGAAAAGAGAACATTATATTGAAGGTGTACAGTCATCAGGGTAGGCAATGCTACTATGATGAATTTATTTTATTCACTCTCTTATATTACACACCTTCTTTTTCTCATAAGGCCAAATGCTCATGATTCAGAATTTACATTAGTTATTGGAATTAAGGAAAATAAATACCCTTAAGAATGGCAAAAAAAGAAAGAGGTTGAAGGCTTTGGACTCCAACAGACCTTGAATTTGAGCCTATCTCTTAAGTGGCTGTATGATCTTGGGCAAGTCACTTGGCCTCCAAACCTCAGTGTTCTCAACTCAGTGGTTTTGCCAAAAATAAAGTGAGACACCTGCCTAATCTAAATATCACAGTGCCAGCTTACAGGAGATACCTAATAATTATAGATTATTAATAGATCCCTCATTTCTTCCCCCTGAAACTTGAAACTTAACAAAGCAAGATTTTAATTTATGTAAATTTGTCCTAGTTTGGAGAGAAACAGCTCCCTTGTGGCAGAGATAAGGGGGATGATTATAAAGTTCTACTAAATTAATAAAAAGTGTGTATTTCTAATCTACAGAGGTATCATCCTGCTAAAACTTATTCAAGGTTTCCATATCTAATGGTTTAGTATACCCAGTCTGCATACCTGCTACTCTTCTGCACATGCCTTTTCCAGGGGCTGGGGTCAAGTTGTATATTATTTAAATGATAATCGAAGGCGAATGACACCCACAGTACTTTAGATTTAGGAAGTTTGAATACCCAGCAATGAGTGCTTTTTAAAAAATTTAAATATTTGACTATCCAAACTTTCTTCCTAGCTCCCTTCCATCTTCTCTTCTTCTTCAAACCATGATATGAAGATTAAAATGTCTCCTTTATGTCACTGCCAATATATGACTCATGTCTTCTAGAAATGAATGGCAAAATGACAAAGGTGGCTTTTGAATGCTTGATTTTCACAATCCGGGAGTGGGGTGTGTGTGGCTAGCCAGTGAGTAAAGATGATTTGGGTGAGAAGAATTTGATTTCATTTACTTTACATAAAAGTTTTTCCTTTCTTTAAAAGGCCAGAGGTCTATTTCAAGTGATTCCGTATATATTTTTTTTTCTGAAAGATGTGCACTCTTTCACATTTCTGTCCTAGGCCAAGATCATTCCAGCATCCACTGAGGCTCCTCTGTGTGGGTCACTATTTAATAAAATATGAAGCCATGGAGCATTCCCTGCCCTGGGTCAGGAGTAGCTAGAAGTGTTTTCAAGTCTGCTGCACCTTACAGATACACAGATACAGTGGTAAAAGGACCTAGTTTTAAGCTAAAGACGGGGGTGGGGGGTGGGTGGGTTGGTAGTTTAAATAAGCTTATATTTCTTTTATTTTCTTTAAAACATTTTTTAATTTTTATTTTATTTTTGAGAGAGATAGAGATAGAGAGTAATTGGGGGAGGAACAGAGAGAGAGGCAGACACGGAATCCGAAGCAGGCTCCAGGCTCTGAGCTGTCAGCGCAGAACCCAACATGGGGCTCAAACCCACAAACCAGGAGATCGTGACCTGAGCCGAAGTCGGACCCTTAACCAACTGAGCCACCCAGGCGCCCCACTTATATTTCTTTTGTAATGTGCATGTTTATTGTAGAAAAAATAGAAAATTAAAGATTAGAAGAAAGAATACCAATCCCCTATAAGTCTAACACCCAAGGATCGCCACTCTCCAGTAAGTGTCTTTCCAGAACACTTCCCAGGTGTCCCAGCAATGGTAGAATGAGGAGCCCTGAGCTACTGAAAGTTCATTCTCTTAGTCAGGTTACGTGGGGATGATCGTCTCTTATGGGTGAGGAGGTCACATGAGGATGTCAGGGATGACGAGTCGTGGGTAGCAAGGACTTAGCTCATTTCCTTCTGTATTATCCTGGATCCAACGGATTTGTCATTTTGGCTCAGAGTGATGAGTAATGCTCACCTCCTTCCCTCTTACCTTATGGTTCCAGTCTCTTGAGCACATGTGCATCCTGCTTGTCAGCTGGTTCCTGTCAGCTTAGCATATAGTTGCGGGGGTTTGCCAGTCCCCTTAGGGCTTGCTAGCTCACACATGGTCTGTATGAATTCTTGGAGAAGTCTCCAGAGGAAGGGTGTAATGGAGCAGGACTGAGCAGGAGGGGTGCCAGTGCTCCAGGAAACATTTGCCAAACCTTCGTTCAGAAAGGCTGAACTGATGTGTCTCTAGGACACAAGAACTTCTGCAGCAGCCAGCTATGGTTCTGTTACAGCCGAGACTTGACAGGGGACATCTCTTTCTCTCTATGCCAGGGACGGCACGGAGCCGGTTCCTTATAATTCTGGGAAAGTGAAACCACTAGAATTTACTGAAAGGGTTGTGGCTGATAGCATAGACTGAATAATGCATGCTGGGCTAGGGGGCACAGAAAGATCTTCAAAGCATGCTTTCCCTCTAAACTCCTAGTATGGAAAAATCTGAATCTGGGCAGAGAGAGAATAAACATACAAACAAATGGTAATAAACTTGTGAATAAAACCACAGAGGCTTCATATCCCTCTTTCATACTTCTTTCTAGTGACAAGTTCAGGAATAAAATATTTGGAAGTAAGAACATACTGTGAATAAACAATCTGTGCATCTCTTTTCTTCTCCCTGAATTGGAATGCTCAAAACAGATTCTTTGGGATCACAAAAGGTCTACTGCAAGGATATCATGACTGATAATGTCATGTTAGCTGGTCTACGTAAGCCACAAAAATGAAGGACAAGCCTGTGGGATGACTGGAAAGGAAGGGGATGGGTAACCAGATAGAGAGTGGATGAGCTCAAAGCGTGACCTGTTCAAAGACCTTTACTTCCATAGAAACTACCATCTTTTACACTTCTTTAACATTCAGGTGAACATCTATTTTAACAAACTGGACTCTCAAGTTTTGGAATTGTTTCCAGTTGACCGTCATCTCCAATTATCTTCATACTTCCACACAGAGGACGAAAATGTGCACCTTATGATCTTTGCAAAATGTTCCACATGTGAGACCTTGCACAAAAAACCCTACTTTCTGACCACCATCTCTTATCATAAAAGCTCTCTTTTAGTTATTTCCACAGTCCCTGCTGTCAGATCTCATTGAGATCCCCAAAACCCCATGTCTTTTGCTACTACTTACTACCAACCACTCCTGCCTGTCCCTTCATTCCTGCTCAGTGTCTAGGCTTCATCGCTGTAATCATTCTCTTATCATTCATCTCACCCTCTTATTTTTTGCCAATACATCTGCCTGTTAAAAACCCAAATCTAGAGTTACATATTAAAGTGCCCATACATGGATTGAGGAGCAGTGGAGAGAGAAAATCCACACAACTGCAAAATCATGTCATGAACTCCACTCAAGAGGGTTAGTGTAGTGGTGAAGGACATGACCTCTGGGATCAGAGGTCCCAGAGATTCACATCCCCGCTCATCACTTAGCAGAAGTGAGATCTGGGCCAACTTATTCAACATTCTTTTTTCTATGACTAAATTTCTTATCTGTACCATGGGAATCTAAAAGAAATTGCTTCATGATCTGTTATGATCATGAGATGTCATGTGCAGAGAGCAGTATCTGGCATGAACCTCAAACCCATCACCATCTATTTCACTTTCAGAAATGATACTTTCCACTTTGTAAAGAAAATGGAAGCAATTAAATGACAGAAACTTATCACTGGTTCATAAATTTAAGGTGCTGTTATTGTCTTTAGTTTGCAGAGTTTGTTTCAATATTCTAGGAAGTACATGCAGAAGATAATCTTGATATTGTTTGTCTGTCCATGCCCAGAGGGGGAATAGAGTATCTTATAGACTATGAAGTTGACATTCCCATTACTTGCAATTATAATATTAATCTGACAAATACTTATTGAGTAGATATTTGATTGCAGACACATGGTTAGGTAAAACGAGGGACACATGGGCAAGTGGGATAGGTACTACCAAGGGGAATTGGATTTTTCCTAAATGCCTAAATCCTGTCAGCTTCAACTTGATAAATGACCTCATTTGCTTTTTAAAAAATCTTATCTCTTCCTTTTCTTTTCTTTTCCTATCTTGAAAAAATTATCCCCCAGGTTCATAACTCCATTTGAGAGGTTTGCTACTGGGGTATCCGGTTTCAAACAAAACAAAAACAAAACAAATCATACGTGTGTGGATAGAAAATGGAAATGGACTACGTGTGCTAAATTGAACCATAACTTCTTGCTCTCTTTTTAAAATTCAAGGATTTGAACAATAAATACGGAGTCCATGAAACTAGAAAATTTCAACCTGGGGGCAAATCAATTGATACGCTTGTGTACGCTTTTCTCCCGTAGTACCGCTTCTACAACACCTGCGAACTTTACTACCGTCCAAATGATTTACAACCATGTAAACTGTCAGCTATAAGCAATGTGACAAAATATCAAAATTAGATGTCAGTCACTGCTTTATGAGCTACAGTGTTTTAAAAAATAGCTTTTTGGTAGTTTCTCCTCTCTACCCCAGCTGTTTTTGTGGTGTAAAAGAGAATATTCTAGGTGACATCAGTAAAAATGGTAGATAGGCAACTCCACGTCCTTGTTCTTCCACAAAAGCAGGGAGTAGATGGACACATACTGTTGGAATCAGTTTATCAGAACTCTGGAAACTAGCCAGAGTTTTAGAGTATCCAGACAAACATTTGATCAAACAAAAGATGGTTGAATCTCAGTATGAGAGCTCTGGAGTGTTCTGGCTTTCCTTGATCCCAACCTCCCTCCCCAGATCAGGAATGGTCTTTAAGATAACACTCTCTATTCCTGGTTTGGGTTTGCAGTACTGGCTAATGCAGAGCAGATCTGTCCTCAAAGAATTAAGCTTGTGGATTTTGGTCTGTCTGGTGGCTCCCTAAATAAAGCCATAAAGAAAGGGCTTGCCTTTATTCCACCTAGCTCAGAACTATCCTAAGGTGGAGAGATGACCACATGGGGATATTTGTCAGAAACAGTCAAAGGCAACTTTATTGGCTGCTGTGACTTAGGGCAAGGGATAATAGTTGGAGCAAATACTAGATACACTGAAAAGCATATATACAAAGCCAGATGCACATAGGGTGGGATGCATACTCAGAAAATATACTCAGAAAAGCTCTAAACTCTCATTTTGGTTGGCCTTCTGAATCTATGCAAGCAGAAAGTGAAGGTTAAAGCAGAGTTGTAAGTTTCCCAGCTGAGTATTGAAGGTTTACCTGGAAAGATTATCAGTAAGGTGGGGGTGTTTTTTGTTTTTGATTTTTTGAGGAGGGAGGGGATTCCTAGATGTTTAAGAAAATCTCTGCCAAATCACTAGCTGACCACTAAGGTAACCTAATAGAGACAGCAGTGACTACATATAACAAAACATACAGATTTTACAAAATTAGTTCAGAAAACAAACAAACAAATGCAGCCACAATCAGTGGCAAAAACAAACTCTGGGAAAAGGAGAGAATCTGATTTCAAGAGTTGCCACATTAGAATACTCAAAATGTACTCAAAATGCCTAGCTTTCAAAAAATGTTATAAGTTATTCAAAGAAACAAGAATGTATGGTCCATATACTGGAAAAATAAAAATGTATACACACTGTATCTGGGGAAGCCTAAACATTGTACTTAGTAGACAAAGACTAACTCAGCTACCTAAGTATGCTCAAAGGCTAAAAGACAAAACAAAACAAAACCCACATACAAAGAATTATGGGAGAGGTGAGAATGATGTCTCACCAGATAGAGAATATCAACAAAAAGATAGAAGTTACGAAAAGTAACCAGATAGAAATTCTGGGGTTGAAAATTATAATAACTGAAATAAAACATTCATTAGAAAGATTAATAGCAGATTTGAGCAGGTAGAAGAAAGAATCAGCAAACTTGAACATAGGTCAATTGAGATTAGCCACTACAAGGACAAGAAAGAAAAAAGGATGAAGAAACATGAACAAAGCCTAAGATACTTGTGGGATACTATCAAGTATAGTGACATCAGCCTAATGTCACTTCTATAGAAGGGAAAGGGTTAGAAATATTTGAAGAAATAATAGTTGAAAATGTCTGAAATTTAATGAAAGGTTAAAAATTACACATCTAAGAAGTGCAATGAACCCCAAAGAACTTAAACTCAAAAGAGTTTAATCAAAACATGAAAACACATTCTAATCAAACTGCCGAGTGCTGAAGACAAAGAGAAGGAATACTGAAAACATCAAGAGAGAAGTGATTCACTATGTGCAAGTGATCCTAATAAGATTAATAACTGATTTCTCATCAAAAATCATGGAAGCCAGAAGGCAGTCAGATGCTATATTCAAAGTGCTGAAAGAAAACAAAGAAACAAAAAACTGTTGGGCAAAATTCTATATTTGGAAAAAGTATCCATCAAAAATGAAGGATAAATTAAGACATTCCCTGAAGAATAAAAAGAGAGTTTGTTTTCAACAGACCTGTTGCACAATAAAAGCTAAAGGAAGTCCTTCAGGTTGAAATGATAGGGCACTAGAGAGTAATCAAATCTTCATGAGGAAATGAAGAGCACCAATAAAGGCTTATAAAAGTCAGTATTAATGTGTTTCTGGTTGGTGACTTATATATTTCTCCTTAAATTATTTTAAAAACGGCTACATAAAACAATAATGATAAATCTATGTTGCTGCAAGCACAGGTATAAAGATGTAATTTATGACAATGATAACATAAAATGTGGGTGACAGAGGAGAAACTGTTTTTTAAAGAATTGAAACCAAGTTGGTAATAATTCAAACTAAGTTGTTATAATGAAGATATTAATTGTAATCCCCAAAGCAACAACCAAGAAATTAATTAAAAACATATATGATAAAGGAAACAAGAAAAGAATGAAAATGATATATTAGGAAATGTTTATCTAATTCAAAAGTAGACAGAAATGGATGAATTCAGGAAATAAAAGATATAAGACATATTGAAAAGAGAAAAAGTATCAGTAATTATATTAGATGTAAATAGGTTAAACTTTCCAGTGAAAAGGTAGAGATGGGCAGGATGGATTAAAAAAATGAACCAACTATATGTTGACTACAAGTGACTCACTTTGGAATCAAAGACGCAAATAAGTTTAAAGCGAAAGGTTGAAAATAGTTATTCTGTGCAACCAGAAATCAGAAGAGAGCTAGTGTAGCTATCATAAAATAGACCTTAAAACACAAATTATTATAAGAGACAAAGAAGGATATTATACACCAACAAAAAAGGGTCAAACCCTTTAGAAGCTTTATCAAAGGTATGTATATATGCACCTAACAACAGAGTTTCCAAATTTATGAAGTACAAACTGACAGAATTCAAGGGTAAGATATGTCAACAATAATAGTTGGTGACTTCAACATCCCACTTTCAATAATGGAATAACTAGACAAAAGATGAAGAAGGGAATAGAAGACTAGAAAAATATAAACTCACTAGCACTAATAAGAGATATATAGAACACTCCACCTATTAATAGCAGAATACATATTCCTCTTTATTGTACATGAGATATTCTCCAGGATAGATCATCTTAGGCCACAATATGATTACAAATGAATTTTAAAAGATTGAAATATTACAAAGTATCTTCTCTAACCACAATGGAATGAAATGAGAAATCAATAACAGAAGGAAATTTGAAAAATCCACAATTTGGAAATCAAACAACATAGTCTTAAGCAATCAATGAGTTAAAGAATAACTCACAAGAGAAATTAAAATTACTTTGAGATGAGTAAAGACAAAACCAAAGAATACCAAAATATATTTTATAGAACAAAAGCAGTGCTCAGAGAGAAATTTATAGCTATAAATGACTTCAGTAAAGGAAGAAAAATCTCAAATCAATAAGCTAATCTTCCACTCCAGGAAACTTGAAAAAGAAGATCCAACTAAATCTAAAGCAACTAGAAAGAATGAATTAATAAAGATTAGAGCAGAGATAAATAGAGAATATATAAATAATAAAGAGAGTCAATGAAACCAAAAGTTGGCTCTTTGTAAAGATCATCAAAATTGACAAACCTTCAGATAAACTGACCAAAAGAGAGAGACAGACGGACAGAGAGAGAGAAGTCTCAAATTACTAAAATCAGGAATAAAACAGGAGACATTGTTACTGACCATTGAGAAACACAAAACATTATAAGACCATACTATGAACAGGTTGTATGTCACTGAATTAGATAATGCAGCAAAATGGACAAATTCCAGAAACATGCAAACTACCAAAACTGACTCAAAAAGAAAGAGAATATATGAATAGACTTATATGATAAGAGATTGAATAGTAATCAAAAACCTTCAACAAAGGAAAGACTGGAACCAGATGCTTTCACTGATGAATTCTATTAAATGTGTAAAAAAGAATTATCACCCCTCCTTCCCAAACTTTTCTAAGAAGCTGAGGGAGGAGAGGACATTTCTTAACTCATTCTGAGGCCAGTCTTACCCTGATACCAATGCTAGACAAAGATATCACAAGAAAATAAAATTGGAAACCATTGTCCCTTATTAACATAGATGCAAAAATTCTCAACAAAGTAGTAGCAAACTGAATCCAGCAACATATTCATAAGATTATACACCATTACTAAATATTATTTATCTTAGGTATGTAGGGTGGGTTCAACATAAAAAAATCAATCAATGTAATAGAATAAAGGGTAAAAAAAAAAAAAAAGTACACCTATGATCATCTCAATCCAGGCAGAAAAAGAAAATAAACAAAATCCACACAACAGAATACACAACAAATTAGGAAGAGAAGGGGACACCTTCAACCTGATAAAGCACATCTATGAAAAACCTATAGGTAACATCATACTTAATGGTAAAAGGCTGAAATCACTCCCCCTAAGATCAGGAACAAGGGAAGGATGCTCACTCTAATCTAATGTTTTATTGAACATTGCACTGCAGGGAGGAGGGTTAGCCAAGGAAATTAGGCAAGAAAAAGAAATAAAAGGTATCCCAAATGGAAAGCATGAAGTTAAATTATCTCTATTGGCAAATGACATGGTCTGATAGAAAATTCCAAGAATCTACAAACAGCAACAACAGTGACAACCTATTGGAACTAATACCATTCAGCAAATTTGCAAGATACTATGTGAACAATATACAAAATCAGTAGTATATCGAAGAGCAGGATACAGAAATCAGCAGTATTTCTATATACTGACAATGAATAATATGAAAATAAAATTAAGAAAATCATTTAATTTACGATAGTATCAAAATGAATAAAATACTTAGGATTAAATTTAAACTTACATCTTAACAGGTGTAAGATATGTACACTGAAAACTTAAAACTCTTAAAAACACTGTTGAAAGAAATTAAAGAAGTCCAAACAAATGGAAAGATATGCCATGTTTGTAGATTGGACCATTGAAGACTTTGGGGATGGCCAAACTACCCAAAAGAATCTAGAGCTCTGGGGCACCTGGGTGGCTCAGTACGTTAAGCGTCAGACTTCAGCTCAGGTCATGATCTCACAGTTTGTGAGTTCGAGCTCCCCGTCAAGCCCTGAGCTGTCAGCACAGAGCCTGCTTCGGATTCTGTGTCTCCTGCTCTCTCTGCCGCTACCCCACTTGCACTCTGTCTCTCTCTCTCTCTAAAAAATAAATATTTTTTTAAATGGAAAAGTAAAGAACCCACAGCTTTGATGTAGCCTTTTCCAAAATCCAGGTGCTCTTTTCTACAAAAATGGAAAAGTTAACCCTGAAATCCATATGACTTTGCAAGTGACCCATGATAGCCAAAACAGTCTTTAAAAAGAATAAAGTTGGAAAACATACACCTCTTGACTAAAAAGGTACTATAAGCTAGAGTAATCAATGTGGTACTGCCATATATATAATATATATAATTTCATTTATATATATAAAATAAAATCAAAAGTTCACAAATAGGCCTATACATCCATAGTTAATTGATTTTTGACAAAGGTGCCAAGACCCTTCTGTGGGGGAAAGAAGAACCTCTTCAATGGATGAATCTAGGACAATTTGATATAAACATGCAAAAGAATGAAGCTAGACCTTTACTTAGTTCACATTATATACAAAAATTATCTCAAAAGGGATCAAAGATTTAAATGTAAGAGCTAAATGTATAAACCTTTAGAACATAGCATAGATGGAAATGTTCGTGATCTTGGATTTGGCAAAAATTTCTTGTATGTGTCAACCAAAGCAAAAGCAACAACAGCAAAAAAATAAATTGGACTTTATAACAATGAAAAACTCTCATGCATCAAAGGACACTATCGAGAAAGTGAAGAGACGATGCACAGAATGGAAGAAAATATTTATAAATCATAAAGGTGACAAAGATCTAAACTATATAAATAACTAGCAAGCAACAAAGCAGCCCCCACCCCCAACACAACTAAACAATGGGCAAAGGACCTGGATAGGTATTTCTCCAAAAAAGATATACAAAGGGATGATGATCACATAAAAAGATGCTCACCATCACTAGGTCATACGTTGCTGATGGAAATGTAAAATGTCTTAGCTACTGTGGAAGACAGCTTGGTGATTTCCCAAAATGTTAAACAGATTGCATAGGACCAGCAATTCTACTCTTAGGTACGTACCAAAGAGAATCAAAAATATTGTTCAAGCAAACACTTGTCCATGAATGTTCATGGCAGCATAATTCATAATAGCCAGAAAGTGGAACCAACCCAGATCTCTATCAACTGAAGGATGGATAAATACAAATTTTACCTCCTTACTATGAAATATTATTCAGCCATAAGCAGAGGTGAAGTATTGATATATGCTACAAAATGAGTGATCCTTGAAAACGGTACTCAGGGGTGCCTGGGTGGCTCAGTTCATTAAGAGTCCAACTTCAGCTCAGGTCATGATCTCATGGATCATGCGTGCAAGCCTCACATTGGGCTCTGTGCTGACAGCTCAGACCCTGGAGCCTGCTTTAGATTCTGGGTCTCCCTCCCACTCTCTCTCTCTCTGCCCCTTCCCCACTCATACTCTGTCTCTCTCTCCTTTAAAAATAAATGAACGTTAAAAAATTTTTAAAAAGTCAAAAGGAAAGAAGACAGACACAAAAAGCTACATATCATATGACGCCACTTATGGAGAACGACTGCTTGGTGGGTACCGAGTACTTTTCTGTAGTGACGGGAGTGTTCTGGATTTAGATACTGGTGATGGTTGCACAACACTGTGAATGTGCCTGAAGCCACTGACTTGTATATTTTAAGTGAGTTTTATGCCATGTGAATTTTACCTCAATTAAAAAAAACAAGCAGGGCCACACTAAAACTGCAATGCTTCAAATGAACACAAATAAAATGATGGTTAAAAAAATGGCCCCAAATCATCTCTACTCTTTCTTCTTGAGTTATAGTCATTTCCTCAGTAATGCAGCCTGCAGTAGAAGCATGTATCATGCTGCTGTAATTAACACAATTTCCTTGTGAATTGCATTTGCAAAACTATAGATGTGTTTTCAGTTGTCTTTTATTCATTCCAGATAGCACACCATCATCATGAATTATGCCAGGGCCTGCAATGATTTAATCAATATAATAATTAAACAGTCCCCAGTATAAGTATATATTTATATACTATGGCGTTGACAACTGGCTTTTAAAGGAGTCTAGAGTTTAATAGTTTTGCGCATCATTTACGGCTCCCTTGCACCACTGACATGATTGATTAGCACCACAATAAGAAATTATGTCTTCTGCAGAATCCATCCTGTATTGGGAGAATTGATTATATTTCCCTGGGGAGGTCAGGTCTCATAATGCAAATGTTAATTAATTTTTTGTATTAAAAGCTAAATACAAAGCTTGAATCACTTTTATTAGGAACTTCTTTTAATGAATTCACTGCCCCTTGAACCCAAACAGTTTATCTTTTGGCACATGCATCCTATTAAAGAACAAAAACAATCGACTGAGCAATCATCCACATAGAATCTCCCAACTAGGTTATAGCCAGGCTGCAGCGGCCTCTCAGAAGCTGTTAAATTTAATTGTAGACTGTTAGCAGGTTTTCTTCCTTCCATTTCTCTCTCTCTCTCTCTCCCTCTCTCTCTCTTTTACCCCCTCTCTTTCTCTGTGAAAAAAATACTTGGAAGAATAAGTCGGAAAGTTAAAACAAATAGCATCACTCTATCTTTTAATGTGAGGGTATAGAATGGAATGGGATTACATATACTGTTTATTTCAAATATATTATACTAGAAAAACATAATGTGAAAAATCATTATGGTTATGTAGATGGTAGAGGAGTCTATAATTAAACTAGATTGCTGCTAGGTTATATTTCATAGGCTTTTCTGGGTAATGAAAGTTCATGATTCGAATGGAGACCACCTCAAATGTATTTTACTAGAAATTTCACTGGAAATTTAAATTCAAATGCAGCGACGGTGGTTTGCAGTTGACTGATCTTTGTAATGGCCAGGTCTATCTGCAAGGCATGCAGGGTTTTGAAACTCTGTTGTAATCTAGCATTTTTGTATTGAAACTCTTTTTTTAAAAAATTAATTTGATGAAACATACTTTGGTTAACATCCTATTTAAATTCAGATTTCTGGAACCAGAGGTATCTTATTCAATTCTTCCCAGCATGGGATCATTGCCATGGTTTATTTTCTTAATGTTGTTTCTGTCGTCTTTTGAAAACTTTTGTAAGCCTGCAATTAGTTTGAAAAATCTCATTAGGTATCAAATGAGAAAATCGTTAAATGTGCTCACTGCAGAAAGCAGGCCCCACTTGGAAAGCTACATTGCTTGGAGTGTTTCACTTCAGAGTCCGGTGCTAAACCATTAGAGGAGACTTCATTAAGAAAACATCTCTCATTTCCGAATATATGGGTTCATCCGTGTAGATTGATGGTGATAAATATATTGGACCCCCAATTTTTGGATTAATTATGCCAAGGCAATTTTTGTCGATTGTATTCATTATTGATGGCTCAGAGAACTTGTTCTTGGATACCTCTGTGCAAGGTCTAGCTAACACAAATGACATTTGGGTGGACTGTCTTGAGTGTAATTCTTCTATCCACCATTCTCCTCTCTACTGATAAAAATAGTAATACATTTTCCTGACTTCTTATCTTGGTGTCTAAATCTTCTGTTCTGTCCCACTCCTACAGTTCTTCAATAGAATGTCTTACTCAGACACATTTCATCCAAACAGTACCGGTCTAGAGGGTACCAGAAGGGGTGCACCCCTGCACCGTCTTCCAATGCCCCCACAAAGGGATAAATCCTAGCTTTCCAGAGCTGATAGTGAGTGCATTAATTCTACTCATAAATTATGAAATGGTAATTGGGATGTTATTTGTTTTGCTGTAGTATAAAAATGCATATTTTTCAAGACCAGGGTTACAATAATAAAACTTTTTTAAGTTTATTTATTTTGGCGGGGGGATGGTCATAGAGAGAGGGAGAGAGAGAGAATCCCAAGCAGCCTTTGCACTGTGAGGGCAAAGCCTGATGTGGGGCTCGAACTCACAAACCGTGAGATCATGACCTGAGCTGAAGTCGGACACTTAACCTACAAAGCCACCCAGGGGATCCAATAATAGCAATTTTAAATGACATATCATTAAATTATAAATATTCAGTTTCTTACCTATTCTCTTATTCTAAAGAAGAAAGATTGCCGGTTAGATCAGTCCTGATGTTGGAGGAACTGGGGAATGGGTGAATAGCAGCCAGAAATCTCAGATAAATTTATCTACATAATAAAAAGCCAAAGCAGAGAGGTGAGGGGTAAGACACAAGAACTAGGTTTGGGAGAATGTGGGGGAGCTTGGAATTGGGGGGTGAGGGAGCAGCTATGCCATGTGAGTGAAATGGAGTGATAGAGTGGGGAATAAGGGTTCTTAAGTTTTGTTTTACAATAATAATGTGCTTTTCCTTTGATTACTTAACATATCCAAAAGGATATTGGCGTCGGTTCAATGCTTTTGAGCTATTTTGGATGTTGAGCTCATGTATCTTTGAATGGCACTCAAAGCAGAGCTGGGATCACAGAGGATTCAATTTTATGTTACGCAACTATGGCTATGAGCGCCCTCTTGTGGGCATCTTGACTACTACCTGCGTGGGCAGGTTTTTTGTTTTTGTTTGTTTGTTTTCAAATATATTTTTAATTTTTAAGTAGTCTCTGCACCAACGTGCGGCTTGAACTTACAATTCTGAGATTGAGTCATCTGCTCTACCTGGTGAGCCAGCCAGGCATGCCACTGGGCAATTTTTAGTACATGCGTCAGCCTTACAAAAGCTTTGACTTTTCCAATGAGTTTTAAACCCTTTCTTCATCAAAATGACCTCCCTTTCAGGGCATATAGGTGGCTCAGTCAGTTAAGCCTCCATCTTTGGTTCAGGTCATGATCTCATGGTTTGTAAGTCTGAGCCCAGCATTGGGCTCTGTGCTGACAGCTTGGAACATGCTTTGGATCCTCTTCTGTCTCTCTCTCTCCTCTCTCTCTCTCTCTTTCTCTCTCTCTCTCTCCTCTCTCTCTCTCTCTTTCTCTCTCTCTCTCTGCCACTCTCACTCTCTCAAAAATAAATGAACTTCTCTTTTGAGAAATTTACTTCTCTTTTGACCAGTTTTCTTGAGAGTCTGCTTTTTGCTGTCTCCCTCTCGGTACTCATCTGGAGTAATAATTCTAATTAAAATGACAAAGTTTCCACCTGGTATGAATTTCTTTAAAAATATGACTTGACTCAGGAGCATTTCCAATTGCGGAGATTCTAGCCATCATGATTTACCAAAGACACACTTTTTCCCTGTCCATCAAAATCTATCAAATATGAAACTACTTCTATGTTGTATACTTCCCACTTGTTTTCCCTATTCTTTCTTGAAAGAGATTTGTCCTCTTCTGTATTCAGTAATGAGAGAGGCTTTTCAACTAAAGATAAATCAGACTGGAGTGCCAGTTGAATTTCCAAGTCTTGATTTGGCTCAGGTCATGATCACAGGGTCATGGGATTAAGCCCCTCATTGGGCTCTGAACTGAGCATACAGCCTGCTTAAAATTCTCTTTCTCTCTCTCTGTCTCCCTCTGCCTCTCTCCCCTGCTCATGTTCTCTCTCTCTTTCTCTAAATAGATGATGAATCAAATATGTTGCAAAATATTTGCTAAATGTGGCATTTTGCTAAGTCCTGGGGTAATGGTGGAATGCAAAACAGCAAGGTTCTTACTCTCAAGGAATTACTAATCAAGTGAGAATAACAATTAATAATAATAAAAAAGTATATTCATGAACTATGTTAAGTGCTCTGGGAGAAAGAGATAGGATGCTATGAGATCATGTAACAAGGGACCCTTCATAGTGTGGGCTCAAGGAAATCTTCTCTGAGGAAGTTACGATAAAGTCAAGATCATATTTGTAGGTATTAATTAGACAAAGGGGATGAATGAAGAGTAGGCAGGTCAGTCATAGAGAACAAGATATGCAAAAGTCCTGAGGCGGATTAAAGTGTGAAATATTTGTTCAAGAAACAGAGGGAAGTCAGTGTGGCTGAAGAACTGGAAGGAGGTTAGAGAGAATGAAGTATGAGCTTGAAGAGACAGACGGGAAAATCTTGTTGGCTACATGAAAGATTTTTGTTTGTCCTAAGAGCTGTGGAAATCCATAGGTGTGTTTTAAGCAAAAAAGTAGCATGATCAGATTTGCTTCAAGAACATTAGGCAAAGTGGGACTCCTGGGTGGCTCAGGTGGTTAAGCATCTGACTTCGGCTCAGGTCATGATCTCATAGTCCATGAGTTCGAGCCCCACATCAGGCTGTGCTGTAAAGCCTAGAGCCTGCTTCAGATTCTGTGTCTCCCTCTCTGTCTGCCCTTCCCCACACTCTATCTTTGAAAAAATGAATAAATGTTAAAAAAAAAAAAGAACATTAGGCTAAGAAAGAGGAATGTTGAAAGAGGAGTTGAAGACTGTGGGCATAGTGCAGATGAGTTGTGATAGCAATTTGGTCTAGCTTGGTCATCAGGATGACTGAATTCTGGGGAAGAGTTGAAGGGTGAATCCAAGATAAAAATGTGTAAGACTGAACAGTGAATTGAACGTGGAGGTAAGGGAGGAGAAGGAATCAAGGTCGCCTCCCAGTTTCTAACTCCTGTACTGAACGGAGAGTGGAGCCCTTCACAAAGGTCGAAAAAAAACATGAAAGATTAGACTTGGGGAGGACACAGGTCATGATGAGGCCCCATCATACATGGCTCTGTTCAGTTGTGCTGAAGGTTGAATTGACTTTGAGTTACCCAAGTTAAGATGGTATCGTCATCTCTAAAGTGAACCTAATAATGCTTGTCTTACAGGAGTGGTTCTGTATTTCACAGGAGATAGTGTATGTAAGGCACAGGTCCTGTCACTTAAAAGGCCCTCAGTAAAGGTGAGGAGATTGCTTGAAAATGACATTATGTGTACATGTGTGCATATGGAAGTTTGGGTGCCTGTATGTAAATAATCAAATTAAATCTCCCCATTTATATTTAAATTCAGCCAACATAAAGCTACGATTATAGAGAGGATAGTTCTTGTGTTTCGTATTAACCTCTGAACTCCTGAGTAATAATTTAATTCCAAATACAAGATAGACAAGATAATACATAGCCAACTTGTGTTATGCTATTTTATCTCTGCATTCATTTGAGCCTATGAGTTCACAAAGTCAGTTAAAAAATGGCATCCTAGTTCTAAATAATTACAGTAGTTTAACGTTAATTTAATTACAGTGCCTTGAACAGTAGACCTTTAAAACTATGTAGTGATTTGCTTCTGTGAGTTAGACTAATCAGTACACCTCATTACACTCAACACATAAAAGGATATATGTCTCCCACTTTCTAACACATCCCTTAATGTGCTCCTACAGCGCTATCAAAATGTGCTTGAGCTTTTGCAGAGCTTGTATTTTTCCTTTAAAAAAAAAAAACTTCAAACGCAAGGTTTCGCAGAACGGAGCTATGGAAAAAGAAGGTAGGTGAAGTGAGAAACTGAGCTTTGTCCTGACAGCATTGGACTCTGAAGGAACTGCACAGCAATGGTGACTTAATTTTTTTCTGACAGGTGACATAAAGATGATCTATGGAGTCATCACTATCCATACGTGGGTGGAAAAAGAATATTAGGAAGTCCCCAGTGCAAATAACATTGCAGTGGACATTCAGAGGATGCTCTCTGCCTTTTTACATAAAAGATTTCCATGTGAACGAATATTAGGGGTATCTGCTTTGAAAATAACGGAACTAAGCTTTATGGGAAGCTTGATAAAGCTTTAATCAGCTAACATTAAATGAAGATGCTTCTTAAAAAATAGAAGTTTACTCTAAAGGAAAACGGTTACTGAGAACCAACAGTTTTTGAGCTCGTCCTCAAATTCTCCATTTGCGGAATTGACTAATCGCAGAAACGCCTGGAGTTGGGGGGATGGGATAGCCAGAGAGGCGGAAGAGGCAGGACTCAAGTTTGTAATTCAAAGAGGATAAATTAGGGGGAGTGACTGCACAGTGAGAACGACTGGTCCGATGATATTCATCTTTATTGACTTGACTGTGGGCACAAAAGATGAACTATTCCAGGGAGCCCTTTGATCTGAAAGACATCTGAGCCGAGAAAGCATTGGGCCCAAGGGTCCCAGCCCTTATTCTACAAGATCGTGTGGAATAAGCCTACAGCGTTAATGCGGACTAGTACCGGGGTAACGGAGCTGTGGGTATCAAATAACAGTCCTAGAATCCCTGGAGTACTAAACAGTGATGCGGCTTTGTTTGTTTACTGGTGAATTGCAGGAGATAGTCTGGTACCTGTGGTTTGGATAAAAATACACCATTTCTCTTTCTTATCCCGCTTCTCATATCCCCACATCCATTAGACTTTGGTTTGGACTTGAAGGAGCCAGAGCCAACTAAAGTATCTGTCGTGGAAGGAAAAAAATACTCTGTTCTTAGAGGTGCAAAGATGGGGTGGTGATGAAACAGACCCAGACCACGCCCACACGGAAGGCCCCCAGTTTTCTGCTGCTGTGTGTTTTTACAAGGCCACCCTTTGAAGATTCAGGCAACTTTTCCTCCAAAACGTAGATATTAGAAATATTTCCAGAATTACAAGAATTGTGAACGGAAATTGACCCCTTCTTTTCTCTTTTACTTTGTCCTGGCCTCCCGCAAGCCTAGTGGGTTTTCAGAATAACATAGTTAAAGTCCATAGTCCATAGTGCATAGCTGAAGAGGACTTAGTGGGAAGAACCAACATTTTCCAGGATTTGGAAAAGTTGAGGCACCTTTGTGTTGGCAGGTATATATTTCAGTGTGGGTGGCGTTGGTTGATTCAACTTAACTCAATTTCCAGTATCTTCAGTGCATCACCTCCTGACTTTGTCCTAGCTATGTCTTCAACCCAGGCAGAATTGTCTCCACAACCTCGTCTCTGTCTTCTAGCTCTTATTGTCTTTCAAGCTCTTGGGTATCTCTTTCCATTCTTCCAGTGAGGAACACAATGAATTCCTTTCCGTGTGAGATCCAGTATTTTCTCTCCATTCAGCCTGTATTATTCTTTAAGTGATATTCTGACTTTCCATGGGATCATATTCTCCTATAAGAGTACACATCTCCCCAAATGACTCACAATCCTTGCACATTTTCTGTCAGCCTGGAACATTTTCCTCTATTTCATCCTTTCCTAGCTGACTCTTGTGACTCTAGTGACCAATTAACAGGCTCCTTCTGGTTGTTCTTGCACTTTTACAAATTAGATCAGATTTTATTTCTGTTTCTGCAATTTTCCTTTTGTGCTCAGCCCCACCAACACCCCTTCCCTCTGTCTCTGTCTCTCTGTCTCTCGATTTTCACACACACACACACACACACACACACACACACACACACACCCCAGCTGGAATGCAGTCCGTCCTCACCTGATACTTTTGAATTATTACATTAAGACTTTCATCCTTAGGCTCCATCGCCCTTTTTTTCTGTCCTGGCATTTCTAAAGTTATTTGGCATTTGGAAATTTCTTACATGTACAATGGAACAAAAGGAATGTGTGAGTGACAGAGGTGAGTCCCGCTGCCACTGATTTGCAATCTGCCCTGGAAAGCATGGCTCGAGAGTTTAGAACACGTGCTATTCATACCACGTACAGCTAGATGTGTAGACCGCATACACACGAGATCTTGTTCAAAACATTGGAGCACCTGTCAGGGATGGATATATTGCAACAACACAGTGTCTTGATTTTTATGATTATTTGGAATTTTTTGTGGCTGCCTCCATCAAACCAGAGTAGCAATGACTTGCTAACACTAGGTGGATATATGGCTAGATAAGGAAGCTAAAATGAAATTTGTCATCCTGCACTGATATGACACTTTCATACCAGAGTGGTGACTGTTTTTAAACACACACACACACACACACACACACACACACACACACACACACACACATAAATAGAGAAGTTATTTTCTTTGTTAGTTTTTCAATTCCTTACCTTAAAAATGTTTTGGTTTTATGCGACACAGAGTTATTCCTATTCCAAATTTATAAATTGAGGAGTGGAAGGTAAGTTTATGTAACAGGAAAATGAATTCTCCTTTTTCAACTTCTGCTAAGGAAATAGTTCTTTTTTTTTCCTCCAGTATAAAAACATTTGAACATCGTTTAGTTGTGTTTTCTACTTTCGGTGTTCACTCTGGTAGGAGAGTTTATTTTTATTCTAGGTACATAATGTGTGCATGTGTTTTTTTGTTTTATGTGTCCAGTGTTGATACAGACACATTCAAAAAATTTTTTTAATGTTTATTTATTTTTTGAGAGACAGAGAGAGACAGAGTGTGAGCAGGGGAGGGGCAGAGAGAGAGGGGTCACAGAATCTGAAACAGGTTCTCGCACATGGGGCTCGAATCCATGAACTGTAAGATTCTGACCTGAGCTGAAGTTGGTTGCTTAACCAACTTAACCTTGCAGGAGCCCCAATACAGACACATTCAATTAAAACAACAAAAAATGGTATTTTCAGAGCCCAGGCAAATACCTTTTTGGAAAACATGGGCTCTGATCTCTGTGCCCTGAGAACCGAAGAGCTGTGCCCAGTGGGGTGCTACTTCTTCTATACTCTTTGGGAGCAGAACACAGGTGTTGATGGAAAGGAGAGGAGCATGAAGCTGTGTGCAGATCCAGGGTCGGGGGTGAGGAAAGAGGATGATCAACTTTCCAAAAATGGTACTTCCTCAAAGACACAGGGCATCTTAGTAAATGGAAACCTGCCCCTCCACCATTGGGCACCACCAGGTCAGAGCCTTCTTGAGAATGATCATAGATAGCCCTGTTACTTGACTGTGAACATAGAGCCCAAAGGAGTGTCCACAATCCCCCAACCCTCGTATCTAGTCTCTTGTCACTCCAAAGCTAGCCTTCCCTCTGAGAGACCTTGAAGTCCCCTTCTATCTATTTCTCTCCTGATTTTCTTTTCTACTTCTCAGTNCCTACCCCTCCGGCCCCCCCCCCCCCCCCCCGCCCAAGTCTCCACTCTTTCTAACAACCCCTGCCAGTATCCTTGATCCAATCTTCCAGAATTCCACATGGATAGATCCAGAGAAACCATTTTTCAGTCTACCACCTCAGTTTTTCTTCCAGCTTTATTGAGATATAACGAGCATGCAAAACAACTGCACGTAATTAAAGTATACAATTTGGTGAGTTTGGACATATATACTTATAATACTATTGCCAAAATCTAGGTAATAGACACATTCATCACCTCCAAACGCTTCCCTGTGTCTCTTGGTTTTGTTTATCTTTGTGAGAAAAACACTTAACATGAGATCTACCATTTTAACAAGTCCTTAAGTACACAATACCGTATTGTGAACGATAGGCGCTATATTCTAGCAGAACTCTGGAACTTCATCCTCTTGTATAGCTATAACTTTATACCCACTGAACAACACTTCATATTCTCCACCCCATCCCCAGTAATGACCATTTCATTGTGTACTTCTATACCTTTGACTTTTTTCAATGCTCGATGTAAGAGGAATCACATAGCACTTATCCTTCTGTGACTGACATAGTTCCCTTAGCATAATGTCTTCAGGGTCCATCCATGTTGTTGAATTATCCACCACACCCCCATTTTAATGTGGGGTGTCCATGATCAGTGGCTCCTAGCATCCATTAGACTGATACACTGATCTTCAATAGTCTTAATCTCCTCGTGTGGTATAACTTAGAGACTAAAAGTTCCCCTTCCTACCCTTCTCTACAAGGCAGGAGAATAGGAAGGAAATGAGGGATAAAAGAAAGAGAGAAACCATGCTGCCACTTTGGGCACTCACTTTTAGTTCAACAGCCATGGGTTAGGCCTATTCTTTTTAGAATATAAAGTAGTAATAAATTAATCTATTCGAGCATTCTTGGGATCTTGGTTTCACAGGAAAGGTCTTTGATGAGTCCATTTTACTTTTCCTTTTAGACATCTGCTTTTTCACCAGAAAACTGACATCTCTTTCTTCACTCATAAGTGAAGAGAAGACGGAGTTAAAAAGAGGCTAAATCATTTGTTAAAATCCCTCTTGTGAGTGATTTGCAGAATAGGGGTTAGAATCCAGAATCCCTAGTGTGTAGGAGACATTAGCCCAGGTAACCCTAATTTCAGACAGATCCCTTCAAGTATAGCTAAATTTTATGCAAATTCTCATGGCATCTATTTTGCGCACAACTCAGGAATGTAAGGAAAAGTCTTTGACCCACTTTCCAAGCCAAAGTAGCTGATACAAGTAGTGGCCGATGCCCTGCGTTCTGTCTTGTGAAGAACTGAAAATTTCTAGGTGAGCAACAAAATTCAACTGAACGTTGTGCAAACTGTAACTCAGAAGATGAAATCTGATTCTGTGCTTCAACACCTGACTCTGGGCAAGATGGGGAGCAGTGCCTTCTCCCAGGGAGTCTCACTGGGGAGAATGAGTATGTCTCAGAGCGTGGGGTATTGGTTCCTGTGACTCTGGCAGTCAGTCCATCCCGCGGTCTGCAGACAGCTTGACGGTTTCAGAGGAAATGCAGAGAGGTGATTTATTCACAGACATTGCTGAATTTGAAAGGCACGATTAGTGATTATATTCCTAGAGACTCTGCTTATTCTGCAAGCACTGTATGGCTCTTTTCTCCCAGCCGGTTCATTCAGGAAATGGGGTGTCCTTGATCTCCACCAACTCATTCTCGCCTCATTTACATATTTTTGTTTACACACGTTAGATTTTCCCGGTTTTTGTCTTACTTTCCCAAGGTGTTATAGTCTTGATTCACAGAAATGGATCAGTGACTCAAAAGTTGTGAACTGAAGCATGAAAGTAGTGATGAAAACAGGAAAGCAAATACCACAACTTCGAATAACATCGTAAATGTAAATAGCGAGCAGGGCTTAGATGCGAATATAGAGTGGGACTCTGCATGTGCTGAGATGACTGAGTTTCTAAATGTGATGCATTTTCACAAGCTGTAAAAGAGAAGTGCAAATAAGAACAATGGATGTCTGAAAATCTGATTTTGTGAGAACAAACTTCCGTTTCACCTCAAGATTTCACTGCTCCATCTGATAGGAAACTTCATCAAGTAGTGGCAGGGAGACACCATGTTTTCAAATCCGTCTGAAGTGTAATCACCACACTAGAAAGTTTATCAATATTTTCTTCAGAACAATGATAAAACAATGCTTTCCACCCTTCAACGGACAAATTTTATTTCTGAAGGCCAAGAAAAGGCCATTCAGGATTTCCCTCCTTGTAGGGAAAAAAAAAGCAAAACAAACCCTATGCCAGTCACAATATGGTTGACAAGCTTATAAAATTTGACGACAAATATTATGCTTGGAGAGGAAGTAGGATAAGCTGGGGGGTGTCATATAATATCAATGGCAGGGTATAGATATTTTGCTTTAGAGTTGCCGAGGTCACTGACATGCAGGTTGTGAGAATCACCTCTTGCCAAGGAGGAAAAGATATTCAAGGAAACAGAGCAAATATTAACTGAGAACTTTTTCTGTGCTCTTTGCTTTACGTAGTCTCTCTCATTTAATCCACTCCCAGGTCCTCAAAAAAACAAAGTTGTGTTGGAAAAGGGTGTAATCGCTAACAGTTTGTCTCTCTTCTAATACTTTTTTTTTAATTCAATGCCAAAACACTCAGTGAGAAACAACTGGGTACATTGGAAACACACACACACACACACACACACACACACACACACACACTTTCCATGTATACAGCAATAAGTGATAGACAATGCAACAAAAAGAAGATTCAAAATTCATTTGTCATTATTTCCCAACTTGAAATATCTGACCTTCCAGCTTTTAAGAATATACTTCGGCGAAGAGTTGACTGTGGTCAAAACAAAACCAAACCAAAAACCTCTCTGTGGTTTCTGGAGTTATGTTCGATCTGAATATATGTAACTGTTTGACATCGTAAACAGCCCATGACTGTGAATGTGGATTGTCCGGTTTGGTAAAAGTAAAGTGTAGGGAAAGAAGCTGACTGAGAATGTGAAAGCAGCACAAGGGCTCAAGGTCTCTGTCATTAGACTGAATGCACACAAACTGGAAGAAGAATTGCAGGAGTCTTGCTTTATTCACTGCTGAGAAATGATTATCGCCATATTCTTCATGTTTAAATATTTTACTTTTAGTTAATTTCCTACTTGTGAAAAACATTTTATTTTTTTTATTTAAAAATTTTTTAAAACATTTATTTATTTTTGAGACACAGATAGAGACAGAGCTTGAGCGGGAGAGGAATGGAGAGAGAGGGAAACACAGAATCCAAAGGAGGCTCCAGGCTCTGAGCTGTCAGCACAGAGCCCGATGTGGAGTTTGAACTCACAAACCATGAGATCATGACCTGAGCCAAAATCAAGAGTTGGACACATATCCGACTGAGCCCCTTAGGTGCCCCATGAAAAACATTTTAAATGTGTGCTTAAAATGAGTGGCTCACCTATGCGCCGAATGGTAATTTAGAGACCTACAAGTCCAGAATCACTGAGAAGCACAGTGTAACAGAAAGAAGATGAGTTGGGGGTCCTAATTCAGACTCCAGGATGACACAGCTTGGTGACCTAGGTTGATTATTTATCTCCCCAAGTCTAGGTACTTTCATCTTTAAAATAAAGAGATTAATTTTTTTTAATTTTAGAAATAAAATAAAAGGGTTTATTTACAATGGTGTTTCTCACCTTCAGCGACATTGACATTTAGGGCCAGATAATTCTTTATCGGAGACAGAAGCTTTCTTGTGCTTTGTAGGATGTTTGCTAGCATTCCTGGCCTCTACCTTCTAGAAGTCAGTAGCACCCACTCCTCCTTACCCCACATTATGAGAACCAGAGATGTATTTAGGCAGAAATATATTTAGGGGGCACAAAGTGGCTTTCAGTTGAGAATCACTAGTTTTTCTCCAAGGCCACATCAACTTTAAATTTCTATGAATGTTGTGAATTTTCTCCGACATGTAATAGTTTGTGACTTTAGGAACCAGGACTTGATGATTCAGGAAATTCTCAATTTTTCCAGATGGTAGATAGTGCTAAAATTAAGAGATTGTTTTTGAAAGCATGGCATGAAGAAAAGCCAAGGATGTGGCTGTAGAGCATTCTGAGGAAACTTTTTACTGAAACTCTGAAAGATCAAAAGGTCAGAGTACTCAGTAGCAGGAGATTAAGGGTCACAGATCTTCTCAATCAAACCAGAGGGCCCTAGGAAGCAGAAGGCATTGCCTTTCAGCCATCTCAGCAGAAGCTAAACATAGCGAAGAGATTATCCGCAGATGATCTGTGGACGAAGTTTTTTATCTAATGAAGTGAACATCCATGAAGTCCATGCCCACAAGCTTCTTGAGAATTTTATGTCAGCAGAAACACTGCCAGATTGGCTGCAAGGCTTTGAGAGAGTGCAAAGGCTCTCAGACCCAAGAGTCCCTCGGAGAGAAGGTAGGCATATAAAACTTCTTCGCTGAAATGCCATTGCTACCATTTTCCCGAAAACAAAAGCAAGACAGGGAGGGCAGAACCATGGGCACAGACAGTGAAGCCCAGAGCACGTGGTCAGAGCTGAGAGCCACAGAAATGTTGATACCTAAAGAAATTTGACCAGCTAGGTTTCCAAACTGCTTGTTGCAGTGACTGCTTTTCATTTTCATTTACTTCTTTTTTTTTTTTTTTTTTTTGGCATCTGAATATCCATAACTGTTATCCTATGCCTGCCCACCGTTGTCTGTTAGGAGCAGATCGTTCATTTCTTTATTTCCATAGATGAACAGATAGAAATGGCGGTCAGGAGCTTCACCTGTACTGATTTAGATGATTGAGCTCTTGAGATTTTGGACTTTTAAGCTGATAAGATTGTGAACTTTGAATTGATACTACAACAGGATGCGACCCTGGGCAATTTTGAGAGGGTGTGAATGCATTTTGCTTTTGGGAGCCATGTGAACCATTGGCGACTGGAGCATGAATGGTGGTGAGTAAAATTTCCAAAATGTCCTGTCCCCCAAATATGTCCTGCTCTAATCATTGGAGCCTGTGAACATGATGAGCGATTTCTCCCACGGTTATGTTATATGGCACAGTTGACTTGAAGATAGGGAGATTTACAAGCGATCCTAATTCAATCACGTGAGCCCTTAATGCAGAAGAGGAAATCAGAGAGACCCAAAGCATGAGGGAGGATTCAGTATGTCATTGTTCATTTGAAGGTGGGTGGGGGATACATGAGAAAGAGCATGGGTGGCCTTAAAAATCTGTGTGGGCCTCCCTTACCCCCAGGGGCCAACAGTCAGCAGAGAAACAGGGATCTCAGTCCTACAACTTCAAGGAACTGGATTCTGCCTGTTTGAATGAACCCGGAAGTAGATTCTTTCCTAGAACCTCCAGATAAGGCCCCAGCCTGACTGATGACGCCTAATTCCAGTCTTGTCATATCCTTAGTGTAAAACTTTACTGAACCCTCCTGGATATGGAACTTTCTGCTAATATCTGGGTATTGTTCTAAGCTTAGTTTGAAATAATGTGTGAAGCAGTAATAGAATATAAATTTATAGGCTAAATATAAAAGAGCTGCTGAAAGATACAATTTGAACAACAAAAATATAGTAATAGCATAGTAGAAGAGAGGAACGTAGCACACACAAGAAAAATCTTTCTGGAGCTTAAAAGCACACATGTCCCCAAAATATTCAGAGATGAATTGAAATGGAGGATGGCTGTTGTTCAAATGTAAAATAGTGATTTATAACATTAAAAGGAATAAATATCCTCAAGTAAATATAAATGAATGGAATGAGTGACAAAAATGCAAACGAAACAGACGGACAGAAAAGAATCTAAAAAGAATAAAACACAAAATAAATGACAGGAGAACAGAATTATAAAACCAGAGATGAGAGAAAGAAAGAAGGGATACAAGGAAGATAAAATCATGAGAGATTGTGTGTTACTCTATGAAAATAAATGTAAAAATATGTGGTGGAAAAAATAACTTTACAGAAAATATAACCTACCCCAAATGACCCCAGTACAGATAGAAAGTATAAACAAAACAGCAAAAAANAAAAAAAAAAAAAAAAAAAAAAAAAAAAAAAAAAAAAAAAAAAAAAAAAAAAAAAAAAAAAAAAAAAAAAAAAAAAAAAAAAAAAAAAAAAAAGTGCAATGCTATAAAAGATTTCCATCATTAAAAAAAAGAAACATCAGCCCCAGGAATATTCTACCAAATCTTTATCAAAGAGGTCATCTCTGTGCTACTTAAGATGGTGTTGAAAAAGAATGAAATCTTGCCATTTGCAACAATGTGGATGGAACTAGAATGTATTATGCTAAGCAAAATAAGTCAGTCAGAGAAAGACAAATATATGATTTCACTCCTATGTGGAATTTAAGAAACACAACAGCTGAACATAGGGAAAGGGAAGGAAATATAAGATAAAAACAGAGAGGGAGGCAAACTCTACAAGACTCTGAAATACAGAGAACGAACTGAGGGTTGCTGAAAGGATGTTGAGTGGGGGCAATGGGCTAAATGGGTGATTGGCATTAAGAGGGGCACTCGTTAGGATGAGCACTGGGTGTTATATGTGAGTGATGAATTACTAAATCCTATTCCTGAAACCATTATTACACTATATCCTAACTAACTTGGATTTAAATCAAAATTAAGTAAAATAATATATTGTTGAATATATAGAAAAAAGGACAACTTCTAAGTTCTTTTAAAGACACACACACACACACACACACACACACACACACACACATATATATATATATCAAGATTTGATACAGATTATCCAAAAAGAAAATGATAAATTAAACTCACATATGAGTATTAAGGCAAAATTCTTTTAAAACCATGAGTAAATAGATGACCACAACACATTAAAAATAATATTTGAGTTTATTACAAAAAAGTAAGAATGCTTCAATATTAGAAAATCTATAAATAATATAGAAATATAATATTAAAACTCTAAACAATTTGTATTCCCACATCAAAGAAAAAATCAGGATTGTCTCTGTAGGTGGCTAAAAGGCATATCACATAATTTAATACCTTTTCCTGATAAAACCAATCAATAGAATAAGAATCATAGATACTTCTATAGTATAATTACATATACATGTGTATAATCTCTGAAAACTGTTTCTTAATGGGAAGACAGCAGGGGCATTCCTGCTAAAGGGAGGAACAAGATCGGGATGCCCAAGGTAGCAAATATAATTTAACTTGGTTTTACTATGAGCCCAAAAAATTAGATGAGAAGAAATTTAGATGCACCAGAATTAGAAAGAATGAGGCAAACTTTTGAAATTGAATACCTGGAAAACTCAGAAAAATGGAAAAACTGTTACAGACAAAAGAACGTAGTAAAGGGGAGCTTGGGTGGCTCAGTCGGTTAAGCGTCTGACTTCAGCTCAGGTCATGATCTCACGGTTCGTGGGTTCGAGCCCTGCGTCGGGCTCTGTGCTGACAGCAAGCTCAGAGGCTGGAGCCTGTTTCAGATTCTGTGTCTCCCTCTCTCTCTGACCCTCCTCTGCTCGCTCACTCTTTCTCTCAGAAATAAATAAAATATAAAAAAAATTTAAAAGAACGTAGTAAAAAAGCATATAGTAAAAGAATACCTAGAAATCAATACAGCTTTGCATATATAAAGGTTAGATGATGTAATGGAAGAGAAGCCTCCAATAAAATTACAACAAAGAAAATGAAATACCTACTTATAAACTTAACAAGAAATGTAAAATTGTTAAGTGAGGAAAATTTTAACTATCCCTGAAATACCCCAATTTAGATTTGAATAAGTGGAAAAACTTACAATGTTAGATAAGAAGACTCAGTATCATAAAGATATTAATTCTTCCTAAATTATTTTATAGATTTAACACAACCCCAGTAAAAATACTAAGACTTTTTTATACAGCTACCCAAATTTTGAATTTTCCTAGAAAAATAAGCAAGCAAAGATAAGCAAAACAAACAAACAAAAAACCTTGAAAAATCAAGTATCAGCGTTGGGGATGGTGACATGCTGTGCTAGACGGCCTGGCATGTGAGAAACCCTCTATGTGAGTATGACATCAATGCATGAATAGACAGATTATGATAAGGAATTGACCCCAATGCACGTGGAAATTGGGAGATGACAAAAGTGGTGTTTAGTATCTTTAGGGAAAAGTTGGACTTTTAAGTGAATGGTGTTGAAACATTTGGAAAAGATACAATTAGACCTGTAGCTCTCTCCATATACCAGGATAAACTCGAACTTCATCAGGGACCTGAATGTAGAAATCTAAAGCATATGACTCCTGAAGCAAGTACAGACGGACCCTTAACAAACAGGAAGTAGGGATATCTACCAACTGCAACTTTAAGTCAATAAACAATTATAATAATTAGGTTCAATTTCATAAAAAAATGATTAAAAAACTAGACATGATTAAAATCACCATAAGCAAAGTAAAAAAAAATAAATAAATTGCAATTTACACAAAGGGCTATTATCACTAAAATATAAATAGATACTAAAATTAAGGGGGGAATAGATTAATAACCTAATAGAAAAATTGGAAATATATATGAACAAGCAATTCACAGATAAAATCATTGTAAATGGCCCTTATAAATATGAAAAATCATTAATGTCACTGTAAATAAGAGAAGTACATATTAAATAATATTGCCATTTCTTATGGGTCAATTTGATAAAAGTTTAAAGTATAGAAATGGAGAATTTTGGTGAGGTTATGGGGCAAATAATAACTCATACATTTTGGGGAAATGCAGTGTCATGCAACCCCTATGCAGGGGCATTTAGCATTATCTAGAAAAATTATATATATGCGTGTATCCTTTCTTAGCAACCTCACTTCTAGGAGTCTAGCCTAAAAATATAGTGGAAAAAATATGAAATGACTTATACTCAAGATGATTCACTCTGGCATTGTTTATAGTAGCAAAAGATTGAAATCAACCCCAATGTTCCTCAATTGGAGATCGGTTGAATATACTATGATACACTTATACAGTGTAATATTGTGGAACTATATATATAAAATAAAAAGAATAATGTAGGTCTTTACAGACTCACGTGGCTTGTGAACCAGGAAATGTTTTCAAGGGAAAAGAGCTAAGTACAGAAAAAAAAAAAACCATATGACATGCTACCTTTTGTGTAAGAAAAGGAGCTAAAGTCAAATGTAAATAAGTATATTTGAAAAGAATTACTAGAGAATTAACTAACAATGATTAAAAATTACCAGCCCTAAGAGATGGAAGCAATATGTTGGAAGCAGCATGATGAAGACAGTGATGGAAATGTGGCTTCTTTGAATGAAATAAGTTATATGGTTTTGTCTTTGGAACCATGTAATAATGTTTTACATATCCAAAATTTAAATACAGTAAAAAAAAAAAAAGAGAGAAGAAAGCAATTCCTAAAGATTGAAAAAGTTATAAACATCTGTTACTGATAGGGACACAGAAAGAGTATTTTCTCACACATTTGTGGTGTGAATTAAAATATTGTTTTGAAAACCACCTGCCTGGAAATATCTATTATAATAGTGTGTGTGTGTATTCACCTAACAAACCCATTCCTGGAAATCCATACCAGAGAAGTAACACATGTATATTGGCATTTATGGTAGCAAAAGTCTGGGGATGACATTCTTATTTTTATGGGAATGATTGACAAAATCATCATGGATGTACATCATGGAATACTATACATGATATGATTATGAGAAAGATAGGTGGGACTGCAGAGAAATAAAAATTACCTGTATGGTTAGGGCAAATTCCTAAAAGAATGAGAGCACCAAGCAAAAAAAATGGGGGCAATAAACTGCTTTAAAATAGGGGAAAAATACAAAGTTTGTTTGTATTTACACACTTTGATTGCATTTTGGTTTTTGTGTGTGTGTGAAATTATATGCCTGTGTGTATGTGATTAAGTAGGATCATATTTAAGAAAAAGCATACAGTTATAAACTTAGATATGGTAGCATAATTATTGTTGACTCAAGCCTTTGAAAAGAAAGACAAAGTATGAGAGAAAAGCAAAAAAGGAAAAGGAATCAGGACTGGAAGACTGTGGAGGAAAAAGATACCAGGAAGAGCATGCGAGGTAAGGCTCACAGAACAAATGGAAGCTTCAGGTGACAGGGCATGGCCTGGAGAGAGTATTGCTAGCATCCCACTCAATGGTATCTTCTTCAACAAAGACTTTCCTCTTGACTCAAGCAGAAATGACTTCTTTCTTCCTATTTAACACCTGTGATCTAGTGTGTTTCTGCAAACATCTCATAGTGTTGTAATTTATGTGGGCTTTCACTACTTTGATCTCCTTGTCAGCCTCCATACCAATGTCTGGCACATGGAAAGTGTTATACCAGTATTTACCCAATGAATTGTTTAAGTCAAATGGATAAGGTTAGAACCTAGATTTTATTTCTGTATGGTTATTCTGCTGTCCTGGAAGTAATTTATGTCACAAAGTAGAGGAGGTTCTATCTGTAGTTTCTGAAGTTCATATTTGCAATAGCCCCAAAGAGCAAGGGTTCTGTTCTGGGAAGTAAAGAATGGAAATAAGGAAGGAGCAAAGGTGTGAGACCAGCTTCCTTTCCAGTTCTTCAGTCTGTGTGGCTGGGAAGATCTATATGTAAATAAACAAAGAATGGTTTAGTAGAGTAACTAAATCATTTCCTCCTATTTGGGCAGCCAAGTCTGGGAAAAGGACTGGGGTCTATTGTCTTTGGTTGTGGCATTTGCAAGCTCAGAAAGGTCAAGTTTAGGAAACCAAGACAAAGGTGGTCTCTTCCACCCTAGGGTCCCAGGAAGTTACCTGTGCTGTGGATCACCTTCACTCTGTGGAGAGAAAGCCCTGGACTCTGGGAAGCTGAAGCCTCTTTTCTGCTCCCCATCTTTTCCCTTTGCTTCCTTCCCCCATCCTCTGGGTAAGTCACACCTCCATGCTACACATCCTAAGAGCACATGCCTAGCGCTGAGCAAAGCATTTCCATCGCCACTGTGTTATTCTCCTCATTCCTTATTGAAACCACAAGTTTTGGGGCTGGAATTGCCTATGTGTGGTCTTAATTCATTCTAAAAATACTGAACTATTGAACAATTTTGAGTTGTAGGAACAGCGTGATAAACCATGTGCCTTTCCATTTCAGGAGTCTATGTGCATAAATATTTCTTAAGCAATAAAATATTATAGCTTCATACTTTTCAAATGGTAAGTTCCCTACGTGAAGTTGAAAGTCTAAGAAAAATGTTATGTTTTAATAATACCGTATTACTTACTTAACCATTTCAGTTGCTCCATCCACATATGATTGCAGCGTATGGATTTCTTGCCTGCATAGTTCTTTTCTGATGCATGTGGTTTTGAAAATAGTTAGAAACTTCTGATCCTCAAAGTAGAATAATCATGAAGGTAGCCCAGTGGAATAGTCATCTCAGGCTAAACCATATGTAGACAGAAAGATATATAGGATACATATATAAGTTGGCAGGATTTTGATTATATCTATTTATCTACAGAGAGATTTTATACATATATGTGTTCACACACACAGAAACAAACACACATGTACACACAGAGGAGGAGAAAGGCAGGGAGCTGGAGAAGTAGGAGAGGAATTAGCTCACATGATTATAGAAGCTGAAAAGCACTGAGATCTGCATCCGTCACACTGGAGATACAGGAGAGCCTATGCTGATGTTCCAGTCTGGGTCCAAAGGCCTGAGAACTTTGAGAGCTGTTGCTGTAAGTTACAGTTACTTGAAAGCATGGGAGAAGATCGAAGTTCCAGCTCAATTATTCAGGCAGACAAAATTCCCTCTTACTCAGTCTTTTCTTTCCATTCGAGTCCTCACCTGACTGGGTGATGCCCATCCACACCGGAGAGGACCGTCTGCTTTGCTCAGTCTACCAACTCAAGTGTTAATCTCACCCAGAAACAGCCTCATAGACACACTCATAATAATATATATATATATTTTATGTTTATTTATTTTGAGGTAGGGGGACAAGCTGGGGAGGGGCAGAGACAGAGGGGGACAGTGAATCCAAAGCAGGCTCTGCACTGACAGCAGAGAGCCTGATGCAGGGCTCAGACTCACAAACCGTAAGATCATGACATGAGTCAAAGTCTGACTCTTAACCAACCGAGTCACCCAGGCACCCTGACACACCCAGATTAATATATATACAAACGTCTGGACGCCCTGTGGCCCAGTCAAGTTAACACATAAAATTAACCATCTCACCATTTGAACCACAGCACACTCTTGAAAAATATCCTTTGCAAGCAGTTAGAGCATTAAAAGTATTTCACTTCCCTCAAACAACACTCATATAAGATATTACAGCTTGCAAATATGGGCCAAAACGCCATTCTTATGACTTGAGACTGCCGTAAACAACCAATCGTGCATTATAGGTACAATTTATTTCATCTATTGTTGGGATTGTAGCTCAACATAAATCTGAATTTGGCACCATTTTGGTGATGTTCTAATTCCTATTATTAGATAGATCGGCTGTCCTTACTTAGCAATGTTTTACGTAATAATTTTCTAAAATAGTTTTCAATAAATTATCTGTCTGACAGTTTTTTTTCTCACCAAGATAATTAAATTTATACTTTCTCCCCATCATTAAATATTTTAAACATGCAAGTCTGTTGGCATTTAGTACTGTCTATCACAGCAGTGCAAAAAAGCCTGCAGAATCTTGTTTTCAGAGATTTTGTTCACAAGCTTCCTTAATAGGGTATAATTTGCATAAAATAAGCTTAAATTGATTACGTATTTCTGATAAGATTTTCTATTTCACAAGACTGGAGTCGAGAGAAGGCATATGTGTGTCACCACTGGCTGGTTTTCCTCCCTCTGGGAAGATGGCTGTCTGCCACGTCGAGCCCCAAACAATGTACTGAAGTCATGAAATAATTTTTCAACGTTCCTTTTAACACTGTGGTTATGCATTCCATGACTATTAAAATTCTACATACCTGGTTAGCGAGCTTCAACCAAATAAAGATAAGCAAAAGAAAAATAGAGAGAAGAAAAGGAAAAACCTTTTATAAATGGCCCTCCACTCCCTGAACTTCGCTACAGTGGCACTAGAAGTGCACAAGATATGAGCTTGGGAAATATTTGTTTGGGTTTCGGGGGGCAAGTCACAATGGAAGTTATTCATTCAGCACCCAAGAGTCTGTTCAAAGTTCGAAAGCCCATAAAACTTAAATGTATTTTCTCTGCCTGCTCAGAAAATCATAAACGTTCCCTTCCTTCACAACAATGATCATTCAACAAATATTTATTGAATATCTAATAGTAGCAGTGCTGGACACTCGACCTGCGGAGGTAAAAAAAAAAAACTAAAACCTGTTTCTGCACTCTTGGAGGATGCAGTATATAATAAAGGAGACACACATTAACTAAATAATCACATGGTGAATGTAAGGTTATAAACTGGCTGGAAAAGGAAAGAGTTACAAACTGGCCCAAGCCCACTTGATAGTTGGCAATGATACGGTTATCTTACAGCAGATCAAGGTAGGCTCTGAAAATTAACTCTGGCCGGATCTGCAGTTTTTCCCGACTCAATGGCCCCACAGCCAGGTGTCAGTTACAGTGATAGTAAGTCCCAGACAGAATTCTGCCACATCAGTAAGCTGGCATCCAAAGAGGACAAAATTAAAGCATTTTTACAAACTGGTCTGTAAGTTTGATAAGTTTCCAGCCTTCAGCCCTCAAATGGCCATGCGTGGAAGTCTTGTGGAGATGCAGAAGGCCTAGAGTCTGCAAATCTGGGTTTCCAGCTAGCTCTCCAGTAGGGCTGATGATGCTGTCCCCAGATGGCATGCCGAGCAGCCTAATTTAAACCTTTACTTGGGGATGCCAGGGTGGCTCAGTCCATTGAGCATCCGACTCTTGATTTTGGCTCAGGTCCTAATCTCATGGCTTTGTGAGTTTAAGCCCTGCATCGAGCTCTGAGCTGACAGTGCAGTCTGCTTGAGATTCTCTCTCTCTCTCTCTCTCTAACATAAATAAATAAAACTTTTTTAAAAAAGTTAAAACTGAGGCGCCTGGGTGGCTCAGTCAGTTGGGTGTCTGACTTTGGCTCAGGTCATGATCTCACAGTTCGTGGGTTCGAGCCATGCTTCGGGCTCTGTGCTGACAGCCAGCTCAGAGCCTGGAGCCTGTTTCAGATTCTGTAGCTCAGTCTCTCTCTGACCCTCCCCGGCTCACGCTCTCTCTCTCTGTCTTAGAAATAAATTTTTAAAAATTTTTTAAAAAATTAAAGCTTCGCTTCAAATTAATGTGACAACATTCCAGCAGCAAGATTCAGGTATCGCCACACTCTGTTGAACCCAGACCCAGATGGCCTCTTAAATCTAGGGTAGCCTTCTGAAGGGTTTACGCTACTGCACTCACTCAGTTCTTTACCCTTTTCTTGCAGAGGCAAGAGAGGGTGCACAGATTTCTAGCCAACTCACATTTTTGAAATGCCAGTCATTGAGCCAATGAACACTATTTTTTATTTATTTATTTATTATTATTATTTTTTATTTATTTCTAGGAGAGAGAGAGAGAGAGAGAGACAGCATGAGCAGGGGAGGGTCAGAGAGAGGGGGAGTCAGAGACTGAAACAGGCTCCAGGCTCTGAGCTGGCAGTCTGCACAGAGCCCGACGCGGGGCTCGAACCCACGAACCGCGAGATCATGACCTAAGCGAAAGTCGGGCGCTTAACCGACTAAGCCACCCAGGCGCCCCAATTTATTTATTTATTTTTTAACATTTATTTATTTTTGAGAGACAGATCATGAGCAGGGGAGGGGCAGAGAGAAAAGGACACACCGAATCAGAAGCAGGCTCTGGGCTCTGAGCTGTCAGCACAGAGCCCAATGTGGGGCTGGAACTCATGAACTGTGAGATCATGACCTGAGCGAAGTCAGAACGCTCAACCGACTGAGCCACCCAGGCGCCCCTGAAAATTATTTTTAAAGATGCAATTTGCAGAGTGTTAAACCATCTAGTGAATAAAGGGATAGTTGAAGTCTTTGTGTAGCTGTACGTGGAGTATAGATTTTGTTGTTGTTGTTGTTTTTAGAGCTTTAAATGCTAACTAACCATCCCTTGAGTGTGTATTTTATTTTATTTTATTTTTTTGAGTGTGTATTTTAGATTAAGGTCCTTAATATAGATTTTGTTGTTGTTGTTTTTAGAGCTTTAAATGCTAACTAACCATCCCTTGAGTGTGTATTTTATTTTATTTTATTTTATTTTATTTTTTTGAGCGTGTATTTTAGATTAAGGTCCTTCAATTATGAATTAAACACCCTCAAGATAGAGATCAAGACACACAGACACAGTGTACGCGGAAGCATTTATAAGAAATTTATGGGCAACATAAATGGTCTATAATCTGGGTGCTATGCATGCCTAGATTAAAGCAACATGGCCAGGCGAGGGCTGGCTTCCCTGGGGAAGGGCTGAAAAGCACAGGATGAGGAGGGGAGGCTTTGGAGGTGGGAACATTCCAAGCCAAGGAAACAGCAGCATGCAAAGCTCCCTCCCATGACAAGAGAGAGGCCGTGTGTTACAGTGTACTGCCATACAGGTCACAGTGAGTGTCCTCAGGTGGACAAAGGGACACAGCCTTCAGTTCTTTTTCCCCTGAGGGCATAGAGTCTTTGTCTTAGAGAAGTGCTTGACCACAACTGAGTCACATTTCCTTCTGTGATTAAACTGCAACACTGACCTCCCCTATACTTGATTTTTGTCTTCTGCCTAAACTGAGCATACCCCAGTTATCTCCTGAAAGGACAATCCTTGCTTCTCCTGCTGCTAAGGAAATGCCAGAGGCTTCCAGAGGGGAAATTCCGTGAGACAGTTAAAAAACCAAGCGCTGTTCAAGGAAGAGCATCTGTTAGCAATACAGAACTTTGCATTTGGTTCAAGGCGTGCTTTCATATCTCATTCAAGTGCACACGACTGAAGACTAAGCCTGATGATGGATGACAGTTATTTTGATGTCGCCCCCAAAACAATACCGTGTGATGGCAAGAGCACAGACTCAGGTTACAGTGAATGAATTTTTGCTTTGGATAAATTTGTAGTATATAAAGTTTGCCCGTAAAGAGACACTTTATTAGACTCTGATAGTATACTTTTTCTAAGTAACATAATTCAAGTTAACACACAATGTCATTGCACAGAATGCACATTTGTCCTTCATACCTGACGGCCCTCAGAACTCATTGTCAGTATGGTGCACCCTCTGAGTTTTTGTTTTTCGTGGACTCAGTTTTTCTTCCCTTATCCCAATCCTACTAAAAATGAGTACATGATGCATCAAGAAAAACAAGGGGCAGGGAAAAAGACACAGATCAAATTTGGTGGAGGAGTTAGAGATTTTGTTTGTTGGTAACACGAATGAGCTTGTTTGCGGATGGAGAGTCATCATCTTCAGAATTCTATTTTAACCTCAAAAGGCAATGCTGCCCAGCAGGCATGTCCAATTTTACCTTGACCATGTGAAGATGTCTTGGTTTAGGTGATAGGCTCGTTAGTAATAAAGGAAAAATTGTACTAGTTCACCTGCTGATTCAACTACTTGGCTTCGGATGTCATTTGTATCTCATGGAGTAAAATCTGTGCCCGTGTAATTTATTACCTGTCCCACCACCTTCTGATTCAGGTTTGATATCTCCACGGTCTCTACTGGGCTCTTTCTGAACTGGCACAGGCTAGAAATAGAAATGGCTTCAGAAAATGTGTAGATAAACTTATGGATGGGCCGTGTAATTAATTATTAAGGGAATTTGCATGGTGTGTGTTACCTTCCTGGCCTTTTTATGGTTGAGATCAGAGGCAGTAAACACACTCTCCTGCCAAATTGCTATCAGAGACAAAAAGGAGAGCCACGTGGAGCGACCTGATGGATGAATATTTTTATGACCTTTCCAATTGCCTTCTATTTTTACGAAAGGGAGCAAACACATAATATCTCGGATAGATTTGCTTAAACCGTTCAGACTAAGTCTGCCAGGAGGAATGGCCTATAATAACTGAGCGAGGCAGGGTATGATCTTGAAAGGCAGGGCTCTCAACACTGAAGTGCAAATATGGCTTTAGTCAAAATGTAATTGTGCAGTATTGAAATGATTTGCTAGTTATGCAACTATTTTTACCGTCATAAACTTAAAAAGTAATTGTGAAGCTGTCTGATGGGTGCACGGGAGTTCATTATCCCTTTCTACTTTTATATATGTTTGACATTTTCCATAATAAAAATTTTAAAGTAATTGTTAGTGATGTCATTATTGAATAAAAGAGCTATAAAAGTGCATGTTTGGCCTGGACAATTTGTAGCTAATCTGGTATCATTTAGCCATGTTTAGCACTTGACTGCTCAGTGGGCCATGGGCCAACATGGATTTGAAATGCAGGCATTTCAGTTTCCAGGGCTATCATTAACCAGGATAGGGTGGCACAGAGCAGTTTTCCCCGGTATCCCAGAAGGGGTTACTGCCTCACTCAGGGAAAACTTGAAGGCAAGCTACGTTGTCTGGCCACCCAGTGTGGACACAGTTAAATCTCTGCTAAGGCTCAGCTTGGAGATAATGAGTCTGGCTGGTATCAAGGAGAGATAGGAGAGAAAGGGCTGAGAATGACCAGAGAGGTGAGAGATTAGGTCAAAGTAAGCAAAGACCATGGGCTGATCCTGATCTCTCCCTCCCATACTGGGGCTTAGTACTGCATTGTACTGAAGTTTCTCATTCTATGAGAAACACTGCATGGAATCAAGACCTACCTGCTCAACCCCATTGAGTCCTAAAGGAACTTACTCCCTTTAGAATCTCAGATTTGGTGCAACTTGAATAATTCTTCCAGTCTGATCATTACTGAAGACTTCAAAGAGGTAGTGAGTGAGAATATTTAAAAAACTTTTTTTTAACATTTATTTATCGTTGAGAAAGTAACAAAGCATGAGCAGGGAAGGGCAGAGAGACAGAGACACACACACACACAGAGTACAGAGCAGACTCCAGGTTCTAAGCTGTCAGCACAGAGCCCAATGTGGGGCTCAAGCTCACAAACCATGAGACACTGACCTGAGCCGAAGTAAGACACTTAACTGACTGAGTCAGCCAGGCACCCCTTTTGAATGAATAAGTAAATTATCTATTTTAAGTTTATTTATTTATTTTGAGAGAGAGAGAGAGAGAACAGGGGAGGGCAGAGAGAGAGAGAGAGAGAGAGAGAGAGTGAGAGAGAGAGAGAGAATCCCAAGCAGGCTCCTCACTCTCAGCACAGAGCCCTATGTGGGGCTTGATCTTGTAAACCATGAGCTCATGACCTGATCCAAAATCAAAAGTCAGTCGTTTAACTGATGGAGCCACCCAGGTGCCCCTGAATGAATAAATAAATAGGACCTAGTTCTTCTAAAAGCTCAGGACAAATCCAAGACATTAGATGCAAAATAAGAGTTCCTACTTTTGATTATTGTTCTCTCTCCAATTCTCGATCTTAGCCTTTCTCTCTGGTGTCAGAAATGGAGATTTATTTCAGATTTTGGCAGGTCATACTGACAAGTGCTGAAAAATCCCTGCTTCTGATAATTCTGAAGGCTATTTAGAATTTGACTCCTTGATCCTATGCATGTTTTTCATCCAAGCTTCCAGTCTCCATTCACTATTTCTTGGTTGTAGGCAGAGTAATAAGCCCTGGAGACATAATTTTTAATGAAATGTAATTCTTGCTGCTAAGTGCTTGTGGATTTGCTCTTAGGATGTCTTTTGGGCAGTTTCAGCACCGGGCATTTCAAAACTGAGGGTGCCTCTTTGCTAAAAATGTGACTGTGGCTTCTCATTGAAAAGCCTCTGAGGGGCTTTTCATTGCAGACCCTTTGCACTGTCTACTACATTCTCTAGGTAACAACAAGAGGAGCAGGTAGTCAGGAGCAATGAACACAAAATGTTCTGCTTGATTTGACAGCTCCTATCAGATTTTCCATTTTCATATGGTTCAGGTTGTTGAGTAAATTTTCATAACTTTTTAAAAAAGTTTATTTATTTTTAGAGAGAAAGAAACTGTGTGAGTGGAGGAGGGAGAGAGACTTCCAAGCAGGTTTCATGCAGTCAGCACAGAACCCAACACAGGGCTCTATCTCATGACACTGTGAGATCATGACCTGAGCTGAAATCAAGAGTAGGACACTCAACCAATGGAGTGAACCCAGACACCCCAAATTTTCATAACTTAATCTGAGTGAGACCAGAGATGATACAAACTCATCTCTATGGAACAGCATGATGCCTTGAAGCCAGGAAAGAAGACTCAAACACCTCTTCAGGCTGTCTGTATCTTCCTGGACCCTCCTGGAGTTTTTGGTTCCAGAAATATCACAGTGGGGCTGTATACAATTTCTGCATTCTATTGGTTTAAATTTCTCTGAGCCATTCTTATGCAATTTCCTTCTAAAGTGAGTTGTATCCTTCCAAACCAGAAACATGTTTGGCAAGCTGCAAATTGAGGCAGACAATTTGATCTGGAGGACTGGATCTATTCCTACAGTGGTATTTATCTAGAATCATCTCTCCACTTGTACTGCCAGTTTTCTCCAGCCAAAAGAGCCATAGCTGTTGCCTGTTCTTCAGCAAAGAGACACTGTTGTTAAATCATTAGATGTTAGGTTTAGAAGGCTAGAATCATTCATTGGGGCATTTTCCTCTTTAAGGCAATTTTATTGGCTTCCCTTTCAAGCAAGCACCAGAGGTAGGAATGCTATCTACTCTAATTTGACAACCACTCACTTTCACTTTCTTGGGCGGTGAGTTTTGGGTGCTCTTCAATGTTCCCCCTTTTTAGTAACCTCATCATCTTCCTCAGTTTAGCTTTCAGTAAATTCCTGGGTTTGGAGGAAAGGACATTCAGTTGATACAAGAAAATAACAAACACCTTTATAATTTTGGGATCTTAGCTTTGAAGAGATAATAAAGGCAGGTGTTTTCATTTCGCAATCACAACAATTCATCATAGCTGGTGACCCCAGCTTCCTTCTGGACTTGATAATCATCTCTTTGTAGTCACTTAGAGCACTGGGCTATAATAATAATGCTAATAATTGCAACAATTTACTAATTTCATACTGCAAGCCAGGAAGCATGGGAGGCACTTTACATATATTCTGTTTCTCAATTCCTACAGTCAAATTGGAGAGGATTATCATGATTTTACACACCAGGAAACTGAGGCACAGAAAAATTAAGAAAATTGCTCAAGGTCATATAGCTTCACATTGTCTTATGCATCTAAGGTTCATGGTGATTGAAATCACTTGTCGTATCTGTCTCTCTTGAAATGTCTTCTCTACTTAATGCAAGCCCATCATGTACTTGAAAGCATATAACTGAGGAATAACAAGAGTAATAATAGAAATAGAGGTATACTGGAAGAGCCAAAGATTGAGCAAAACGCCCAATTTCTGTTTCCCTTCTTTCATTAAAAAATGCACTTATCTTTTAGGACTTTTGGTTTATATAAAAAATCATGATACCCCTCGCACAGTCTAGATCAGATCCCTGTCCTTCCTATAATGACTGTAGTAGTCATTGTGTCTTCTTGCTTTCTTCTATACCATGCCCTCCCCCTTGCCGCACAGTTAATCCCAGAGGAGAAGGGATGGGCGTGGTCAAAGTTGCATCAATCAGAGTATCCCATTCCGCTATCCTCAGTGATTGGTCCATGGCTTAAACTACAGCAATCAGAATGTTCTCCAGGGTGTTTCAGATTAAAGCTGGTGGGGATGACTCTTTCCTCGAGGATCATGGACTCAGTATTTTAAGTTCAGAGATGGCTTCTGCAGCTTTGGATTCCTCTGTAGGGACAGAGTCAATATGTATGAGGGTGGGCTAAACCCATAGGAGAGAATTATGGGGATACAAAGTGGAAAGAACAAGAGCAAGACAAGACATTGAGACACATTTTGGGTCCCCAGCTATTTCCATTCCTAGGAATGTATTCACCTGAGTCCCCTTCACTTCTTGAGCTTTGCCCTAATGTAAGTTAAAAAGAAAAAACAAACCTGTTTTTCATATCTTTCCTTCCCTCAGAAATTTGTGGTTTTTCCATTTAGTCTGTTTGTCATTAAGTCCAGAATATAACTGAAAATACATGATGCCGTGGATTTACTTCAAAATAATATTAGAATGGGGGTGATGATGTGGGTAGGGTAGGACTGGCCATGAGTTGATGTATTTTTGAGGATGTGTGAGGGGTACATGAGGGTTTATAATACTATCTTGTTTAGTTTTTGTGTATTCTAGACTCTTCATAATAGAAGTTTAAACAAACATCAGCAACAGTAACAACAATAAAAAGCACAGACATATGTTCCCCAAAAGAGGAGACTGCAAGCTAGAAGGAGAGTGAGGAAGAGCTCGGTTGATGATAGCATGGCTCCCTTTCTGGTTTGAAATCTGGAAAGAGTAGAGAATGTGAAGGGAAGCCTTTCAAAGTGAGCATTTTGTGCTTTTCCATTTTTCCCTTCACACATACCCCATCAAAGTAGTAATGTGGCTTTGGGAGGTAACTTCTAATTCATTCATTCATTCATTCATTTGCTCATTCATTCATTCAGATAATGTGATTGGATTCAGAAAAGCCTTGCTAATGCAATACCTGTCATATACATGGTGCTTAATAAATATTTGTTGAGTTAATGAATGGATGAAGGGAGATACTATAAAGAAATATCTTTAATTATGGAACTCTTTTGACATTACATCAATATTCAATCTTCTACATTTAGAACTTGTAAGAGCCTGCTACAAATTCTATTTTGCAGGCCACAATAACTTGGCCAGGAAAATATTTCCACTGAAATTTTGCATAGACATCCACAGCTTGAGATTTGTTCTAAGTGACAGAGTTTGAAGCCCCTAAATCAAGTTTTCTGGCTTTGAGTGACAAGGATGTCAAAAAGATGGAAATTAATCTTTCAAAATACGGTTTTTGCTTGCTGAACTGAAAACCTTCTATTTTCTTCTGGGCAGAGAAGCTCTTTCAATATGATGAATTCATGATGTAGATTTAATTGCCTTAGTAATTTCAATAGCATTTAATTTTTAAAGGATATAACAGCTTTTGTTATATTTAATTGATGAGAATCTAAATCGACTAGTGTATATATATATGTATGTATGTATATATATATACAATATACATATATATATTATATTAGATGTGGAGACTACCCAATGTTCATCAATGTCTCTATTTATAGTGTTCATTCAAACCACAGCTATTTATTGAGTACAAGGCACTGTGTGCTGCATAAAAGAATGAGAATCTATGGCTTATACCTTCAAGGAATTAATAAGCAAATAGGGGAGAGAAGCTATATAATTTTGGGCTCTTTTATAGGCAAGTTGGTTGCTTTAAAAAATAAATAAGGAAATTGTCATAAATTATGTGCTGCCGTCTGGCACGAACCATGCTGTTCCACCACATTCTTCCCACCAAGCAGCATTCCTGCAGGGCAGTGCACAATGATAATTCTTCATCCCACTGCTTCTATTTGTCTTCAAACATGCGAAGGTAAACATAACTGGAGCTAAGAAAAACTGAGAAATCGGAAAAGTTTGTGTAACTTTGGTGGCCCAGATGTGTCTAGTGTTCAGAAAACACTCTTCCTTTTTAAAAACAATTTTTAGAACAGTTTTAAATTTACAGAAAAATTGTTGCAGCTATATGATGTGTTTATATAATTAATGAACCGATACAGATCATTAGCTAAAGTCCATACTTTATTCAGATTTCCTTAGTTCTATCATGGTCTCCTTTTAGCCTAATAAGGATAATCTGAAACGGAGAGAAAACAGAAGGGAATAATATGGGGGAAAAATAAGATTTTACTGGCTACTGTGTAACTAGAATCCACAAACCAAGACCTTTCATGAGGACAACTATGGGATAATTTTGCCTGTGGCTCCTGTACCTGCCTCCATTTTGAGAGGGCCATTTGACTCCTTTCCGAGCCTTCGCTTGAAATAATCAAAAGGGCTTATTAAGATAGTTTTCTTAAAATATGGAGCAATTTGTCATCAAAGTTGAATTCAAGTCTACTCTTCAGAAAAAGCAGGAACATCATTATAAAATGATTTCACTGAATTAGCTCACAGTTAGCCATTAAATTAAAACAAATATAGATACAGATTACATTTACCTTCATTATTCTGGACCCCTCTTTGATATCTTTCCCCCACTGGGTGCTGACTCAAAAATGTCCTCTCATCTCCAGTTTGGACATTGCAGGGTTCTGAAGCTCTCTCCCAAGCCAAGAACATCAGAAATGTACAAAAAAGCAAAAACAGCCTTCATGGAACACCCCCTCCACACTAGGTATCAACTCTGCCTTTGCTGCACCAAGTTCTGTTGGCCCTCTTAAAATCCTCAATTGGCTAGAGATTGCTTTCTCCACCTTTGTAGTAGAAACCATGTACAGATGAAAGGTGTCCACTGGAGGAAACCAGAATTGGCCTCTGGCAAAACTAACATGAAAACACCAATTCCAAGGGTTCCTGGGTGGCTTAGTCAGTTAAGCGGCTGACTTTGGATCAGGTCACGATCTCACAGCTCATGAATTCAAGCCCCACATCAGGCCCTGCACTGACAGCTCAGAGCCTGGAGCCTGCTGCAGATTTTGTGTCTACCTCTCTCTCTCTGCCCTTCCTTGCTCATGCTCTGTCTCTCAAAAATAAATAAGTGTTAAAAAAATTTTTAAAAAGAAAACACCAATTCCAGCTTCCTGTGCATCCCTTAGAGTGCTCTGTAAGTAACTACATGTAATTAGGTCCCTCACTGGATCTTCATCTGAACTTTGAATCATTGCTCTTAATCAGAAGATCTATGGATCCCAAGTTAGGACATTTTTGTCAATCTTGACCTGAACCCACATGTGATTTCTACTCTACCCACTTTTTTTTCTTTGCCCTGAGACACTTAGAAGCATTCATGGCTTGCTGGATAATTTGTTCTTATTTCAGTTAGAATTTATTGATGTTACTCATTTTCTGACATCTCATTTTGACACCATCTGAATTTCATTTACATTTAAACATGGACTTTCATACCAGATTGGGATCTACTGATGCAAGAGATTCTATTGAAAACCAGGGCTGAAAATACCACTGTGGACTGGAATTAGTCAGGAAAATTTAGTGGAAGAGGCTTGAATAGGCCTTAAAGGCAGGGAAAGCAGGTCAGAGGCAGGGTAGCAAGGACACCAAAGTCACAGGCAGTGTGTGATATGGCAAACATTCTCCCAGGAGCAACGACGATATTGAGGGCACAAGTGACATAATGTTCAAAGAAGTGAAGTGGGACCACTTATCTGAGGGTTGTTGATACTAGAGTAGAGAGCATTGGACCTCAAGTATGTCTAACACCTGAGTCTGCCAAGGTATTCAACATTTGAGAACTTGTCTTTATTAAACCAGGCTCTTAGCGACTGCTTAGGGCTCGGTTGAGTTTGTCTCATACCCCTAAGTTACATCTGAGAGGCAAGTGGGAATGGGGTACATTTCCAGAACAGTTAGATGATGGCAGGGAATGGGCAGAAGTGTATGAGCCCACTGGCAAAGGTGAGCCAGGGCCAAGTGGAAGCCTCTCTCCATGCAGAGGTATAATCACTAGCAGCTCTATGGCCTTATGGGATCTGGAAGTCTACATCGGTACAGGGAATGCGAGGTGTCATCTCCGTTTCTGTGTGACCTTCTTTGTATGTTTCCGTATCTTTTGTTTTTCAAGAAATTTTATGTCGAACAAACCGATGATTGCCAGAGAGGAGGTGGGTGGATAGGCAAAACAGGGGAAGGGGATTAAGAGGTTCAAATTTTTCAGTTCTAAAACAAATAAGTCATGGAGGTGAAAAGTACAGCATAGGGAATACAGTCAATAATTTTATAATAATGTATGGTGACAGATGGTTACTACACTTACTGCGGTGAGCATTGAGTATAGAATTGCCAAATCAGTATGTTGTATGCTTGCAACTACTGTAACATTGTATGTTAATTATGCTTCCATAAAAATAATGGGAAATAAAAGAAATTTTATATCCATCAGCACTGCTGAGTCAAAGAGCAGAGAAAATTAACACATGCCGACCACGTACAAGGTGCCTCACGCCAGTATTTATTTCATTTCTCACAATAAGTATAGTAAGGAAAGTGAGACATGGAGAGAAGAAGGCAACATTTGAAATCAGTCTTACATGGCTCGAGAGCTCCTACTCTTTCTCATCCCATTTCTTACAATGAACTTAAATATTCTCAACACCAAAACACCTTTATAAAGGGGACATTTTTAGAAGATTAATCTGGTAGCCAGCCTGGTGTGGACTGGAAAAGGGGGAGACTGGAAGGAAAGAGATTAGGTTAACATTTTATTTCAATAACATAGGGGCTGTGTGAAAGTGTTTTTCCATTGAAAGAGTAGTTTTTACAGACTCTTTTTTTTTTTTGTAGAAATTGACAAGCTGATTCTGAAATTCATATGAAAACACAAAAAATCTAAAGTAAACAGTTTTGAAAAATAAAATTCACCATATGAATTCTAGACTTATGAAACTACAGTAATTAAGATGTTGGCCTAGGTATAGACATGTAGATCAAGAGAGCAAAATGGAGTCTGGAAATGGCCAATTTATTTTTGACAAAGATGTCAAGGTAATTCAGTGACAAAAAACTAGTCTTTTCCACAAATGATGAATAAAGCAACAATAGCAGTAATAAACTCTGACCCTTATCTCACGTCATATGCAAAAAAATGACACAAAATGGATCATAGACCTAAATGTAAAAGCTAAAATGATAAAATTTCTGGAAAATGCATAGGAAGTAAATATTTGTGCGTTGGAGTAGATAAATTTTCTCAGGACACAAAAAGCAAGAACTGTAAAAGAAAAAAATGACAAGTTGTACTTTATCAAAATACAAATTATTCATTCTTCCAAAGACACTGTTAATGAAATGGAAAGTCAAGCCACAGACTAGGAGAAAACACTTGCAAAACATGTATCTGATAAAGAACTGGAATCTAGGATATGTGTAGCTTATAGAATATATAGAAATCTTTCCACTTTTAAAATAAAGAGGCAGAAACTTGATAAAAAGTGTGCAAAAACTTGAACACTGTGCCAAAGATATATAAACATATGAAAAGATGCTCAATATAATTAGTCATTAGGAAAATTCAAATTAAAACCACAAATAGATACTGCTACACTCCCACTAGAATAGCTGAAATGAAAAAAAATCTGACAATCCCAAGCATATAGCAAGAATACAGAGCAACTTCTAGATACCCAAGATAAATGAAAGCATATGTCCATACATATGTTGTATAAAGCTTTATTACTAATAGCTAAAAATTGGAAAAGATGTATATTAACTAATGAATGGATGAGCAACTGTGATTCACTCCCATATAATATTCGAAAGCATTACATTCATGGAAAGAAACCAGACATAAAAGAGTTTATGTTGTATGTTCTATTTATATGAAATTACATAAAATGTAAAACTACAGTGACAGAAAGCAGAGCATTTTCTAGAGCCAAGAATTAGGGGAGGAGATTGATGGTAAAGGGGCAGAGGCAAGTTTTGGGAGTGGTAGTGGTTACATACATGATTACACACATTTGTCAAAGTGTACACTTTTAACAGGCACACTTATTGCATGCAAATAATACACCAATAAAGCTGATTTAAAAACAGTTTTATGCCTTAATTGGTAGATTTTTTCTCTAAATAATAACAATTAATGTTAAACAACTTATGTTTATGTTGGCATTGGCTTTGGCTTGAGAAAGTTTATAGCTAAATTTAACATCCAATCATAGTAACCATGAATGCCCTTTGGATTAACAATGCACTTTCTATGGGTATAGTTGACATTTTCTATTTATTTTTAATAAACCTATCTTTGGCATGTCTTTTACTATTAGACATTAAAGAACCTTCTTAGAAGTAGGCAGAGTATAAAATAACATCTGAAACATACATAGAGTCATAAGGAGATAGGGACTAATTGAGATTAGCGATTGAGAGGATAGGACAAAATCATGTGCCCTTGACTATATGGGTTTGTTTCTGATTCAATTTGCCTTTTAGCTGTTGGACAGGTCCAAGGTAGAGCACGTCACTGACAAGGCAACAGAAGGTCAGACCACTTGTAACTGATTCCAACAGAAACTTCTTTATATAAAGGATAATTGCTTAACTGTGTATAATCTGGAAATTATAGCTTAATGAAGACTGTCTTAACAAAAATGCTTTATAAAGTCAGGCATTTCACATGTGCTAAGATATGTTTTTACAAGGTTGAGTGATATGATTCCTTTCACTATGTAAAGATGTAGTTCACCTACCAAGAATGGTGCTTCAGAGGAACAGTACCTACAAAGTTTTGCCTACTCTAAGAACTAGAATCTTCTCTGTATCCATCAAGGAGGATTTCCCTAAGGTCCCTAATATGTATTGATATCTGGAAAGTTCTTTCTTTGGGAACTTGGTAACCAAAGAATTTGTTGAGAATGACCCGAGTCTATACTATGGAAGGAGAAAATAAGATTCAGTAACTAGCAAAAAAAAAAATTATTGCAAGAATTCTGAAGAGTGTAAAAGAGGCTCTGAAATCAATTTCTATTTCCTTCTCACTGTAGAACAAGTGATAATTTTAGCTAGTACATTCTGGTCTTGAACAAAGACCTCTCTTCCCACATTCCAAAGTTCTCCTTTTACACCCAGTTTGTTCTTGTCCAACGTAGTCTGGAATGAACAGCTATCATCTTATTATTAGAACTTTCTTACAGTTTTCAGATTATTCTTCATCTCTGTTTACTTGATTGTGCAAAGCTTAAATAAAGACATTATCACATGCCTTTGGAGGAGGCTTTTCTTGGGCTAATATGCTCTGTGAAACGAGGCTGACCCTTTCCTGGGTTACTTGGCTAATGTACCTGTCTGTCTCTCTATTCTCAAAATGTCTCTTCTGCCATTTTGCATACCATTCTGCTGCAGTGGGAAGGGTTATCATCTGTTGCAGGGTTGGGAACATTGTCAAGTTTTCTTTGGGCCCATCTCACCTATCAATTTCTGCCATTAGTCATTGCCAGGACACCTGCAAACACACCATTACATCCCAGCAGTGGGAGCTCAAGGGACTTTCCACTTCCTTCCCAGCATCTTCGAGGCAATGTGGGAGCAGCCCTCGACAGGATGGTTGGGATTTTTCAAAGACCCGTAGGGTAGAAATTAAAAAACTTTGGAAAACCAAAAGGTGACCTTGAGCAGACCATTCCCGCACTGTTTCTCTAGACCTGAGATCATTCTTAGAGAAGTCACTGACCTAGGTAGAGCGAGACATGCACCTTTGTCTTCTAAGCAAAACTATGACCACAGGGGGATGGTCCTGCTATTTTGCACCTACATCAAATAGTTCTTGACCCAAGACACTGGTTCTTAATTTTTAGTATTCATCAGAATGAACTGTATTGTTTGCTAAAATATAGATTATCCTGTATTACTCTTATAAATTCAGATTCAGTAGGAGTTAAAGCCCAGGAATCTGATGCTTAAACATGTCCCCAAAGAAATTCTAATGCAGATCCTTTAGCCAAACCATGGTGAACCATGGAGTACTTTAAGAGAAGAGGGTCTAATAATAGTCAATGAAAATGACAATCTTAGAAGACCAAAGGTCAAATCACAGGCCTCAGTTCTTGGTGTGTGAATTTATTGGTATAGGGTAATATCAATATCAAAGGTGTTGATTTAAAAAATACACATTGCTGGGCTTCATCCAGACTTCCTGGAAGAAGAACTCAGGAACCTGCATTCAAACAAACATTCCCAGGGTTCTTAGACATGTTGAAGTTGGAAGACTTCAGAAAGAGAGATCTTGCATTAACTAGTTTCACACTCATTTACAAGGAGTACCCACTGAAATCAGGCTGATTAGAAAACACCATGGTATGGAAGCTTCTAGCAAATGTGGTAGCAGGGAGCAATGGCTTAATTAAAATTCAAATCTCATCTCTATTCCTAAAATTCAATTCCACTGCAATGGCAAAGAATTACCTCTGCATAATGAGAGGAACGGATGAGACTAACCTGAGTTTGAGATCTGGCTTGTGGCTTTTTTTTTCCCCTTTACCCTTTTGAGCAGAGTAAATAATGCCCATGTAGTAACCTTAATAGTTGCTCTTTTGGTAACAGCCCAGAGCCAAGAATGCACTGTTTTCTTTTTCTGCTTCGATATCTTAATGGAATGAATGTGATATTATTTATCAACTGTAAGCTTGATGGAATATATCGTATAAATCATCTCAAATGTTATTTGCCACCTGCCTGCCTGTTCTGAAATGCATGCTGGCTTAATTAATCTAATTAGTCAATGCACAGATCAGGAGCACATTTACAGCTTCTCTGTCATCATAAATAAACTAGTTTTGTTTTCATAGGCTAAATAATTCATTTTAAAGATGGATACTAGGAAGAATCAGGGAGAGCTGACCTCTATTACAGTAAAACATGGAATAACGATGACAGGGTTTTCTTTTTGTTCTGTGTGCCCTCCATTAACCTTCTATTAAAATAGTCCTTTGTGGGGGAGGCTAGGAGGGAGGAGGTGGCACGTGGCAGAAATGTCATGCCCTCCCACCTTGAGAGGCATGCCTGCCATTTGCTAAGAATGAGCTGACCCATTTTAAACCTCCTGATTGAAAGACACATGGATTCTCAAGTACACGCATGTGCACTAGAGAGCTGAGGACCCCAGATGCTATAAATTCAGGAGCCCACACTGCTGGTTGAGGACATGTCCAAAAGGAAAAAAGAGAGTAGCAGGTGAGAAATGAGAATAGCACTGTTAACAGGTTGGATATTGTGAATGAGCAATTGTTTCTTTTTACAGCCACAGCTACCTCGTGCAGCCAGGTGCAGTCCCCACGTTCAGGATACACTCCTACATGGCAACAATGGAGTCATGCAACATGGTGGCCTTGAAAGAGACAGTACCCTAGAGACAGTAGTATAATGCTTAACCCCCTAAGTTCATAGTTAAGTAAGCCTGAACTTGTATTCTATCTTCTATTATTTACATGCTGTGTACCTTTAGACCATCTACTTAACTTCTCTGTGTCCTACTCCTCCTCAGTATAATGTGGATACCTGACAGGATTGTTTTACAGGCTAAGTGAGATCATTTGGGCACTAAGCACATGATCTGCTCCTAGCATATTTGTGGGGCTCAGGGCAAGAGTATGGAGGTCATTCATCCCCAGAACATTTCTTGTACTGCTCTCCTCTTCATTGCCACCCAGCCAACAGCCTCTGCTTGGCTTTTCCTTTGTCTCATGAGGAAGAACATAGGGAAGAGACCCATATTGGACCTGGAAGCAGGTTTAGCTCATTTGGGCAGAGAATTCCTACATCGAAGGAGGAGCAAGAAGGCAGGGGTAGGTAGGCAAGGGTTATGTGGAGTTGAGCAGTTGGTTCTTCAGCTCTCCTCTTGGATTAGCTCATTTTAGAAGCTTGGATCTGTTTAAAGGAAAAAAAAAACCAGTATTGTATCAAAGCGATAGAACTGCAAATCACAAAGAGTGAGCATTAATATATGCAAACTAAAAAAAAAAAGTACCACCACCACCAACCAGAAGTGTGTGCCAACTGTGACATATGAATCTCATTTTATTACAAATGCATGACAGTTTTACAGAAGAGGGTGAAGTGTAAAGGAGTTGACCTAACTAACTCTGGAAAAGAGGACTTTGACTGGGAACTGTCAGGAATAACACTGGTTGCTAGCTGTTAAGTGTGTTTCTTCTGGAGGTACAGATGAGCAATTCTAAAAATGTCCTACATGTGGACTGGGATTGAACACATAAGTGAATGGATGATGATGGATGGGGGAGGCTTCTCGGCGTTGGAAAGGGAGGTTACAGAGGTAGTTCTGAGATTGGAAACTAGGACATCAGCATGAACTCATGTTTCACAATATATCCACAGATGGATAGGTGCAGAATCAATTATAGGTGTGTGTGTGTGTGTGTGTGTGTGTTGGTAGGCACACAAATATTATCTAATTCTATTAGTTAATAGAGCCTGGAAGCAACAGCACCCGGTAGCAATAGGCACATAAAGCATCAAGATCTTAATTCCAGAAGTCTATTCTCCAATAAATGGAACCAAGTTTCTTTGGAGAAATGGGTGATTCTAGGGCTAGACCAAGGGAAACATACAATGAGCCTGGAATTTGTTGTGGTACCAAAAGCTGAGGAAGTACTCAAAAAATTAAAGGATGGGGTCATGTTAAAGGGACATAGGAGCCAATCGAAAGAGCTCCCGTTGGCCAAAGCTGGACTTTGAACAACAAAATACATAACACAGTGTTGGATTATAACCCGAAGTACAAAATAAATATCCATAAGTAAAAATACAAACCAGTATATAAAATAAATACACAAGTCTATAATGTGATAGATAGTTGATAGATAATAGGTAGATAAATAGATAGTTAATAGATAGATAGTAGAAAATAGATAGATAATCGATAGATAGATGATAGATAGATGATAGATAGATGGATACATAGATACATAGACAGATATTTAGTTTTTTTATTTTTTTAATGTTTTATTTATTTCTAGGAGAGAGAGAGAGACAGCGTGAGCAGGGGAGGGTCAGAGAGAGAGGGAGTCACAGACTGAAACAGGCTCCAGGCTCTGAGCTGGCAGTCAGCACAGAGCCCGACGCGAGGCTCAAACCCACGAACCGTGAGATCATGACCTAAGCGAAAGTCGGACGCTTAACCGACTAAGCCACCCAGGCGCCCCCATAGACAGATATTTAGAATAAAGGAGAAAAGGCAATTCTTCCTTGTAGAAGGATTCAAGATAATGTACCTAGATGCTCCCCACTGTAATGTACTTAGAGGTGTAGTTAGCCAACCACCTCCACTCCCTCACTTTGGACTGGAGTAGGGAAATATGAGGGCCACCACAGACCAGAGGAGATTTAAGAGACCTGGCCAGTATATGAAATGGAGCCTGGGTGGAAACCTGGCACAGAAAAATAAAAAGGACACTAATGGAACATCCAAATAAATCTGGAGTCTAGTTAATAGTAATAAATAGTGTTGTTTCTTTTCACAGATGTACTATCGTGATGTAAAATGAAGCAAGCAGAGAGTATATAGGAGTTCTATTATCTTTGCGACTTTTCTGAAAAGAAGGAATTTTTTTTATATTTTTATTTTATTTCTAGGAGAGAGAGAGAGAGAGAGACAGCGTGAGCAGGGGAGGGTCAGAGAGAGAGGGAGACACAGAATCCGAAGCAGTCTCCAGGCTCTGAGCTGGCAGTCAGCACAGAGCCCGACGCAGGGCTCGAACCCACGAACTGTGAGATCATGACCTAAGCGAAAGTCCGACTAAGCCACCCAGGTGCCCCAAGACGAAAATTTTTTTTTAATAAAAAGAGATTATATAAGGGGCACTGTTTGGCTCAGCTGTGCCTGCCACAGTTATATTTCTTCCATCACTCAAGCAGATGGGAACCTGGCTAAGGAATGATTCTAGAACCTTGAATGAAATGCTAAGGTAGGCCTAGATCGCCTTACTCTTTTCTCACACCTGTCCCAAAGCAGGCCTTTCCTTTATGCGTAGGGAAAAGATTGCCAGAGAGTTTGACGTTTGGTTCGATACTATAAATGGTAGACTAGCCTAAGACCCTCTCAGCTCATTGTCTTCTAGCACTCACTGCGACAGCCACACTTAGATAGTCTGCCGGAAGTTATTCAATTTTCCTTGCAGCAAGAGAATCATCATTAACTACAGCACAGAATACAGACATCTGGCTTCTAGAGGGTTTTTGGGTTTTTCATAGTGGAGCTATTCCATAAAATCTGCCAACATTATTGCACCTAGCTGGTAGCCATGTTTCTCAGAGCTAACCCCCAAATCAATAGAGATAATATGCTTTGTAAAAAATATTTAAATACACTTCTTGAACTTTGTTACATTAATGTATGTCAAGTATCTACTGACTTCCCTACTCAGGACTCTGGTGGCATCTTATTACTATGTGACAGAAGTTATCTAGCTTTTAGGCAGGGAAGTTTCGAGAAATCTAATCTCAACAAAAGGACAATGCGTGGAGTTTCTAGACCTCTCCCTCCTAAGTCCTAAGGTAATTCTGTGTTGACAAGGTCCACGGGCCCTGTGCCTCTTCTGATATATAAACCATGGGCAATAAATTAGAATATTTCAAGCAGTAATTAAGCTGGGACTTGGATGTTTCGTTCCGATTGGCATCTTTCATTTGACTTCCAGTCAACACAACGACATATTTACATTCTGTGTTAAGCAAAGAATAAACTCTGGGGGAGGGGGGTACAGCTAAGAAACAACTTTTTGCCATCCCAGTACGCAGATTTACAACAGAGCTGTCTGCCAAATTAAGGTTGAGGCAGAGACAAACTGTTTAATTCGCATATTGGAATCACAGGAGCCATTTATTGTGAATAGCTTTGGAGACAACAGGAGTCCTCTGGTTATGTTCCAAGGATTCCGGCTGTATTTAAACATTTCCCTTGTAGAGCAGCACTGATAATTTTGTATGCTACATTTATTTTCAGTTTATCCTGTTTCTTACTCTCAATTATTTATAAGGACCCTCACAGAATCCTGAAATCAACCTTCCCCTTGCCCCACACTGCGGCCATTGTCTTTTCTATAGCATGCTCGGAATTTCATCCGGTGATAATAATCACAGAGGGGCTCCTCTTGGTTTCCTTGTTTGTGCAGCAATCCCAATGGCGAGGCCAGTGAGAAGGTTAAATTAAAAAACAGATTTTCATTAGCTTGGCAGCTGGCCACTCGCCCTGGTGGCACTGAGTGAGAGCTGGATGCCTGCGTTGTTCCGAGGCACTTGGAGGCAGCCAAGTTGGGAAAGCAATACACCTCCTGTCAATCTCTGTCAGCCTTCACTGGTGGTCCTTTTTGGCAGGTTTGTTTCCTTCTAGGTGGTTACAGCAAACAACTGAGTTATCAAATGAGGATAGATTTTCTTTCTTGACTCCTTTGCTCCAACGATCGGGCAATGTTCAGTCACCTTGGGGTAAAATGCATATTCTCTTATTCATTTGGTTCTTTATGCATTCACTTAGCTAAGATGCGAGTTTTGTATTTAACTGAAATAGAGGAAAGCCGTTGGGACTCAAGGGAGACAGATTTGGGTTTGGGCAGGGCGTCACCAGTTTCTAACTGTGTCGCTTGGGACAAATATCTTACCCTTGAGTAATCTCAGTTTTCCCCTCTGTAGAATGGACATTCCACCACTTAGAAGATTGTAAAGATTTGTGAAAGGATTTCGATCTGAAAGGGAACTGGAAGATACTAAATGAAAAATGTCATGCTTGCGCCCTCAGAACAGAAGTTAAGCACTGAGAGGCTGATTTCCTGTAATGTGTGATGTATATAAGATCAAGACTTCTCTCCTGACCAAGGAACATGGTTCTTTGCCAAGACTCTCTCTCCATTCTCAAACAAATGAGTTTACTGAGTGCACTCTGGCCAAACCTCCCCCTAGTAGCTAGGGCATGGTTTGCGAATTGCAATTTCCTCTGCTATTCCTGAATCAGTTCAATTTCAGATAATTTGAGCTTGCCTCAGTTTACCTCTTTATTTAGATTGACAGATTAAATAAATGATTTACTTCTGATGACTAATACAGTGCTGAGCCTTTGTACCAGGTGCTGAGGACACAAAATTATCATCCAACTCTAATCAGAAGTGGGTAGAAGAGAATGTGAAAGTGTCCCAGGTAAAAGTCTTTCTGCATTCTGTAGGAATTAAAATATTTGAGAAGAAGCAAAATGTGCAGAAGCCAGTGAGTCTCCATTGTCATCGTCCCTTGATGGGAGCAATAAAGCATGATGATGTGAAAATGCTTTATTTTGATCATGGAGGTAAAACAACAACAAGAAAATCTGATTGGTTTGACAATGAGAGGCCAGAGTGATTATGCTAATGTTCCAATGATAAAAGGATATCTTTAGGTTGTTAACCGATTATTTTTCTTATGTCCTCTGAACGCCTGAGTACCAGTAACTAAGTAGTAGTGGAATCTTACACAAATCCCTGGTATCCATGAAGGACCACCAGTTCCTCATAATAGAACGCCATGGTGGAAGCAGATCACCTGTTAGGTCTTCTCTAGTGTTAACCCTCTAGTTTTAGGGTTTCAACTCTCCTTATCTATGGAAGCTATAAGAACAATGATAATATAACAACCCAGCCACAACCATGGCATCTAAATGTTTCCTTACAGGAGCACCTGGGTGGCTCCATTGGTTAAGCATCTGACTCTTTATTTACTCTCAGATCATGATCTCATGGTTCATGGGATGGAACCCAGCACTGGGCTCTGTGCTGACAGCGTGGATCCTGCTGGGATTCTCCCTCTCTCTCTCTCTCTCTCTCTCTGTCTTTCTCTGTCTCTCTCTCCCCCCACCCCTGCTTGTGTGCATGCTGTCTCTCAAAATAAATAAATAAACTTAAGAACAATAAATGCTTCCTTACATACTAATGTTTCTTCCCCTTCAGGTCAAACCCTGAATTACTATTGTGATAACATTAATCTCAAAATCAATAAAGATAAAATGAAGTTTGGAGATAAATAGCTTTATATTGACTGAAATGACAGCTGTAGCAGAAATGAGATGGTGGGAAACGCACCTTGATTCTGTGTGCATCATGGACTTAGTTAAAACTTAGACTCTAAATAAAAAGTATTTGAAATTTCATTTTTCTCTTTTATGTAATTAGTAATCAGACTTACTAGGTACCTTTTTTTTTATGTCAAATAAAAAATGATAAAAAGTAGGACCAAGTTGCAAAAGATCAATTGAGAAGCCAAGTAGGATAAAGTGTCTAGTCAGAATGCTGGAAAAGTTGCAATTAAAAAGAGCAGTTTTCCTTCTCTCCATTTTTCTCCCTCTCTTCTTGCCTCCCTTCCTTTATTTTTTCCCCTATATTGCTTCCCCCTCTCCCCCCTCCTCTTTTTTGCTGTACAGTACAAAATACTTGCACTTTGCTTACCTATCTGGTGATGAAGACTGATTCACGGCTTCCTCATTTTGTCACTTTAGCCAAGCTGATACATCTCTCCCAGTCATCTTCATCTGTAGAATGGTACGATCAATAAAATTATCTGCCATAAGGTTTCTGCATGAATAAGATGAGATAAAGTATGTACGTGTGTTTTATAAACCACAGAACACTTGCATGGATTAACATCATTCTGTCTGGTCTGTGGAGAGAGACGTTGCCCTACCCTTCATACTTCCCTCCATCATCCATGCCTACAAATTTCTTTCCCTCTTATTTTGCCTGGCCTATCACAAAACATACACCAATCTGGGTAAACTAGAAAAACCTGCCCTGTTTCTTATTTCAGGAGACTCATTTCGTTCTGCAGTAAGGATAAATGTTTCAGAAACCATGCAAGAATAGAGGGTCGAAAGTGTTGATGCCACCATTTTAAAACCATTCTCCCTTTTCCTGGGGGAAGAGGAAAGGTAATGATTTTCAGTCCTCTTGGGTACATTTGCATCCCTGGTACCAATGGTTCAAATTACCTTTAGAGGACTAGTATGTACAGGCTGGTTATTCTGCTCAACTGTATACTGTTTTCATTGACGATTGGGCCAAACTACTCAAAACTGATTGACCAGTAATTGTAGTTCCCTACATTCTTGGAAGGAGCAGATACGGATGCAGGGCTTGAACTTGTGAACTGTGAGATCATGACCTCAGCCAAAATCAAGAGCTGGATATTTACCTGACTGAGCCATCCAGATGCCCCTGAAGGTTTTTTTTAAGTGTATTTATTTTGACAGAGAGAGAGAGCGTGCACATGTGTGAGTATGCAAGTGGAGAGGGGCAGAGAGAGAGGGAGAGAGAGAATCCCAAGTAGGCTCCTCTGTCAGCACAGAGTCCAACACAAGGTTGAATCCCACGAACCCCAAGGTTCAAGGCCGAATCCCATGGCTCAGGTGAAATCATGACCTGAGCTGAAATCAAGAGTCAGATGCCTAACTGACTGAGTCACCCAGGCAGCTCCTAAGTAATGTTACTTTTAAAATCAAAATGGATGTCTAAGTACGAAGCATTCTTCAGATCACTTGAGAAGCTGCTTGCCTGTTTGTACTTTTGTGTGTGGAAGGCTCTGACTGCTGAGCTCTTTATTTCTGGCACTGTACGGCTCAGTACAAGTGTGTGGGTGCTGTTCCCTAAGCCCTGTCTGTCTCACCTGTGTTTAGAGTTAATTCAAAGTGTGACTCTTGCTCACTTTGAGACAGTATTTGGATTTTGATTCTGTCTTTGTTGGACTTTTTTTGCATTTCTACCAATTATAATAGTGATGATGATAATAATAGTAGCAATTATAGTAACAACTAAGACTTACACGATGTTAACGATATGCCTGGCACTTTACTAACCCCTATACATATATTAATACTTATGGCAACTTGTGAGGTACATCCTATTATCCTTCTCATTCTTTAGAGTAGGAAATGGAGTCACAAGTGTCACCAAAGGCACTTGGGCTAATCATGGACTTTTTCATTACTCTTAGATCTACTTTGGTGTCAATAAGCACAAATTTCATGTTTGTTTCCTTCAATCTACACACAATCACTATGGTTCCTTTCGGGCCGAGTCATGACCTACTTATCCGCTCTGTTTATGTATTCTTATAACAGGAGAAACTCCTCTGGTTTTCAAATTTAAAAATAAGGATAAAATCCAAGAGGAAGGCCTGCCAGCACTCACTCCTGAATGCTTCTAGACTCCAACCAGTTCTGGTGAATTGCAATGAATTTCCTTAAACCATTAAACATGCCATCATCTCTTGCCTGGATGTTTGCAGTAGCTCCCTCTCTGGTCTCCCTGCTTTCATGCTTGCCTCCTTCAATCCATCCTTCACCAGCACCCTGAGTGAGTCAAGTACAAACCAGAGATTAACATCTCCCTGCTAAAATCCCATCAGTGCTTACCCATTATGTTTAAAATACAGATTGCCAAACATGTCCGAAAAGCCCCACCCTGCACCATCCTTGTCAGTCTTCCCAACTCATTTTCATTATCCCTCTCTGTGTTAGTCAGATGCTCCAGAGAAACAGAACTGATGTGTACATATGCAGAAAGAGATTATATGAAATTATCTCACATTGACTATGCATGATGACAAATTCAAATTATGCAGGGTGGGCCGGCAGGTTGGAGACCGAGAAGATATAATGTTCCACTTCAAGTCGGAATTCTGTTTGCTGTAGAACCGAAAGTAGCTGACGTTGCTGGAGAATTCTCTTTTGCCCAGAGAAGGCCAGTTTTCTGTTCTGTTCAAGTCTTCAGTTGATTAGGTGAGGCCTACCCACATTATGGAGGGCAATGTGCTTTACTCAAAGTCTACCCATTCAAACCTTAATCTTATCCCAAAGCACCCTCAGAGGAATACCCAGAATAATGTTTGACCAAAATTTAGGCAATTCCTTGATCTAGCCATGTTGAAACATAAAGTTAACTGTGATGTGCTTCATATTCATTAGATGCCAGACAAGCTGTCCATTTCTAAGCCTCTGTCCTTCTCTGTTTCATCCTTGTATTCCTACTTTACTCTTTCTTGAATGTAATTTCCTCCTGGGAAGAGATTCTACTCTGTCTTGTTCACTGATTTAATCCAGTGCTTTGAAGCATACCTACCATCTGGAAATGCTCAAAATTAATATTTAAAAAGTGGATGATCAATTAAATCTAACCAAAGAAGATAGTACTCCTGGTCCCAAAAATCTAAATGGTCGCCTATGTTGTATCATATTGGAAGCTCAGTGACATCCAGTCTTTCTCAAAATATCTCCCTCCTGAACCATTACAGCAATATTCTTGTCTGCTGACCCAAATCTACAAAGTTCAAGTCACCTCTGGTACATTGTGTACCAATGATCTCTGCTGAGTGTACATGCTACCTGAAGCCTCCTCTCCCATTTCTGTCACATAATTGTATCAACTCAGATTAATTTGTTAGGGGATCCCTTGGGCTGCCATCTTGAAAGATCCTGAGATGCTGACCTTGACAGAAAGATGATTTAGAAAATGTCAGAGGTAGAAGCGACCCTCATAGTCACCACATCTTGCTCTTCTTTTTGCAGATGAAAACAATGAAGCCCATGGGGGGGAAAAGATTTGTGCAAAGCCAGCCAGCCAATTAATGAAAAAGCTCAGCCCAGAAGTTAAATTGTTTTAGTTTAAGGCTCTACTTAACAGAACAGACAAGCTTCTGTGGAAGAAATTTTGTACTGAGTGACAGATCTGAGGGAAAAACATGCTTTAAGGCTTTGGCAAAGGGGAATGTGTATATGCATATATATGTGTATATGTGGGTGAGGAAATCACTGGGGTTTGGGAAAGCAAAAAATAATATCTTTCTTCCTTTCAACTCCAGAACAATTCACAAATAAATGATAAAATCAAGAGATAAAGATTTAAAAAACATATTTGTTTTATTACTGTTAACACTGATTGGAAAATATTATTTCATATGTGCAGCCATAAGGCCTGCTTCAACTGTGGACCTCAAGAAAAAGGTCACTTAAAGGAGAATTCTAGCCAGAGGCCAGAAATAAATATCCAAGATCACTGCTCATTACTGGTGCAGATCAGGCCTGGGACAAGAGAACAAATCTCCACTGCTTACAGCCTTTGGATAAATGAACTCCACCCAGCCACCATATGTGGACAGATGTTTGCCAGAGCCTGACTTCTCACCATTCCAATGAGTTGTTCTTCCTCTGTGTGAAGGCAAAAGGGGCTGTGGGAGCTATCAGGAGTGACTCTCACACCTAGCCAAATCTTTCCAAGAGGAGGGAGGCAGGTAGGAGGATCCATATAGAGACAAGACACCAATGCTAAGCTGAAGAGAATAAGGTTACAGGATGCATTGTTGGGAAGGACTTTTGACTTTCCTTCAGTTAACAGAATTCTTACCAAGCCAAATTTATTTTCTGAGTGATTAAGACACCATTCTCCTGCTAGATCCTCCACTACTTTATTGCCTAAGCCTAAAAGGCAGGGGCTTCTCTTCTTATTTTTCTTTGACTCCCTAGAACTTCACATGTTTCAATTTAATGTATATAGAGAAGCTACTGGCTAAAACTTTGTGGAGAGTGATGGTCTTGGTTGTTCACATTTTCCCTGTCTTTTCTCCTTTCAGTAATTTCCTAATAGAGAAGGACTTCAGTGTAAGGTGTGGGTTCTAAATCTACAAGCCCACTTACTATGCATGTTTAGTGACCTTAGACAATTATCACTCCCCAATAAGTCTCAACGTTCTTCACAAAATTCAAATGATAATTGCAGGGAGAATTAAGTGTGAAAATGAATGTTAGTTTTCTCAGTGCCTGGAATATTGAAGGCACTCAAGAAATGGTTAGTTACAGGGGCGCCTGGGTGGCTTAGTCGGTTAAGCATCCGACTTTCGCTTAGGTCGTGATCTCGCGGTTCGTGGGTTCGAGCCCCACGTAGGGCTCTGTGCTGACTGCCAGCTCAGAGCCTGGAGCCTGTTTCAGATTCTGTGTCTCCCTCTCTCTCTGACCCTCCCCTGCTCATGCTGTCTCTCTTTCTCTCTCCTAGAAATAAATAAAAATAAATAAATAAAAAAAAAGAAATGGTTAGTTACACATGGGGGCTACCTTCATAGATGTGAGGCTCATGCACACACAAGGGCCCCACTCTTGGGTTAATGCTATGTTGCTGCCATCTTGAAATTCTCAATCATTTCTTAACAAAGGGCACTGCATTTTCGTTTTGCACTATTACAAATTACATATCTGGTCAAGATTATATAGTTATTCTAAAAGGATTTGGGTATAAGTTACAAGGAAAGAGGGAGGACCACAGAGGAGAGATGAGAAAAAAGAAATAGTGGCCGGAGATGCACTATTAGTATATATCATCCAATTCCCCTAGAAAATTAGAATATTAAAACTAAGAATAAACGCCCCTTTCCCCTATGGGAATTTTTCCCTGAGAATTGATATAGGATGGGAGGAAACAAGAGGTTAATATATAGGTCAAAAGATCGATGGGCTTCCAAAGGAAAATTTAGCCTATTCCATTATTTTTAAGGACTGACCAGAAAAAGTGGCAAAATATATTAGCTAACTTGACAATAAATTATATTTAAGTAAGTAAATAAATAAATAATAAAAAGAAATTCTTTTGAATAGGCAAATCAAGAACACAATACCAGAAAAATCAAAGTAATACAATAGAAGCCCCTCATTGAAATATTTATGTAACTTTTTTAAAAATGGAGAATAATGTATAAATTATCCACGCAAGTGGTGGATAAGGGTGAAAAAGGCACCCTTTCTAACACAGTGTGTTGGTTTTTCAGAACTTCAAAGAGACTAATTTAAAATAAATTCATATCTCATTTAAGAGATAGGCCATCTAAAATCTTGAGATGAGATTAGGCTCATTATAAATGCTGGTTGATTAGTTCATTAATCCTTCCCTCCAGAAGAAGGGATTCTTGAATAAACCCCACACCTGCCTGGGAGTAACTTCGTCCTGCTGTTTCATGTTCTACCTGTGCAACAACACAAAACAGCCCACACCTTCAGACCAGCCCCTCTCCCCCCCCCCCCCCCCATCCAGGATAGTTCTCCTTCATCCCTAAGTCATTTGTCCTTGGATTAAACCTCCTCAGCCCTGGTCATTTGGCATTGTTTCTACATCCTGCATTATCCTAGCCACGTTTCCTACCTAGGTTCTATTTTTTGAATACGCATCTGAAAATATGGTCACTGACCTTCAAACAATTGTCTAAAAGTATGAGCAGATGAGATCAGAATATAGTGAGTGACAAATTCCTACTTCTATGCCCTCAGATCACAGCTTATCTGATGGTTATCCTGCAATATTGGCAAGTTTTAGCCTTGCCATCAAGTAACAGCTGGAAATGGGGAGCTTGTCATGAAACTCAATCAGAGATAGGCTTCATAGGGTCTATGAGCTGTGACTTTGTGGGTGTAAGGTTCCCAGGAGAAGCAGAGATCCACAGCTCTCAGTGGATTCTCAAAGGGTTTCCGAGGCCTCCCATATTATAGAGGCTTTCAAACAAGAACTACAGTAGAAGGTTTCTGGTGCAAAAAAACTTTTTTAAGTTGACTTAAGAGGGAAATTGTAAAATAAAAAAAAGATAAATATTTTTTTTTCTAAAAATTTTTTTTAATGTTTTATTTATTTCTAGGAGAGAGAGAGAGAGAGAGACAGCGTGAGCGGGGGAGGGTCAGAGTGAGAGGGAGACACAGACTGAAACAGGCTCCAGGCTCCGAGCTGGCAGTCAGCACAGAGCCCGACACGGGGCTCGAACCCACGAACCGCGAGATCATGACCTAAGCGAAAGTCGGACGCTTAACTGACTAAGCCACCCAGGCGCCCCAAAAGATAAATACTTTAAACACTTGTTTGACTTATACACATTTGTAAATTTTATCTGTTTTTCTAGTGAAGCTCAAGTCCTTTTTCTCTTTTGGTTTGGGGAAACTGATTGGAACTCTATGCTTGTCTTATAAAAAACACACCATCAAGAGCATCATATACAAGCTCCCGTTTCACTTGGTTCAAACTGAATGGAAACTTATAAAACCCTGGAGAAGTAATATGAATGAAGACTCTGAGATTTTTTATAAGCCTCTTTTTTAAGTGTATTTATTTACTCTGAGAAAACAGAGAGTGGGGGAGGGAAAGAGAGAGGGAGAGAGAGAATCCTAAGCAGACTCTGCTTGAACAAATGAATCGTGAGGTTATGACCTGAGACAAAACCAAGAGTCAGGCGCTTAACTGAGACACCCAGGTGTCTGATTTTTAGATTTAAACAAACTTGTAAAGTTGTCATGCTCCCATTTAAATCAACAGTGTTTAGTAAATGACCTATCTTTGTCAAGCCTTTACAGAGTATTCAACTTAGTTGAAACAACTCTAATAATAATACTGGATTAAATAATATAATTAAAATTAATGGGGGTCTACAAAAGGAACTAATAATTAGCACCCTTCTTCCTTACCCAGGTTCTGAACAAATGAAAAATAAAACATGGAACAAATATTGAGGTCAGAATATCATGGTCGTAATGCTAGAAGCCAGGTTGAAGAACTGAACTTTAGATTTGTTAGCCAGGTTGGCAGTGCAACTAGGAATTAGGTCAAGATTTAACCACCTGGTCCCAAGAAACAATGGACTTGGTCTGGCCTCCCTTCACAGTGACCAAGGTCCTAGGTGAGCAGAACTAGGCATGTTTATCTAACATAGAAAAGCCAAGGTGAGGCAACCATCCCAGTTTTTTCCCCAACTTTATTTTGTGTAAATTACTTCACCTGCCTAGGGGCAGAAGGAATGAAGGTTCGGAGATTGCTTGGGGAAAATCCCTCATTAAGGAATCAAAGAGTTGGGGGAGAGGGCAGGGAGAAAAAGGAATTCCCCTCTAACAGTAATACTAAGTAATACTAAGGGTAACAGGCTTCAGTAAGACTCAAAAGCAAACTTATCTGTCACTGGGTAGGATTAACTTATGAGAACAGAGGTGGATGGTTCTAATGGAGAAGGCCTCCTGGCTGGGTGTGTTTGGTCCATGTGCTTTTCAGAGGCAATGCGCCTTTGAGGAGTCAGTTAGAAGATTCTATTATCTACTGAGTACGTGCCTGCCCCATCCCGTCCAGGAAAGTTTATGCAGGACTTGAGTTTTTAATCTTCTATATTAAATCTCATGTACTTCAAGATGTAATTTTAGGATATCACTCATTTCAGAGGTACATTAGGCAATAACTTTCCTGCAGGCAAAACAGAAAACCTAACTTTTCTAAAAACTCTAGAACTTCTAGGATGCTTTATGACAAAGCAAACACATTTTATAGTTAATAAAGCTTTAAGAAGAGTAGTACAAAGATATTAGTACAAAATTTACACCCATTGAACTCTACAGTCAGGTGATGATAATTATATTTTTTCAGGATTAAAAACTAAGAAAATACGTGGGCCCAGTACTCTTTGACAAAACTTTATCTCAAATAAATTTAATGAAATATAGGTATTTGCTTAAACTATTTTTCCCCACATGGATCAGCTAGAAGGTTTTAAATATGACCTGGGTGTGCAACAGCATAAAAAAAGATCTAATTATCTTTGCAAAAATCTTAATAGGGAGGTAAGTAATTATTTTAAAAACGTAGTTCTTATTTTAAACATTTCAACCTTTGAGATAGAAAACATGCATATGCATCACAAAATTTTCATTTAAAGTATTCTGATTCTTACCCAAGGTGAGTCAAATTGGGAGTATTCTCTGAACTCTATTCCTTTCCAAGACAGAGGAAAATCACTCGTGGCCTTCTCTTGAACAAAGGGACTGTTTTTTAGCTAAACTGAAGTCTTCTAATCAACACATCCAGATCTCCTTCCCTCCTTGCCATCTTTCACAATTCTGCAAAATATTTGTGATTGGGTATTGCTTCTATGATTTTATAAGACAGAAACTTTTATGAAGCAATATTACTATCGCTGGTATGAGTGGTTTCTAAAACACATTTCTAGAAAAGGTCTGGGAGACTGAAGTGGAGACTATGCTGAATAGATTCATATTTAACTTTATACTTACATACGTAAGTGTTATTGTATTGGCTTTGCAAAGTTAAATCTAGCTCACTGGATATTTAAAAACAGATATGCACAAGAGAAAAGATTACTCTTCTTGGTTGCGGAAGAATCAGCCCTGGATGCCATATTCTTCACTCCAAGATAGTTGCATCATGGTTTAATGCAGTTGTCTTCAAATTACTGGTCACTGGGCTTTATTTCTGTGTGAAATCAATTTAGTGGATGTCAACTAAATTTTTAAAAATAAATAGAGCAGAGTGTAAAAGAAAGAATGGCAGAATGCACTGCACATGGTAACAATAGATATTACTCCATGAAATTTTTTATTTGTATATTTCATGCATCCTGGGTTGCCATGTCAAATGTATTTTGCATTGTAGGATCTTGGTGCCCCCTGCCAGAAACGAGGAGCAGAGATCACTGACCTTTGGACAGCCAAATATGGCCTTCGTGTTTACTATTATGTTTGACTGTGGTGGGGCATGTAGACTATCGACCACAACCTCAACCCTCTGTTTGAAAGTCAACCTTCCCTTAATTTCTGTAATGTTTTCTTCACTATCTTTCCACTTTCCTGGTCATGCATTATTAGCTTTTTCTTGCCCATTCTGTTTAATATTCCTTCAGTATCAAGTACACATTCTTTAGCTGAGCCAAATACCCTTTGTCATTATCTCTCTTCTGTTCTTCTGGCTTCAGATCTCAGTCTTCCAGCTCAGGCACCCTATCCTGTAGCCACACCGAATTGCTCACAATTCTCCACACTATTGGGCCACCCCATCCTCCCAGGCTTTGTCCAAATCACTCCCTCTTTCCCAATCAACCAACAGATTTCCTTCTTGAGAAATACTGTTCATGGGGTGCCTGGGTGGCTCAGTTGGTTAAGCATCCAACTTTAGCCAGGGTCATGATCTCATGGTTAGTGAGTTCAAGCCCTGCATCGGGCTCTGTGATAACAGCTCAGAGTCTGGGGCCTGCTTCAGATTCTGTGTCTCCTTCTCTCTCTGCCTTTCCTCCCCCAAAATAAATAAACATTCAAAAAATTTTTTAAAAAGAGAAATACTGTTCACAATTTTTTGTTTATTACTAATGTTGTACTCTATTACACTTATATGCGTAACATATACTCATATGGTAAAAGAAAAGTTTAGAGAAAGAAGACATACCCTTCCCACCTTAGATGCACTCATACATTCCCCTTCCCTTCCCTTTCCTTTCATTTTAGAAAATATCAATTCTGAACCAAATAGTTAATTTTACTACCCAGTGGTTGGTTTCAGTTCAGAGTAGTCAACCCATTTATGGAGAAACACTGAGAAGTAAGCAGAAAGTCTTCCCTTTAACCAAGTCTCCCTGCTTCGTGTGTCTTTTTCTGGGCTCTTTTACCTTATTAAACATTCCCTTTATTGTGCCTCTAGAATCAACTACTTGAAATCTTACTTCAACTACTTGAAGTACATGCTTCTCCCTTACTAGCTGCTTCACTTGGGCAGGTTCATTCAATGCCACAAATATTTGTTAGTGTCAACTATGTTAGAAACACTGTACTGGGCACTGGAGATACTGACCCCAGGTGAGGTAGACACACTCTGTCTCTGGCCTCACAGAGCTTGGAATCTCATCAGTCTTTTGAGATGGAGACCTTCCTGTTTAAACTAGTTAAAGTTGACTTTGATAAACTGAGATCATTATTACAACCTATTGGGATCTTTTTGTAACTCCATTCTGCTATAATTTCCAAAGGAAAAATCAAGTCTTATTTGAAAACTGAATGTTCCCAGAAGTATGGCGACCTTTTGTGGTATAGTTATCTGCAGCTGATCGGCACGTTCTCAAGCGGTGGTAGGAGTCACAGGTAGATGTCAGTGCCCAGACAAAGCCAAAGTTAGAGTCTATTCCACAGTTCCTTACATGCTTCTGTTTAAGATTTGCACACACACTCCACATGCACCATGCAAATAATAATCTCTTTTAGGGGAGACAGGGCCATATCTTTCATTTTTGTGTATTGTCCACAATTTGAAGATCATGGGTCTTCAATGAGTTATTTTACTGATTATTTGATTGGTGGATAGTTAATATGTTCCACATTTTAAAAAGTGCATCTGGAAACACAGGAGAAGCTATTGTCAGGCACCTAGAACACATAGAAAATTCCTGTACACACAACTTTAACTCCCAATTTCAGTCTGAAGTGTGATGGCAGTGTTAATGGTTAACAATTTCACCATGTACACCTCTGTTTAAATAATATACTTGAAACTAGCAAAACCCACTATTGCCTTTTGAGATTGCCTTTATCAGCATTCAATACCCATCCTATTATAAGATAATTACACAAGATAGTCACAGCTAATTAACATTGTTCCTTAAATAAAGATTAAGTGGAAAGAATTTATCAGTGACTTTAAAATCAGATCATTTTCTCAGCTGGGTGACTCCTGGGCAGATTCCCGATGTCTTCCTGAGTCACTGGCTTTGCCTTCTCCTCCCCTGAGCTGCTTTCAGCTTGCATTGACTTGATGTCTCCGACTATATCGATTGTAAAGCTCTTTGTAATATGTCTGGAGCATAGTGATAGAACAGAACACCCAGCTAGCACTGTCCTCCCTACAGGGCCTTCAGATTGCTGTGGTGCCCAGCCATGCCGGGGAAAGAGAAGGAAAGAATATGGGGGTGGCATCAGCGGAATCCAGCCACTCAGTGTCTGGGTGGTTATAAAGCAGAAGAAGGTTATAAAAGATCCTGAGGGCTAAGCGAGCCTTCCTGGCCCATTCCTCCCAACACCCCAGCAAGACTAGGCCAGACAAAGGGATTGTTCTCATGGAATCCAACTTGCTCATTTTGCACCTTGCACCTTGCAGGGCTAACATTGTAATTTAAGCTTCCTGCCCTGGACATTAATAGTTTACCACTTGCTGCAACCTACACTCAGAGGACAGAGTCTGGGAGAGGGCAGGCAGCTAACTCATAACGTGACACAACCCACGGGAGAATGATGTGTGCCATCACATAGCACTGAGAAAATGCATACTTCTGAGCTTATGTTTTCTTTTTTATTAATGTTAAGCCCACAGAAGTCTGTTTGCTTATTCAGTAAGTGTTACATCATCCCCAAATAGGGTTTCTCAAAAGCTCCCAGAAATTTCTCAAACACACACACATACAAACACACACAGATATGGTGTCTACCCCTTTGTGAAGCAGCTGGAAACTCTAGCTTTATCTACATAAGCTGCTTCATATGAGACAACTGTGTGTATAAATCAACCTGACAATGTGTTGCTTTTTCCTTAGGGGAAAAAGCAGTTCGTCATGAGATGTTCAGTTAGTCTTCTCTCTCCCCTCTTGTCCTCTCTCTTTCCCTTTTTTCATTTGAGTATGTAGGTATAACCATCCTAAGATATTTAACTTTTATTTAAAAATAAGGGTGAAAAGGGGAATCATAGCCAAGTAGAGTAGAAGAAACATGCTTTGGGCACAGCACATTACCACGCCCAGAGTAGGCACTGAGTTCATTCTTATTGAACAAAAACAAAAACAAAGACAAATCAGATCTTGACATAAATCCTAATTCTGACCCTCACTTGCTGTGTGACTTGCCCAAGCTACACAGTATGTCTGAGCCTCACTGTTCTCATCTTCAAAATGAGGAGGGTGCTCCCTGCCATAGAGACGTGGTGAAAATTAAATCCAATGAGATAATGTGTGTGAAATGCCAGGTTCTTATACAAGACCTGGCCAACTCAATAAACAGTTGTTATTGTTTTGCTATCCTGTTTCTTGGCTTTGCTCTGGAGGCTTCTCTGTGGCTTCTCTGTGAGCTACATGAAGCCAAACTCTGTCTACTTCATTTACTTCTGGATATAGAGAAGTGCCCAATTAATGCTCTTCCAGACAACATTTTTCATTGTCTTGCCTTCTTTTACCCCATGGAGGGCAAGCTTTGCCTCTACTTCAGGTTGATTGCCATCAATTACCTCCTGGGCTTAGCTCCTCAGTGACTTAGTAAGCTGGGTTGTTAGGAGAGGTCCCATAGCAAAATGGTGCTCTACACTGAGAGATCTGCAGCTCAGGGATTCTGTACTCTGGGCCTAGGTGCTAGAAGCTTCTTTCTCACCTCTGATGTGCACAGTTGAGTTTGTAGATCTATGGGCTCTTCTGCAGCCACTAAAAAGAACACATGGAAGCGATACCAGTTAATTTGGAAGAGTGTCTGCCAAGTATTGTGGAAAAAAGTAGATGTAACAAAGTATGAATAATATAATCCCATTTTCAGAGAACAAATAACAACAGACAATCCTAAACTGATGTCTTCTTTACTCCCCTGCATATCCATTCACTTGTTTCTCCACTCTGATCGGCCCCCATTCTGATTTACAACCTTATGGACCAAACCAGTGGGTTCTCTGAAACCAATGATTTGCTGTCAGGCTCAGCCAGTCAGAAGCACTGGCAGGAGACGGAGGTCAGGCTGAGTCACTGAACGTCACAGCTTCTTTCAAAACAACCCGTTCTCTAGGGCTTTCCTTCTGCTTCTGGCAACTACCTTGTCCCCTTCTTCCTGTAGTCTTGTGGATGTTCATAGCCCTGGGGTACAGCTCCAGGCCTTCTAGTTTTTGATACCCTATTGCACTTTTGTAAACAATCCCATTATTCGATTCTCTTTGAACAATCTTAATTCGAAGTTGCCATCTGTTTCCTGCTGAGACCCTGGCTAATACACCCTCTCTCCCTGCATGTTTATACATACACATTCACATTTGTATACAATTACATAAACATGGAGAAATGTAGAAAGATCTATACGATGTGGTTACGATGAGATACAGGGGTTGGGTAGAGGGGAATAGTGTGCTGGGAACAATTGAGGGTAGAACGGGAGACGGGAGATGAGAACAAGGAAAGAGAACAAAAAGTCGGCACTAAATTAACCAAAACCAAAAAACACAAAAAAATTATACATGATATCACATTTAAGTATGTATATGGACATATATAGACATTTAATTTAAAAAAAAACAAAACCCAGTGGGTAATGTGGCAAGAGGGACTGAACAACCCAGATTTCCTGGCTCACGGGGTAATGGGGGAAGCAGAGTGAGATGGTGAATATCGGGTCTATAATGCTGAATGCAATGCTCCTAATAAGAAGCACGGTATCCCAGTGGAAGACGAGGTTCTTAAGCAAATTGATGGGCTTCTAAAGAGTAAAAATTCTTTTCTTAGCGATTGAATATGTTCAGAGGGAATAAGGAGCCACACATCTCAAAAAAATCTCTTTTTAGAAACTTCCTTAACTGTAGGGAAGTGAGAAGACACAAAATTATAGTTGAGAAAAATGGCCCAGTCTTATGCTGGGAGAAGTTTGTCTTTGGAGGACAGAACAAAGAACACACTCAGAGCTGGTCAAGTAGTCCTGCACTTTATTCAGTGATAAAAGGAAGACATGATAAGATGGCACTCCCAGTGTTTGAGGGAATGGTTCACTTGGCATGAGGCCAGTTTTATTGGCCAAGAATGACAAGACACATTGAATAGAGGTGTCAGAGCTGTGAGAAGTGTATAAAGCAGAAGTCCAGAGCAGAGAGGGCAGCCAAACTAATGAAGGCAGTGGCTCGTACTCTAGAAGAATGCTCATGCTTTTAGTTTCTGTCCCTGGAACCAGACTCCTTGAGACTCAGAGACACTTCACTATTAAGACAAAGTAATCACATCACACTGACCAGCAAAGAGGCTGCCATATTATGGAACTGTTGTGCCAGCCTTTATAGCTTTCCTAAAGGTCCCCAGTAAACAGAGGGTTAACTTTGAATTTTAGTTAACCAGGGAAATAAAGGAGATGATTGAATTCTAGAGAGATATGGGCCCATTCCAGGGAAAGCTTTGGGGAGAGATCCAATCATGCACTGTCCAATGAACACGTTATAATCTCCAGGTGAATGAACATGTACAGATTGGAAAAAGTGGTGAGCCCCCTCATCCATGAGTTTAGTTTCCTTTTTTTATTTTAGAGAGAGACAGAGACAGAGACAGAGAGAGAGAGAGAGGGAGGGAGGGAGGGCGAGAGAACACAAGCTGGGGAGAGGGGCAGAGGGAGAGAGAGAAAATCTTAAACAGGCTCTTCACGCAGCATGGAGCTGGATGAGAGGCTCTATCCCATCACCCTCAGATCATAACCTGAGTGGAAATCCAGAGTCAGGTGCTCAACCGACTGAGCCACCCAGGTGGCCCTAGTCTCCTTTTAACAGAAGAGTCACTTTTTCCTTATGCTTGATCAGCAACCTTTACTGCCCATTTTCACCAGGAAAACAGGTCAGCAATCAAACACTGCTAAGAGTATGGTATATCCTATCTTTCTTCCCCTGGAGAGTATTATTTAGTCCCTGGATGTCAAATGAATTGCAAATCAAGGCATTTATAACACATCAACAAGTAATTATTGATCATCTCAAATTCTAGAACTGTAACGCTAGAAGAGACCATGGAGATGATTTGTTTCAAATTCTTTATTTCACGGATGAAGTAGCTGAGGGACAAAAGGGGGTAAGATACTTGTTCCATAAGTTTTACAAGCAACATACCCTCAAAATGTACTTTTTGACCCACAGCTAATATGGTAAGGGAATCTGTAGAGTTATAAATATAATAGCACAGTTGCCCAGCCTCCTTCTCATACACACACACAAACACACACACACACACACACACACACGGCATTCATCATCCTACAGCCCATGGAGGCATATCCACCTTGCATTTGTAACCAGGGAAATAGCCTTGTTTCTCAAACTAAAGAGATGATAGGGATATGTGCCAGCACATGATTCAAACAGGAAGACATTGTTCTCAAGCTCTGCCTTCATTTTCTATGATCTTAATTACCTGCCTCACATGTCAGTTCATGGTGCCAACTGATGTCACAAGTGCAGAAACCCATCCCAGAGAATCCTTGCTGCCAGAAGTCCAGCCAAGGGCAACTTTACTGTCCCTGCCTTGCTTGCTAACAATTGTGTCACAAGCTTGGACTGACCACTGAAAGAATCATCGGTTGGAGTGACAACCTTTCAGTTCTGCAGAAAATAAAACTGACTCAAACAAAGAAACAGACGGGAGTTCTTAGAGTCAGAAACATGGATCCATTCACTCTCTGACATTCCATCACAACTTGACCCTGGTGGAGAGAGAAGACTGCTGGCCACAGTGCAGCAATGGCATGACAGGATGAGTGTTTGGAGAGATTCTGATACTCAGGCAAGGGCACTGACTGGAGGCCGATCCTTGCTGATGTAGCAGTATTCCAGTTTGAACTAGTTAACTCAGTAGATTCACTCTAAATCCTCTTGTCGAGGTGAGAAGGGTTGGGGTTGCTGATAATGTTCGTGGCTAACCCAGTAGAGAACAGCTGCCCAAAATAGGTTGTTGTGAATGAATCTGATAAAATATTAAGATCTGGACCTCATCTGTGAGCAGCTAGGTGGGTCTTCTGACCAAAGTGAATGTGATCATTTGGAGAAGACCATAGACCACAAGTAATATTAATAGTCTCATGCACAAGTCTTAGCCCTTAGAGGCATCTTCTTTTCCCAGATTTTCCACCAATCTTTCTATCTTGTCATCTTCATTTCTTGTTGTTACCTCGTCCCATAGAGCCTGTGTGTTCAAACAGGTAAATTGAATATATCTAGAGGCATAAGTAAGTTCTATAGCCTCTTTGTACCTTAGATTCCTCCTCTTTAAAAGGAGGAAAATAGTAATCCTATCTCATAGGACTTGAGTAAGGAGTAAATTAACTAATATATGGTGAATAATGTCTGGCATATAGTAAGTGCTATTTAAATACTTATTATTTATGGGATGGCTGGATGGCTCAGTCAGTTAAGCATCCGACTTTGGCTCAGGTCATGACCTCACAATTCGGTCCATGAGTTCAAGCCCCACGTCGGATTCTGTGCTGACAGATCAGAGCCTGGAGCCTGCTTCAGATTCTGTGTCTCCCTCTCTCTCTGCCCATCCCCCACTCATGTTCTGTCTCTCAAAAATAAATAAATGTTAATATTTTTTAAGTAAATATTATTATTTAGAAGAGATTTAAAAGGTGTCATGTCCCCACATTTGCCTGTGCCTTTAAGGATTTTAAGATTTCTGCTAATTGTGTGCTCATTCATTGAGTTAACCAAGTTTCCACAATTCTCTCTCTCTCTGAGTCATGAGTTTTCATTGTGCACTATAATATATATTCATTATTCCAACATTTCACATTTATATTAGTTCCAGAGGCTTCCTAATGGAGGTCTCTACTGAGATCACCTACATGCCAGGTATTGGGGAACGTGCTAGGGATACAAAGAAAAATAAGACATAAACTTGCCTTCAAGAAACGGATGATCTAATTAGCAAGGAGGTATGCTGACAAGTAATTGCCCGACATTGTGATGGGTCCTGTGATAAAGCACAGAGATACGATGGAGTGTGGGAAGAGGTACCACTAATGCAGGGAGGTGTTGGGGAATGGCTTCCTGAAGTGTGAACAGGAGTTGAGTAAGCGAATGAAGCAGGAGAAGGTGAATTTCTGTAGGTGGAGGGACTGGCATGTACAAAGAAGAAAGGTGTGTAAGGTCATTGCATATTTAGAGCACTATAAATCAGTACTCTACAGACGGGACAATAAATTATACCTGTTAGAAGAATCAAAGGAGAAGAAATGACAGGAAAGGTGTCAGAAAATGAGGATAAAGAGGGGCCTGGTGGCCACGTCCAGAAATGCCACTAATGGATCTTGGTCATGATCAGCAAGTGAAGATGAAGGTCCATGGAAGGATTTTTAAAGAGGAGCAGGCACAGCAGGTTTACATCTGAGAAAAATCACACTGACAGCAGAAGGGAAGGTTTGGGAGAAGGTGGGTGAAGGGGGAGCCATGTGGGTGGCTGCTCACAGGTGCCTGCTCACAGGTGCCTAAGCAGTGACATCATTGCTTTCCTCCTGTCCCCTACCTTCTCTATGCACCCACGGATATAAGGCACATGACCAGACATTTGGCTCCACTGGCCCCCAGTGCGTGGGCATATGACCAAACTAGCCAGAGGTCTCCTTCTTCCTGCTGTCTGTCACGTGACCTTCGTAGCTGTAGTGGAGGGACAGGCGGCACAAGAATTAAGCTAACTCTAATTAGATTAGCTGAATCCAATCAAATGATGCAGCAGGCTAGGTGGGAGATTAGCAAATCCCTGAATCCAAATCTGGTGAAACAGGTGAAGAAAGTTATAAATGAATTAGGTAAGCATTTAGCTCTCCTCAGGAGACTCAGTTCATCTAACAGAACCCCATTTGTGCGTCATGGGCACAGCGCCCCCGATGGCTGTTTGAGGAAGTGGTTATGGTGCTAGTTGTGTAGTCATTCATGGAGTTAACTAAGGTTCCCAAATTCTCAAAATGGTCCAGCCAGCTTCTCTAGCTTCTGAGCTCACGTCTGGGCCTATATCTCTGGATAATGAGAAACACCATCCAGTGAGAAGGTAGCTCCAATTTGCTGGGAATTATAAAACTGTCCCTTTATCAGGTAAGTGTTTTCCAAACTTGGAAGGTTTTAGAATTAACTACAGAAAGGACAAATTAAACAAAACCCACACTTTTAACATTTTTGTGTTGAATTTAAGGCAACCCCTATGTGCCTGCTAGTGAAACTGTAATGTTTGTAAAGTGTTTTTAATGTTAAAGAGATCCTGGCATAGACGACCTTGTAATTTACCATGTGATTCTAGTTTAAATGACTAATTAAGTGGTTGATTACAGACTAAAGCTTTAAAGTTGAAAGTTCCAAGAGAGGTTGGCTAAGTTTGTAAACAGCACTGAAAGATTTAAGAGAACTTTGGGGTCATGATATTTAAAAGCTTAATTTATTAGATTTATAAGAACTGCTTAGGTACTTGGGAAAGTTTTGCTTGTTAGTCAAGCATTTGAAGTACTTAAAAAGAAAATCATATATATTACATTCATAAATGCGGTTTAGACTGTTTAAGGGAACTTAATTGCCAAAATTGTAAAGTACCCCTTAAAATTTTATTAGATTTATAGATAGAATAATAAGATTTGTAGTTTGAACTTAAAAGCTAAAGAAAAAAAAAGAAACTTCATTACTTCAGTGTCCTGAATATTTATCTTAGAAACCAAGTAGCTGCAAACAGTTTTTTATGTGCACAAAGGCTGGCCTCGAGGACCCCAGACAACTCCTGCTGACTTCTTCCTGGGATTTGTTCGAACTGAGGCAGGGTGTGAGACTTCTTTTCCTCTCCAGGGTTGAGCTGAGAAGCTGGGAGCTGTGTGTGAAGCAGCCTTACTGCTCAGAGAGAATTGAGTAGGGCAGGCAAAGTATGTTTGGGGGGTATCGTGGTCCCATACCCCAGTCAGTCCAAACACCAGCACCTGTGGGCTGTTCAGGGGAACGAAACATTTCCATTTATTGGTTTTAGCCAGTTGGAGTTGAGTCTCCACTACTTCCAGCTAAAGAGACCTTCCTGAGGACAGGAAGAAAGGGAGCCATTATGGTCCTGTGGGTAGAATTAAGCTGCATCATTTGAAAACAAAACAAAACAAAAACACAGCAAAACAAAACAAAAAAACAAAACCCAAACCCGCAACAGATATTTAATATCTTGGTTCTCACATCTCTTTATTGAAAGGAGTTTTCTTACCATCTTCCTGACTTGTGACAGTCTGGATGTTTGACCTTGCCCTCTCCTCTCTAGAGAATCCTCCCCTCACCAGAGCCAAGGAGGTGGGTGGCCCCAGTAGGAACCAGAAGGCCAAGGTGCAGATCCTTCCTGTCCTTTCTTTTGTCCTTGGATCAAAAGATATGGGAGCTGGAGGAGGCACAGTGGTGTGAGAGAATCACTGGTCCCTGAATACTTTTTTCTCAGTTCATTATGTGACTAGTCTCCAGATTTAGGAAGAAAATACTCTGGAAGAGTTAGGAGTCTCTAATTATGACTTTGAAACTCAACAGAGTACAGTTGAAAAAGTACCTGTGTCCTGACTTCAACAGTTAAGGGACTAGGGTGCCATTAATCAAAATTAGGAACTCAAAGGAGCAGAGTTAGGAGGGGAAAAAGAGGGGTTGGATTTGGTTTAAGAAGAGTTTGAGATGCTGTGTGATGTCTCGTTGGGAGTGCCTTTCTGGCAGGGTAAGGTTGGGTCTAAAATTCAGGAAGCCAACAGGCACGTGGGTATCAGGATGCAGCGTAATTACTATTGACTCTGTCACCACTTCAGTCCGCCTGGCTGTTGTAAGGCATCTTGCTAAGCATGAGACAGGGCGCTGTATCCATTCCAGGAATAAGCTTGGCTCAGGTAACAGAAAACCATCATGAATGGTCCAAATAGCTAGGGATACTTTTTTTTTTGGTTTATATACTTTTAATTAAAATTTTTATTGAGATATAATTGATGTATAGCATTTCAGGTGTAGAACATAAGGATTTATATATATGTATATATATATAAAATAGTGAAATGATTATTTTAATTAAATTTCATTAATGTCCATCACCACACCTAGTTACAGGTGTTTTTTCCCCTTTTCTTTTAATGAAAAGGGCTTCTTTTCATTATTACCTAATAAAGCACCTGGAAGGGGGTAGCTACTCGCATGGGCTCTGGGGCTCAATGACGTGAAAGCTGGTGTGTCTGCCACCATCTTGGCATTTCCCTCCTGGTCTCTAGGTGGTTGCTGCATCTTCTAGGCACAGAATCTGCATTCAAGGCAAAGGCAAGAGGCAGATGCAAGTTCTATTGTTATCTTTTATTAAGAAAGAAAAATCTTCCAGATCTTTTTCGGCCCGTGAGACCTCTCCTTATGTTCCATTGCCTAGTGTTGGATCACATGGCTGCCTCTAGCTGTGAGAAGAGGCAGCACATGAAAAGGGAATTCAGGCTTATTGTGGCTTCAGCCTGTAAATTATAGTCCCCACCGTTGGGACTTTACCATTTTGTGACTGTTAGTCCCTTAACTAGGAATCCAGAGCCCAAACCTCAGCCATGGTGGATGCCGTTATTAGGCTGTTGACTTAACGATCTGCTTGACCTCCTGTGATTTATTTTCTTCCTCCCTTGAAACGTTCTCTGTAATCTGGAACTCATTTTCCAAAGTCTGTATGAAAAAAAGATATTGTTAATATCTGCAAATTTTGGATCTTCCAAACATATAATCTGACAGTCACAAAAGTCTCCAAACTATCCATGCAGAATATAAAAGTGGGGACTTTGACCCGATGGAGAAACTTTGTAAATGGCAGAGCCCCTGTGACTTTTGCTAGGACTCTGGTAAACCCTGGTTGTGAAAGTCATTCGGGGAGATTATTTCAGGGAATTTGTAAGTAGGTAGGACACCTAGCCTGGGCCGTGGAAGGCTTGTCTGAGGCTGGAACGCTGTGCAATTTTGAATTCACCAGAAAGTTCCGGGTTCTGTCTTGTGCTACTTGGACTAGTGAAGTATCCCTCTTAAAGCAGCAACACTGCAGGGGCGCCTGGGCGATTCAGTCAGTTAAGCATCTGATTTTGGCTCAGGTCATGATCTCGCGGTCTGTGAATTTGGGCCCCGTGGTGGCCTCTGTGCTGACAGCTCAGAGCCTGGAGTCTGCTTTGGATTCTGTGTCTCTCTCTTTCTCTGCTCCTCCCCTGTTCATGCTCTCTCTCTTTCTCTTTCTCAAAAATAAATAAACATTAAAAAAATTTTTTTTAAATGGCAGCATTGCAGCAATTAAGATCTTAGCACAGTTGGAAAAGCATTAAAGAATAGCCTTACAAGAAAAGGAAGAAACACTTCCGTGATTTCTCCAGTGCTCAGGGTTGCTATTTTTAACATAAATAGGTCAAGGCAGGACACTAGGGTGTAAAAGTTAGGTCCACATTTATGTTTGAGGGACGCATAAAATCAGAACCTGTGTCAGAAGAGCTTTGGTCTAGTGTTCAAATCTCTCTCTTGTTATGAAAGCTTCAGTGGGGGCCTTGCTTTAGAACGTGCTCCTGGAAAGACACTTGATTCCACCAAGTTCTGGACTGAAAGGTGAGTGCCATTTATAGTACTTACTGTCCATCAATCCCATAAAGAACCACTATCACTGCATGTAAACTTTATCAGTTATTGCTTGACTTCCAATTTGATTTTCTGTTTTGTTCGGTATAATCAATAATGCTATTCATTTCCTGGTAGGAAGCTTACATAAATATTCCGTTTTAAAAATATGTTCCTTTAAGTTGCAACGAAAGCTCTCCCCCAAATTTGCTTCCCGTATCAGACATTTAGACACCAATATTTTTCCACGGATTTTCATTGTGCTTTTGGAAAGGCTTTGTTTTAATGGTCACTTGATGTTGATTCAGGCAAAACTCCTAGTGCTCTGAGCAGAAGATATCCTCAGCCTGTAACTTCTGTGGTGTGTCATTCATATTTCGTAGGATCCAAACATGCTCTAGGAGCTTATTAACCCCACAATGAGATGGAGCATTTTACTCACTAAAATTCCAGGGCCTGATCTCTATGAGATTAATAGGAGTCACAAGACTTTTCCCGGGGCTCTGCGTGAAGTGGGGGGGTCATGAATTGGGAGAAGAGTCCATGAGTGGAATGACCCGGTGGGAAAGAAGGAGGGGCAGTCAGCATGGTGATGTAAAAAGAGAAAGTCAGACACACAGAAATACACATGGAGAGAAACACACACGAAGAGAATGTGTGGGAGAGCGGCTACTGTGTTCTTTTGGCAGGAGGATGCTTCCTTAGAAGTTTTTGGATGTTTCACTGCGTAATGTCCTATTTATATTCATGCACAACTCTTTCAAGAAACCCAAATATAAAGATTTAGATAAAGTATTGAGACTTCTGAGGTCAGGTGTGTGTTATTCTGGGTGATTCAGCCAGGGACCCAGACTAGCCTCAAGGTCACCCAGACCTATTTGGGTTTCATCCATAATTTCAACCTCTTCCCCTCATGACCACCCCTTCCTGTCTGTTCTCCGGTTCCCGGGAAAAATTATTTCCTTAAAGTGGGGCATCCCCCCAATGAATTGTGATTTGTCCTAGACAGCATGTGTATCATGGGAAGAGTATCTTGAACTTGGAATCAGAAGTCCTAGTTTCCAATCCCAGCTGTGCCATTTGCTAACTTCTCACCTGAGTTTTCATACCTACAAATGAGGCTACAGCACAAGGTTGTGAGAATGAAGTAAAATAATGTCTGTAAACGTTCCTTCCACCCGCGTCTGGCCCATAATGAGTTTAATGGATCTCACATGCGGATCAGTGGAGAATACCTAAATTATACCACAGGACTATTTTTACCCCAATCTTCCCATATGGGGTAGAAGTGAAGAGTCGTTTCTATTACTAATATGATTTTTCTAATCAAGGGCCATCTCTGGGGTCATCAATAAAAAAAATTCCAAATTAGTATCAACAGACTCATTATCCTCTCCCCCGCCCCCTTAAACACAAAACTAGTTAAATGTTTTTGTACCAACAGGAAAGTTAGGGGGGCAAAGCTGGGGGAATTATATCAGATGCTTTCGGCTCTATGTGTATCCCCAGCCAGCCCACTGTGAATTTTTTTTTCTCCCATCAATTTGGCCAAGGGAAACCTTGGGTCCCTGAGCCGTGAGCACTCTGGTAGCAAGATGCCCAGTGCACTTTATATACGCAGCAGTTGTAGTTAAGAGCAGATGGCTTCTGCCCATGAGACTGAACACATGGAGAAAGAGATGAAAGGGACCTGTTACAGCGTCCTGGGCTCGCTTCGCAGAGCAGAGCATGTATACACATGGCATTCACAGCCACGGATCTCCGTGAAAACAGTGGTTGCTGAGGAGACCCCTCACCTCACTGCCCACGTACACTTCAGCTCAGCACTGCCGCCTTGTCTAAGGAATGTCAGGGATGGCATCACCATGCCGTCCCCGCAGTGAATGCCAAAAGGGTACCCCACAGGCTATCCCTTGGTCTCTAGCCAAAACAATGACATCTCATCGATAAGCACAACATTCCACAGTTTCCATCAGGGAGAGAAGCAGTTAAGGCTTCTCCGGTATCATTTCTTACATTGATGGTGATTCCAGAAATAACCTCGGACACTAAAAAAAAAAAAAAAAAACCAAAAAAAACCGCGGTTGGGTACGAGTGCACAGAAGGAACTCAAAGGTAGCTGGAAAGGACGTTTTTCTTCTAATCCTCACAATGTCAGCCCACAGATCTGAAACAGGGCATTGTCCTTCTTTGTTAACGGAGCCATACGATCGCAGCCCCTTAGTTCCGTGGCACCTGAGTTCTGCCCTTGCCTTTACGTGATCAGGACCCTGCGACCCAATGACTTGACCGATGCCACATCTCATCAGGGTCAAGGTCAAGCAAAGGTCTCCCAGTTCTTATACTACTGTTCTTTTCTTTCTTTCTTTCTTTTTTTTTTTTTGGCCCCACTTAACGGAAATATGTGAGCCTTTGTAGGGACAAAGGCAAAGAAAGAAAACATTTTGGACTATAGCTTTCTAAACCTTTTTTTTTTTTTAAGGAAAAGGTATTGACATTTCAATGCTTAGCACTTTTAGCTTCCAAAAAGGGGCACATTTAAAAACCTCTGAGAAAGGGCCATATGGATATCTAATTTAAAAGGGGACCACAGACTGGATGCTGCTAGATTTCAAACTCTGCTTTGGAGTCAGAGACCAGTGATTGGTCCAGTTGAGCTTTAAACACAAAGTCCTTTCTCCCTCCCTTGTCTCAGTGAGGAGAGCTTTTTGCCAGTGGTCCCCCTTCCTACAAAGCCCAGTTGATTTTTGTATATCTGTCAAATAAGAGATACCATCTAGCAAATACTATGCCGTTTGCATTTCTCTTTAATGATGTATGCGGCTTGCATTAATATGGAAATAGATGCAGCACCAAGGCACTTTTGAATTTGTCAGGGCTGTTCTCATGTGACAAAGTTTTCATGTCTCCGATCATTGTACAGTGCTCCCTTGATTTTAAAATCCATGCTTACCTGATGTATTGTAATTATGGGATCAAAAATGACAGGGTGATGCTATTCCAAAGCTAAAATGAATGATAATAATACCTTAGGTTAATATAGTGTCTTTCTTCTGGAAAAGTGAAAGAGCTTTTGCATATATTATTTCATGTGAGGTATTATTAGCCCCATTTTACAGATGGAGGGCTAGAAGCAGGTAGGTTCCCTGACTGAGCCAAGGTCAGCCAGGTGCTCTGGCTACCGAGCCACCATAGCAGGAACTATAAAAGGACCCTTTTCACTGCTGAACTGCCTTAGCATTTAACATATGTCATGCAGAGCACACATTGCTATGTCCCTCTCGTTGTGAATGACACTGTGGTGTCTAATCTTTCCTCCTTGGTCTTTGATAATCACATCTGTTCTTTCTTTCCTTCCTCCTTCCAAACCCCACCTTTCTTCCTTTCCTCCATAAACGTTACCCAGTAGCTTGGCATTCTGGTAGATTCCACAAAGTGAAGGAAGGCTACATTCTTCTTCCTGCACTTCAAGAGCTCAGGGACTGGTAGGAGAGCCAGAGAAACTAGCAGGCAAAATTATCACACAATGGCGTTTGTGTGCTCAGGGGGTCTCCCAAGGCGGGAGGCGTAACAAAGACTTGGAGGGACAGAGGACCAACCCAGGAACGCTTTTAAAGACAAGGATCCTATATTATTGCAATTTGTAAGTTTCCCACACCTACCTAGCGATATGCATATGCAGTGAAATATGAAAATTTATATTCTAAATCAGGCTCACGAGCTGTTAAGAAAATTAATTCCGTCTCGTACCTTGGCAAATAGATCCTTGTAATAATTTGGAAGGCTGACTCCTTAGAGTTCTAAGCTGGCAGCGTGGAGAGAGCGAGCCCTGCCCCAGCCTGCGCCACTTAGCCTGCTTCCCTTCCCTCTTCTCATCCCAGGCTGTGGCTGCACCTGGATGGGCTCCTGGCTACCTGTGTGGAGACCCAAGCCCACAAGTATAAGCTCCACTGAAACAACTTGCAAACATCAACCAGTGGCTGAAAAGGGCACGTACGAGAGCGTAATCTACCTGAGGAGGGTGGATCCTGAGAAGAAGCCCACTTTCAGTTCTGAAAGAGAGTTGAGGGCAGCTGGACAGGGAATTCTGGAGTTCAGATTACCTGGCACATATTTTTAGAAGAAGAGGTCTGGATGGGCACCTCCCCTTGGTCTCATGGGCTCCTTGCCCGATGTGAAGGGTATCACTCTAGGAGGACCAGAGCAGAGCCTCAGGCAGGTACACCCCTGCCAGCGCCTAAGAACAGTGCCACAGAGTGGAGACTTCAGAGCACAACCCATGTATCTTGCCACAGGCTGGAAATGCCTTCGAATTCTCTAGCGTCATTTTAAGAAGTCACACAAAATTTATTTCTCCCTAACCCATCCTAATAATGGCAGGGGTGCCTGGTGGCTCAGTTGGTTAAGTGTCCAACTTCAGCTCAGACCATGACCTCACAGTTCATGCATTTGAGTCCCACATCAGGCTCTGTCCCGACAGCTCAGAGCCTGGAGCCTGCTTCGAGTTCTGTGTTGCCCTCTCTCTCTGCCCCTCGCCTGCTCATGCTCTGTCTCTCTCTGTCTCTTAAAAATGGGTAAACATTGAAGAAATTAAAGTACCTTTAAAAAAAAAATAATAATGGCAGATCTAGTTTTTCAACTGCTTGGATCAAGACCTTTATAAGTCATCCTTGACCTTTTCCCTAATACCTCACTTCCATGGACAAATATTGACACACACACCTCTGGATGCTTACCTTTTCTTACCACCCTCACTGCTACTGCAGCAGTCTAAGCTATCTTCGTCTCTTGTCTACACTTTTATAAGAGCCTCTTCACTGATTTTCCTACTTCCACCCTTGTCTCCATCTTTACGCCTCTTACAGCCAGGGGAAGCCTCTTAGAATCCAAGGCAGATCAAGTCTGTCTCCTGCTTACTTTTCCAATGGATTCCCAAGCCATTCAGCCTAAAAGCCGAACTCTGCATTTCTCACCTCCTATATTACCTCCTACTGATTTTCCCTTCCAGTCACCCAACTCCTGCCACAGTGGCCTCCTTATTGTTCCAGGAACCCACAAATCACACCACCACCTCAAGGACCTCTTACGTGCTGTGCCCCCTGTTTAGAATACTCTTCTCCAAGACATTCAGTCACCTTCTCTCTCTCATTTCCTTCAGGTCTCTGCTTGAATTCACCTTTCTAGGCAATCATATACCTAATCTGCACCATGATCACATTCCCCACATCCTACTTCATTTCTTCCACTGTGCTGATCATAGAAAGCATATATCATAGACATGTCTTTGTTTTTATATACATCTCACCACAACACAATACAGAATGTAAGTCCCATGAGGATAGAGAGTTTGATCCATCAAAGACTAAAACCATGTAAGCACACGGTGGCCACTGAATACGATATTATTGTATGAATGAATTCATTCCAGAATTCGGTTCTGAAATGTATCCATTATTGTTTTAAGATTAATTTTTTTACTTCCTTAAATTAAAATGGAAGTGTTAGGGGAATGAGTCTGTGATATTGATAGTGGCTGGCATATTACCTCAAATATCTAGACTGAAAGCAATGAAAGCTAGTGTTTGGGAAATGTTTGTTTTATAGAGGAAAGACTTATATTCACATTAGTGTCAACCTTGACATATTGTCTATAATTCTGAACCTAACCATGTCCCATCTTCCATTCTCTTTGGTGCTATGTTAGGTTAGCAGAAGTCAATTTGCCCTCTTATGACTGATTTAAGTAGTATGGTGAACTTCCTCAAGGTAACCTATGGCTTTCATGATCCTCTTCCTCACTCTTATCTGTGCTATATTCACATGTCCTTGCTTATTTGTTATTTTGAAATGCTATCTAATTATGCCCTCCTAATATAACTAATTTCCATAAACCACCCATAAACCCCTAGTCATTACTATAGTCAAATCTTGTCTCTACAAATTGTAACCTCCTCAAGGTCAAGGGCTATATGGTGTTTTCTTTTTTTGTTCTCACCTCACATGTCCCACATCAATCCGCCTCCCAACATAATATCAAATGAGTCATACATATGTTAATTGTTGCACAATAAGTTAAAGTCACGTAAAAAAGAAACGAAACTACCTTTGTAAACTGAAACTTCCGGGAAGGCTGAGCTCTAACACAAGTGGTCAGTGGAGTCGGCATATTTTGTTGGTAATGTTATTCATGGTTCTTCCAAGATTTTATTGTTAATCCTCCTCATTATTTTTATACTCATCATGGGTTGCTAAACTCAGGCCACTTAAAGCAGAGGAAGGGAGACTATCCACACCTTTACCAATTTTTTTCTAAAAGGATATATGTTTATTATGGAAAATTTTGACAACATCAACAGGTGAAAGGAGAAAACAAAATCCTTCATGGTCCACTCCCTAGGAGTTTTCATTGCTGGCATGGTATCTGTGTCCTTCCCGTTTTTGCTTGATCATGATGAACTTATCACTTTGTTCCCAATCTTAAATTTTTAAAATTATTTACACAAGCAATAAGTCAGCCTCATTTTAGAAAATAAATATGCACAGAATCAAAAAGAACAGGGGGCGTCACTTATAATCTCACCATTTAGAAGTTTCCACTGTTAGTACTTTAGGAATTATTCTTTCGCAATTGTACCTATGCAGATTATGTTTCTACCAAAATACTAAAATATGATTTTACAGTATTCTATAAACCTGTCATCACTTAGTAAATCATATCATTAAATGTTTTTTATGTCATTATCATGATTTTTGTAACTACATATTATCCTATTATATAGATGTACCAAAACTTAGTTTTTTATCTCCTAATATTGAGCTCATCTGTTGTTTCCTCTTTTTATTTTAATCTGAAGTGAACATCCATGCAAGAAAGCATTTGTAGACAATCATGAAATTTGTGGTTGTGAAATAGCAGATGCAATAAACATCAATATTATTGGAGCTATGTTTCAAAGTAGAATCTTCTCTTGACTTCTCTTTAACTTTTTCATGTATTCTTGATCATGTTTCCACACAGAACATGGGCATCTCCTATTGAGTCTTTTCCCGTCTAGAACATTCACCACTTACAGCACACTCACACCTGATTATACGCTGATTGGTCTCTGCTATATATAAGGCAGACAGAACATCATCTTGAACATGGTTTCGATTTTGATGCATGTTTTGCTTATTCAACACACAAGAGCAATTTTGCTAAATCAAATGACATCACCAACTTCCCCCATTCCAGTTCTCTAACTGGTACCCCTGTGAACTCTAAGACTTTGAAAATTAAACTGGATATGTTAAATTCATGAAAAGTACTTTTTGCTGGTCTTCAGTGCTACAGGTTTTCTTCAATCAACATTAGTTCAACACTAAAACCATTATTACCAGGAAATTGCTGCTAGCCCCAAGTGTAGCCAATTTGTGAAGTCTCACACACGCATAAATAAACATACTTATTGTAATTCTGACCTTTCATCTCTTTTCACTCTTTGAGATAAGCCAGCCAGACTCTCAGGCAAAGAAACCAAAAACAACAGGGTTCTTTGCAAACTTGTTAGGAAAATAGGAAAGAAATCAGTAAGAGCCCACACTGTCTTGTACCTGGGTGCAGGTGAGATGTGTTTAGATTGATATATGTGGTGTCATTTTCTGGACCATTAAAAATCTTGTCACCTCCAGAATGAAATGCTGTAGTGATTTACCAGCAGATGACATAACATCGCACTATCATTTAGAAAGAGAAATGAGAAGCACAAGTATTGAACCGAGCATATTTTTAAGTTTATCACCTTAAAAAATAAAGATATTCTGTGCAGGAGAAAACCTGTAAATTTATTCTCACCGATCAAGTTCTTCATCTAAATCATTTTGATTTAATTGACAAACTAAGCTTTGGAGGAATAAACAAGTGAATGAGAGAAAAGCTTTTACGAACAGGGCCAAGAGAATGCTTGGTAACAAATTGCAAGCTCTTTGATGTAGGTTTTCAAGGCCATTTAAGCGTTTTTTTTTTTTCCTGTTCTTAAGACTTCATTCACCTTTAGACAGAGCCAGAGTAAGAGGACGCCAAAACAATCAATTTTGTTTTTCTATTTCACATAAGCCTCTTTACATGGCGGTAGAGGTAGCAAAGCCTCAGAAATTGCAGGGACTATCTGTGGCCCATCCAAACAAGTTAAGGCAAGCTGAACTTCCTGAATCTTTCTCTTGTGACCTTTATGTGGTGATATACACGTGGCCTAAGCAAGAGAGAAAATAATAGACTTTGAAGACTTTTTCTTAACATAAAAGGGATCCTTTAGATTTTTGTCATAACAAATCTGGGATTCATTATTTAAACAAATAAAGATAGAGGCAAAATTTTGTAATAAACATTATGTATAAATGTCTACTAATGGAGTCAGTATCTATCCAGAAACCATTTGCAGAGTCTAAAGCTTTTCATGATTAATAAACATAGTCAAATATAATTTGTCATAACCACAGATGCTCTATTCAGGGTTAAAACTAGTTTTTAGAGTTGATATTAATTCTTTCTACAGCACTGGAAAATTGGAGGATAACTAGTAGAAAATAGGTTGTATGAAACATCCTCGAAGTCCCCAGGTCTAAAAACACCTAAGAAGAATACATAAGCTGAAGATGAAAGAAGGAGTTAATGTATTTTGTGTTGTTCCAGAAAAAAAAGTGAATGAGCCAGTAATTCTTCTGGGGACTCTATCTTTTTTTGTTTTTATTTTTTTTAAGTAAGCTCCACGCCCAGAGTGGAGTCCAAGGTGGGGCTTGAACTCACGACCCTGAGACCAAGACCTGAAATGAGATCAAGAGTCGGATGCTTAACCAACTGAGTCACCCATGCTCCCCTGGGGACTTGATTTTCTTTAGCATAAATGCTGAAAATGTAATTTTAAGGCACTGCTTAGTCTTTACTGTGTAAATGTTCCTTTTGTCATAAGCATGTAGACCAGAGACTTTCACCTGCTGCAGGATACTAACTTGGAGGCTGTATTTGCACAAGATGACCCCATTCTCTTGGTTCTAACTAATTGCGCCAGGCACCACACGTCTCAGATCCACTTTCTCAAAAACCCAAAGAAAGAAACATAGTCAGATGGCGGGGAACAGCGGAACTGGCTATAAGATCAGAGTCAGCCTAATGGTAAGTCAGTGTTCCTGGAGCCTGTCGGATGAATCCAGTCTGGAAAAAAAAAAAAAAAAAAGTGGATGCTGAGGGAGAAAAACTGATAAGAAACTGAAAGCCCAGAGAAAGTGATGGAGGAAAAAATAACTGGTGACATTCCAGATTCTGAAAGTACAGAAACAGGTTAGCCCAGATGATTCTTTCATAACCCCTGCTCACCCCCATTCTCTTTGTAAACTATTTTGAGTGGATTTTCTATTCCACGAAGTCAAAAATCCCAAAGGAACCCAGTAAGTAACTTGGACTCTGCCTCATTTCTTTCCCCTGCCCCCAGATGCTAAGACAGGGACAAATGAGAATAAGTTATAGAGAAATGGATCTCATTTAATGGTTCAACCTGTTCAGACCCAGAACTGCTGTCACTGAAAGCATTGAGGTGGCCTTTATAATCCTTGTTACTTGTGTTTGTTTGATTTGTTCAATTTATAATCTTTGGTTATAGTCAGAACAGTAGTTAAGTTTGAAAAATAAAAGTCGTTCCCTAACTTTGTCTACATGTGACCATAGCCCTCGCTGATTGCCCCCAATCCCACCAATAATCTTGGTCTATGTAAGTATGTTGGGGATGTAACTCTATATGTAAAAGCTGTCTGACCTTGGGGAGTTTTCTAAACCCCTCAAAGCCCCAGTTTTGTCACCTGTAAACTGGGTCCACAATCCCTTCTCTAAAACCTTTGAATCAGAAATAGTTCAGATTTTAGAATCATAAGATGCAGAGAGTTCATGTGGTTTATATACTATATTTTATGTAGATGCCTCACTGAGGTTTGTGCAAATGCTTGAAAATTATGCCATGTCTGCAATGAAATATTTCGATATTCATATCAACAGGCATTAAGACTGTAAGTAGGCCTCATATCAATCCAGATCAGATCTTGCTTTCAAGTGAGTCAAGTGGTCTATTGCCATAGACCCAAGAAAACTTTTTCGTGTTTCAAAACTTTTTGGATTTCAGGGTTGTGGGCAGAGCCTATGACCTGCTGTATTTACCTTTTAGGGGTGTTGTAAGTTGGAATGTGACCATGTCTGTGCAGCACTGGGAGCAGGTCCTTCTTATCTGTTTTCCCACCCACTTCTTCTTTGGATTAGATTTAACATTGACACCAGGACCCAGCCCATGTGTCTATGGCCACCACTTGGTTCTCATAGTTTATTTCTGTCCCCCATTCCCTCCCTACCTTGAAGAACAATTCCAGTCCAGCCAAGCCCAATCTGATTATGGAAGAAACTTCAATGACAGCTACAAACCAGCTGAACTTCCCATTTAGAAAGGTACTGGGCATAGGAAGTGTTCTGTGTTAGATACCATCACAACTATTTCCACTACTACTGGTGGTATCATTATTGTTTTTCTGCCCCAGATGCCACTGCCTCGTATGGTTCCATTTTTAAAGAGAATTTATGTCCTGAGTTCTTTCTACTGTCAACACAAAAGCATAAAAAATGAAAGATCTGGGAACAGTAAACAAATAGCTTCCTTTCCAGGTGACAGTATAGGTAAAAAGAAAGTAACATGCAAATTTGCTTTCATGGTCATCCTGATCCTGACTGTCATCACACCACTGGTGTGATGGGGTCTAATGATTACAGAAAGAGCACTGGAAATTGGCCATTTGGGTCATCACCTTTGACTCAAACAAAACCGCACAATGCATACTCTTATAAGAGCTCTTGGAATATTTTTTAAACATCTTAAAACATCTCAAACTTCTCATGAAGAACAATCAAAACTTTGGCATTGAGGGGCTCTCCTTTCTTTCTTACCCTCGTAGTGTCTTATACTTGGGGAGTGAGGCCCTGAAAAGCCCCAGACACCCCTGAAGCATCCAAAGGAAGAAAAAAGTGATGTCTGTATTGAAGCCAACACAACTCTGTCTTTCTATCTTTCTTAGGTAACCTGGAAGGCTAAGAGTTTCTACGTGCTGCCCTTTGAACCACTTGAAATTGGAATTCTGATGAAAATTTCATTTCTCTACCTCTCCCTTCTCCTGGAAATAATCTCTAACTCCTCTTTTTTTTTTTTTTTTTAACCATCACAATGAACCAAAATCTAAACTTTAAAAGCATAAGATAGACCAGCAAAGGATAGTTAGGGAATTTATAAGAGGAGAAACAGAGAGTTCAAAATGCTTCGTCAACACTAACAAGATTGACTGACAGCACTCAAGATTGGTAGAAATTTTCAAGAGCACAGTCACAAATGACAGTCTACGTAGGTGAGACCAAACCTTCCTGTGCCAAAAAAGGCCTAATCTGTTGCATACCAACAAGAAAGGTATGTAAAAGTCCATTGATTTAATCTCATTAATGGTTAACCCCCTCAAAGCACTGACGTGAGAAGTTTTCCACAAATTTGCTTCTAAATAAAAAGAAGAATAATCAAATTTAGAATTAAGCAAATTGCCTTAGCCTGCCATTTTAAAACAGCACAAGTAATCTAACTAGCTAAATTTATTAGAAGTAAATGTGAATGAACTCAGAAATTCAATCTGGGGACTAGCACTGGTACGGCCTCTGCATTAACACGTCAGAGTACAAAGCTAGATTAAAAACTAGCTTTTCCTTTCCAAAGCCCTAACATACATTAAACAAAATAGAGGATGATGTGCAAATAAAAGTAATGGCCCTTGTTCCCACAGCATCCTACACCAGAGTCAAAAATATCTAATGGAAACAGGAAACCCATTTTTATTGGGCTTAAGTGTCTACTTATGTCCTACAATTACTCACGGAGTTAGGCTTGCATAGATCTTACAAGTGTTTGGGAAGCATTTTGAAATTTTCAAAAAAAAAATCTCTAACTCCCCACTGCTGGTTCAGCCTTATGGTTTAAATTTTGGCTCAGCAGTGATTATCCAGGATAAGAAGTGAGCTTTTTGTTATAAGGGAGGGTCAAGAGGAAGAAGGAAAAGGGCATTTCAGAGGCTGGATGGGGAGAAGTCTCACTGCTCCTTTCATGTTAAAAGATAACTCTTCTTTGATTACTGGCATTGTCCTATGTGCCCATACCACTGTCATTTAAGTAACAGGAAAAGGGAACTGACTTTAGTCAGATTCTTTCTCTTTCCCACCCAGGTGCTTTTAGACGAGTTTCTTGATACATGGACTATGTCAAACTCCCACAGCCTGGTGGGGTCACTATTATTGCCCCACTTTACAGATGAGGACTGTCATTAAAAGCTATCCAACAAGTACTTATTGGAATGGTTACAGTCTACCTAAAGAAAATAGTCCATTTTTTACTTCCAAGAACAACATGTGTAACCAATGGCTTTCTACTTCCAAATCCAGTTTTTCTCTCCCACAGTATGTTCATCTTCAGAGCTGTCTTGGTTGTTGGTAGTAAGACAGTCATTACTCTCATTCTACACACTAAGACCCAGAGACACAGTGCATTTAAGTAACATACTTAAAATCAACCACACATTTATAAGTAAACATAGATCTCAAACTCAGATGTGTGAGCTCAAATCCTAGGCTCTGCTCTACCCTCTACAGCTTCCTGTATCTCAGGAACCTGAAACTCAAATAGAGAGCCAAAGTCTATCTTCTGGCCTCTGACATCTAACTATGACCAGGTGTCTAACCCCATGGCTATTTGGAGAAGAAAAGTTACCATGTGGCAAGCGGTTGATTACTCAACTCAAATCAATAAGAGCTGGTCACCTGTGTGATGGTCTAATCGTTGATTTAGATGAAAAGTAGATTATAATTTGGGCCCCACAATGGCCATTCTTGCAGAACACGTGAGTATAATCATCCTAGCATGGAAACAAATTGCTGCTGTAAATTTTCCTTTTGGTTTATTCTGTACAGCCTCTGGGTTACAATTTAATCCCACCTTTGCACAGCCCCTCAGGGATGCTGGGTCACTTTCCTGATTTACAGGGAAAGTGTTACACCTCATTTTTCTTACACTGAAAGACCAAAGCAGTCTGAACAGAGACAACAGGGATGTGACAAGGCCACGGAGCAATTATGCGTCCCTCTCGAGTGCACCTGCCTGAATGCTTATGTGAAATCGGGAAAGGACACGGTGCCCTTCTTCTTATGAAGTCTCCACCGATCACAGAAGCAGATTCAAATAATCTTTCCCATTTTGCTCCTCTGGGCTGCTTGGATTTGTAAACTGTCAGCTAAGCCGTCAAAGTGGGAAGCTAGATATTGCCATCTCTATGGGCGGAAGCTGCCCAAACCTTGTCTGTGTGATGGCAAGCGCAGAGGCCCGAGCAAACAAGAGCAAACCGTGTTGCTGCACTATTCCTGAATTCCCCAGGCTAATTAGGCCTTCACATTCTTTTATATCAGTGAACAAAACCACAGCTACTTGGAGATTCCGTTAGAAGCTGTACACTTTCAAGACACATGAAATTGCCCAGGTATCGCTGCGGGTAAAATGAAACCTCCCTCTCTTGATTTGAGATCATTAGCTTTCTGTTTTACAGCAAATCATCTGCTGTTCTTACTTCCAGCCAGAGATGCCAGGGAAGCCCTTTCATCAGCCCCTGGGACAGCATTGTCTGACACAGTTGCTGATCACTCCGCATCATGCATCATGGAAGTGAGTGCTTGCAGGACAGGGAGGAGGAGAGAGAAACAAAACACTGGTGGTGCCTGGGTGGCTCAGTGGGTTAAGCGTCCAACTTCAGCTCAGGTCATAATCTCACAGTTTGTGAGTTCGAGCTCCGCGTTGGGCTCTGTGCTGACAGCTCGGAGCCTGGAGCCTGATTTGGACTTTGTGTCTCCCTTTCTCTCTCCCCCACCCCTGCTTGTGTTCTGTCCCTCTCTCTCAGAACTAAATAACACTAAAAAACAAACAAACAAACAAACAAACACACACACAAAACCACTGGCTGCTTTGTGAAGAGTCCATACTCTGCACCTGGCCCAAGAAGAAAGAACCAGATGTCTGATTTTATCTTTCCAACAACCCTGTGGCATAGGTTGGACTGTTACCCCATTTTACAGATGGAGGAAACTGAGATATGCCCAACATCAGAGGTAGTGGTGAAAAATCTTGCGAATGTTTTATGCAGAGTAAGGTAAAAAGGTACCCTGTAGGTACAAATTTTCATATTATTTATTGTGCAGGCTCACTCTTTGAAGTGTTAATTCCCTACCATGGAAATCACATTCTCTTTATTTCATAGTATTTTAGGTAGAATCATTTCATTTCCTGAATTTGCCTTCATTTATCTTAAAATTCATATTCAATAGAATAAATACAATTTATAACTAAGAAATGGTTTAAAAGCTTGCACTGAATGGGGCACCTGGGTGGCTCAGTCAGTTAAGTGTCCGACTTCAGCTCAGGTCATGATCTCGTGGTTTGTGGGTTCGAGCCCTGCATTGGGCTCTGTGCTGACAGCTCAGAGCCTGGAGCCTGTTTCAGATTCTGTGTCTCCCTCTCTCTCTGCCCTTCCCCCATTCATGCTCGGTCTCTGTCTCAAAAATAAATAAAAACTATTAAAAAAAAATAGAGAAAAAAATGAAAGCTTGCACTGATTACCCTGACTGGTATGACACCATAACCCAACACATAATAGGCCAACATAGTCAGAAAATATTGTCTCATATGCAAATGTCATTCAGCAAGTGTTTGAGTGGGTACCAAGTACCAGACTTGTGTTAGATACAAGATTAGGCAGAGATTCCCTGATAAAGAGATAACATTCTTTTTTTAAATGGACTTTATAGAGAAAACATACATTAGAAGGTATATCACACATATAAATAATTTTGTATTTCTGAAGCTGAATATGAAATGAAAATACTCTAAGGGTCGATTTTTGTACTATATTCTTTCATTTAAAAGAGAACAAAATGTGAACTACACAAAACAATTGCATAAGAACAATTTTAGAGGAAAAAGAAATGGCCATGACAACCCTTAAGAAGTAGTTATTAAAGGGGCTCCTGGGTGACTCAGTTGGTTAAGCTTTCAACTCTCTTGGGTTTGGCTCAGGTCATGATCTCATGGTTCATGGGATCGAGCCCTGCATTGGAGTCTGCACTGATAGCATAAAAGCCTGCTTGGGATTCTCTCTCTCTCTCTCTCTCTGCCCCACCCCATTCCTCCTTATAAATCAATCAATCAATCAATCAATCAATGTAGTTATTAAAAAGAGTTAATGAATAATAAAAACCATAAGCTATAATATGATTCACACTGATAAATAACATACAGCAATTCTTTCAATATACTCCATGGCCATAGTTCAGTCTCTTCATTCTCAGCCTGACAGCATCCAAAACAGGATTCACAGCAAGCAGCAGCATTTTTTTGGTGTATCTGCCGAGTGTACACTTGACTATCAATGTGGAAAATACCTTTTACCAAATGATGTTTTTCTGGTACAATTTGGGTTCTGAGCTGAAGAACAGAGTTCAGTTATTGCCTCGTTCGGAAGGGAAAGGGTTAGGAAAAAGATACGAAGGGAGCGATTTCTGTTACCCACAAAGATAAACCAAAAGTATGGGTACGAGACCCTTCAGCTGCTTAGTGGACTTTTGAATCATTTTACAAGACTTCACTGAGCACACCTCAATTTAGAAGAATAGCCATGAGACCTCCAATTAGAAATATAATTAAATGTCATCGGGGGACTAATAACCAAGGCTCAAAACATTATCTGGGTTGATGACAGCAGGGAAGAGAAGAGGTAGCCCTGTTCAGCTTCTGGTCAGAAATGCCAGCTGGTCATTATACTCTAGTAAATTTCATGCACCAGTGTATTTATTGCTGCTATAAACTGAAAATATGAAAGGAAGAAAAGGTAGGGAGCTATTGATTGCATGATAGGCCTTGGAGGTTCAGTTTGCTAGCCATTATTCCCTGATAACAAATGTGCCTTTCGGTTTTACCAGATCAAACTGGTTTCGCTCACAGTCAATCTTTCGTGAAGATGGGCATAAAATAAAAATACACATACAAAGAAGTGTGTTTCTGTTTATAATGGTAGGACTTTTGGCCCTGGGACAGTGGGCAGGCCCCAAATCTCTCTCATAGGAAAGACCTGAGGCATTTACGACTTGAGATTTTGAGAAACTTGGGCAATTTTACTGTCCTGATTTCCCTGCAAAAGATGGGAATTCTAGACTAGCTCCTGCCCTAACAAACTGTTTAGCCACAGTAGGTCTAGAAATGGTGCTCTCTGGGGGCCAATTTTTGAGAGAGATTTGTCGTTTCTTTGTTTTACTTTTATATTTTAGAAACACACAGAGAAATTAAAACTTGCCTTTAGTAGATTTTTCTCTTAGGCTCTTATGTTTTTTGGGCGCGTGCTGGGCTCTAATACTTAAGCCTGAGCCGAGAATTCACTGCTTCTCCATTGGTCTATTCAGAAATCAGGAATGGGAATGCATGGCAGGAAAATGACTACAGATATCAGAATAATTTGAGGTTAGAATAGCATTGAGGAACATCAGGTAAAAGAAACAAACAAACAAAAAATAACGATGCTTATTTATAAATAAATGAAGCAAACAAGCTCGGGTTTAGGCTGCTGTGAGGCCAGGGAAGATTGTGGCTTTTGTATAAAAAGGAAGAAGTTGATAAAGTTAGGAGATAAAGGAAGTGAGAGGAACTGAGCAGGTCAGCAGCTGTCTCACGGCTTTATAGGGCTTATTTTGGCAAATTTGGCATATGTGGTCCTGCGTCAAGCTGGACTTTGTGGGGAGACCTATATTTACCAGGTAAGTGACCAGATGTCTTTGGCAATGTGTAATAATTTCTGATGAAGGGATTTAAAATTCAACCATGCCACCCAAAATAGGAAACTGGTTCTTCTTGCTTTAAAGGAAATTTATGGATAATTCAAGATAAGCCATCTGTGCACTAAGAAATACACATCCTACAGATGGTGAGAATTATAGGATATATAATACTGTTAATAATAGCATCATGTCCTGATGTATTGTGTGAGAAATATATGTATATGTGTTCATCAGGTCCATTAAGGTGGCATTTTATATTTATACACCGTAATTAGACTCTATCTCTGAAACTGTGCTAGACACAGAGTAGGCTATCAAGAAGTCTGGAAAGAAGGCAAGTAGGAGAGGGGGATGAAAGTAAGAAAGAAAAGAAGGAAGGAAGGAAGGAAGGAAGGAAGGTAGGAAGGAAGGAAGGAAGGAAGGAAGGAAGGAAGGAAGGAAGGAAGGAGAAAAGAGAGAAGGAAAGAAGAGGAGGGAAGGAGGGAAAGAAAGAGTAAGCACTTGGGTTATCTTGTGGAGTGTCTTATGTATATTAATTGAAATTAAATATACTAGACCATTTGGGGGCCATGAGCAAATTTTGGGCTGACTGTGATTTGACAGAAGGCAGGAAATAAAGGTAAATGTTTTTGTACCCAAGTCTTCTCCTCCCTTCATAATGTGACTCTGATACTTACCTATGTTCCCAGTACCTCAAGGTCAAACATGGGCAGAGATGACGTTGCGGATCCAGACCCTTCAAGGTGCATATGGGCAGGAACCAAGAGCTCTCATGCATCCTGAAATTGCAGTTACCTGGATTTATTTTGAAAAGAGAAGCCAATTTCTTCTTCCTATTGTGGCTGCCTGAGTATATGTGTGGTAATTTTGATTTAAGTTTTTTTTTTAGTGTTTATTTCTTTTTGAGAGAGAGAGACAGAGAGACAGACAGACAGAATGAGAACAGGGGAGAGGCAGAGAGAGGGAGACACAGAATCTGAAGCAGGCTCCAGGCTCTGAGCTATCAGCACAGAGCCCAAAGCGGGTCTTGAACTCAAAAGCCACGAGATCATGACCTGAGCCAAAGTTGGACGCTTAGCCACCTGAGCCACCCAGGCGCCCCTGATCTATTTTATATCATATTTTGACTAGTTTTGTTTTAAATCCATGTGGCATGTTGGAGTCAGCTGTGTGGCTACTCATTAATTTTTCAGGAAATTTGTGAGCCAGTTGTGAACACAGCAATTATTAAAAATTAACTTAAATAAACTTGCAATTAAACAAATTATATCTAAAAACAAATGTACTGACTACTCAAACTCATTACCTCTAATTCCTGCATTTTACTATGCTCTGTGCCCTCAAGGTTATTTACTTCTCTCATATCTGTGTAGAGGAAACACTGTAAAGTGGTAGGCTACTGTGTTTATCTTTCTGACTCTTCATTCATTCCATGATGTCACATGGGTATTTGAAATTTGCCATGGTAGCAGTATTCACTTTATAGAAATCAGCAAATGCTCCAACTCAGGGTGGGGTGGAGGGTTTGGTGAGAGAGGATGAACTTCTACCAGGACCCTACTGAGCAGACATCTTGTTTTTCATTGTGTTAGTCAGTATCTATTACTTCCTATCTGTGGAACTGCATCCTGTAGAAACAGGTAGATAACTGCCCTTTCCCAATTCAGGTAGTTTCAGGGAGGCTTCCAATTATACCATTCCCATTCTTTGGTCATAGATAAAAGGACATGACCTAGGTCTAGCAAGTCAAAATTACCCTGACCATAGTGATAAGGGATGAGCATGAGACTGAGGCCAAAGCAATCAGTACTTCCCTGAGGATTTTCTAGATGGATGCTGGGAAAACCAAAGTTTCCCTTTTTCTTGTGGAGTAGCTAAGCTGGGATGTTGTAAATATAAGGCTGCCTGTGGCCATGTTTCCCCCCACATCCACATCCCACATAGGAAGCCAGTCCCCGTTACGGGGTCCTGAAGCCAGCAAAGAGAACAGCGAAACCCCGAGGCAGAGGACAACCTGTTAATAACATTTGAGTCCTTGGGACCAGACAGGCCTTTCATCCATATTATTTCCACTTATGAAAGTCAACAAATTCCTGTTTTTGCTTCAGCTCCTTTGAATTAGGTTTCTGTCACTTGCACCTGAAAGTCTGACTAATACAGTTGATTTGGGATCATCCACTTCTTTTCTCTTATTGTCTCTCTGTTTTCTTGGCTCATCTCTTATTGTCTCTCTGTTTTCTTGGCTCATCAATTATACGTACGTATGAATTATATCTTGATACTGTAAAATTGATCTAGAGGGAAAAAAAGGTCATTCCAGAAAACCAGATACAGTCTTTCAGGAAATCCATAAATCTCTCTTAACCAGTACGTCCAAGGTTTTGCTGCCACCATGGGGATTGGGGTAATAAAATGCACAAGTTTATCACCTTTAAACTCAATGTCTGCCAAGAAGAAACAGGATTCCGACACTACAACTCATTAGTGTTGCTCCAGGAGAATAGCTGTATGATGGTGGGAATACCCCTGAAATGAAATCCTAATGAAAAGACTGGTTGGTTTGCCGTCTTGATTAAGTTACAGAAGCTGATGCCTTCGACATTACTTCCCAGCAGAACTGATTAAGTAACTGGTATCAGAAAAGAAATAAAACAGAATAAAGAAAAATAAAAAAACTGAGAGGAAAGAAAAATGAGGGTAGAAAAGACCAGAAACTACTTTAACTCCCTGTGCCTCCTGTCCTTCTGTCCCTCTGTAAGGAAGAGTGCCACACTGGGACCTGGAGTTGGCTCCTTATGTTGGTAAGTTGGGCACGTAGTAGGGGCAGTAGGCATGTTAGCCTTGGGGAAATGAAAAACTTACATGGCCAAGATGCTCCATGTTACAATGGTACGAAGTCTTTTTGCCCCCCCCCCCCCCCCGGTGCTTCCTGAATGGAGGATATGACATGGCTTTGGTGGCTGTGGGAGAAATCGTGTGTAGGCTCAATCACAGAGACCTCTAACAGAAGCGTCATATGTCCAGTGGTGTTACTAGTTCTAACAGTGACTTCTACCATTGAAGGGGAACAGCAGAATTGTCTCCACTAGACTTATTTTTCACTAGGATTGTAGATCTTAAGCTTCACTACATTCACTTGAGGCTTTCACACTCCCTGGAGATTCTTTGAGCTAGTCATTAGACCTTTAATTTTTTATTCCCCCACTGAAATCAGCCAGTTATTTCTGTTACTTACACTTAAGCTTTTTGACTGACTCACTGAGACAACACAGCACCAAGGCCCTGGTTAGGAAGGCAGTGATAAACATGGGAGCCAAGGTGAGGGGTGGGGTTCAAAATGGAGGAGTAGGGAGATCATCAAAAATTCGGGTTTGATGTGTGTGTGGACTGTTTGCATATGTAGTTCACGCAGAAAGCCCTGAGCAGCCTACTGAATTCCTACCTGCTTTAGGGAGTGGGTCCAATGGCTCAAAACTCTGAGCTACACTAAAACATAGGAGGCTCAGACCTTTCCAGACAATAGAAATTAGAAAGTGGGAAGGTTTTGTAATGAATATGGTAATTTTTCCCAGAACTTGTATTTTAGTTGGAAATATGTAATTGTGGTAATACATCTGTTGAACTCCAAATGAGGCAGATAATAGGGTAGAAAAGGTCATATTACTCATCATATACAATCTCTGTTCCAAAACACACTGATCGGAGCAAAACTGTTCTAGAAGATATTATTGTATGTTTCCTATCTTAGAAGGTAAAAATATAAACAATTTGCATTTTGTTAAATGAACATTTCCTTGGAAACCATCCATTCATTATCATCTCCTTGGATTATTTAAATTTGAGTGAATTACCATCATAAAATGGTTGGAAATCACTTATTTTTTTCTTATTAATATTTGGCACTTAATAGCACTATTTCATCAGATAATGCTTTCTCCAACCAATTATTTCTAATTAATGTCTTCAGCTTACCATATTCTTGCATCAGCTTACTCTCAATCCTTTTGTTTTATTTATTTTTTTATTAATTATATTCTTTCTGAAATGATCATATGGAGGCACCACTATTTCATCTCCAGTTAGAGGATTTTTCTGTTTACCATTAATGGACTGTGGTTGTCTTTTTTGTATTTTGCAGAGGAGGAAGTAATGAAGGTGATGCAGGTGGAACTGAATCACCAGGCTTTGGGCACCATGAGAGACCACATGGTCTGACAGGGAGCCATTTTCTCCAAGAAAGGGGGGTGGCTCTTTGCCCTGATGACTTTCATTCTGTTCTGGGATTGTAGGAAAGCGTATGGGCTGGAAAGATTAAGTCATGGATAAGGTACCACAGCTTCTGGACAAGTGCGATTGTGTGTGGTTGACTGACCTGCTTTTGTCTCCTGGGACCCTGGTCCCTTCTGGCTCCTTCCTTATCAGAAGCACACGTTTGAGAACAGTAAAACTCTCCCTGACTCTAAAATGCCTATAGTCTAAAATCTGCATGAGAAAAAGAATGATTCAGGGTGCTGGCAGTTAAGGACAAGAACATGATTAGAGAGGAATCTAGGGATTCACCTAGAATAATCAGGAAAAGTAAATTATTTAGTAAGGTTTCTTTTAATAAAAAAAAATTTTGTGTGTGTTTATTTATTTTGAGAGAGAGAGAGGGAGAAAAAGGGAGAGCATGAGCAGGGGAAGAGCAGAGAGAGAGGGAAAGAGAATCCCAGCATGCTCTGTGCTGCCAGTGCAAAGCCCAAAGTGGGGCCAGAGTCCATGAACCGTGATACCATGACCTGAGCCAAAACCAAGAGTCCAACGCTTAACCAACTGAACCACCCAGGTGCCCCAAGGTTTCTTTGATTTAAGTAAGCATGAAAATGTTCCCTTTTCTCCTCCTCCTCATTCTGCCTATTATACTACTCATGTATTGTTTTTTATCTTGTTTGTTTTTTTCTGGAACTTTGGAGTGCCAAGTGAAAACAATGGGCTAGCTATGCTGTGGTTCTCCTGATTAAAACTCCAGCCTAAAAAGTCCCATGTTTCGCCCTGTGGGTCCCATCAAGACCCCCACATTTGTGGTGATGTACAAAATATCACTTTCAACAATCTACTCACAGTAAAGTTATAAACCAAGTGTTTGTTCTCTAACACCAGCATTCAAATGAGGTTGACCATAATGAAATATTGTCAGATATATGAGCTCAAGGATTTTCTTTCCTACTTCTCATGTTCCAGGTCTATTAAGTAATTGATGTTCACAACTGAATGCACAGAGAACCCATGGATATTTATGTGGTTGAACCAAAAAGCTGAATATAGACCTTCTAAGCATATGACAATGTATAATTTGGGGCCATCCAACAAGAACTTAATACTGGAAGAGCAATTGATGTTTTGCTAAAATGTAGATGTCAAATATACTAGTATACTTGTAAATCACCAGCAGAGTATTGAAATGGCCTTGGGTCTCTGCTTTCTGTGATTGCATTTACAGCACCATTTACTACAGAATCTATTGCAAAAGCCACTGTTCTTCCATCTATTCCGGCTTTAAGACAAAGTATCAGGTATCTCATAGTTGGACAGTAGTAAAGGGTTGAAATAACCACTGAAGAAGTTATTTTTCAGTCCTAATGTTACATGTGTGAATGTAAAACAAACAAACAAACCAAAAAACCCAACAACAACAACAAAACAAACCCTCTGCTTTTAGTCATTTGTTTATTCAAATTATACTACCAGAGACTCTCAAGAAAAGAGATAGAAAGATGAATTATGAATTGTCTTTCAAAAGCAGGTAGGTAGGTAGATAGATACATAGTCAGGTGGATGAGGCAGAGAAGGGCAATCATTGACCTCTACGTGGGCGTGGAGATATGTGCTGGCTATTATAAAGGCAGTATAGCATGGTGGTTCAAGGTCTAAATTTGGGCTCAAATTCTGACTTTTCCACTTATGAACATGTGGCAGCTTAAGGCAACTTCCCTGAGCACTCTGGGAATTAATTTCTTCATCTGTGAAATAGGAGTCCGAGTAATTTTCATCTTACAGAGTCTTTTTGAGGATTAAATTAAAACAGCTCTTTTCAAAGAATGATCTTCTTTAAGTGTGGTCTGGGGCCTCCTGAGGTCCCTGAAATCCTTTCAAGGGTTCTGCAAGATCAAAACTATTTTCTTAATAATGTGAAGACATATTTACTTTTTTTTTCCACTCTCTTTTCTAATAATAGTAAGCTGTTAAATGGCATTTCCTTCTTATTCTTTCATGAGTGTACCGTGGAGCTTTCAAGAGGCCACCTGACATGATATCTCAACAGACTGAATGCAGGAGACACAAGAATCCAGATTTCTTCTATGAAGCTAGTCATGAAAGAGATTTACAAAGATAAACAAAACACCTCACCTTTTCTTGTTTTAAAAATTGCATTATTTTTCATTAGAATGTATTTGTTAACGTTTTGCCATAATTTTCATCTGAAATTTATAATCTATCTCAATCATTATTTTTAAATGAATTAATGCCTATTTTTGAAATTTTCTCAGCTTTAACTTCCAGTACTGAAAATATTGATAGATATGACCCACATAAACAGAAGCCCTTTGGTGTCTTCAAGGGGGAATGTAAATGGGGCCAAACACCAAAATGTTTGAGAATAACTAAATGAAATCATTGTCTGATACATATAGCGACTAGTATGAGATATAAAAGTTAGATTGTTTATTGAGAGCTCAATGGAGCAAGTATGGTCAAGAAAGTCTAAGGATTGAAACCTAAAATGAGTTTAGAGTGGCTGGTCTAATCTGCATCTCTAAATTTAAGAGGTGGTGAGTAAATTAACCTGAACATTGGCCATATTTGCCACATTGTATTATCATGATAGGTGTGAGACCGTGCTGGCATGGAAGCAGCTGAAAGTCTACTTGTAAAGACAAAACTTTGACATAGAAAAGATAACTCACTGTCTAGGATTACAAAATAAAGACTTGTATTATTGAGGGAAGGAAGAGGGATTAGTGACGGGGTGTGATAAGAGTCAAAAAAAGACCAGGAGGTGTTGGAAGAGTCATAGAAGGTTATCATTGAAGGGACATGTGGTTATCTTTTGGAGCAAACATTTTATTTTTATGTTTTAAAATTATACAAGGATTGAATGAACAGGTTTTGTACTTAAATATTCTAACAATCCTAAATGAGAATTTTTGGAGAGGAGGAAGAGAGGTAGGGAAATTGAATCCTTAGGCCTCTACTCAATCATCCTCTTCTATTCTGAAATGATTTTCATCAACAGTTTAGTAAATATCTTTACAGACCTTTTTTCAATTCATTAAATAGAGAATAATAAAATCAAAACTTACAGCCCTTTCCAATGCCAAACATAATTCTTTTGAAACCATATAATCTTTATACAACTCATACAGTCTTCACAGATCCCATAAAGCATTTATTATTATTGTTCCTCTTTATCAGTGGGGGTGAGGGGAGAATCTGAGGCACAGAGATAGGCTAAGCATCTTGCACAAAGTCACAGAACTAGTGCGTGATACAGCACACTTCATTTAAATGGATATATATAGATAAGACGGTATATAGAAACAGTGTTTTTTTAATGTGTTTTTATATAAATGAGATTGTGTCATGCCTCTCACTGTATTATTTGCATCTTTCATCTTTAACAGTGAAAATGAAACCTCACTGTATTTGACTTAAAATTTCCAAAGCCTTTGAAATGGGGGTGTGATCAGTTTCATGAACATTTTGGGCTGCTGGGAAACAAGCATGAAGGTGTTCAATATTTCTCCATTCAAAGCCAATCTAACCCTCCTCTCAAGCCTCTTAATGGCACCTAGGCTTGATCTCTCAGTAATTCAAACAAGAACAAACTCATTAAGTCCAACTTAAAAGTTCCATTTCCTTTCTTCACTTGAAGGGAGAGGCTCCTGTCACAGAGAGTCTCCTGTCTCTGCCAGTTAGGACTGAGGTGGTGAGCAGAGTTGACCACCAACTCTGTTGGTGGTGGTGATCCAAAGGGGCAAGTGTCACTTCACTTGCCTGGGAGCACAGCCAGAACTAGTTGGTGTTTGAAGCCTTCTGGGTGGCAGGCATCCAGACATTGACTTAATTAGGGGACAGGCATGAGTTCTTCTGGGACTTCAGGACTTCTGTGAGAGGCAGGTGGCTGCCTCTGAATGCTCTTCACTAAGCTAGAATCCTTAAAGTCCTCCTGATATGGGAGAAAACTACACCGTCTTTTGTGGGCTCTCTGTGAAGAAGGAAAGGTCTCTTATGAGAAAGTGAAACCCCATGGGGCACCTGAGTGGCTCAGTTGGTTAAGCATCTAACTCTTGATTTTGGCTCAGCTCATGATCTTATGGTTCATGGGTTTGAGCCCTGCATCGCTCTCTGGGCTGATGGTGTGGAACCTGCTTGGGATTCTCTCTCTCTCCCTCTCTCTCTCTCTCTTTCCCCCTCCCCTGCTTGTGCTCACTCTCTCTAAAAATAAATAAAAAAATTTAATATAATAGAAAGAAACTTCTATCCCATGCAGGTTTGTGGCATGTGAATTTACATGTGTAATGGGACTCCCAAACAAGAAATAGTTAACATAGGTAGGAGCCTAGAACCTCTGGGGGTCCAGAAGATACAAATGCAAAAAACTTCTGTAGGTCTGTCCTCACAATCTAGGGCACAATGCTGCCAAAAATGAGCTCATACTAAAAAATTACAAACCACAAGAAGAAAACCACCATGAGAGTACAAGTGTGTCTGTACGTGCACCACACAAGAGAATGAGCCCCAGAGACCTAAAACACTAGAAGAATACGAAAGGCATTTTGATATGAATCCTTAAATGATTAAAATGGGGAAAAGGAAACAATCAAAGAGTAGGAAAAATTAAAGTGTAACTATATTTTTCTTGATCTTTTATGGAATTATTTTAAACGTTTAGCTTTTAATATACCTATATGTTATTTATTCAGAGGATATTTATTCAGGGAAGGAATCTGGCTTATTTTTGCCAATGGATATCTCTTTTCCCCAAATAAATTTTTGAATAGTTTCCCTTTTCTTCACTGACTTTGAAATGCCAAGATGGTCATAATAAATTCTTAAATATTTCATAAAGATGTGAACCTATTTTCAGGGACTGTTCTCCATTGTCTATTGCTATACCAACATACTCTTAATTAATGTAATTTTTTACATGTTTTGATGTTAGTTTGGAAAAGTGATCTTTCACAATTCCTGCTCTGCATTTGTTCCAAATGATTTTCTACTTTTTAAATTCTATACCATGCATTCTCAATGGAAGTGATATCACCTTCAAGAAGGTGGGAATTAGGCGTTGGAAGGTAAAAGATCTTACTCTTTCTATGGTTAAGCACTTGATAAATAAACATATAGTACTTAGATATGGTCTATGTTTGTGGTATTAAAATTTCATGGGGGTGATTAGAAAAAATATTTAAATGCCTCCTTACAGTGATGATATTAATGATAACAACAATGATAATGAAAAGATTAGAAGACAGATTTCTAGGTGAACTTTGGAAGTATCCTGTCAATTTCTCCTGCTGATTTTTAAAAAAAAAAAAAAAAAAAAAAAGGCCCTGTTGACCAGAGAGATGACATGATTTGGATTTGGCCTAGGTCACATTGCAAATTAGGAGCAGATCTAGGATGAACACCCACTCTTGACTTTTACTCCTAGATTCTCTTCAATGTACAACCTATTCTGATTTATTTTGGCACCTTGAATATGAAATCTTTTCCAGGCTTTTGATCAGGCTCTGTGCATCAGACAGCCTTCAGCATGTTGCCCATAACCCTTTGTCCTTACTCCAGGGAGGATGCTTCTACATATGTCAGTGGATATCCATCCTCTGGCCCGTCCCATTCTTTCCCCAATTCCATTTTCTTTCTCAGGGCCTGGCCAGTCAATAATGGCATCAACTGGGACCCTCCAATTAAAAGCAGAGATAAGTACACCACCATGAAGCCCTGAGGTTTGGTTTCCAGGCTCTACTGAAGTGGAAGTTAAGAGGAGTGGAATATCTGTGGGCTATGTTGATCAGAAAAGGCTAAGAGATTATAAGGGAGGAGAGAAGATGAATACAACAAAGGAAAGAGAGCATGCCCATAAAAGAGAGGGAGCAAGAAGTTGAGAATTGCTGAAGCTTGTTACCTCAAACCTTTCTCTACTTTTGCATAGTAAGAAGTAAACAAAAGAAAAAGGTGTATTTATCATCAAATTCAAAGTCTGTATTTTTTCACCAGCTCATACCTCAACTGTATTTCTGATGATCAGTGAAGCAAGAGGCATTAGCAGTATTTTTTTTCTTTGATCCATCTATCTCTGCTACTTCTGACTCCTTCAGGGAAGAGAATAGCAGGACAAAACAATTAAGGAGAAAAAAGCTCTTGTACTTAGGAGGTGGCATTTGTAATTCTCTCTGGCTATTGATTACACAATCCCTGATGGCTACAGTGCACTCTCTGGTTGGCCTCTTACAATTCCAGCTATGATATCCAGCCAGATGTGACCAATGAGCTCTGCCTCCTAGTATTCTCCCTTATGTAGTCTCCACCCACATTTGTAACAGAGCTGGCATTGAATACAAGAGAAATGATAGTATATCACTTCGAAGATTAGGTTATAAAACACACTGCAGCTTCCATCTTGGTCTCTCCTTGTCTCTCATTACTTGTTCCAAGACCAGTTAGCTATCATGTTGTAAGAACCCTGGGAAGAGGCCAACATACTGAGGAACTGAAGCTGCTTTTTTAAAAAATTTTTTTGATGTTTTATTTATTTCTGAGAGAGAGAGACAGCGTGAACAAGGGAGGGTCAGAGAGAGAGGGAGACACAGAATCCGAAATAGGCTCCAGGCTCTGAGCTAGCTGTCAGCACAGAGCCTGACGTGGGGCTCGAACCCATGCACCGTGAGATCATGACTGAGCTGAAGTCAGACGCTTAACCAACTGAGCCACCCAGGCACCCCCTGAAGCTGCTTTCTAGCAGCCATGTGAATGACCTTGAATATGGAGCCTACAGCCCGGTCAAGCCTTCAGATGACTATAGCTTCAGGTAGCAGTTTGTGTACAATCTCATAAGAAACCTGAGCTAGAATCACCCAGCCAAGGTGGTCTCGTGACTGTTAGAAATTGTGTGAAATATTAAATATTTGCTGTTTTATGGTTCTAAGTTTTGGGATAATTTGTTACACAGCCATAGATAACTAATACACTTCTCTGCGCTGGCCCTACCAGTACATACTTGGGGTTGCTTTATCCCTGAAAGCAGTCTTGTTGGGAATAATCTTTTCATGATGTGTCTAATAGGATTCCATAAATGTCCTCTATCTGAAGAGAACCATGCATTCTTGCCCCACCTTCTGTGAAAGTGTAGCTGACTTTGACCATAGACTCCTCTCCTCACCCTGAAGTTGTAGGGGGGCTGGCATCAGGCTCTGTAGTTTCAAACTTCAAGAAACAATAAACTTCTAAGAATTCTCATGTGCTTTATTGTAGGATGGGCCTGTGTATTTGTTATTAAGGCTGTTGTAAGAAATTTCTACAACCTTAATGGCTTAAAATAACAGAAACTTATCTTACATTTCTGAAGGCAGAACACTAAGACCAAGTGCTTGCAGGGCCACGATTCCCCCAAAGACTCTATGGGAGGATCTTTTCTTTCTTCTTTCAGTGTCTGGTAGCCTCAGGAATTCCTTGGCTTATGGCTGCATAACTCAAATTTTTGTGTCCATCTTTACATTAATTCTCCTTTGTCAGAGTCTTTTCCTTTTCTGTCTCTTATAAGAACACTTGTCATTGGATCTAAAGCCCACCTGGCTTATCCAGGATAATCTCATCTCAAGAACCTTAATTATATCTGCAAAGATCTTTTTCCCAAATAAGGTCACATTCACCAGTTTTGAGGGGGAAGACAAATACATCCTTTTAGGGGCTACTGTTCAACTATAGCCTGTGAGTTCTTTTATCTCAGCAGTTACCAAGTGGCAAGGAATTAGTAATTACTCTTGGATTCTTTCTCATTCAGCTTGTTAATGACACTTCTCTCTTTCTCTCTCATTTTGGCTAGAGGTGGATGTTGGGCTCAAGATAAAGTGACCAGGTAAGCTGGTTTACACCTCTTGACCAGTATGATTATTAAGAGAGGCCCTATCACTTTCAAAATTGTCCCAGTTGGGATAAGTTACTTCAGCACCCAAGTAAGGTTTTGGCCAACTTTTAGCAATCCTTGCAGGTAGATGTCTAGAACCTCTCTTTTGAAACTTTGGACACTTGGTACCCAATAATCTAAGAAATAGAAAAAAAGTTTTATTTAATGTCCAATTATGGTTATTATTATTAGTACCCATTTCTTGAAGAGAAAAATCTCCAGAGATTTTGGAGTAATATAATCATATAGCGTGTGTCATGAGGAAAAAGAAAAAAGACAGAGAGTGAATATTTCAATGGTTGCCTTTTTACAAAGCAAGGCTGAAGAGGCCTGGTCTGGAAATACCATGAAGCATGGGCAGAGTTCTCACCATAGAGGTCTTCTAGAATTGGGAGCTATGGAAATAATGTTTATCAGTGTCTGATTCTACAAAGAAAGGACAGGATACTTGGGCCCTAAAGTTAGAGGGGAGATTAAGTTCCAGATCCCTTGCCCCAAATTACAATGGGTTAAGAGCAGGCTCACATGTAGGGGCAGGAAAAAAATCCCAAAACGCAAACAACAAGGCCAGGTAAGCCAAAGCCACCATCTATGGTAAAACTGGCCTCATTGGGTTGATTAACTGATTTTGTCTCATGATGTTGGGCATTGTATGCCCAACAACCAACATGGGTGGGGAAGCCCAGGTGAAAGGAAAATGAGTATTGTCAGTGTGCCACAAAAGAAGGCCTTTGCTCTCAATATTTGTTTACTTGTTTGTATTTGTATACCCAACTTTTCATGCTCTGCCCTATTCCAGTGACTTAGGAAAGATTTTCTGGGTGGTAAGTTCTCAGTTTCTTCCTATAGAAAGTGAAAGTGTTACATACATTCTATGGTTCTTAGCCATTTGGGAGGACAATCACCTCTCAACTGGCCAATTACTACCTACCCTCCAGATAGTAACTTAAATGTCAGTTCTTCTAATACTCTGTTCTTTTTTTTTTAATGTCTTTTTTAAAAATTTATTTGTGAGAGAGAGAGAGAGAGAGAGAGAGAGAGAGAAGGGGAAGGTCAGAGAGAGAGGGAGATACAGAATCTGAAATAGGATCCAGGCTCTAAGCTAGCTGTCAGCACAGAACCGGACACGGGGCTCGAACCCGCAAACCATGAGATCATGACCTGAGCCTAAGTCAGACGCTTAACCAACTGAGCCACCCAGGTACCCCTCTAATACTCTGTTCTGATGACGACCTCACTCCACACCTTCCAGGTTAGCATACATACTCAGCTTATGTGCTTCTTTTGCCACAGGATAACATACTTTATTAGAATTGCCTGTTTAATTGTGTCGCTTCTCTTCAGGACTTTAAAGGGAGAGAATGGTCTCTATTTTGTTTGCTTGTTAGTTTTTACCCATAGGATCTGACATGTAGCCAGTATTCGGTTAATATTTGTTGAATGACTGGGAAAACTTGATGTATTGGTGGTTCTTGCCCACTTTGGGATATCTGAATAATGAGTGAAATCTATGGACCTTTTTCTCAGAAAATTTAAAGGGATTCACAACTACCATCCATTTTCAGTCATGGATTCTGGGTTAATAACCTGCAGGCTCATTGACTTGTCATCAAGTCTCTACCAGCCCTGACATTCTAAGATTCTATAAAATCAGAAGCCTCCAAACCTCCCAGAATATGGCCTTCAGTAGTGTCCCTTGATGCAAGGGATGAAACAGAGTTCAACACAACCACAGTGAACTATCACAAGGCTATAATGACTGGTGCTTGCAAATAATAAAAAATGTTTTGGGAAAGGGAAGTGCAGAAGCATCAAGTTATGAGGGTTTTGAATTCGGAAGGACCTTATAGATTATCTAGCCAATCCCTTGCTCAAAGCAAGAATCTTTGCTATGCTAAGCCTGATGAGAAAACACCCACCCCTCTCCTTGAACACAGCCAGATAAAAGGAACTGTCAGCTTTTAAAAAAATATATTTATTTTATTTTTTTTTTTTTTTGAGAGAGAGAGAGACAGAGTGTGAATGGAGGAGGGGGAGACAGAGGAAGACACAGAATCCAAAGCAGGCTCCATGCTCTGAGCTGCCAGCACAGAGCCCAAGTCAGGGCTCGAACTCAGGAGAGGTGAGATCATGATCTGAGCCAAAGTCGGACACTTGGCCAACTGAGCCACCCAGGTGCTCCAAGGAACTCACAACTTTTAAACAAGATTTGAAAACTGATGGCCCACAGCTTGTATTTAGCTTAGAATCATCTCCTCCCCCAACAATAATGTTTTAAAATTCAGAGAATTTCATGTTAAAAAAATCCATATTTCTAGATTTCCCCATGAAACTGTAAGATTGAAAAACACTGGCTGCCCTTTCCGCCATGGAAACATGGCTAGAGCTGAAGAGATCCCTACAAATTTCTCTAGATCACTACTCTCTATCTGGACTACACTCTTTTAGATATTACCTGGTCAGATTCAGTCTGTATGGTCCTATGCACTGCAGGCCAGGTTAGGCTGGAGGTGGAGTGGAGAGCCCTGGTTTGGAGCATTTGCCAATTTTTATAGTGTAATACTCCCACCATGGTCAATTTCAAGTTAGGAATCTGATGTTAGTCCTCTAGATTTCTTAAAATTTAACAATTCTCTTTCATGAATCTACACAAGTGGGTCGAGTGTACCACTGTTCATTTGTGATCTTAAAATGTTAGAAAAACCAAGTTCACTTAAGTTGAACCAAATTTCACTTCCTGTAATTCTCACCTGTATTCTCAGATCATCTCTCTGCATTAGTACAGAACACACTTCAGGCTTTATCATAAGACACTCTTGCAATTATCTTTAAAGGAGGGACTATTACTGACTACTATCAAAGCTTCAAAGTCTCTTAATTTTGATAATTAAAGGATATCATAAAAACTGATATTACATTGGAAAAACAACAGAAAGGAAAAAAACTCAAACATGGTAAGAGTAGTAATCTCAGAACAGTATGATTACATGTGATTTATTTTATTTTGTGTACTCTTATTTTTCAATATTTCTACAATCAGTATGTGTTTAGTATAGCCTAAAAGAAACTATACTTTGTCAGATGGGAATTGAAATGATCTTCAGATCACCAATGTTTACTTAGGGCGGCAAATTGGTGAATGATTTGGTATAAGTTAACCCTGTTGCTAAATGTTTCTATGAAATAAGAAATATGAAAGATTGAAAATGAGGCTAGAAACATGAGGAGAACACCCTGGTGTAGGACAAAAAGAATGAAAATATTTGAAGTGGGGTGGAAGAAGATATTAAGTTGCATTTTTAAACAGCCACTTTCTATTTATCATATATTTTTCCTGATGAAAGATTGGTACAGGAAGTAGCTTGTTCCCTCTATTTTGTCAACAATCTCTCAGTAGTAATAAGGTAAATTTCACCACACTGGCGAGGATAATATTCAGAAAGTTTCACAGCTATTTGGCCTTGGACTTATAATATCTCATAAGTGTCTAAACCTCTTTTGCAAATCAAGCAGGTATACTCACTGGAATCATGCGTGCGCGTGTACACACACACACACACACACACACACACAGTAATTTCTGATTCTCTCCTAACACTTTCTTTAAACTAGCAATGTCCAAATAAATTCCTCAACAAGAAGAAAAGAAAATCTTTTCTCATGTGACATGCTGATAAGATGTCTGAATTATATAACATTTGACAAATATTAATTCAATTAACAAATTTTCTGAATAGATAATTTTTTAAAAAATATCTCCAAAAGCAAAGCAGGAAAGAGTATCCAATGGAAAAAAGACAGCCTCTTTAACAGATGGTGCTGGGAGAACTGGACAGCAACATGCAGAAGAATGAAACTAGATCATTTTCTCACACCATACACAAAAATAAATTCAAAATGGATAAAGGACCTGAATGTGAGACAAGAAACCATCAAAACCCTAGAGGAGAAAGCAGGAAACAACCTCCTTGATCTCCACAGCAGCAATTTCTTACTTGACACATCCCCAAAGGCAAGGGAATCAAGAGCAAAAATGAACTACTGGGACCTCATCAAGATAAAAAGCTTCTGCACAGCAAAGGAAACAATCCATAAAACTAATAGGCAACTGACAGATTGGGAAAAGATGGTTGCAAATGACATATCAGATAAAGGGTTAATATCCAAAATCTATAAGGAACTCACCAAATCCCACACCCGAAAAACAACCCAGCGAAGAAATGGGCAGAAGATATGAACAGACACTTCTCTAAACAGNCTCTAGGTGCTGGCAAGGATATGGAGAAACGGGCACCCTCCTACATTGTTGGTGGGAATGTAAACTGGTACAGCCCCTCTGGAAAACAGTGTGGAGGTTCCTCAAAAAGTTAACAATTGTGCACACCTATGACCCAGCAATAGCACTGCCAGGGATACAAGAGTGCTAATGCATAGGGGCACATGAACCCCAATGTTTATAGCAGCACTCTCAACAATAGCCAAAACATGGAAAGAGCCTAAGTGTCCATCAATGGATGAATGGATCAAGAAGATGTGGTTTATTTATACAATGGAATACTACATGGCAATGAGAAAAAAAGAAATCTGGCCATGTGTAGCAACATGGTTGGACCTTGAGAGTGCTATGCTGAGCGAAATAAGTCAGGCAGAGAAGGACAAATATCATATGTTTGCACGTATAGGAGGATTAGGAGGAACTTAATGGAGGACCATGGGGGAGAAGAAGGGGGGAAATAATGGGGGAGAGGGAGAGAGGCAAACCATGAAAGACTCTTGAATACTGAGAACGAACTGAGGACTGATGGGTGTGGAGGGAAGGGGGGTGATGGGCCTGGAGGAGGGCACTTGTGGGGATGAGCACTGGGTGTTATATGGAAACCAACTTGACAATAAACTATTTGTAAAAAAAAATATATTAAAAAAATAAAAATATTAAAAAAGATTTAAAAAATGTACTATACACATACAATGACATATTATTCAGTCTTAAAAAGAAGTGAAACTATGATATAGGGTACAACATGGATCAATCATGAAGACATAAAGCTTCATGAAGTAGAAATAAGCCAAACACAAAGGACAGATACTGTATGATTCAATTGATATGATGTACCAAGAATAGGCAAATTCATAAAGATATAAAATAGAATGGAGGTTGCCAGGGCTGGTGGGAGGGGTGGATGGTAAGTTACTGTTGAATGAGTTTAACTGGGGAAAATCAAAAAGTTCTAGAGTTGGATGGTGAAGATTGTTGCATAACATTGTGAATATACTTAATGTCACTGAATTCTGTACTTAAAAATGATTAAAACACTAAACTGTGAAAAAAAAAGCATTTGAATTAACACTCAAAAAAATATCTCTAAAAGAAGACAATTATACTCACAATGAATATCTAGAAGACTGACTGATTGCAGTAGATTGTTTTTTACATATAGAATAAATACGCTTTTACAGCTAAGGAAAAATAGAATAGAATAAGTAGACCTGCTTGCGATATTAAAGATAAACTTGGTTTAAGTCAAAGTATGTAAGAAGTGGTGATCTAAAAGAAATAAAGCTTAATGTTTATAAAACTTCTCCTTTTAAAAAATGCCTGTGTAATTACCCTGGTGGGTCGAAATACACAAAACAAACTAACATCATTGAGTTCGTTATGATTCTCAAAAGCACTAAAGCTCATTAGTCATATTCAGAGAATTTTCAGGAACCACTTTACTTTTCTGAGAATTGGTCACTAAAAAGGAAGAATAAAATCTGTGGAATCTGTAGCTCAGGGTATTAGTCATGGAAAGAGAGTTCTTTATAAATTTTAGGTGAGAAACACATAAGAAATAATACAATTAAAATACTGCCATTTAGCAGCCCTGAACGAAATAATGACAACATCTATGAAGAAAGAGAACCAGACATGATAAGCTCCCCATGAAAAATGAATTCATAAACAGCACAGAAGTATTACTGCCAGAAAATGAAACCAGAGCCTAGCTGAAATCTTAGATCAAAGTGCCAGTTTACGGGAAATAAAAGGGGAGAGGAGCATGGTAAGTAACACCTTAAGGATGTGACTAGCAAAATCACAGTGTGGGAATTTTAAAAGGCATATGACTTAGTTTCTTTTTTTTTTTTAAGTTTATTTATTTATGTTGAGAGAGACACAGAGAGAGAGCATGAGCAGGGGAGGAGCAGGGGGCAGGGAGAATCAGAGAGAGAGAGAGAGAGAGAGAGAGAGAGAGAAAGAGAGGGAATCCCGAGCAAGCTCTGCCCTGTCAGTGTGGAGCTGGATGTGAGGCTAGAACTCATGAACTGCGAGATCATGACCTGAGTCAAAACCAAGAGTCAGATGCTTAACCGACTGAGGAACCAGGTCCACATGACTTAGTTTCTTTAACAAATAAATGACAAAGAACAAAGCTGGGGCAACTTACAGATTTAAACCAAGTATTGCCAGCAGTCAAAGATGTGGATGCTGATTCAAACACTTCAAGTATAAAAAACTTGAGAGACAAGCAACAAAAATTGTAATTCTCTCTGTATATGTGATTAGCAGCTTACTGTTATTTTTGATGTGATAATGGTATTGTAGTTATATATGTTTTAAAAGAATATCTTTTTCAGATATAGACAAGAATTATGGGTGAGAGCATGTGTCCGGGATTTGATTCAAATACTCCACGTGGACATGGGGAGTATATGTCAAACATGGCGGGCCACGTGTTGATGGATGTTGAAGCTGACTGATTGACATGTGGGGATGTGTTATATTTTTATCTCTATTAAGTATATGTTAGCAATTATAACAATGCTTCCTAACAAACAACTAGAAACGTCAGTAGCATATAGCAATAATTATATATTGCTTATGTTTCTGAAATCAACTGTGAATGGTCTAAGTGGTATAGTTTCTTTTGGTCAGGCATGGTGTGGAGCCTCCTTGGGATTCTCTCTCTCTCTCTCTCTCTCTCTCTGCCCCTCCCTGCTCTCACATACTCTCCCCCCTCTGTCTTTGTCAAAATAAATAAATAAACTTAAAAAAACTTTAGGGCTTCTTGTGACCTAGGCTTGAAACTAGCTTCATTCTTTTGGCCTCATCAAGTCACAGGGAGGGTACAACACAGTTATGTATCAAAGGGTCTGGACATAAGAAAAGGTTGAGAATTGAGACCAGTACATGTTTGGAACTTTCCATAATTAAAAGGGTTTTTTTTTTCTTTTTTTTTCTTTTTTAATATTCATGGGCACCTGGTTGGCTTAGTTGGTTAAGCATTCAACGTTAGCTCAGGTCATGATCTCACGGCTCCTGGATTTGAGCCCTGCATAGGGCTCTGTGCTGACAGCTCAGAGCCTGGAGCCTGCTTCGGATTCTGTGTTTCCCTCTCTCTCTGTCCCTCTTCTGTTTGCACTCTGTCTCTCTCTGCCAAAAATAAACGTTAAAATTTTTAAAAATAAAAGTATTCATTTATTTTTGAGAGAGAGAGAGAGAGAGCTCACACAAGCCAGAGAGGTGCAGAGATAGAAGGAGCCAGAGGATTTAAAACAGGCTCTTTGCTGTCAGCTCAGAGCCTGATGTGGGGCTCAAATTCAAGAAGTGTGAGATTCAAGAAGTGTGAGACTCAAGAACCTGGAGCTGAAGTCGGTTGCTCAACTGGCTGAACCTCCCAGGTGCCCCTAAAAGTTTGTTTTACTGGCTATGTGCAATATAGAAAATAGCTACAACTGAAGAGGTAAAGACAATATTTCGATACAAAAACAGTTTACGTGAATACTGTTATGAATTCAGACTATATTGCTAATTTTTTTAACATACATCATGATAGAATAATAATACTTACTTCATGAAAGCAGCATGAGCATTAAATTAGATTTTGTTTGTAAAGTGCTGAGCATAGTTTTGACACATAAGCAATCAATATATAAAAGCAGTAACAATAATAATAATAATTGTTACTATTACTGTCAGCCTTAAAATCACTAAAATTATTGGTCTTTGAAGAGATCACAGTTATGATAGCACTTATAATTTTACTTTCAGGTCAAATAAATTATTTGATTGTGTGTGCTGTATCTCATTTAAAAATACAAAGTAAGTAATTGTGAATGTGCTATCAGATAAACTTTTGGAATATTTTTGCAGCATTGCTTGTGAAAGAAATACAAGCTAACAGGAAGCTTGGAAATAACCTAAATGTGTAATTTATACTCTAGACATAAAAGAATCCATGCATTCATTGACAGTAAAGTTGTAGAAGTATATTTGATTATGATAATGTAGGCTCATTTTGTAAAACTACACATAACTGTTTAGATTCATAGATTGTACATACACCTCAATGTTAACAGTACTTTTCCTTAAGTGCTAAGATTTTTTTCTTTCCACATTGTTTATAATAAATTCTTTTAAGCAAGACCATCTTCATGAAATCTAGGGTATTTGATGCACTGTTTGAGGAAATATGTGATGGGATCCAAGAATCACTGTTGTAAACAAAACCATTAGCTGTATCCACATGTGTATAATTAATTTACATGTTAAATTATTACTATTGGTAATGATTGCTCAGATGCTGACTGTTTATGCTAACTTGTTAGAAGCACCATAGAGTGAAAATAGTCAAATCAAATGCATGTAGCCATGGCTTCATCCCATGAGGTGTGCTAAAACGAGGAAAATCTGGACTTTCTCCAAAAACATGTCTCCTTAAGTCAAGATTGAGTATGGACGTTGACTAGAAATATGTGGAAGTATCCATAGTGGAGAAGTATTTGCCATCATCAGGGCCAATCAAGGAGGCAAAGGAGAAAGACTTAAGAAATGAATTGGATATGTATTTTTTTTATTTGACTAGCCAAAGTTCATACCTCATGTTGCCTTGAGGGGACAAGGGTCAATAAACGTTCAAAGTTCAAACTTTCAACATTAAATAGTTGAAACTATTAAACATGGAATGATTTTTGTTGACCATTTGGAAGACAATAAAAATGCCAGCTCTTATTTTTGTCTGTTGGCTTGGCTGCATATAGATAATTTGGGACAAAGGTTCCAAGGCCTTCCTGAAACTATTTGCAGAAGGCTTGCCATTGGACACTTCTACGATTGAAATGTTGTGGAATGTTTGAGGAAAGGGATGAACAACTTGCTCATATGTAGAATAAGCACCTGGAACTGGGTTTAATTGTTTGAGACACAGCACATCACGGGGCTCTTCCTGAGATTACTAAGATTGTATAGTATAATGATGGGAAATATTCCATTTTATATGACTTAGATAAATGCACAATTAGCATAGTGTCTCAGTTTATGGCAGTCATGTAAGTAATGAGCTGCACAGTAACTATACTGTGAACAGGTGACTATCTTTCAATCGCTGAAAGTACTTTTGATAATGTAAGTTAAAAAAATGTTAAAATGGGATTCAGTTTTTTATTTGTATTTATTGCAAAAAGGCAAGAGAATGTTCACATTACTTAGAAGAAAAAGAAAAGTAAGTGCTTTCGAAAACTAATAAGGCAAATTTACTAATTATTCTTATGAAAAAGTAACTGAAATATTGTGTGACCTTTTCTCTATTTATCTATGTTGTATATTTGCAGCCAGAAGAAAGTCGTGGGAAGACAAATCCAGGGGATAAAAATCAAATTGTTAAATTCTAACTTTGGTTTTGTCTTTTATATACCCTGGCTTGTTCGAAAGTTGGGACCAATGTAGACTTTAGTTTACAAAAAAAGGACAATATGTATTTGGAATATATTTTTCAGTCAGCAACAAGAAAGCTGTTGCAGATATACACACAAAGAAGATATTACTCATACTATTGGCACCATTAAATACTTTTTCCTATGCAAATGAAGAACATTTGGTTTCTAAAATATAGAAATTGTGTGAAATTGAATTATTTTTCACAGCTCTGGAGCCAAGATTTACCTAAATTTCTCTCCATTTTTTTCACTACTTCATAGTTCTGTTGTTATGAGGGACACCTACCATTTGCCCGGTCCTGCTCTTGGCAGAGGAGGTCAAAGATGAATGAACACAACAAGGTCACTGCTCAATGGGATGGATGGACATCCTAAATGGACAGACAGGGAATGAGTAAACTCTTGGGTTAATTTCTAGTAGTTATAAGTAGTATGAAGAAAATCAGAGGGGGAATGAATGAGTGTCTTCACACTCTTGAATAGAGAGTGGTCAGAAAAGACACCTCTGCAGAAGAGACATGGGAAGTAAACTATGAAGAGAAACCAATCACACAAGATCTGCTGAAGAGTTTTCCAGGCAGAGGGCAGGAGTCATTGGTAGGTCTAGAAGACCTGAAATAGCCTGGTAGAGTGTCATAAAGTAGACCATGATAGGCAAGGCCCAATTGGTAGGGAGAGTTTGAATCAATAGTAGCTATGGAGTTAGAAGGCTGGAGGTTGGCTTTCTGAGCACATAGAAGACAACGGAATGATGTTTAAGTAACAGTGACCAAGGATCAGATGGGTCCCATAAAGCAACTTGCATAATGGTTAATTTTCCATGTATCTCAGAAAAAAAAAATATACGAAGAGATGTTTTTCCCATCATTTGGTAATATCGAGTTGCAGGAATAGCATTTGTGAACTAATTAATCTTTAAAACATTATTCAACTAGTCTCAATATATTCTAGAAAATTTCCGTCCCTTAAAAATCTCTCTACATTCCAGAAAATCATGCTTGCACTTGTTAAAATGTGCTTTATGATCTCAAAATGCTGGGTTAAAGCATTTCTTTAAATGAGCTGCCATAAATTAGACTATCTGAATACTGCAGATTACTCCATAATTTGTTTTCTGCCAAATAGATAATGCATTCAGCACATCATATTTATTAGGGCTGCTAAACTTCTACCCTTTGCTCTCTAATTAGGCTTTTCTTGTTACTGTGCATTTCAGAAAATATGACTGTTCCATTCCTTAAACCTAATGAGCCCCAGCTGGGGCAGGTTTAGAGTTGTATCGGGCAGGAGTGGGCTTACCCTTTGTTCACTAGTGTTCATTCAGTTTATTCAGCCTTGGGGGTCTGCAGCTGAATGGGAGGATCCTGCCAAGATGGGCAAGGCCACCTTTGTGTCACATGCCTGCCATTCACTTAATTATGCCCTATTTGCCATGGTAGCAGAAGGATGTCTCAGTCAGCAACATCTGGAAAGCTACTTGAGCAAATGCTTTGTGAATCAGTTATTCATTGTGAGATACATCCAGAGGTGGTTAAGCAGAGGCCGACTTGGTTATTGGTAAGGATTTCTGTCTTTTAAGACACAATTGGATTTTTCCTCTGTCTATGTCTGAAGCCACTTCTAATTTAAAACATGAAACTGCCAGGAATGTCATTGTTGGGCCCTTCCTCATAGTGATAGGTTTTTTTTTCCTTCATATAATAAGAGGTTATCAGATGGGCTTCATTGGGTTCAGATTGAGAAGAACAAGGAGAGATTCTGGGAACTAGTTATGTTCCATTTCTTGACCCAGGAAGGATTTATATTGTGTTCACTTTATATTTATTTATATTTATATTTATTCATAAGGCCATGCATAAGTGTTTTGTATACTTTTAGGTGTATATATATATACAAAAAATATATATATATATATATTTTTAAAGTGCTTCATTTGTAAATATAGAGCATGTCTCTATTAAGACAAAGAACATATAATAGAGATGTCCTCTTTTCCCCATACTCAGGGCAAGGCTGATCCCCCTTAAATCTGCCGGTCACTTCATCCCTCAGTGATCCCATCATCTCAGACAATTGGAGTGTGGACCATATACTTTACTTTCCCCTATGAATTCTATTAATTCTTGTTCTGTTTGTTATTATTTTATGTGGGTTCTTTTCTTCTTCCAAGTGAAGATTGGAAACTTCTTAAGGCATGGATTATGCTTTTATCTTTGCTGAACACATTCTAGATGTTCAAGAAGTAGTTATTGATTAGATCTAGCAGATTTTAAATTGTTCTTTGGTCTTTTCTCAGTAGTGGGACCTCACACTAACAAATAAGATTGAGATGTTTGTTCTGGTTTTGTTGCCGAGAAAAAAGGAGCAATACTGAGTAGCAGGCAATAATTTTTGTAAGATATTTTGTAAGGACGAAGCAAAGGTAATTCACCTGGAACACTTAGAAGCCACCTTGTGCATTGTAAGCATTCTACAAATTTAAGTTATTATTACTCATATTACCACTACTGCTGCTAGAACCCAAATACCTTTAGCATTAACCTGTAATCCACTACTTATCTCAACGACGTGAACTTTGACTCTAAAATTTGGAAGATCTCCAGTGCTGTTTAAAGTCGTAATGCATCCAGTTTTGGCACATACTGGTAAAGGAAATAGAATCAAAGGTACAGCCATGTATTTGCCCATTTGAATGGCATTTTTTAAATTGAGGGACACTATGAAAATCCAGTGTACTCACAGATGACTGCTTAGCACATGGAATTCTGTGTCATATGGTCTGAATGGACCTCATCCAAGAGGACTTAGTTACCAAATCCACCAGAAGGATCTCATTACGTTACAGTTTCACCTATAACAAAATCTGTGTCCCTGATTCGAGGGGCAGCAAAACATCAAGGCTCCAAGGCAGTGATTTGTGTTGGCGTCTCTTTCCTCTTCATGTGCCATATGAGATTAATTATACCCATCTATTTGCATTATGTATACTGTTTTACCACTTATGCATTATAAGACAGAGCACTTTCAGTAATAAAAGCTACCACTTACTGAATCAGGGATGAAGGTGGGGTAGCACAGCCAAGCCCCAGGAATTTTACTCGAGGAAAATAAATTTCAGCAGTCTGCCCCATCTGCCAGCATCTACCACGTGGGCCATCCACCGCTTCGACATTCCAGCAAGAAATAGGATTTCTCATCTCAACTCAGATCCTTTTCCAGATGCTGAACTCTGACCACTCAGCAATTTTCTGCTTCTTACCACTCATATGTACCATCGGCCAACTTCTCAGTGCCCTGTTTCCTTTGTTATCCAGCTTCACACCTTCCTCTCTCTATAAATTATTTCTCCCCAGTTTAGATCTTCACCTTCTCTAATTAGCCTTATCCTTGGGACCAACTGTGTAGTGTACAGGCCAGTTTGGATCCAAGTTGAATTCCCTGCTGGGATCCTGCTCTATTTCTGGGAGACCTGAGGGGAAATTTGGTCCTTGCTGAAATGTATTTATATGAAGAATTCATTCTAAGGAATGAGGAAGCCAGCACCTAGACATTCTCAGTCATCAAAAGGAAGGAATAATCCTAAATCAAAGCACATTATTATTCATTCATACACTCCATCATTCATAGAGTGACCTTAGGTCATACGTCATCTAATAACCTTGAAAGCATCCTTTCAAGTTCACCTTTTAGGTGTTAAGCGGACATCTAATTTCTGTTTAAGCATCTGCAATGTTAAACAACTAACTACTTAAGTATGTATCACGTGGTTTCCACTCCCATTGTTTTACTGGTAGTCGAGGAAGTAGTGGTGGAGAGAAAGGTGGGGTTAGTGGCTCTTTGTGAAGAGAAACAAGACTTCTCAAGTAGGTCACTGTGTCCCAGGGTCTAGCCTATCTTGAAAGCTGTTTGACTGTCGCAAGGCTGTAGAAATCTGTTGACAATGAAGCCTCAACATGCTGTTTAAATGAAGCAACTCACCTCCATGCTCTTGAATCCAATTTAGAAACCAGAACAACAATTTGTTAATCTGTGGTGTCACTTCAAAAGTGACAAGAAACAAAACATCCATTTGCATCACTGTTGTCATTTTTATGAAAAGGCAAATCCTAATCAGAGGTTACTTTATTAGTGAACCACAAGAACCCACCATCAGAAATCAGAAATATCACAAAGTTCACATGAGCAGTGCATACTTTCTCTGTAGGCAGACCCCCATGGGAAGCCAAATTATAATCAGAAGTTTGGCACGGGTTCATAATAGGGGATGGATGGTAGATGAATGGAAAGTCTGATGGCTGAAGCTAAGGTTTAATAGCAGAGGATGAGAGGGCTGGCTGTTCACGGTAATAAGAATCTTGCCAAGGGAGCCCTGAATCTGCCTCCGTGTCAGGGATGGCTTTGCTGACACCCAAAGTTCATTTTTTTTATTGATAAACTCAGTTTATCTGAAAGAATGTTTTATTTAGCATCCACCCCACCCAAAATTTGTGATGGTTACATTTTAAAATCCCTGTATGTGTCTAGTTTAATTTTTATTTATTATGAATGAAGTGGCCATTTTCTCCCAGAACCGAAATAAGATTGTGAGTGAGGGTCCCCTATGTTTGTGTATATGAACCCTACTTTGCCGCCATTCGCAAGCACTTTCTATTTTCATCTGGCAAATATATATTGACTATCAATTAAGCTTTAAGATCCAAAGGATATGATAGTGAACAGGATAGACATGTTCCCTGCAATTATAAAGCTTATGGCTTACAAAGGGACATTTAATAAAATTGCTCAAGTAATAAATTAATTAGAGTTGTAATAAATGCTATGAAGAAAGTCAACAGGCTATAAGGTGTATAGCAAAGGAGTCGGTTACACATTTCTGCTTCTGACCTTTCTCCTGCCCTCTGTCTAGCAGGCCCTTCCCTTATTTCTGTTACTGAAAACCCTAGGCAACCTCCAACTCAAACTCACATGTCCCTCCCCCTTACATTTTCCCCCTCATCTCAATGAGAAGCACCCTTCCTCCTTTTTTTTGCATCCAGTGATAGCCTTAGTCACTATTTCCCTCATCTTACATTGAACTTTAGGTGCTTCTGTGAGAGGGTTTTAAAATTTTTCTCCAGGTGACCCTATCCCTAAGGACACAGACTGGCCTCTTGCATACCTTTAGAAACTTCTTTATACCCAGAGTAATGTCTCTGAAATAAAGATTCAAAATAAATATTTGCTGAATAAACCAATCCTGTTCATATCCAGATTAGATAACTCTGTGTCTTACGTAGCAAAGATCCATTTCAGTAATGTTAATAGTGTTTATTGTTGAACTAATAATAAATGCCCAACATGGGGTATTCAAATAAAATGTGAAAAAATAAAAGGTAACTTCTTATTTCTTGAAAAAGAGTAATATTTAATGTATGTTAATACTATAAAATTAAAAATGTTTTGTGTTTTTTCATGTTGTCTACTTCTTTTAATTGAAAAATTTTTAACATTTGTTTAGTTTTGAGAGAGAGAGCAGGCAGGGGTGGGTCAGAGAGAGAAGGAGACACAGAATCTGAAGCAGCTCCAGACACTGAGATGTCAGCACAGAACCCGATGCAGGGGTCAAATCTACAAGCCATGAGGTCATGACCCGAGAGTTGGATGCTTAATTGGACTCAACAGTCCAGGTGCCCCTCGTGTTGTGTATTTTAAAACTTACATATACGAGTAGTAAAGAATGTTAGTAGGCTTTAGGATATAAAAAGAAAAGCAGAGTCCTTCATTCCCTAGGCCCTCATTCAATTTCTTTTCATCAAAAGGATCTCAATATATTCTTAGAAACACCTTGTGAGTGAACATCAGTGTTACGTTAATATTATGGGTACAGGGCCTGCATGGCTTTTAGACCCTAGTGATTAGAACAAGTTTGCACAGTCAGATCGTGGAAGAGCTACACCTTACCCAGGCTTTGGTCCCTAAATGACTTCTTCTCACAAGGGAACTCCTTCCTTCATCCGAGTTCACTCCTTTTACTAGTGCACTAGAGGTGGTCTGACTGGTTTTTAAGAGAGGAATTTTTATTCGTTCTTTCAGGTCTCTGTGAACCAGATACCGTGCTAGGTATCAGGGCTGCAGTGATGAGCCAAAAGTAGATTCCATCTCCAGCCTGTGATTATGATAGTTTAGCTTTGTGGTTTGGGAGGTGTGTGGAAATACATAATAACCATCCAAAATGAGCACAAGCAAAGGCTGTCTGTACAGAACTTGCTATGGCTGGGGGTGAGGGGCTCAGGGAATCGACCACCATTGCTTGAGTCTTGTCAAAGTCTCAAAGGCAGACAGAGGAGAGGGTAGGCTTCAGAGTGAAGAGAAAGTAGGGCTTCAGGTGTGTCCTATGTGGAGGCTGCTGGCATGGGACACTAGACTAGAAGCAGGTTGACTAGAATCGGGCATCCTGTGTGGCTGGTTAAGGGTCTGTATTTGATTTTCTCCACTTGGTCCTAAGTTAGAAGCTGGAGCAAAAATTAGAGAAGCTATTACTTACTAATCAAGCCCTGGTTGTTTGGGGCTGATTTTTACAGCAATTATTGTTTGCCTTCCTGGAACACTCCCTTCACATACTAGTTGACTTCTTGGATTGGTCACTGTAGACTGCTGTCTTCTTGAGCTGGTTACTGTAGACTGCTACAAAGTTTTATTTTTATATAGAATCTGGCCATTGTCTGTTTGTATATTCATTCTTTCAAGTGTATTTGACCAGTTTTTCTGCTCCTCAACCCAAATAGGTGATTTCTAGAAAAACATTTCTAAATGATGAGTGGGGTTTCCAAGCACATCTTTCCAAAGAGCCAATGACTGGTAATTTCCCTTAATGATCATCAGTATATGCCACCTGTGCCTGATAGATGTTGCCTCTCACTCCATCCTCACTGTGACCCTACAAGGTAGATGCTGTTAGTGTCCCCATTTTATAGATGAGAAGACTGTGACACAGAGGCGTTAAGAAACTTGCCCAAAGTCCTCTAAATTGGAAATGCAGGAGTAGGGATTTTTACCAAGTCACTCTGACTCTAAACCCTTTGGTTTTAAGTGGTGTATTGTTGTCTCTCTACTACTTTCCCCCCAGTGAGAGTAAATAACAATTCCTTTCTTATAAAGTTAGAGAATGGCCAAGGCCATTTTCTATTAAATTTCAATTAAATATACACTATTGCAGGGGTGAGAAACAGGGCCAGGATCAGCAAGGACTCTGAAGATAGAATAAGCGGATGGAGTATGAATGTCAAGTACACACATGAAGGGGTTTTGGTGGAAGGCACAGCCATTCTGCAAAATAGATGATATGTAAGGTCAGTTATTCATGGTCAAGAACACCTTTTTTTTTTTTTTTTTTTTAAATCTCTGACATTTCTGAGGTCTGAATTAGAACATCTGTGTATCAGTTTTAGGTACCACATACATGTCAGCAGTATGGCGTGGACCTTCCTTCCGTCCCTGCCTTCCCTGTGCCCCTGTCCCCTGCCCCACCATGGCTCACTGAGTGTGCCCTGTATACTGCTACTTACCACCATTTTATACCTTTTTTGCTCATAATTATTTCTTAGCTTTCCAGGCATGGGAAGGGGTTGCCTGGGCACAAAACTTTGCACACAGTGGGTGTTCAGTACATTTGGCTGGTGTACCAAGAGGAAAAAAATTTAAAAAATGTTGCCAGAAAGGCAACTCCCTGGGGTCCGGAGAAACTAAATTATATCTTAAGTCAATAATTTGCCCTTACAGGGTATTTTTTGTACATTTGTAGCATGCAAAATAAAATAATAAAAACATTTCTTCAGATATAATATATGTTATTGTTTCCAAGCGATTTGCTTTTTTCTTTTTCATATAATGAAAATTCTAGCCCTGTTGAGATGGCATAATTGTGTTCGTTTCTTTAGAGTAATCTCAAAAGTGTCCATGAAAGTTCCTCAAGAATTTTATCATTCTTTATTTATCTTAAAGCAGCGCTAATGAAGAGCCATAACTATTATCAGGGCGGGATTATATAGTAGGGTTTTGATGTCCTTGTTACATTATGGTCTTATCCTTCCATTGATAAGAAAGGACAGGCAGGTTTATTACTCCAGAGTGACTAGACAAGGCACTTGGGAAGCTTCATTAAGTCTTATCAGGCAATCGTATCCTCTTTAGTAAATGACTACCGCTGTGTGCTGAGTAGCATGATCCTCAAAGTTCCCACCGGAACCCAATTCCTAGCTCAATTCTGGAAATACTACTGACTGACTGGGAAATCCTGACATGAAATGAGTGGATTGGCTACATTTTGGGTGTTTCTCTGAACAACATCTTAATCCACAACTTTGGAGTATGTCTAGCCTGGAAGTGGAACCGCTGCATAGTGGGAAGGTGGTCAGAGTGTTTTTGTGCAAAGCGCATATTGGCATTGTGACCCATCTGCAGTGGGTGATGCAGTCTCACTCACCTACCTGGGCTTTCACTCATCCCTCCTCTGAGAACCAACTTTCAGTGACAATTTCCCAAGGATGAACCAATAGAGAAGTGCTCATTCGCCATTCAGGACATCACTTCTGAGCCTAGCGAAAGCAATTGTCATGAACGCAAGTACCTGAGCTTATTCTTTATGCCCGATGGTGTGCTGGCTATTCTGCTCCATGGCGTCCAAACCGGCTCAGGCCACCTGCACACCAGACACTTGATCCATTGTCATTTCCAGGTCCAGCTTTTTAGTTCTGTTTCTAAACCCATTCTCAATTCCTGGCTTTTTATCTCAATTTGGCATTTAGACTTTCTCCAACAGACTTTAGCTGTTTCTCTTGCTCACATTGTGCTAGAAAATATAATAGAAAACCCATAATTCATGCTGCAACCATAGAAACCAGCCCAAATGCTAGCTATCTAATAGCTATGTCAATAGGAGCAGCCCCAAAAGTGTTGGGGAGGAGAGTACATAGAGCCAGTGGGTCAAATTGAAGTATAAAGGTCAAAAATAGTATTGAATTTCTATGGACAGCTCACCGTGGAAAATTAAAATATAATAGTAAGGGGTTGATACTTATTTCCTTTAATGTTAAATTGCAGCTGTGAAATGTTAAAACCTGTAAGTAGAATTTTAATCAATGTGAGAAATGGGATACAACCGTTTCTAGACTAATCTGAAAAAATCCCCTAGCTTTACTTATTCTGCCACAAAAAGTCTTTTTTCAAACACTCTCGGAATTGAGGTGTTACAAAATGGCACCTTATCCTGGTATCTCTATCCAATGACAAGAGAAGTTTTATGTTGATAAAAGATGGAAGAACTCATTTCCGATTGTTGACTCAGCGCTTTGGTCATATAACACCAGTTTAATATACAATTAGCACAATTAGGCTCTATCACATTACTTAAACCTACTGCCTGTGGAAGATGGCTATGTCATTAGACTGACAAAGTTGAGTCAAGGGACTCCAAGCTACATTGAGCAACGTCAATCCTTCCTTCTCCTCCCCGCCCCCCCAGCCATGCCCTACTTCTCGAGAATTTTATTTTCACCTTAATAGAGGGAGCAAGCATTCAAAAGAATTTTCTCTAGAATGAGTAATATGTAGAGATTACACTGGAAGTCTTAACCCTGAGAGAATGGTTCACTTAAAGGCTCAGGTTCTCCAAAGGATTGAATGGAGTAAAGAATATAAAAATGCTTTATTAAAAATAGATTTTACATGAAAAAAAGAATAAATGCACGTGTTCAGTTTGGGGATCACCGTTATGTAAATCTTGCTGGGGCCACAAAGTACTGCTTAAGTCTTCCCTCTAGAAGAAGTTTCCAGTGGATCCCAGCTCTTCTCTCCTTTCTGCAGACCTACAGAACCATGATTTGATATTTTACATGCATAGGCCGGCACATGGCATGCCTATTTTTCTTGCCAACACCTGTGGCTGTTACCACATGTCCCCACAAAATAGGTACCTGATGTGTGTTGATTAAAGGATCACGAAGAGACACATTTGTTGGGGCAGGAAATTTCTAGACAGTCACATCTGATGCATTCGTGTTCCTCCAGCCCACCTCATTTCTGCCTTTTGACTCCATGACACCAACATCCCAGGGCAGTTGTGAGATCACATTATAGGTAAGGAAATTTATTGTGAACTATAAATAGCAAACTGACTGCAAATAATTAATGTGGCGGGGCAACAGTGAAAAGTGCCAAACAGAATATGTATATGAGTTCACTATAGATGATACATCAGGCATCGGTTGGGTTGAGTAGCAAGGGAGATTTTCTGGGACTCAGAAAATCTGGGCTCAACTTGATTTGCCATTGGCTTTGTGTCTAGTGCAAGCTTGATGCTTTTTCTCCTGTGAGTTTAGGTATTTGGACAGATTGACTTCCAAATTCTCTTCTGATTTTGTAAGTAAACAAAATGTTGGAAGATTGAGCTTACGATCATTTCATTTGCATAAAGGGTGGCAGGCAAATGGAAAGAATATCTTGTAGGAAATCCACCGGTTTTTTTCAGTTCTATTACGTAGGGAATCCACCATTTTTTTCAGTGCTATTACATTGGAAAAGAAAAGCAATCCACTAATATGATCCCTCTGATTCCAGTCTTGTCTAGAAGGTTTACATGAATAAACCACCACCACAAAATAAAGGTACATGTGAGATAAAAAGATGCCAATTTCTCAAATTTAAATATAATCTTTGATTCTGAAATTCTTGTGATATTGGATTCTATTTATTAACATAGATTATTCCAAAATTATTTTTTATCAGAGACCTTGCTGGGTGTGTGTCTTGAAGGAAGATTCTTGTCAATAGAACAGGAATTAACATTTGAGTGCATGGAATCTCGGTTAAATCTAAGGAGATATTTCATGAGTAAACTATGCAAAATCTCCTTGGTGTAGGAACTTAGGGGAACTATAACATTTCAGACTGGGATGCTCAGAGAAAGCTTTACAGAAGAGTTTGATATAAGTTAGGACGTATTAAAGAAGGTAAAATGTGCATTGAGTAGCGGATGCCAAGAATGATAGTGCAAAGGTGGAAACATACAAAGGATTTTTTTCTGACAGTTAGTAAAGCAGCCAGACTGCAGAAGGTCAGATACGGTGGTGGTGGAAGAGGCTTGAAAAACAGGTTAGTCCTAACTGGGGATGACATTGAATGACATTGAATGGATGAACTTCAAAGAATTTTATCCTTTAGGCAAGAATGAGTACATTCAAAACTTTTTCAAAAGATAGTAACGGAATGAAGTGTTTTATTTTAGAAATATTTCTATCATTCAACAGAATGGGTTTAAAGAGGAGAAAATGACAAAAAACAGAAAAATTAACACATTATTCCCAAGGTCCAATTCCTCATGGACAAAATTTTGAACTTGGTGGGTGGCAGGAGGAACTGGAAAAAAAGAAGAGACGCAAAATATTGAAAGGAGAGAATTGTAGGTAGAAGCAAAGAGTGAAGGGAACAGGGCGCCTGGGTGGCTTAGTAGGCTAAGCGTCCAACTTTCACTTAGGTCATGATCTTGCGGTTCGTGGGTTCGAGCCCCGCGTCGGGCTCTGTGCTGACTGCCAGCTCAGAGCCTGGAGCCTGTTTCAGTCTGTGACTCCCTCTCTCTCTGACCCTCCCCTGCTCACGCTGTCTCTCTCTCTCTCTCTCCTAGAAATAAATAAAAAAAAAACATTAAAAAAAAAGTGAGGGGAACAAGGCAAAATGCCCGTGATGTTTTAGGTCTGGAAAACTGAGCAAATTAGTGGTAGTTTTACAAAGATGAGAAAGTGCAGGAAAGCAAACATATTTTGAGACAGTGAATTTGGATAGTGGAAACAGAGCTCAGGCAGAGGTAAGTATGGGTAATGCCAGGAGAGGGTCTTCTCTGAGAGTAGGTTTCACTGTGAGGACATTAGCCGGCTTGAGAGCAAGACAAACCTGCTTTGCATTCTCTAATGTGTGAACCTGGCCCTGACACAGCAGGCTTGGATTTTGGAGTCAGATCCTCCACACTTTATCTACCAGCCTCACCACTTGCTGGCTACAAACATGACCTTAGGCAACATACTTAACCACCTGTGCCACAGTTTCCCTCCTATAAAAAGAGACAGTAATAATGCCCTTCTGTTAGGATTGAGCAAACAAATCCATGTAAAAAGTGGGATGCTGTAAGCATTTTTAAATTAACTTTCTTAAGACTTGATTTCCTCCTGTGTATATTTAGGATTGTAATAGTATTTATAGATCTATTTGAGAATTAGATAGGAAAAAAGTACACAAAACTCTCAGCAAAACGACTAGTTGATAGCAAGGCCTCATTTTTGAATAACCACTGAATCAATTATCCAATAAATATCTATCATGTGCCGACTACGTGCCAGGCCCTTTCCGGGTAACTGGGGGTGTGACAGTAAAGGAAATAGCTAAAGGCATTTGCATCCTACTGAGATGAGGCCAAGCAATGTGATGTCATGTGAGAAAGGAAAGCAAATCCAGGGCATTGGAAAGGATGTGAGTGGACTTAGAGTGGTAAGGAAATACATCCCTGGAAAGGTGACATTTGAGCAGAGTTTTAGCTGGAAAGGTGACATTTGAGTAGGGTATTAGCTGAATGCAGTGAAGTGAAAGCCAAGCAGTAATGTACATGGGGTGTAGGTGGGGTTGGGGAGAGGTCAGTGGAAGAATTTCCAGACAGAGCCAACCATGCATGTGATGCCTGCCTTTGTATGGAGGACCTGGTACCCTGGAGGACCCCTGGGCTTCCTGAGGCCAGGACACTGAGGAGGGAGAAAAGGGAAATGAGGTCTGATGAGGGCAGTTCCTGGAGAAGAGCGTGTCCAAAGGAAGTAAAATGCTAGCTGTGTATCTAATGCTATTTACGTTTTTAGTAGCAACATTTTTTGCCAGAAACAGGAACAATTACCTCAATGTATCTAACACACCATGTCCACACATAATCACGATAAAAAAAATATTAACCAGAAATGTAGACTCTTTTTTCTTTCTTTCTTTTTTTGTCCTAAATCATTCAGACCTGGTGGGCATTTTCCACTTACAGCACATCTCGGTTCAGACCAGCCACACTTCAAGGGCGCGATTGCCAGATGTGGCCTGTGACCACATTCCTGGGTGCCACAAATGTGGTGCAGAGAGTGTTGTAGTTCATGGAAAGGAATCTGGATTTCATTCTATAAGGAAGAGGAAGTCACTGAAGAGCTACAGAGCTGGGGAAAGTGTGTGTGTGTGTGTGTGTGTGTGTGTGTGTGTGTGTTCCAGGGTAGGGGATGTGGGTATCATGATTTGATTTCATTTTTAGATTCTCACTCCATATATGTTACACCAAGTTAAATCTTACATCACACACTTGGTTAAACAAGAAGTATCTCCCAGACTTACTTCTTTAAAATCACATTGAACCCAGTTCCAAACTCTTTTTGCTAGGTGGACAAGAAATCTATTTCCAAACATTTTTGGGATGCCACTTCCTTTTTTTTTTTTTTTTTTTTTTTTTTTTAATTATTTGAACCTTTTTAACTCATGACTGTGGTGTTGGTGGGGTTGGTGGAGTAGGGTAAGCGGTGCAGTGCCAAAAAGCATAGAGTCCATTCCAAGCATCAGTCCACTCTGGTTGTTACAGAGATGCCCATTTTCAGAACCCAGGTATTCTCAGAAATCCGTGGCTTCCATGCTATCTCTGGTACAGGTACATGGCAGAGCGGGAGCTCGGTATCTGGTCCCCTGCCTGCCTAATGCATCTTGTAGTTTCCTGTCATGCTTCCCAGGTAGTTTTTAAATTTATGAGATACACTGACCTTCCTCTCCTTTCTAGGCCTGGAGATAAGTTTTTCCCATTGCTCTTTCTTTTTCCCCAGTCAGATCTTTTCAATCATTCAGATTTCTTTTTTTTTAAATATATTTTTTTAATGTTTTATTTATTTCTAGGAGAGAGAGAGAGAGAGAGAGCCAGAGCGTGAGCAGGGGAGGGTCAGAGAGAGAGGGAGTCACAGACTGAAACCGGCTCCGGGCTCTGAGCTGGCAGTCAGCACAGAGCCCGACGCGGGGCTCGAACCCACGAACCGCGAGATCGTGACCTAAGCGAAAGTCGGACGCTCAACCGACTAAGCCACCCAGGCGCCCCTCAATCGTTCAGATTTCAAAAGAGACGGAAAGGAGGGTTGTCTTCTGCAGCCTTTGCTCTCCCACCCTCTGCCTGTGGAGTCTCAGAGGCAAAGCACTTGAATGGGTTTGACTACCTGCTCGGAACAAATGAATGAGAAATAAAGGGAACACATGCAAATGAGTACCTCAGTGAATTACCTGCTCTTGCTGTTGCATAGAAGACCTTTAATTGGTGATTGACTATTTCTAACATCTCTAAACTGGAGAGATTCACACCAGCCAGAAGTGTGATCTACATGTGGCTCTGCAATAGCATAAGCAGCAAAGAAATGATAATAAACTATTTAATAAATAAATAAGTTAATTAATTAATTAAATAACAGGGGAAAAAAGCAAAGAAGTGCTCACTACATAAATTATTCATGTCTGATTTTCTCCATGCCTAAAATCTTGCTCCAAAAAGTGAGGTCCTTGAACGGACAGCATGGGTCTTCTCTGCAGGTTGGAAATGCAGCATCCCAGGCTCCAACCCCTTTCCTCGGAATTGGAAGCCACTTTTTTTTTTTTTTACAAATAGTTTATTGTCAAATTAGTTTCTACATAACACTCAGTGCTCATCCCCAAAGTGCCCTCCTCCAGGCCCATCCCCCCCTTTTTAACAAGATCCTCGGGTGAGCGATGTGTACAGTCAAGTGTGAGAAACTTGGGTCTAAGACACAGTGGCTCTAATTTGGAGCTGGGATTTGTAGTCAGCCAGTGGCTGGCTCTTCCTGATAAATCAGGCCATCAAAGGTGACAACCAGGTGCCTCTAATGTGTAAAGTACTAAGCTTAGGGACTGCAGGGATGCATAACAGTGTACGACGGCCTTTGCCTTCTCTTTGGAAAGATAAGGTACAAACACATGAAAAGCAAATAAGTATCTAACAGAGTACAGACAACAGCATGGTCAACAGGAATTTATAATAACCAAGCGTTTAGGGAATAGAGAGGATTTCAGCCAAGTTTGAAAGACGGGAAGGATTTATTGTTCCAAATTATAGAACTTTATTTTCTTTGTACTTAAGATCATGGGGAGAAAAAACAAAAGTCCCCCCTACTGAAGAATTACAAGCCAGAGGCAGACCACACTTCTGAGAAAAGCAATAAAGTGTCTCTCTTTATACACAAACCTAAGCATCCCATTAGAAAGACTCCATAAGTTGACAGTTTGCTGCCAGATTTCTCTTTTCCTTGAGGCATGTTCAGTGGCAGAGTGTTGAAAAGAAATAACCTACAACACATTCCTGTAAGTAGCAGCTTCGTGCCCTTGCAAATGAGAGGCCCATCTCAAATGTCAGACCACACCCATTGTTTCCAACCTACCTGGGCCTTTCGAAGAGGCGCAGAATTGAAAATTCCACAGATACACATATCATATTCTTTGTAAGCTAAAGTCTTCTAGTTGCTTCAAGAGAAAAATCTCGAGAGGAATGCACAGCACAGTTCCTCCTGATGAGACTGTGAGATGTGCGAGGGTTAAGAGGTATTGGGTGATCATCGTAAGGGCCCAAAGGTTGGAACCACAGAGCAGTCCAGAAAAAGATGTTCGTCCCCATCAATGCTCCCCATCCCTCTTCAGTATTAATAAAATTTAATGGAAAGCCCTACCTTTTGTTGAACTCATAATCTTATTTTCGCATTTTAATGATTCTTCTTCATGATTTGGAGGGGCCACATTGCCCATAATGCACAATTAGAGGTAGCATGTCCTTTCCAGGGTCAATGGCTCTATGCAACTTTTGTAAATATGACCGGCGTGTTATACTTTCATTATCTGATTAGCTTTGGCAATCAGGAATTTAAGATGTAATTGAATCATGTCAAGTACATTTACATTGCACATGTATCCAAGAAAAAAAATGTGATGAGTACACCATAGGTTTAATTCAGGGTTATCTAATTGTTTCATCCTAAAATACAACTCCTCTCATCTTGCTGAGCCCACACACTAAATTAGGGACTTCTGGCTGCCAGAATTCATTTGTGTTCTTGGATTTTCACTTTGAAAACTTCCAAAGGAGACTGGGAATCCTGCTGATAGCAGAGTAAGCCTCAGCAATGAAAGTCAAACTGGTGATAAATATGAAGAAAACCTTAATCAGTTTTAATGAATACAAATAGCGTAATGCCTGGACCAGGGGAGTCCAGGGAAATGTGCAGCATGGTTCGTGGGTGGAATTCAACAATTTTTTAAAAAAGAGAGACTGTTGGAGAAAAGGGCCTCTGGTTGTGGTAACAGTAATGGTGGAGGATTTATTCATGCTTATAGAATACGTCTTTCAAGGCTTAGGCTTTAAAAGAAAACAAAAACACTTCCCCTATTCAAGGCAACATGAACTTCCATTGAGTTGCGGAGTGGGTAACTGTCAGTTGGAAAGAATGGCACACAGAGCTGTGTCCCAGAAGTTAGTCCAAGCAAATGAGAGAAGTCGGGGGCACACTGGGTAGGCAGGTTCTTGATTCAGACTTCCTGGGCGTGGGTCCTGGCTTTCCCAGTTTGTTCCAACACTAGAAGAAAGCCTAGCTGTGTTGGATTTACTGAAAAGCAGTTATGTGTATTTTCTCTAATTCCAGCAGGCAAGTTACTCTGTCTCTCTGTGACCCTATGTTCCCATCTGTAAGAGGAGAATGCAATAACAATTCTGTGCATATTAGAAGAGTCTCTATATAATGTATGTAAATATATATATACATAAATATATGTGTATATATGAATATATTTATTACATATATATATAAAATCTAGAAAAAGGCCTGGCATATAAACTAAAAGCATCAGTGTTTGTTCTTATTGATGTGGTTGTAATTATAAGAATAATTGTTATTGATGTTAAGTTGTAAATGAACTGGCATTACAGGAAAGCAAATCAACAGCATGGCACCATGGAACACAACTGTTTCTAAATCTCTCCCTTTCCTTAGAGTGTTAAAAATATGGACTAATTGCTTTTGGACCTTGACTTGCCAGCCATGGGTTAGGAATGCTCAGGCTTAGCCAGGGGGAGAAGTGGCGGTGCTATAGATATTTGAAGAAGTTCTCTGAGAAGATGGTGTCTAAACTGAGATCTTAGGGATGAAAGGAAGTTACGTAAGCAAAGGCAGGGACAGAGGGCATGTGCAAAAGTCCAGAGGCAAGGGAAAGTATTGCTTTTATAGAATAGAGTGCAAGTAGAGTGCATTTCCCTGGAAATGGCAGCAATGTGGTGGGAGAAGAGGCATGCAGAGAACAGAGAGAAGGCTCTGAAGGGCTCCTATGTCATGCCAAGGACTTTGCATTCATCCCAAGGACCATGGGAAGCAAGTGAGTGATTTTACAGAGGGAAGTAAGAGCAAGCCATGATCAAATCTGCACTCCTAAGCACTAATTCTGGCCCAAGTGTCGTAAATGGTTTGATGAAAATTAATACTGGAGAATGAGGGTCTCTTTAGAAGGCCTTTATTGTAACTCAGACAAAAGATGTTGGTACCTCTAAGTCAACACAATGGAGTGTCACCATACGCTTACTAGAACTCACTTATTGGCTCTAAGTGACAAAGTGAGAGGTGGGAATTGGAGAAAGCAGAAGACATAGAGAAATAGCATATTAAGTAACGCCAGCCATTCCGTTCTGCCATTTGTCCCGGAGAGAGCCCAGACATCTCATCATGTGAAATGTCCATCTATGGTTCAAATATGTGTGCATTTTCATCCAATGTGGCCCCAAAATACAAACCGATGTCTTCATCTAGGGCTTAGCTGAAGAAACAACAATTTGTTCTGTCACTAGAGAGAAAACTGTGTTAGATTTACTGAGAAGCAATATGTCTATCTCCACCGAGGCACCTTCCTGAGGAATTCTCAAGGGTAATCATAACTATACATGACTCACAGCCAGCCTCAACTGGTTAGAGTCTAATCCTTTCAGAAGGTGTGACTTCCTTGCAGTGACAATGAGAACAGAAAAAAAGAGGAAGATTAGACAGGTATCTAGTGGGTGGAACTGACAATTCCTTGTGGTGGCTTGAATGTGGTGCAAAGGGTCAGGAGGAGTTGACATTGAGGCCCAAGGTTCCTACTTGACAATAGAGTCAAACCCTCACCTTCCATTCCCTACTACAGCAAAAAAAAAAAAAAAAAAAAAGGAATCAGCCCTCTACATTCTTGAATTCTGGACTTTATAGGGACAACCTTGGTTCACCCTTGAAGGATAATATTGGAAAAATCATTCTGTGGACTCCTCTCTCCTTATATTTGTGAGGCAAACGTGATAACCACTACTCTACCGAAACCTCTCTCCTTATATTTGTACAGTGATAGGTTCAGATTTAAAGAAATGTGAAAGACAGACAAAATTGAAGAGCTGTGATCAGATTTCTCCAATGGTTAAAAGGAGCTGGTAGAATTCCCAGAAATTAAGATACCCCCCGACCCTATAATCTCCCCAGTAGATTCAAAGCAAGTAAACTCCCTGAAGCTAAAAGAAATATAGTTGCCATCTGACAGGTGAATAAGCAGTGTGGCAATGAAAGGAAGAAAACGAGGGATTAGTCTAAACTCTGGGGAGGTAAATAATTTCCAGGGTTGACAGACAGTCAAAGACAATCCAGGAAAATAGATGAGCCAAGTCCAGTAAATTGTAGTGTAATCCTCACGCCTGAAACTTCCCTGACATGAATGACTGGTATATATTCTAGGAATTTATCCCATTTCTTTGGTTAGAGCCTCCATCCAGAAATCTGCCTAAATGCACCCATACTAGCTCCTAGAGAGGATGAGTGGGAGAGGAAATTGGAAGGGTGATTAGGGGGATATTTTTGTCTGGGTTCTCTAGAGAAACAGAAACAATATAAGTGATTTATTATAAGGAGTTAGTTAGTTTATGGGGGCTTAGACGTCGCCAGATCTGCAGTCAGCATGCGGGAGGCCCAGGAGACCTCTGGTATCATTCCCATCTGAGTCTGAGTCTGAAGGCAGGATAAGACACTTTGTCTTCACATTGAAGACCATCTGGCAGGAAGACAAAATTCTTATGCCACCATTTTGATTCTATTTAGACTTCCAATAGGTTAGATAACATCTACTTCACTAAAACTACAGATTCAAATGTTCATCTCCTCCAGGAACCCCTTTACAGACAATAAGGTTTACCTAAGTATCTGGGCACTCTGCCGTCAAGCTGACCCAAAATTAACCGTCATAGGACTTCAGGTCTCCACACTCTCGATTTAAATAGAACAACTCTGATCGGATCCTCCCAGTGGGATATGACTTGAAGAAAGGGCATGACTTTTATTTTTTTTAATGGTTTTTAAATTTATTTCTGAGAGAGAGAGAGAGAGAGAGAGCGTGAGCAGGGAGGGTCAGAGAGAGAGGGAGACACAGAATCCGAAACAGGCTCCAGGCTCTGAGCTGGCTGTCAGCACAGAGCCTGACGCGGGGCTCGAACTCACGAGCCCTGAGATCATGACCTGAGCTGAAGTCGGACACTTAACCGACTGAGCCACCCAGGCGAAGCGCACGGCTTTTAAAGGAAAGTTTGTAGGAGACTTCTAGAGCTCAAATCACCAAAGCACTTACACTATTTACTGATAAGAGTCCAGTTCCAACTTGCTTGTTTTCACAGTCAGCTAGATGCAACTTGCCATTGGTGATCTCATTCTCTTGTACAAGGTCTATGCCATGCAGCGCATTCAGTTGGACAAAACTTGCTTTGTGTATTCTTTTGGGTTTCTCAGGTCCTGCATGGTATCTTTCCTGCATGACCTGAGGCTTCTTCCCCAGAGGAGCAAGGTTTTTGGTTGCAAAATTCACCCTCCAGTTTGCACTGTATTCTGACATCATTACTTCTAAAGATCCGCTGGCCAGATTCTGATTTTCGCACCCCTTTGATTCCCATTTAGCACTGGGGCAATTCTTGTAAAACACCCAGGTGTTTAGGAAGGTAAATGGAAGAAACAACAGCAAACTTATACTCTGTGGCATTTTTTTAAGAACACCATGCGTTTATCAAGTTCATATTATAAAATGAATGTGTGACTATATTAAATCAGGTATTCCTGATTTCTGAATATGGAATAGGTATTCCATATTCTAGTAGAGGCCAGTGAGACCAGACGCCGAAGGTGTAGACCAAAGCTGTGGAAGAAATACTTAAAATGGAAAAGACGATATCTATAAACTTAATTTTCCCAAGGATGTGGGGAATGACTGCCATCAATCAATTTTAATGGTGAGTTTTTGTGGCCCTTCTGAACACCACTGAACTAGATTATCAAGGTTTGCCAGCAAGGGGGAGGTAATTAGAAAAAGGATAGAACTTTCTAATCCCATAAGGGTGGATACTCTAGTAAAAATAATAACTCTGCTGACCTGTACGAAAGGTTTACCTGGACAGAATGTATAGCATAGAGACCAGTTTAATTCCATGACTGCTGTGGGATCACTACCTCTTTTTTTTTTTTTAATGTTTCTTTTTATTTATTTTTTTCTGAGAGAGAGAGAAACAGTGTGAGCAGGGGAGGGTCAGAGAGAGAGGGAGACACAGAATCCGAAACAGGCTCCAGGCTCTGAGCTGTCTGTCAGCCCAGAGCTCAACACGGGACTCGAACCCACGAACCCTGAGATCATGACCTGAGCCGAAGCCGGACGTTTAAGGGACTGAGCCACCCAGGCACCCCTGGGATCACTACCCCTTAATGCCATGTTTCAAACCACCGAATCCCTGCTGGGAAAAGCAGTCACATACACTCAGTTTTTCCAACCTCTGCATGGTTGTATAATAATGTGCCTTGGACCCAGAACATTCCCTTAGAGAGATAAAGAGCCCTCACAGCCTGTTTGGGAATATTTGTCCCTGTTTTGGACTTGATGTGTACTTCCTTGTTCTGCTTAAGTGTGTGCATAATATGGCACATGGCCGACCCCAACCCCACTTGTATCTATTCTCAGCGTGGAGAGAATGGGGTCCCTCACCTGCAGCATAAAGAGGGGTGTGCACACCATCTCTGAGCTCTGGGAGCCCAGAAGTCCTACTAAACGACAAAGGAAACTTCCGATGCCCGTGGCACTATTATCCGTGTGCTTCACAACGTTGGGCCTTTCATTCTTTGTGTTCCAATAATATCATGCTTTTAGTGTCCCTGCATTTTATTGCGGTGAAACGAATATATGCATGCCTTAGCCGGGGTGCCCCAAGGCAGAGCCCGAGACAGTTTGTTTGCACTCAGGAAAGAAGTTTGTTTGGGAGGAGGAGGGGGGAGCCACGAAGGGTGAGACAGAGGGAGATCTGATCCAAGAGTCTGTTCCGCGCTGGTGTCCCTGTCGCTGCCCTGACCTGGTCTGTGCCGAGAACAGCTAGGGGTCAGTTGCTGAGATCTGCGAGAGGACCCTGAAAATGAACCTCAGCATTTTCCACCCGCAGGAGGGAGGGTCAGAGGATTCAGCCCTCCTGCACTGGTTAAGGGGGCTGCCTGTGCCACCTGCCGCCTGAAGTAGAGAAACTCCGGAGGAGATGAGTCTAGTACGCAGCCGCGGTTTGAGTGACGGACGAGTTAAGGCGGGTCACAGAGGTGTCTTGAGTTAATGCTTAATGTAGAAATGTGGAAGACAGCAGAGACAAAGATTTTGTTTTCGTCCTAATCACTCATTATCTCACCACCAGAGAAAAGCCACTGGCTAGCCTCCTAACATCATTCTGACTCTGCATTATTTTTTTCAAATTTCACATTTCATAGCTTCTTTATTTAGTATACATGCTTCTATCGCCAATATATTTTCATGTTGAGAAATATTGCTTTTGGCACTTTTTTTTTTATATGGTTAAGCAGCATTCCATTCTATGGAAGTGCTAAATAACATCTTTCATTTACATCTTTTGCTTATGGTTGGTTGTTTGGATTGTTCTGAACATCTGTCATTAAAACAAACAAAAACCCTTGCATTATGGTGCACTTGTTCAATTACTTCTTTCGCATGAACCCACAGCAGTGAAAGTTGTGGGTCAAAAGTAAAAAGTATATACATTTAAGGCTTTTAGTTCCAATTAGTATCCAGAAAAGTTATAACTATCCCCCACCAATGTGTAAGAATACCCATACTGGCCCCATTTGATTCTATTACTGTTGTCTTGTTTCTGGCAGTCTCATACATGATGATAGTTTACAATTAATTATTGTAAAATAGCTTGTATTTTTTTAAAATTTGACTCGAGTACCTCTCTCTCTAGTGAATTCAAAATTTTTCACCGGTTTGTTGACAATCGGTGTGATTATTTTTGTGAATTGTTTATTCATGTTATTTGCCATTTTGCTGTCCAGGGCTTCATCTTTTTTTTTTTTTTAATTAACTTGTAATTAATGTTTTCCACATAGTAGTGGAATTAAAAATAAAATATATGTCTAGCTAAAATATAGAAACAATCTAAGGATCCACTGACTGATGAATGGATAAAGAAGATGTGGTGTATATACTCAATGGAATGTTACTTGGTCATAAAGAAGGAAGTCTTGTCATTTGTGACAACATAGGTGGCCTAGAGTGGAATAAGTGACAGAAGCCAGACAGAAAACAAATACCATATGATTTCAATTTCAGTTATCTGTGGAATCTAAAAACACAAAACAAGTAACAACAACAACGAAAGAAACAAACTCACAAATATAGAGAACAAACTGGTGGCTGGGGGAGGGGTGGGCCACACGGGTGAAGGGAATTAAGATACAAAGTTCCAGTTATAAAATAAGTAAGTCACAGGGGTGAAAAGTGCAGCACAGGGAATACGGTCAGGAATAGTATCATAATACACTTTTCATGGTGAGCATTTCATAACGCATACAATTGCTGAATCACTATGTTGTACACCTGAAACTAATTTAATATTTTTGTCAACCATATTTCAAATAACAATTTTAAAATAAATGAATATTTTGCTATAAACAGATTTCTTTACTCATTAATGGGACTTTTTGACATTTAGATTTAACTTTTTATGTAGTTGAATCTACCAAAGGTACTTCATCTTAGGTACTCAAGCCCTGGCTTCAGAACTAAGTTTATTTATCAAGATGCATGATCCATTATATGATGTCAGTTCTGATACCTAAGTGTCTTCCAGTTTCAAAACCCCTAGAAGTCTTTCTGAATTATATTTTTGGCTACCTGGACCCAAGATTTAGGATTTATCTTTAGTGAAACTTTATTATAATGAGGTTAGGATATCTTCATTGATTGCAGACTGCTCTATTGAGCTAATATAGGGATGGTGTGTGGGCCTACCCTCTCTATACAACCTCCCATCCTCAGCTTTTATGACATAAAATACAACACAAGAATAAAACTTAATATAAACACAGAAGAATCCATAAACTGACTTCATATATATTGATGCTAAAATAAATAGAACATCCAGGTTGATCTTATCTTTAAAACAAAATTGAAGAGTGTAAATGGAAGTTCTGACAATAACATGAGAAACAAGAGATGGGGGGAAAAATCACATTATCTAAATAAGGTGTTACTTCAGTAAATGGACCATCTGGCTCTGAAACAGAATGTTTTTATAATGAAAAAATAATTGACCAAGACAGGGTAAGAATAATGACAAATCAGAAAAATAGGGCACTAATACAAAGAATGGAGACCGTATCAAGAACAAGTATCACAAGAAAGAAGACATTCACCCTGCAGCTTTAGAGAAACATGGATGACAAGTTCTTTTAAGACGCCCTCTCACCTGAATCACATGTTGCACAAACGCTTGTTGAGTCCAGCTAAGTACTGTGACTGAGGTACCAAGGGTTAAAGCATCAGAGATTATGTGAGCCTTCCTACAGAGAAATAAAATCTAGTGAGAGAGACAGGTGGTAAAATAACCATAACACAGAGCTGAATGAGAAAACCATTGGAGAAATTCACAGCACAACATGGATATGCTATGTGATGCACGATGGGCCAGTTGAATCAGGGAAGGTTTAGTTGAGTAGGTGGTATTGGACCTGAGGCTTGAGAAATGAAAGGGTTTTGAAAGGAGGAGAACTAATCCTGCCCTGAAATAGCATCTCAGAAGAAGGCAAAGGTATGTGAAAATGCCTGTACATTTTTGTTAAGAGTCTGTTGAGTAGTTTAGCGTGAGTAGAACAGAAGGTACATTGAGGCGTCAGTAGGAAATAGAGCCAAATAGAGTTCATTTATGACTCTTTTGAATGCATGTGATAGGAATCCAAATTAGACCAGTGTTAGCAACAATGGAGTCCATGGAAGTATACCGGGTAATTTATTTCATGACTGCCCAAATAACAGAGAGCCTATGGGGATCTGTGAGCCTCAGAAACAATGAGAAACAGTTCCTTAAGCATCAAGGCCTCCTCATTCTTTTCTCTTCTCTCCCAGAAATGGTGACCTCTCTGATTGACATGAATGCAGTGACCCACAGGGTCATGAGTTTTACGTGTTATAGTTTTGGGCTTATTAACCCAGCTTGGGTCAGGTACTCCCTTCAAACCAATCAACTTGGTCAGGAGCAGGGATAGACACTTCCTGCAAGAAAAAGGGGGGTGTATGGGCTATGGAGCTATAGAGATACTTCCAAAGATTTCTTCCGAGAGTAGGTAATGGCAACACCATAATTAGTTGCAGGAGTCAGTTGGTTTCCTTGGTGTGGTAACCTTATTTAGATAAATATCTACCAATTATTGAAGTTTGCCTGTCATTCTAAAACTAAGAATGCTAGATACTAAAAAATAGTATTCTGTGAAAAGTGAGCCCAGTTTCACTTGTAAATTAAATAATCACATAAGGGCTTTTCCTTGTGGCAACCATCATACTTTTTAAAATTTCATTTCTTATTTATTTATTTATTTATTTATTTATTTATTTATTTAAATATAATTTATTGCAAATTGGCCTACATCCAACAGCCAGGGCTCATCCCAACAAGTGCCCTCCTCAAAGCCCATCACCCATTTCCCTTCTTCCTCACCCCCCCACCCCCCATCCACCCTCAGTTCTTCTCTGTATTTAAGAGTCTTTTGTGGTTTGCCTCCCTCCCTCTCTGTTCATAACTATTTTTTCCCCTTCCCTTCCCCCATGGTCTTCTGTTAAGTTTCTCAAGATCCACATATGAGTGAAAACATGATATCTGTCCTTCTCTGACTGACTTATTTCACTCAGCATAACACCTTCCAGTTTCATCCACCTTGCTGCAAATGGCATGTTTTCATTCTTTCTCATTGCCATGTAGTATTCCATTCTATATATAAACCACATCTTCTTGATAGATTCATCAATTGATGGACATTTCGGCTCTTTCCATGATTTGGCTATTGATGAAAGTGCTGCTATGAACACTGGGGTACATGTGCCTCTTATGCATCAGCACTCCTGTATCCCTTGGGTAAATTCCCAACAGTACTATTGTTGGGTCGTAGGATAGTTTTATTTTTAATTTTTTGAGGAAGCTCCACACTGTTTTCCAGAGTGGCTGCACCAGTTTGCATTCCCACCAACAGTGTAAGAGGGTTCCTGTTACTCCACATAACCAACGTACTTTGAAAAAAAATTTTTAATGTTTTTTTAAATTTATTTTTGAGAGAGAGAGAGAGACAGCAAAGCAGGGGAGGGTCAGAAAGAGAGGGAGACACAGAAATTGAAGACAGGCTCCAGGCTCTGAGCTAGCTGTCAGCACAGAGCCCAACATGGGGCTTGAACCCATGAACCGTGAAATCAGGACCTGAGCTGAAGTCAGACGCTTAACCAACTGAACCATCCAGGCACCCCATCCATTGCACTTTGGATACACAGAAGAAATGCTATGTGAATGCTTCCTATTATCTTATTTGAGAATATTTAAAAAGCACAGGCACTTAGGGCCACATTTAATAAAATTAAAAATTTTCACTGCTTTGTCAAGACCAATCCTAAGTGAAACTGGCATAGCTTCACTGCAAGTGTGTGGCAGAGAAGAACTGAACATTTGATGCCATTGCCTTAATTCATTTTGAGTTGCTAGCCATCTTAGCCACCATTTGCTTTTATACCATCATTGCCAAGTGATGGTATAAAACACTCAGCAGAGTGAAAAAGGTAAATAATGTATATTCTTATGAAAATAATTCTGACCTTGACACCTTTCTGTGACACACTAATGGCATCAATGCTGTGGTATTGGTGTTAAGGACGACTTGGTGACATCACCAAGTCTGCAACCACAAACTGCTTTCACCTCTGGTCCCAGGAGGAGTTGTGAGTTCTGAAAGGAAGCTCCTCATAGCTCAGGATTCGCTTATCTCAACCTTCCCAGCTCTCCCTTCTCACTAACAGATCTAATAAAATTATCCACAGGAATAGAGGGGCTGAGACGAAGTGTTCCAAAGTCAGGTGATCTCAGCAAGGTCCTATTAACTATAATCTTGGGTAAATTAACATCTCGTGTCTGTTCTTGCTTCAGTGTTTGAATTTGTAAAGTGGGGGCAACCAATTGGTTGTTTTGAAGATGAGAAGAGTTACATAATAACAAAGTATCTTGCGAAAGTTGTAAACTATCAGGAAACTGGTTGTTGCCACTGGTGTTATATAATCATTTACTCCTGTTAGTGAGATTTGCATGTGAGACAGGTATATGTTGTGCAATAGTACTGAATATCCAATGATGGAATTTCAAGTACAGTCAGCAAGCAGGTTGTTGTTGATGTTGTTAACTTTTAGGATCTTGTTTTGGGGGAGGATAGAGGTTTCAGAGCCCCAGAAGCCATCCATGTAGTTCTAATTACTCATATTAAATGACTCTGTTAATAAGCTCATCCTTAATATTTAGCCAGTACTCTACTCCCAGAGAATTCATGAGGAGGTAGTTATGTCTTTGTTCAGTTTTTATGCTCTACTAACATCGCTCTCCTAAATTGCTCACACAGCAATTTGCATATGGTCAAGGCCTGATAAGTGCATATAAACTATGGATCCTTACAAGAGAAAACATTCATTTGCCGGCGAACCATTCCTTGGAAAAAAGGACTCTCTAACAGCAATATTTCCTGAGTTTCACTGAGCAAACCAAATACAGTTTTTCAAAACAGAAAAGAAAACTTGAAACAGTGTGGGTCTTCTGGCTCTAACTCCCAGAACTACACGCTTTGAGAAAGCTATCACTCCCTCGCCCCTTTGTAGACTAAAAAAGTAGCTGTTCGTTGCATTAAAAAAATAAAGGCTTAACAATGATTTCCCCACCAAGAGAAGTACAGGTTTTTGCATGCATTCATATTAGTTTCTTCTCCAGCAGCAAATGGCTTATATAATTGTATTTTGAGAACTCTCTTGTAGAGAGAGATTTATTGGTTTTTGCTTATAAAAACCTATTTCTACTTTAAAATATAGACTTTCAGCAAGTGTCACCCTGAAGAATTGGGCCCTACTAGACTATTTTGTTACATTTCAGGGGATAAAAAAGCATGCGGCAGTTACACTATTAAGCCACAGCAATGGAGGTGCCACTCGCAACCTCATTACTCAAAACTCTCTTTAGTTCAATTATACACCTCTACAGCTAAGGAAGATAGATGGAGGTCATTTGGGAGCTGTAAACCACAATGTCTTGAATGCAGAACTATGTTCTTAAACTGATTTACACCTTGTTCTCTAGTGTTCTACAGCAGGGGCTTGGATGGAAATGCAAGGGCCATGATTGAAAAGGTTTTTTCTTGGTTTTAGCATCACAGTCGATGCTGGTTGGCAATTATTACCTCCGTTAAATAGCAAGGGACAATGAATGTCGCCTTCATTACTTCAGTAGTAGCAGCCAAACCCAACCCAACCCAACCCAACTCAAAGGGAAACAGGAGGTTCTTGGTCAGAATGTCTTTTGTGGAAGGAGAAGCAGCAATTACATCTCTGGTAAGTTTTAACTTGATTGTACGTATTGCTCCAACAAGAGAGGAATTGGGTAATTGAAAGGAGCAATTTGCTTTTCCAGCAGTGACAAAAATACTGTCATGCTGCTCTGGTTTAACTCACATATATCTCTCAGTGTGAAGGACGTAAAGTATACTAAAGGAAGTTAATTAAACAAGGCAAATCCATACGGAACTTTGCACAGAGAAATGAAAGATCTTTATGAATTGAAGTAAGTATATTTCATGTCCTATAGCCATCTTCCTTCATAGCCCTGGTTTGACTTCTGTACTTCACCTCTAGCTGTTTCTTCTTTTTTAAGATGATTTTTTAAATGTTTTATTTATTTCTGAGAGAGAGAAAGAGAGACAGCGTGACCAGGGGAGGGTCAGAGAGAGAGGGAGATACAGAATCCAAAACAGTCTCGAGGCTCTGAGCTGGCTGTTAGCACAGAGCCCGATGCGGGGCTTGAACCCACGAACGTGGGATCACAACATAAGCTGAAGTTGGACGCTTAACCGATTGAGCCACCCAGGGGCCCCTCTAGCTGTTTCTTTAGTGTCATTTCATAATGCCATCACTACTGGGAATTAAAAAGTACATTAGCAAAATAATTAGCAAAAACAACAGAAAAGTGCCTAGAAGAACATGATGCTCTTTCCTTCCCTTGTCTAAAGTTGAATGAAGGTTGTATCCAGAAATATTGTTTCCAGTGCTCCAAAGTTTATCTTTTTTTTTAGGGTTGTTTATTTATTTTGAGAGAGACAGAGACAGAATGAGTTGGAGAGGGGCAGAGAGAGAGAGAGAGAGAGAGCCCCTAATGTGGGGCTCGAACTCAAGAAACTGTGAGATCATGACCTGAGCCAAAGCCAAAAGTCAGACACTTAACCACCTGAGCCACCCAGGTGCCCACTATGTTTATCTTAATGGCTCACCAGAAATAAAACAATCTAGAACTTTCAGTCATATATGATTCCATTGGACATACACCCACAGTGCCAAAGTGTTTCATGAAAGTTCACTTCTGAATTACAAGCTATAAAGAATTTTATTCCCACAGATATATTTTCATTTGGAAAGGAATAGATCCTTTCAAGAACTTACTTGAGACCAGTACGAAGTAACTTATTTTCTTCCTTCTCAGAAGAAAATAGGAATTGAATTCAAGTCATATACCAGGTCTTCTGTGACATATTTTCTGTATGTAAGTTAATTGTGAGTTAGATGATTTTTTTTTTTTTTATGAGATGGTATTTGAGAAATTCCTTAGACTCCTAACAGGCTTCAAAACAGCAGACTTATGAAACATTTCATTAACATTTAAAGTTATCTCAGACATACTGCTGAGCTGTAGAAGGTGTTTTTAAGGGCTAAACATTTTATGGTCACCCTAATGGTGCCTCATAAAAGAGCCAAAATATTCTAAGGCTCTGTTCAGCCTTTGGATTCAAAATATCTTATGGAATAAGTAGAAGCTGAAATGAGAAAATGTTTCCCATTCTGCACATTTATTAGTTTGCCTTTGAAATTATATTACTGCTGTTAACAAAGTCTCTACCAATTCTATCCTTGAATACCTACGATGTGTTCCACATTATCAATCTTCCTTCTTCACCTCATTCCTATATCACACTCCTCCTCAAAGACCACACTTGTGCTGTTCTGGCCCTTCTGTTCCTCAGACATGGAAAGTTTGCCCCATAAATGCCCTTTGCTTGGCACACTGTTTCCCCCCAAATATATGGGAACTAGTTCCTGTTCACCTTTGGGCTGAGCTCAAAAGTCCCTCTAGATGCCTTCTGTGACCCCCTCTGTTCCAGGTCACTTCCTATCTTATTACTATGTTTATTGTTATGTTCCTTGATCACCATCTGAAATAATTTGTTTATTTGTGTTATTTATCCATATCTTACAACTTCAACATGACCTCCCTAAGTGTAAGAACTCTGTCTTCTTAATGACTGCCAAATCTCCAGGCCTTGGAATGGCAGGCATGCAACAAACATTACTTGGAATGGATGAATAATAAGTTTCAGAAACCATGGGAAACTCGTAATTATTAAGACAATAAATATTTTTGGATAGTTTAAAACACTGAAAAATCAGCATAAGTAAACATTGACATTAGTAATTGTATATGGGAAACATACAGTAATTGTTATATGGGAAAATAAGCTATAGAATAACTCATTTAGAAGAACATATTCCTTTGGTTAAAAAAAGAAAAAAAGAAAGCAAGGGGTGCTTGGGTGGCTCAGTCGGTTGAGTGTCCGACTTCGGCTAAGGTCATGATCTCATGGTTCATGAGTTCGAGCCCTGCACTGGGCTCTGTGTGGGCAGCTCAGAGCTGGAGCCTGCTTCAGATTCTGTGTCTCCCTCTGTCTCTGTTCCTCCCCCACTCATGCTTTATCTCTCTCACTCAAAAATAAATAATAAAACTTTAAAAAAAATTAAAAAATAAAGTAATACGTGCAATGTATTTACCTGTAAGTTAGTATATAAACAACACAATTTGGGAAAAAATGTAAATAGTGATTGTTTCTGGGAGAAAGAATTGCATGGGCTTTTGCTTTCTAAATTATACTTATCTGTAATATTTTGATTTTTATAATGAATAATCATGTATTCAACAAATAGCTATTGATCATCTACAATGTCCAGGGACTCAACTTGATGTTAATTGGTATATTAATGAACAAAGCAAAGTCCCTACCTTCACAGAGCTTCCATTCTATTGAGATAAATAGATCCAACAGAAGAAGTAAAGCCAAGCTGGGACACAGAGAGAAATAGGGAGAGGGCTACTATTTTGGATAAGGTGGTCAGAAAAGCCCTCTTGAATGAGGTGATTTTTGAGCAGAGACTTAGATGAGGTGTGTCTGTTAGAAGAGTCTAGATTATGCTGGAATAACCAATGACCACAAAACTTTAGTGCTTACAATGACAACAGAGGGTTTGTTTCTTACTCACCCTGACGTCCCACATGGGCTGGTGAGGGCTCTACAGTCATTGTGTGGTCATCCTGGCCAATAGGGGCTTTGTCATCTTGCAGTGATGCCATCTGGAGCTCATGTCCTATCCTGATCATGACAAAAGAGCAGAGGGCTGCGGAATCAGGCAACAGAATTTGATACAACCACACTCTTCACTTAGAAGTCACATGTCCCTTGCATTCACACGTCAGTGGCCTATCATTAAAGTAATCCTCTGTGTACCTGAAAGTGAAAGAAACCCAGAGTTAGTGATATTTGTGATGTGCACTATACAAAGTAAACCATACCAACATCTGGAGGGAGAGATTCAAGTAAAGGAGACCCTGACCGTGTGCGTATGCTTATGTTCCATGAAGGCAGGCAACGTAGCTGAAGTACAATAACTTAAGAGAAGAAAAGACGAGTTTGAAGAAGTTGTCAAGGGGTGGATCATGTAGGTTCTTGTAGCTCATCATTATTATTCTAAGCACAATGGGAAACCACTGGGAGAGAGCTGAGGCTGTGTGTGATATTATCTGATTAACGAATCACTCCTGTTATCACAAAAAGACAGCAACAGACAACAACAATAAAATATAGACTATCAGGGGCGCCTGGGTGGCTTAGTCGGTTAAGCGTCCGACTTTCACTTAGGTCATGATCTCGCTGTTCGTGGGTTTGGGCCCCGCGTCGGGCTCTGTGCTGACTGCCAGCTCAGAGCCTGAAGCCTGTTTCAGAGTCTGTGACTCCCTCTCTCTCTGCCCCTCCCCTGCTCACGCTGTCTCTCTCTCTCTCCTAGAAATAAATTTAAAAAAAAAAAAAACATTAAAAAAATATAGACTATCAAACTGAATATTTATGGAAGAGGACAGAAGATTCGCTAATCTGTTGAATAAGTAGAAAGAGACCCAAATGGCTTTTTAAAAAAATTTTATGTCTTCATTTTATTTTGAGAGGCAGAGACAGAGAGCGAGCAAGGGAGGGGCAGAGAGAGAGGGAGATACAGAATCAAAGCAGGCTCCAGGCTCTGAGCTGTCAGCACAGAGCCCAACGTGGGGCTCGAACCCCCAGACTGTGAGATCATGACCTGAGCCAAAGTCGGACGCTTAGCCGATTGAGCCACCCAGGTGCCTCCCAAATGGCTTTAAGGTGCATGCAGTTCCAAGGTTTTGACTGCGCATGGATAAATCCCTCAGGTCTTTTTATTTTAAAACACCAGCTTAAGCCCTGAAATGTCAAAAGATACTAAAAGAATATGAGCTCCTTTAATATGGATAAACAAATAGGTTGAGTAGGCACAGATGGGTTCCACATGGAGCAGGTGACATGGTAACTTTCAAATGAAGGTGCCCAAGAGCTGCTGCTACTACCACTTAGGGAAAGGAACCCATGGGCCATTTGAGAAGTTCTGCCATTTTACCCGGTGTTTTATAGTCTCTAGTTCTTTCTGAGTGTTTCTGGAGACTCTGGGTTCATGTGTGCCTCTTTGCTAGACTCAAGTAGCCAGAAACAGCCCTGGTGTGTTTAGTATGTTTCTGAGTGCTTAAGGTGAATCAAAACTCAGTCTTCAAGGTCGCATTGCCCAACATCCTGTTCCACTAGGAGATCTGCGGATCTGCTCAGGTCTCTTCCTGCAATAATTAAGGGAAATTGTAAAAGGCAGATAGCGCCGTAGGAATACAAATTACCACGAATGGAAGAAATTAGACCTCCTCCAGGCCTTGCAGGATATATGTGATGTATTTAAAATAAAAGCAAGAAGTTAAGCTTTCAAAAAAAAAAAATGGTTCAGAGGCAAGAAAATATTCAACTTGTTTATGGAATATGACACTTGGCTCTCTTCTTATTCCTACTTTCATCTGTTTATTTCAACAAATAAGCCACGATCAGTTCTCCTTCCTAACCCTCCAGCCAAGGCACCACTGAATCTTATAAGTATCACCTACACGTGTCTCACATCACACCATTCATTTTCATCTCTACCTTTTGTCTTGTTCCCATCTTGGCCCAAAGCCCCATCAGCTCCTGCCTGAACTACAACTTTGTTTCCCAACGGATCTCTAACCTCCACTTGTCTGATTCTGTCCAACTTCCGTACAAGAGTTTACATGTTTTACTAGCTGTTTGTCCTTCAGAAATATTATTTTGCTTCCTTAATCAGAGGATTAATTTCTTTGGTCAAATGGGAAATCTTTTATTCTTATCTTTGAAAATTACCTTTCTCATTATCTCTACTCTCTTTTTTCAGAAATGCTGCTAATGGATACTAGGCTTTCTTATTCCATCTTCTATTTATCTTTTTTTAATTAATTAATTTATTTTGAGAGAGAGAGAGAGAGCACATGTACATGAAAGGGGGGAGGGGCAGAAAGAGAGGGAGAGAGCGAGCCAGGATACTGGCTGGCCACTCCGAGCCTGAGTTGGGGCTCAATCCCATGAGCCTGAGCTGAAATCAAGAATCAAATTCTTAACTGACTGAGCCACCCCGATGCCCTTGTCCTACACACATATCTTAACTTCTTTTATAAAGAAAAATAATTTCCACTCCTACTCCTTTATGTCTCTGAACTTCATTCTGTGAAACTGTCATGTCTATTTTCTAGTTTACCATTGCTTTCCTAAGTTTGTCTGATACTATGTTTAATCTATTTACTGAGCCTTACATACCAAAGACTTTGTGGGTTTTCTGTTTTTTGTTTTTTTAATTTCTGGAAGTCTCATTTGGTCTTTTGAATATACTGTCCCAGTAGGTTTTTGATTTTTTTATTGTTTTCTTTATTTAGCCATTAAAAAAATTTTTTTTAATGTTTTATTTATTTCTAGGGGAGAGAGAGAGAGACAGCGTGAGCAGGGGAGGGTCAGAGAGAGAGGGAGTGACAGACTCTGAAACAGGCTCCAGGCTCTGAGCTGGCAGTCAGCACAGAGCCCGACGCGGGGCTCGAACCCACGAACCGTGAGATCATGACCTAAGCGAAAGTCGGACGCTTAACCGACTAAGCCACCCAGGCACCCCTTTATTTAGCCATTTTAAATATGCTTGTTCAGTACTCCCCTGTGATTGTTTCATGTTATCTTAAGTTCATGAGATTCTAGTCTTGCTATTTATTTAGTCAGCTTTGTAATTATTTCTATCATAGAATAGCCCTTCGCCTGAAATATTCTTCATGGCCTTTTGGGGGATTATATCTTGAGAAGAGTTTTAGTATTTCTTCTAGCAACCATCTTCGATATTATTGTCTGAGGATCAATTTTTATATTACCAGACCATGAGGGTATATAATAGCTAGGCAAACATAAACAATGTTTCTTGTTGTCTATATAATCCAATGGGCAACCTTTTTCTTGCCTATCCTTCCATGAAGAATATAGTTCTTTGAGCATTTTGACTATGTGGGGAATTCAAGTTCCAACTCTGCCTCACACTGACCCATGAACTGTTGACATAAAAACTCATGGCCCTACACTACAAATTCTGTGGTTCTCATCTCTGTGCTCTTTCCCAGTGTGGCTTCATTGTAACTGCATTGCTAGTCATTCTGGTATTCTAGTGTTCAATATTCTCTGCCTTTCTAGCACTTTACAATTTCTCTTTCTTTGAATTCAGCTATATAGATATATGAATGTTTATTATCTATGCTGCATCCACATGGTTTTGTGCAAATGAGGAAAATCATTGTAAGCTGATATAGAATTATTTCCAGGATATATTGTTGAATAAAAGAACAAGATACAAGAGAAAACACATACTATGCCATGTTTTATGTAACAAAGAAAAAAAAATTAAATGTATAAATAAATCTGTGTATGTGCATACAGGCAGTTATTTTTGTAGAAGAAACATAGGAAGACTAATTTAGACGCTAATTAACAATGGTTTTAACTATGGGGGTAGGTAAGCACATGGAAGAAAGGTTAGGGATTATAGTGAGATATCAGCAGCATATGTTTTTATGTTTTGACCTTCAAAATTTGAAAGTCTTTCACATGTTCAAAAATTACACTAAATAAGGGTATTTGGGTGGCTCTTGGTTAAGCGTCTGACTCTTGATTTCGGCTCAGGTCATGATCTCGTGGTTCGTGGGTTCGAGCCCCACGTTGGGCTTCACGTTGACAGTGCGAAGCCTGCTTGAAATTCTCTCTCTCCCTCTCTCTCTGTACTCCTCCCTCTCTCTCAAAATAAATAAATAAACTTTAAAAACTTATAATAAATAAAAAAGATATAAAATTTAGTCTATACAGAAACAAATGGAACTAACTGTATGTTAAACTGATAATGTAATCACACAGACAAAATTAACTTTCATAATTTTTACACACACTAATCTATATACCTTAATGAGTTACAGTCAGTCTGAGGTTAAAAGGAACTACAGAGAAATTTTGAAGTTTAATTGGAAAGAGATTTTCTGATATTAATATTGGTGTAGTAAATATGAAATGATCTTGCATGTATTATAAGATGAAACAAATGAGTACATATATTGATGTTGTTAGAAATCAACATTCTAACCATGGGAGAAGGAGATTTAAATGTGAAATGGAGAAAAATAAGAAAGAATCCTATGAAGTTGCATCTGAAAATACCAGTATGAATTCATGATTTAGAACTCTTAATTCTTAGCTCTATCCATTGAAAGGGCCCAAGAAGTAGTGAGGTCCAATAGGAAGAGGTACACTAACTGCTTGGATCTTGCTTCCTAAATGACTCCCCGCCATCCCGCCCCCGTACTGTTTTATGCTTTTACGGATACAGGGAAAGTTGAAAACGTAGGCGCCAAAGAGTTTGCAATGATAATGAAGTGGAGAGGGTGGTCATGAGCAGCCTGAAAAATGGAAGGGAATATTTTCACATAGATTAACCTGTTGCCATGATCAGACACTACTTCTACAGTTCAAAAATTCTAATACAGCAAATAAAAACAATATACACAATATGAAAAGAGAACCACATATGTGTCTTTTAAGCAAGAAAGCAAAATAAATCTTGCTTGATTTTTATTTAAAATTTTTAATAATATTAAGGAAGACACTTGTGGTGAGTGAGCATGGGTGTTATATGTAAATGATGAATCACTAAATTCTACTTCTGAAATGAATATTATACGATATGTGAATTAACTGGATTTTCATTTTTTTTTAATGTTTAGTTTATCATTTTTGAGAGAGACAGTGTGAGTCAGGGAGGGGCAGAGAGCAAAAGGGAGACATAGAATCTGAAACAGGCTTCAGGCTCTGGACTTGTCAGCACGGAGCCTGATGCGGGGCTTGGACACGGGAATGGCAAGATCATGACCTGAGCCGAAGCTGGGTGCTGAGCCCACCCAGGCGCCTCCAAACTAACTGGATTTTAAATTAAAACTTGAAACAAACAAAATCAATAAAAATTAAATTAAATTTTTATTAAATGTATTTCAAACTAAAATTTGAAATACACTTTATGAGTTATTCCATGCCATTCAAAGACAGAAAGGCAATCTCCTGTACTCCTGCATCTTTGTAATCATAAAAAGCCACAGATGTGTGTCTCTGTATGTCTTTATCTCTGTCCTACAAATATCTACAATTGATTACTTTATGATGTCTAATTGGGGTCCAAGTTTATTTTCTTCTTTATAGCTGGCACCATTTCTTAATTTTTTCTCATAATACATTCTTGAATAAATACATTCCGGAACCTTTCTTCCCCTGAGCAGCCCTGCCCCTTGGGGAAAAGCTCTCTCTGATATTATGCTAGTTGCCTATTCAGCGTATGAATATTGTTGATGCTGATACTCATATACTGTCTGGGAGTAGTGTACCTGAGCATAGCTGGACTCCAGGGTGCCTTTTACAGAGTTTTATTGCAGTTTAAGCCTTTACCTATTTAAGTAACTTGTTCTTTCTCCAAAGAAGTGTACAATTATCGCTTTATCCTTGAGATTCAACAATTGAATAAGAATACACCAAGGAAGTATCTTATGGATCTTTCTTGGCAAACCTTTTAAAACTGTAGGCTCGGTTCTTTTCAGCTCACAGAAATTTTCTGTTACTAGTTTATACTTGTTCGCTCCTCCATCTGTTTCTTATTTCTTTTTTTTTTTTCTAATGTTTTATTTATTTCTAGGAGAGAGAGAGAGAGAGAGAGACAGCGTGAGCAGGGGAGGGCCAGAGAGAGAGGGAGTCACAGACTGAAACAGGCTCCAGGCTCTGAGCTGGCAGTCAGCACAGATCCCGATGCGGGGCTCGAACCCACGAACCGCGAGATCATGACCCAAGCGTAAGTCGGACGCTTAACCGACTAAGCCACCCAGGCGCCCCCATCTGTTTCTTATTTCTATCCCACATTTATTATTATAAACACATAAGACCTCATCTGTCCATCTATGAAGCCTCTTGTATTTTCTGTCCCAGTTTTGATCGCTTTGCATTTCACTTCTAGAGTTTGAGAGATTTCTTCTACTTGATATTTCAGGAACACTGTGACTGTCCTCTTTTTCTTTTTAAATTCAGTTATTATGTTTTTTGCTTCAAGATGATATTTGTCATCCCCTAAAGCCTTTTTTGTGTTCATCTTCAATCTACTCTACTATTCTAATTGTGCAAGTTGTCAGCTGTCTCCTTAAATGGCTCAATTTCAGTAGGAGACTATTCTATTTATTTTCTCTTCTCTTGCTCTTGAGTGTTTTGTTTTGTTTTCTTCTTTCTCCTCCATTGCAATCCTAAAATGTCAGTTCTCCAGCTGCGGGAGGAAGTTAAGAGGCGGTGGGCCCTGTGGGTTAATGGTGCAGAAGCAGACAGGTACAGTGTTTAGAATTCCTGATGCAATTTCAAAGCTTTCCTTGTATCTTGGGTGGAGACGACTCTACTCTTCTGCTCGCCCATCCTAAGCCCTTGTGGGCAAAGTTGGCCCAGCACAGTCCCGTGGGCAGAAGGCAATGTCACTGAGAGTTCTGGGACCCACCCCCACCCAGGTGCTTCTCAGGTGCCTGGTGATCTCCTCAGCTGGTTCCCAGGTCCTGAGCAGAAAAGGACCTTTATGGCTTTTTACTGATGCTTCTCAAACTCACCTCACTGCTAGCTTCAGGAATTGCTTGCTGAAAAGAGACAGATGAGTTGGAATGAAGTTGAAAGTGGAAAAAGGGTGGAGACTCTTGTCTTCCCAGCATCCCTTGTCTCCTCTTGAATTTAGTTTGATCTTAAGTCATTTCTCTCCTCTGGAATAAATAACTCAGTCAATTAATATTTACATAAGATTATTGGTCTGGGGGCCATTGTCTTGTACAAAGGGAACTACAATCAAAAGCATTGTCATCATTATGAAAAGACAGTAGAGCAAATAAAATATGCTTGAATGTCAGTTGAACCGGTTTTGGAGGACATTTACCAAAGTAATTTTTTTGGAGGGGAGAGAAGGGGGGGGAGGAAGGAAAAGAAGAAGGAGGAACATTCTAATAAAAAGAGTTTTGTAAATTTTTAAAACTTTTTGACAACAGGCCACTTATGCCCCTTCTCTTACAAAACAAAATACTTGCAAAATTCACGAAGGGGGAAAATCCCAGATTTCTTTTCATAATTATACATATATTGATGTCTTTTTAAAAAATAATCCTGGGGGACAGCTGGATGCCCCAGTCGGGTAAGCATCCAGCTCTTGATCTAAGCTCAGGTCATGATTTCACGGTTTTTGAATTCGAGCCCCACATCAGGCTCCATGCTGACATTGCAGAGCCCTTTGGGATTCTTTCTCTCCTTCTCTCACTGCCATTCCCATGCTCATGCTCTTTCTCTTAAAATGGATAAATAAATTTTAAAAAATAAATTAAAGTTTCTTTTTTAAGTGGGAAAGCTTGGCTGTCAGTGGTGAAAACAAAATAGACCAACCCCAAATTTTTTACTTCCATCTGATGGTTTAGAGAGAGGCACTCGAGTGGTATATATATTTTTATGGCTCATCATTTTAGGCTATCAACATGAGCAGGTACTTGCTGTATTAGTTTTCCATTGCTGTATAACAGATTAGCACAAATTTAAAGGTTTGAAATGACACACATGCTTATCTCATAGTTTTTATGGGTCAGGAGTCTGGGTGCCGCTTAGCCAGGTCTTCTGCAAGCAGCAATTGAAATGTTGACTGGGGCTTAGTCTCATTCAAGGCTTGTCTGGGGAAGAATCCACTTTTCCACTTGCGATTTTGTTGGCAGTGATCAGTTCCTCGTGGCTGTCAGAAGGAGAGCTTCAGTTTTTTGCTGGCTATTGACTAGAGGTCACCCTCAACTTTTAGAGGCCACCCACCATTCTGTGCCATGTGGTCCTCTCCATAGGCAGTTCACAACATGGCAACTTGCTACTTCAGAGCCACTAGAGGAGAAAATCTATTAGAACAAACCTGTTAGTGAATGTGATCATGATCGTGATCATGAGAGTGGCAACTCTTCACTTTTGGCATAATCCATTCATTAAAAGCAGGGCATCGGTCCTGCCCAAACTCAAGGAGAGAAACCTAGGAACATCAGGAACCAGGAATCACAAAGAGTGGGGAGAGTTAGCTTATGGTCTGTCTGCGATTTTACCTCCTATACTATAAAGATTGATTGATTTTTATGCTTACTTCTTTTGGATTCTATAACTGTACTAATATTGCATAGTAAGTGGTTAAGAGGTTAACTCATGTCTGGGTTCAAGTTTCAGGTTGAATATCTCCAACTTTGTATGATCTCAGGTCATTTTCATAACCTTTGTGTCTCAATTCCCTTATCAATAAAATCAATATGGTAAGAGTATCTACCTCATAGACTTGTTATAAGAATTAAATAATAGTAATAATTTTCAAGCACTTAGTGCCATAAATATGTGCCTGGAACATATTAAGTGCTCGTAAAACTTAATGAATATAAAACGCAAATATATAATTGGACATCTTTAAAGGAACTTCAAAAATAAATGTAAATAAATAAAGTCCTAATGGGTTCTTCCCATACTCTTGGAAATCGTTTTATATGCCTTCTATGGTCCACAGACTCTGCTTTGAAGCCACTGTATAAGCTACTATGCAGACTCTGGAATTCTGACAATAATCCCATTCACGAAATAGAATAGACATCCATTTACCTAAAATCACAGAATTATAAAGCTGGAAGAAAGCTTCAGAACCATTTTCCGAGCCTCTCCTGTTTTACAGATAAAGATTTAAAAATCCAGAGGTTACATGGCACCAGGGTACTGGAAGAAATAAAAGAAGGGATCTCCCTTGGATCTCAAAGGAGAAGAGTCATGATACAAAAGACAGCCGTATTTTATCCAGCCTACAGTAAAACCATCTATATACAGTTCAACACTATCATTACGTACCAGTATGTTCCTGCAAGTATCTTACCAATTTGGGGGATAGCCACCTTAGATATGAGGATGTCTGACTTCTGTATTAAATTTTAAAAATCTTTCTTAGAAAACCCAGAAAACAAGTTGTGTTAAGTTGGTAGTTATGAGGCATATTTACTGGGGATAATCCCCATAAAAAAAGAATACTTAAATACTACTTAATCGTAATGGGATGATAGATAACATACTAATATTATGTGAGTCCAATGGGCATTGTCAGATGATTGGAGTACCCCATTTAGGGTCCTACTTAATTATACTTTCTATCATGGCAGAAGCTTTGATGCCTTTTGTTAATCAGTATCACTCTAAACCACTATGGGACATTCAGCCAATCAGGCCGTTCAATTACTGTGGTTGAATGTCCTGACCTCATGAATATGAATAGTGGATGTACACAATAGCACAGTACTTTTAATGACAATGAAACTGCCATGAGGATGAAAGAAAGGGTGGATTTAAAAAAATAATTAAAATTGCACAGAGAAAAATCATAATTAGCTGTGAGGATTACATATATTTGTTAAAATGTTTCTCACTTGCCTTTTGGACAAAGAGCCAGAGTGAGTCATTTTATACTTCATTTCCTCTCGATATGGATGTCCCAATTGCTGACAGCTGGACCTATCTTGCATTTAAATAATATAAAGATCCACGTAAATATTTGGAAAATGGAAGCAGAAGGATGAAAGTTCATACAAGCGCTACAACCAAGTGTCATGAGGTTTAACTGTGGATATAAACTTGGATGGTGCCTGATCTTATATCGCAGTTCAAATGCAGCACAATGCAAAGGGTGTCAGTCAAATCCTAGGAAACTAAACAACCTTGTGAAGGAAGAGACCACAGAAAACATGTAACATTTAGTTGCTTAGTCCTCTTATCCCACTCTCACTCCTTCCAAAAAGTGCTATGCTTTTGTTTACTGAGGTGCAAAATATAGAGCAAAATGACATAAATTAAAATCATTTGAGAAAGGTAAAACGAAAGGTTACAGATTTGAGTCATAAAGGAAGACATGGATAAAGGAAGACATGGATAAAGTCAATGTGCCAACTTGCACACCGTGACGTTTTCCTTGGAGCGGGTTGGTATGATCTGAATTCATTCGCAGAGTCCCAGAAGTTATAAGGACCTCATAAAGGAAGGCAAAGGCTTCAAGAAGACATTCACTAATGAATGAAAATGATTTCTCTTAACTGTGGCATCCATCCCCACCAATGACTCTTCTATCAATCACTCCCTGATTGTTGCTCTTGTACAATGGAAAATGGGACCTTGTATAGTGAACTTGCGCATCTTGAAAAGGATGCAGGGCTTCAAGAAATAGGTGCAAGTCAGATGGAAACTGCTTGAAGCACAAACCCTTGGCAAATGAGGACCTGGCAGTCAGGTTAGTTAACAACTAAATAAGGGAAAATGGATGAGGAAGACATCATTGGTATATACTTCAAAAGCGAAAGATTTGAATATCAAAGGATTAAGAAAGCCCCTTGGGAAAATCAATGAAGCTCTTGAATATTTCTGCAGAAATGACCTTCTATATCTCACTATGAAAGTCAAATGTTAAAGATGTCTAACTTAGCTATTATAGAATTTTATCAGAATAAAAGCACCAAGTAATCAACATAAGGCTCGTTTTCTGTTTGTTAATAAGCATGTTAAATATTTGAGAAAATAAACTTTGAAAATACTTTTAATTTCATTTTTTGACGTAAAATTTCTATCAATCCTTTCTACGCCTGCCAATCTTCCATCCCCCACCCACCCACACTCATCCCCCACCATGATCATTTACCAGAGAATTCTGGTCTTTGATCTAAAAGCTTCTTTTTTAGCATTAATCTTTGCTAATAATAAGTACCATATATGTGCTTATAAAAGTGAGCCCTATTTTCCAGTAGCAAATTCCAGGAGCAAAGCCCAATCAGTTGTATGATTCATAGTGTGCCTGTGAGATTTTTATAAAGTCAGTGCTCAGGTTTGAAAAGTCACATTTACTCTGCTACCAAGCCTGGACCCATGCAACCAGGATACAGTGAGATGTAGAATAGAAACAAAAACAATTCTTGTTCTTGCAACAAGCACAACTGTGATTTCCATGGGGTTATGTTTTCATGTAGCTCATAAGTTTAATGGTTCCTCACCAGAGTCGAATTATTAGATAAATAAGTTGTGTACCAGACTGATGTGGTTTTGCCTCAATGACCAGCATTTATATTTTTCAATTTAAAAAAAATTAAAAATTTTTAAAATATAATTTGTTGTCAAGTTAGCTGAGATACAGTGTATACAGTGTGCTCTTGGCTTCAGGAGTAGATTCCCATGATTCCTCCCTTACATACAACACCCAGGGCTCATAAGGAAACTGTCCAAACCCTAGAGGACAAAACAGGCAACAACCTCTTTGACCTCAACTGCAGGAACTTCTTATTTGACACGTCTCTGAAGACAAGGGAAGTAAAAGCAAAAATGAACTATTGGGACCTCAACGACCAACATGTAGATAATCTTGTTTAATCCGAGAATGGAATTTAGAGTTTGCAAAGCAGTGTTTCCCAGAATATGTTCCAGGAACACTCCTTCCAAAAGCTTCTCTGAAACCAAATGAGGGTGGGAGAAATGGTCCATAATCAAACAAGTTTGAGAAAGAACAGATGGTATCCTGAGAGATTCCCTGAGCATGTGATGCTGCTAGGAATTTGGGTAAATGGATATAGTATGGTGTTACCAGCCTAAACTCTAGATAGAGCTCAAGGGTCTGGGCTTTCTGCTGGCTTTTTCCACTTACTACCTGTGAGGCATACTCTCCCCACCTTTGTGTCCTCATCTGCAAAATGGGAATAAAAATAACAGTGCTTTCTTCAGGGGGCTGTTGCTTGGGTTGATTTCTGATACACAACACCTGACACCAACAGCTGCTATATAAGTAATAACTGTAGATCTGTCCTGAATAGTAACTAGCTCAACGTTATTGAATTGTGTATTGCATGGCATATTTGATCACGGAGCCTCCTTTCATTCTTATAGAAAGCTATTAACAACTTATAACAGCTGCTAACATGCTGAAAATAAGGTGTTTGAAAATCCCCCAACTCTAGTTTTCAAATAGATGTGCATATTGCAATCACTTGTGAAACTTTTTTAAAAAGAAAATGCCCACCCTCCACCACCCTAAACTGAGATACTGATTCAATGATGTGTGATGGACATAATTATCTGAATTTGAGAAAGTTTCCTAGGGGAGCCTGAAATGTTCTTAACCACTATTGGGAGCAGTGATTTTCATCCTGCATCAGCATTACTGGGACTTGTTAGAAACGCAAGTGCTTGGTCCATGCTCCAGACCTAACGGATTAGAAACCCTGTTGTGGGGGCGCCTGGGTGGCTTAGTCGGTTAAGCGTCCGACTTTCGTTCAGGTCATGATCTCGCGGTTTGTGGGTTCGAGCCCCGCGTGGGGCTATGTGCTGACTGCCAGCTCAGAGCCTGGAGCCTGTTTCAGTCTGTGACTCCCTCTCTCTCTGACCCTCCCCTGCTCACGCTGTCTCTCTCTCTTTCTCCTAGAAATAAATAAAACATTAAAAAAATGTTAAAAAAAAAAAAAGAAACCCTGTTGTGGGCACTGGCGGTCACCTCTGAGTGGTTCTGTTTAAGAACCAATGATAAGGGGGAATGAGTAGAACTGACTGCCTTCAATCATTTTTCCATATGTTGAACTTCTCTCCGCTGATTTCAGAAAGATGTGATAAATTTCAGGTAAATTTCAGTGAGTCCTGGTAGTATTCCCCTGAAAAGAAGAGTTGTTTTTCCATCTCGCCGATTAAATTCAGAGCCAATGGTTTTGGAAATCAGTTGAGCGTGGATCAAAATTAGCATTGTACCTACAAGGAGGTGCATCTAAACAGAAGGTCACCTGGGGGCGGTTTTGTACACTGTCAGCTCAGCCAAACTGGAACCCTTTCCTGGTATGGTTCTGGGTCAGGGCAGGCCACAAGAAAAACATGTATAAGGTTGAGAAAGTAGATGTGACGCAGCAGCCATCACTCTGAAGGTCTAGGTAGGGTGTCAGTTGCTTTGAAAGCACCTGCGTGTTGTAACATACATTGGTCCTCTGTGCTGCCAGAGGCCAGCGGCTAGTCCCATAGCTGTCCTGCCTCCCTGAATCTCCTCCTGAGCTTCTCCAGGCCTGGGCTCATTGTATGTGGAGCTCCTTGGTGAAAGTCTCATGCTTCTTTTACAGGTAATCCATAATGCTGGGGTTAAAGATGCAGGTTCCAGTTTATTTCCACTCTCCTCTGCTTGACAGTCACTCTTTTTCCTCATTGCCTGCCCTGCTGACCTGTGGTGACCTGAGCCCCCTCTAACTCAATGCAGAGACAGTTGCCATTCATATACTCCTTGAGCATCCCCTCCATGGCTGTTGGTTAGCCTCTCATCCTTAATTCCCGCCAATAGCCCCATTCCAGACATGTACTTCCTGCATGACATCTCAACTTTGATGCAGAAGTGTGTGCTGTGTGTAGAAGGTCTACACAACTCTAAGCGAAGAATTTTGTATCCTAAAAAGAGTTGCAATGAGATTAGCTATCTATACACTTTCCTAAAGACACAACGTTTTCTAAACTAGAACAGGAGGAATAAATGCCTTTTGGCCTTATTGATGGACTTGCTAGTAACCACTGAGCTATGGCAGATGTTTACAATATGCCAGGGCTTATGCTAAATGTTTTGTATGGATCACCACTTAATCCTCACAGTACTGTCAGACTGACACATTTATTCCCCTCGTGTCACAGGTGCCGAAACTGAGGCTCAGGAAGCTTCCATTGCTGACCAGTTTCTTGAATTTTTAAGACATTTTTGTTAGGCTTTGTCCCAACCAGATGAGGAGAGAGTTCTGACTCATATAGTAAACCACACCATCTCAACTCCAAGTTTGTTAAATAAACTTATCGTGATGTGCCCATTCTGAGACTTTTTTCTTCCTTGTTACAATAGTAAAATGTTTATTGGAAGAAAATTGGACAATTCAGATAAGTGTAAAGAGGTAAATAAAATCACCCAGAGTCCCATCAATTAGGTAATTTCTGTAAAAAAGGCTTCCTACTTCTATTTCCCATAAAAATAAAATCCATTTTTATAGGTTTTCTGCTCCCACCACTTTTCATTTTAAATACATGTCTGTTTCTATTAAACATAAGATGATTTCAGCTTAAGTTTTATGTAAGAATGGACTCTGGTGTGAATAGAATTGTCTAACATTTGAAATGTACTTATTTTGCTAATGGTTAACATGCCAAGAAAAGAGCTTAAGACACAATAAAAAAAATGGTGGTGGTGGAATTTGCCTTTAATGGTCTCTGATCAGTTTTTACTTGTATTCTGAAAAAAATCTTTTATACTCTTTTATGGAGATGCCACAAAGTCGCTGGGGCCAAGATTTACTGTTGTTAATATGCCCTTCAGTAATGCTAAATTCAAGTATGAAAGGCTTACGAGGCTCTCTCTGACATAAAACTCCCGTGGGTTCCTGGACTCACCATCATAAATGGTTCCTTTATGGGAGGAACTAATCAACAGGTCAGAGAATGGCAACAATGGGCAGGAAAAGATTTTTTTTTTGGCACTTCTTTGTGTTTTCAAGTGATATAAAGATAAGTGGGTTCTAAGGGTATAGATCATCATTCATTGTGAATTTCCACCTCTTAATATATAATCTTGCAGATGATGAACTCTGCAGTGTCATTGTGGCACTGTGCAATTATCTAATAGAAAAGTGAGAGCTGTTCTGTGTTTTTTGAGTAGCACTCATCGGGTCAATTAATTAAATGAGTGCAATGCCTTCGAGTGAGAGATGCAGGTCCAAGCCAGGCTGTCTCATGATATCAGGCTATAAGAAGCTAAAAAATGAAAGGAGACTGGGGGAAAGAAAAGGGGGGCCATTTTAAAGAAAATGTAAAGATCATTTCACTTATACGAGGCATCTACAATTGTCAAACTCATAGGAGCAGAGAATACGATGTTTGCCAGATGTGAGGAGGAGGAAATGGGGAGCTGTTCAGTGGGTATAAAGTTATAGTTACACAAGATCAGTAAGTTCTAGAACTAAGCTCTCCAACATAAAGCCTCTAGTTAACAGTGTAGTGCTGTGCACTTAAAAACTTATGAGAGTAGATCTCATGCCAAATGTCCTTAACACACACACACACACACACACAGCAAGAGGACACAAGAAAGTTTTTTGGGGGTGATGAATATGTCTATTATCTTATTTGTGGTGATGGTATCACAGGTGTATGCATGTCCAAACTTATCAAAATATATGCCTTAAATATGTGCAGCTTTTTGTATATTAAGTATACCTCAATAAAGTTGAAAAAAAAAAAAGAACTCTTATTCTCCACACCCAAAAATAAGAGTCATGTTAAGTCCATATTGGTTTGGGTAATATGAATCCTTGAAGCCCCTTCCTCACTACTATGCAGCTACTTATTCTATTGAACATCTCTCCATTCAAGCTGACTCGGATCATAGTGTCTGTATACAGTTAACCCTTGAACAACCCAGGGGTCAGGGGTATCGACTCCCGTACAGTCAACAATCTGCTATAACTTTTAACTTCCCATAATCTTTTTTAAAAAATAAATAGTTTATTGTCAAGTTGGTTTCCAACAACACCCAGTGCTCATCCCAACAAGTGCCCTCCTCCATGCTAATCACCCCCTTCCCCTCCCCCCACCCATCAGCCCTCAGTTTGTTCTCAGCATTCAAGAGTCTCTCATGGTTTGCTTCTCTCCCTTTCCCCCACCATTTCCCCCGTTCTTCTCCCCCATGGTCCTCCGTTAAGTTCCTCCTAATCCTCCTATATGTGCTAACATATGGTATTTGTCCTTCTCTGCCTGACTTATTTCACTCAGCATAACACCCTCAAGTTCCACCCATGTTGTTACACATGGCCAGATTTCATTCTTTCTCATTGCCATGTGGTATTCCATCGTATAGATAAACCACATCTTCTTGATCCATTCGTCCGTCGATGGACACTTAGGCTCTTTCCATGTTTTGGCTATTGTTGAGAGTGCTGCTATGAACATTGGGGTACATGTGCCCCTATGCATCAGCACTCCTGTATCCCTTGGGTAAATTCCTAGCAGTGCTATTGCTGTAACTCCCCATAATCTTAATTACTGTTAATAACCTACTGCTGACTGGAAGTGTTCCCAGTAACATAAACAGTCAACTAACACATATATTGTATATGTGTTACATATCGTATTCTTAATATAAAGTAAACCAGAAAAGAGAAAATGTCATTTAAAATATCATAAGAAATAGCAAACACATTTTCAGTACCATTCTGCATTTATTGAAAAAAGTCTGAGTACAAGTGGACCCACAGAGCTCAAACCCATGTTGTTCAAGGGTCAACTGGTACTCTGAAAATGGAGCACTGTGAAGTTCATATACTATCATCTTACCGATTTGGATTTCATGACGCTGAAAGAGATACCTATTTTTTTTCTAGGTACTTAGCTTTTAGTTAGTGTAGGCTTCCTGCTTATGGGAAGTTCATCTTTGGTTATGATATTTGATGCTATAACAGGGAATTGATTTAGAGAATCCAATGCATACATAACCTTCATCAAGCCAAGAAGAAGGAAGAGAAAACCCTGTATTAAAACAATGGGCATAATTTAAGGCCACACACACAAAAATGTTTCAAAGAACTTAGAAAAGCCAGGTACAACTAGACATCATACATTATTAACCTACATCCCCTTGGGACACCTCCATGCCGCATGAGACCCATCAATTGCACAGAGCCTAAAAGTCAGAAACCCGTACTGGTTCTGCATGTATTTGCTCCTCACCACCTCTGCCTCCTAGACTGTGCTTTCCTCTTGAGCTGTTTGTCTTTCTCATTATACCTTCCTCGAAGTGACATCTAGTCCCACAACCAACAGCAATAACAGAATCGGTTGTGAAGACTGTTTCGTTTAGTAAATTTTACTTAACATTCGTAAGAGTACCATGGAGGCATTATATTTTCAGCCCTAAACTCTGCTCCTTGTTTCTTGTTCCACATCTTCTTTTTGTCCCCTCCCCTCCCCTCCCCTCCCCTTCCTTTCTCCCCCCTTGGATGCTCAGTCTATTATGTGGAACACTTTGACTGCCCTTTCCAAAACCTTGGCACACTGACACCAATGCCTCATGTAGGGCAGTAAGTGGAAGGTAGAAAAAAGAAGGGAAGGAAAAAGGTCCACTTTCTACCCTGTGTTCTGATCAATGCATTTTTCAGATGAGCCAGTTTCCTTTAAAGATAATTTTTTATCGAGGTATATTTTATAGTCTATAAAATGCATCCATCTTAAGTATACAGAGTGATGAATTTTGACAAGTTTATCTGATGGTGCTTGAGTAACCATTACATGGTTACTCAATATGTAGCAGTAGTTTGTTCTTTTTGATTATTAAATAGAATTCCATGGTATGGAAATGTTATCCATTCTGCACTTGGACATTCAGGTTGTTTCCAGGTTTTTTTTTTTATGAACAAGCTGATCTGAACCTTATGAACAATTTCTTCTGTGGACATGGTTTTATTTCTCTTGGATAAACAAGGGGTATACTTGTTAGGTTATAGGGTAGATATATACTTAACTTTATAAGAAACTGCCAAACAAGGTTTCAAAATAGTTTTACCACTTTACACTCATACCAGCAATCTAAGAGAGGCTAATCATTGCACATCCTCACCAGCACTTGACATTACAGTCTTTTTGATTCTGATCATTTTAGGTATGGGTGTGCAGTGGTTTCACACTATGCTTTGTGGAGAAATTTTGATGCTAGCTATTAAGGTGGTTAAAATACCTCTACCTTGTTACAAAACCCATACCTTAAGTGTTGCTAATCACTTCTTGCTATAATCCCATTATCTCCAGTTTTACAAGCAAATAATTCACCCTGGAATTTTCTTTTTATCTGGGGTATTTCAGTGTTTTTGTTCATGGTTCTCCAATCACTAGTTACTTTTGAACCAAAAGCCTCACCTATAATCTTCCCTTCATCCAACAATTTTCAACTGACTATTAAAAAATATTTTTATAAAATCATTCTCTTGTAGAGATATGTACTAAAATATTTACAGATGAAATTGTATGATAAATGGAATTTGCTTCAAAATAACATAAAATGGGAGGATGTTGTGTAGTGGATAGGATATAGATGGAACAAAACAAAACATAAATTCCTAATTGTGAATATGGGTCTGGGTACAGGGGGTTCTACTTTTATATATGTAATCAAATATATATACTTTAATTTTCATGAAGTCATATTCAAATATGTATATATAGATATACATACATATATATACATATATAGATAGATGGATATGTATATCTATCTATCTAAATATAGATATGTCTATCTATCTATATAGATAGATAGATATCTGTCAGCACAGAGCCTGATGCGGGGCTCGAACCCACGAACCGCGAGATCATGACCTGAGCCAAAGTCAGATGCTTAACCGACTGCGCCACCCAGGCTCCCCATCTCTTTGCTCCGTCTTATTTCACCAATAATTTTTGGTGGCTAATAAGGTACTGTTGTAAGCTGGGAAACTACAAGCAGATAGAAATCATGGATCACTAATGCTAAATGGAAAGGCAAACACAGAATTGAGTAGAAAATTGTGGCCGGAAGTGGTAGGAAGATGCAATGGTGGACGGTGGGCTCTGTGATAAGGTAAGATGAGCAAGGGGGGATACAGGTAAATCACTTTCACGTGCTTTCTCCAGCCAGCAGGTGGGGGACATCGTCTTGGGACTTGGGGTAGAGCGCTGGAGAGGAGGAACGGACTTGGGGTAAGAAGGGCAGCAGGGCATGGAATTGGAATCAGAATGGGGTAACCCAGGACCTAGGGCGCTGCACGATTGGTGTTGGGACACAGCTCCGGCTCCTATCTTGTTGGTGGATAAAGCCTGGGAGGAAATATGATCAGTTACATAATTTTCCATTTCACATGAGGGAAAATTCTATTTGGACTCTAGAGAAAGCACAGTTTTTCCTAACACATAGTACTGAATATATATATATATATATATATATATATATATATATATATATATTTTTTTTTTTTTTTTTTTTTTTAACATGGGAATTTGCCTCAGGGATGCTGAGCGCTGGTTTAGCCAATGTGGAAAAATATTTTGAGCCCTCCAGCAAGGGCAGATGGAGAAAAAACAGAAACAAAACTCAGAGTTTCCCACAGCATACGTGTGGCTCTGAAACACAGGCGGGCCAGGCTCCTTCAGGCCTCCGGCCAGTAATGAACCCAGGTCTCTTCACTACCCACTTGGGGTCCTGACTGGCTCCCAGTGATTGTGAAGGGACACTCGCTTCTTCTTCCCTTTACCCCTGCAGCTCTCTATTCTTATATGCTTCTTGTCTGTGAAAATTCAAAAGAAGAAAAATACGTGATAATTTTGTGCCTTGCTAAAAGGAATGTCTTCTCTGTCTCTGATTAATTGATCGAGTCTCCTCTTCCATTAAGAATATACCTTCCCCAGTGGGCCTTAATGCTTAATTTGAGTGAACAGAGAATTTAGATCTATCTGGGTCTTGAGAAACCCTCTTGTTTAATTTTTTCACTTCGCAGATGAGGAAACTGAGGCCCAGTGAGGTTGAGTGATCTTGCCCAAAGCCTGTAGCTGGCTACGGCTGACCAGGTGTCCTGGGTCCCTGGCTCAGGTTTGTCCCTAAAAAAGAGACAACCAGCCTGTTATCATTGCTTGCAGGTTCTATGCAGGTTTAACCCCCTTGGCCTCGCACTACAGATGCTCTTCTTTTTAAAGAGACTTGTTGTTTTTCTTAGAACTTAACTTGTGTAAACACTTTCAAAGAGTTTGCAAAGCTGGATAGAAAAACATTTGCAACTCAAGCTTTGGGAGAAGCTTTTGTTGTTTTCCATCTCTCCTCTGCTATTCCAGGGGTGAATTTCTTCACGCTAGATTTTTCTCGAAATCTCTTACCTTTTTAAAAATTAATGAAACCCATCACATTCACTGAATGGTGATGCGAAAACACCTGGTTGGTCCCGTCGCAGGGTCTCAGATTTGCAGCCCTTATCAGGACATCAACCAGGAGAGAAGAGGATCGGCCAGGAGCAGAGAGAAGGGTTGGCCTGTTCTGTGTGCTGTATGGAAGCCACCGTGGTCCAGAAGGCCTGTGTCTGGGCTGCAATTTGGACAGGGATCCACAGGCAGGTTGGTGCTGGTGCAGATTTCCAGACACCTGCCCTAGACTTTCTAACCACGGTGGGGAGAGCTATAGGAAGGGTGTGGGGAGAAGGCTCTGAATTTGTGTTTTCAGTTGGCATGGGGGGCATGAGAGAAGATTCCATTCCAGGTGTAAACCTGGCTTCAATATTCCATCTACAGAAATAGGGAGGATGGGAGTACTTTCCGCATAGGAAATAACACAGGCCTGCACTAGTATTTCCGCATCAGGCACTCTTCCAGGAGCTTTGCATGGCTTAATCAACAATCCAGTAGGCTCCATATCATCTCTGCTTTCCAGATAAAGAAATCGAGGCACAGAGAAGCTCTGTTAAAACAGCTTGGTCAAGGCCCTGTGGCTAGAAAGTGGCCTTGGTGGACCTGAGGTTAAGTAGTTTGAGCTGAGTGTCAGATTTAACCACCACTATAAACCTTATCTTAATGTGTTACCAGCTGTGGTTGAGTCCTGCTTTTTGAGCAAAAATGTGTGCAAAAGAAAATTCACAGGGGAGCATGGGTGGCTGTCAGTTAAGTGTCCAGACTTTGGCTCAGGTCATGATCTTACAGTCCGTGAGTTCTAACCCCACACTGGGCTCTGTGCTGACAGCTCAGAGCCTGGAGCCTGCTCTGGATTCTTTGTTTCCCTCTCTCTCTGCCCCTCCCCTGCTTGCATTCTCTCTCTCTCAAAATAAATAAACATTAACATTAAAACAAATAAAATTTTTAAAAAAGGAAAATTCAAAGAATCACAAAAACTTAGGGCTGGGTTTTACTTCTTTCATTGATGTAGTTTTTATGATTTCCTGGAAAGGGTCAATGCAAATATTAGTAGCAAAATAACAGTCTATTTTTATTTACTCTGATGAAGAATTATATCAAATATTTATTTCTGAAATACTATCATTAAATACATGGAATCGATCCCTAATACAGGAATGACGTTTTCCTCACCGAAAATTGTCACCCTAGATATTTAAAACATTCACTTGCAATCACATAACTTAAGATATAATCACCAATCAAGTTATAGATAGCCCTGGGAAGTGAATGGATGACCGTCAATGCTTTGTATGTATAGACTTAATACTCTCTTGGTTTTGGTAATTTGGGAGAAGGATCAGAGGCCTGGAGAACTTGTCAGTTTGCTGTGTTATAAAATTTGAATCACACAAACCTAATGATGATGCTTGGGAGCAATGATTTAGCTAATAAGTGAGCGTAGCTAACTGCCAAGCTCTGCAGCTCAGAAACAATGGTGAAAACAATAAATGGCCGTAATTGAGTTCTTGTCCGGGGCCATGCATTGTGCTAAATCTTTTGCATTCTTGATTTCCTTCAATCCTCAAAATGACCCTAAGGTTACACACTTAATATTACGTTTTCTCCATTTTATGGAGAAAAAACTGAGATTAGGAAAGTCAAACACATTGTCTAAGGGCAAACAACTAATGAATGTCAATGCTAACTACAACTAAATCAGATCTGCCTGAAATGTAAGCCCCTTAAGGCATTTTGTTGTCTTCTGTGCATTATTATGTACTAGCCAATGATAAAAATAATAGGTTTATTTAGAATAAAAATTAAAATTACAATTGGGTGTATTTAGAACAGTATTTCAGTAATTCAACACACACTGATTGACCTACATTGCACGAGGTCTGGAGGGTATAGCAGACACCAAAGCGGAGTCTCTGCCCTCTTGGGATTTGCATTAAGGGCCAGGGATTAGCATTAAACAAATAATCACAGAAAGGACTTTGAATGTGGAAGTGTTAGCAAGGCAAAGTAGATGGTGGTAGAAGGTTACATGGCAGAAGCTAGTTTAAATTGAGAAGTGATCATCATGGAAGAGGTAAGTATTTACCAGGAGTTGGAAAGGTCATTATTTTGTGGTGTAAGGACGGTGTGGGACACAGAAGACACTTTCTGGAGGTGTGGCTCAGAAGCAAGTCCCAAAGCCATGTGGAAATTCTACACTTGCAAAGGTAGGGATTCAATAAGTTCTCCTGAGGATACCCTCACCAAACAAGGCATGTGTCTACCATATATAACTAAGTATGCACTGGTATATAAAGAACAGTCAACTGACTTTCTGAGAGACTAATAAAGGGCTGCAATTTAGCTCTTTGGACCACCTTAAGACCTGCAGTGAAAGTGTCAAATACATTTTGAAACAAATGAAGACTCTAAGTTTGCATTTAGCAGAATACCACCCTCCAATAGCTTCAGAATTAAGACGTTAATATTCATTCAAAAACTCCCTCAAATTTACCCTCTTCCAATTATCATGGGGCAAATGACACAATGATTTGTGGTTGTAGACTATGCTTTCTTAGAACTGTCTGGCATGTCCTCCTATCATGCTCCTTCTGCCTATCCAGGTAATTACGGCTACGGATGTATGTGGATCCTTTCAGAGTTCCTAGGTATGCCTGCGCAAGCAAATCCGAATATATAGGTTTACTCCTGCTCATTTGTACACAAAGGATATCTTGCTATACAAACTGTTCTGCTCTTCTCATCCTGTGTTGGAGAGCAATTTCATTCTTTACCTGTTTTCACTCTTCTTCACAACCTCAAACCAGTCCATTTTATGAATCTGTCCAATGATTTTTATCAGCACTCTCTTGATGGGCATTCATGTTGTTTTAGTTCTTTGGCTATTACGACCATGACACATGAATTACTTTAAAAATATCATTACTCAGCATGAGTGTATCTGGAGCATAAATCCTGTGAAGCTTAGGCACTGTCTACTTTTTCTAGATATTGCCAGATATCTCTGTGGTTCTGTTTGCCTGCAATTTTCCAACTAAGTGTTCTATTAAAGTCTTGGAATTTTGTTACTGTGATGTGTGGGAAAAATACCATATCCAATATATTTTTGCTTTGTTTTTATTTTATCTTTAGTGGATTTAGGCAACCGTTAGTATGTTCCAGGACTTTTGGGGGACGAGGTCATGGAATACTCCATTTTGAATTAAATCACTGGTCTTTTTTTAAAATCAATGTTTTGTTTTGTAATATCTGCAAAATTAAGCAGTCTATATGTTGTTGTTATCTTTCAATAACTCTAAGCAACTGGGCTAACTTGCCTAAGCAAACTGCTTAAAATAACTCAAACTGAAAACAAGAGCATTATGGAAATGAAGATAAACAATTCTTCAACTTGACATAAAATTCTTTTCGAGTTTTTAAATCAATTTGAACCGTGCCTCCTCTTTTGTGGTCATGGGCTTTTTAAAGCACAGCCTGAAGAGAGAAAAATGTATTAAATGCATTTAAAGATTTTTTTTTTTAACAGGAAAACTAGAAAAAGAAAGGGAGGCACTTTTGTACTCAATCTCTATTGTATAACTTGGATAACAATCTTCTGAGTATAATCAACACGTCAACTCCATCCCAGATATGCTCAATGAAGGATTTGCTAAAGGACTATGAAGTTCACACAGTATTAAATGAGTGACTGATCTTTACAGGGGTCATTATTTTGTATAATTATCTGGACATTTGCCTATTTATTTTCTCGACCTTACTCTAGTCAGAAGTACAGATTCTTAAAGTAAATGTACTATAAAAACCAGACGGTCCTCACTTAATATGTGATAAAAGTACAAACAAACTTGTTCTCTTTTTTTACAGGCATGACTACTTTTTGTCTGTGATACAGAAGACTTTGTTAGCAAAGTCGAGATTCTCCAACTATTGAAAGGCTGATCTCAGCACCCCCTGGAAAGCATTCTCCTAATACATTTCCTCTTTTGGCCACTCTGAATTTCCCAGACATCCCAGCATGTAAGTGCTCACAGTCTAACTTGGAAGCCCCAACTAATAGATAGATGTGTCTGCTAGGAAGCTTGGTTAACTCCCATCCTCTGCCATTGACCTTGCCCCCCAGCACAACCCCTCTCTATACACTTGAAGCACAATGACTTTGCTTATCAGATTAATCAACAGATACTCTATCTTCAATCTTGTTGCTTACAACTTTTCATTGTTTTATAGAATAGGTTTTCAGACTGTGGAGATTTTAGAGACAGCTATTTTAAAAATTGCTGCTACATCTGCCCTTTACCTCTCTTTAGGCTTTTCACCAGCCATCCATGAATTCTCAGAGATAATGAACTGTGGTTCTGTACATTCAATTCCTTAAGTGCCCCATGACGTATTATCAAGGTTCATAGAGACGATGGCTACATCCAATTTACTTACAGAATCTCCTTATTTTATGGTGGCTTTTGATTCTCCAATCACAAGTGCATCTTCTTTTATATCATATGTGACCCTCTTTATTAAAAAAAAAGTCTATTAAAAAAAGCCTCCTAAATTATTGAAAATAGTCTGTCTTCTCAATACCATTGATTTGGAGACATTTAAAATGGGTAAACCACAATGTCATAAATATCCTCTGATTTGTTACACAAAGATAATAGGGAATGTTAAAGAGTTCAGCTGAACCCAGGCAGCTCTTTACCATGTGGTGATGATAATGTCTATTTCTATGAAGAGATCTTGGGTACCGAAAGCAAAATGACCACCAGGAAAAAGCAGAGTGCCCCCTCCCTGTTCCCTATACTCCCTTCCTTTCCTTTTGTCTATTTTACACTCTATACCCAGAGAGCCCACTGCTCTTTCATTTACAGGGCCACTATAATTTTTCTTGACATGGCAATTACTTTTTAATCTGGTTAGCATAGACTGTAATGGAACCAAGTTGTAAAACATCCCTTCTTGTTATTCTTTTGTTTTGCTTTTAATTTATTGCCTTGATTTCAATCCCTTTTATAAACCCATTAAAACTCAATTACTCACTTTGAAGTCAATCACTAATCAATTCCATTTATTTTTATATTATGGGGAGTAGGGAGGGTACTTACACAATATGTCTCTATTTCAATAAATTTTGTGATAAAAATCAGATTACTTTAGGGTTTACTGTCTAGGTAGAGAGAGAATTCCATGCAAATAGAGAAGAGACAAAATCCATAACCTGGTTGATGCAGCAGGTAGAAAAAAGGTGGTACATGTAGTATCTGAAACATGCACTGACTTCATGAATTTAAATTGATTAGTGAAGTTAAATGAAGAACTGTCACTCTCTTATTGGCTGGGGTCTCCTTGCTGAAACTGAATCTAGGAGCTCAAAGGTAGAAAGAAGAACATATTTTAATAACAGTTTACAACTTAAAAAATGCTTATGCACACATGGATTTCTTCATTTTTTCTTCAGTGTGGCATTGGAGATATGTAGGGGAAGGCATTAGTTTTTCCACTGTATAGGTGCTGATATTAAGGCCCAGAAGAGATTCAAGCAATTTGCTTAGTGTCTCATAGCTTGCAAATGGAAGACTGAGGAAAGTCCTAGATTTTGGTGCTTTGGTATATTTTATGCAATGCCATTCTGAACAGTGAAGTTTCCAGGGCTTTGATCTTCATGTTTTACTAACAAATGGTGGCTGTCAAGACTGCTAAATGTATTTTTCCTATTAGATTGGATTCTATGAAGCCACACAGGAATTCTATGACTATTTTGGTTATTAACAGTGGTGTACTAGTAAATCATCCTCAAAAAAAAAAAAAAAAAGGACAAAAACAAAAACCTGACTTCTAATATTTAGTGAGGGCACCTGGGTGGCTCAGTTAGTTAAATATTTGACTCTTGATTTCAGCTCAGGTCATCCCAGGGTTGTGGGATCGAGCCTTATGTGGCGATCTGCACTGAGTATGGAGTCTACTTGAGATTCTCTCTCTCTCCCCCCCGCCCCTCTCCCCTGATTGTGCACATGCATGTGCTCTCTCTCGCTTTTAAATAAATAAATAAATAAATAAATGTAATATTTGCCAATATCTGTGGTGTGAGTACTATCACCATGATTGGTTTCAAGCTTACCAAAAAGGTGTCACTGAACTCAAAAGTTGGGAAACACACATGCACACACACACACATGCACACACACACACACACACACACACACACACACAAGTGGTTTTTCTAAGCCCGTATAAGCTAGCTCAACACAGCATCCTGCCTGGTACAAAACGAGGCTACTCTGTCCCATAATAGCAGGTTCTACTGCTCTCAGGACAAATGCATTATTTCAAGAAACATGGTACATATATGCAAAATATCAAATTTTGTCACTCAGTGAACATTTAAAGAGTACCTATAACATACAAGCTTCTATGTTGAGCATTGTGGATGGACAAAGGAGTAAGTAAGAACTGGTCTGCTTCCAACAGTTGTACAATCTTGTGAAGGGAAGAAGCATGTACACAATCAACAGTAATTCAGGGAAAAGTCTACCACATGGGGTAATGGAGTGCATTGCAACAGTGTGTCAATGCCTTCTCATTAAGAGAATTGGTGAAGAAAGAATCTACAGAAGAGTTAGTAGTTGCATTGAGCATAAAAAACAAGCCGTTCTGCAACAATGTTGAGAGAGTCGAGAGAGTTTCCTAGCTTGAAGGGCATGTAAAAGCAAAGGACGAGTTCTAAACATGTTCAGTTTGTGGAGGTACAAAGGGGGGGGTAAACAAAACCATGAATAAGGAAATTAGCAAAGGACCATCTTAGGATCGTGTTTCTCAAATTGTAGTATGAGCCAACTAGCGTTTGAAACACCTAGCAAATTCGTTACAAGCGTATATATCTCAGGAACACACCCATGGTCTACATTCAGAACCTTTCTGGTTCACTCTACACAGAAAAGTTTGAGGACCAGTGTATCCACAGTAAAAAAAAGAATTCAAAAGAATTTGAGTAAGGAAATGTAAGTAAGAAATTTTAGAGGAAAAGGATTCTAGAAGACATGGAATCTAGGCTGAAAAAAGAATATACTGGAATCCGGAAGACAGTGTGGATTAGGCAAGAGGTAAAGAGGGTTGAAACTAGCATTGAGACCAGAGAAATGAAAAGAATCACTTAGATTGGAAAAATATTTTGGAATGGGGTCCTCAACTTGAGTCCCTAAACACCTGAAAAGTTCCCATATGGGACTTGTGGGGTCTGTTTATCCTAAAAATGTCCTATAAAATTTACACTTGGGTGCATTATCTTACAGAGAGGGTCCATGGTTTCACAAATTCCCAAAAGAGTCTATAAACTACAAAAAGGTGGAAAATCATTGTTTTAAAGGAAAAAAACTGGCAATGAAAGAGGTTTGATTAACTGAGTTGGAGGACATGGAGGCTAAAGAAAGGACTGGGAAAAAAACAATAAAAAGCCAAATACATCTCATTTTTCAGTTGGGAGATTTCGGTTGGGAGATTGATGATATCATTAATCAAAATAAGGACAATGAGAAGAAGAGAGAGCTTTGTTAAAATAAAACAAGTTCTCTTTTATACAGAACAAACTTGGATATTTGCACTTCTTCAATATAAAGATGTCCTTCAGACTTGTAGAGATGTCGTAGGACACAGTGACAAATAATAATATCTTATTCAGTGCTAAATATTTATTGGGTGCTAAATATTTTATCAGCTGCTTGCTAAGCCCTTTATATACACTCTTATTTAATTCTTACAACAACCAATTAGTTATTATTATTCTAATTTTATAGAACAATCAAGGTTCAGAATACTAAGTGAACTTGCTAAGGTCATAAACCTGGTAAAAACCTTGATGGTCTTCCCAACTGGTCCTGGAGATGATACTCTGAATTTTTCTCCCATGGCTACCACCTGGCTATTCAGTAGTTGAAAATCAAGTCTATTTGAGCAAAAGGATAGTACATTTGTATGGGGATGAAGCTTAGCTATGGTGTCTACGGACTGGATTGTGTCCACACATTTAAGAACAGGTTTCTCGATGACTCAGTTGAAAAAAAAATTATGAAGGCAAGAGATGCTGGTGAGAGTATCCTCAATATACACAGGAATTATCCCAACAATTCCAATTCTCTTGGAATCAATCTCTGCACCAAATCCAATACTCTTTCTCTACACTATTCACTTCTGCTCATGTATTTTTTTTTTCTTTTTTACTATTAGGGAAGCCATTAATTTGTTTTGAAAGCCTGTGAATTAAAACTCAACTGCAGTCAAAATATTCCTTGAAAAGGTTCTATATGAGATTGTTTCAACCATGTGATAGACATGGTATAACACTAAAAATAAGAAATTAGTAGAAGCATAAAAACATTTAAATGACCTGTGGTATGTGTAAGGCAATATTTAACTCCAAAGTAATTTCTGCTGCTTTACATGGCATTAGAGGTCAGAGTAGGGTAGATTCCAAACATTTTATTCTCACTCCTTTAGCTAGGTGGATTCCTTGGTTTAGAGTAAAAAGACTCAAGACAAAGCACAGTTAAGTTTCTGAGTGTGTGTTACTTTCTGGTTACCTCTATTGTCCTGGTGGGGTTGAGGACAGGGAAAAGTTCTTGGTAGGAAGGGGAGAGCTGAGTGCAGTTATTGGAAAGGAAGAGGAAGCCTGTCTGAGTCTCAATGTACAATGTAGGAGAGTGTTTAATATTAATGATTAGGAATGAGAAGTGTGTAGAAGGTGGAAGAAAGCTTTGGCAGCACAGAGCAAGGGAGATCTGGGGTTCTTCTACCATCAGCAGTCTGTGTTATGAGAACAGAAAGCAACAGAGATGAAATTCTATGGTTTCCTCTTTATTGACTGTGTTTCTCAAAAAACATATACACTGACATTGCTGTAGTAAAATAAAAAATGCAATAAATCAGACCCTTCATCAAGTCAGTATCTTTTCGTATTTGAAAGGACTTCTTCAAAATACCATTTAGTCTTCTACCAGCTTGGATGGAATGAGAGCTAGGTTTTGTTTTTGATGTTGTTTTTCCAGTCCAGATGCTCTTTAGGGAAAACATACAGGGAATTTCTTCTGGGGAAAGAGACCAGAGCCCCTTCCTAAATCTTTGGAAGACTTCTTTCCATGGGTTATAACTGTCCCACTTCTGGTTTCGGAATCTCCTTCCACAATGCCTACTCCCCAAACCTTCAGTCACCATGCCTTTAAAAGGGCTCTCCAATTTGTTTTGCCCTTCCTCCCTCCTGTTCGATGATGATGGATGCAAGACCCTTTTGCTAAGTACCTTTTTCTGTAACTTTCCCCCAAACTATGCCCGCTTTGTCAGTTTTGCATACTGATGCTGCTTTCCTCATGGACTCCCCTCCCAAGAACCTACAATAAACTCTATGGCCTATGGCATCAAGTCCAAATTCTTCTGTTGAGTTGTCAGGATCCTTCATTCTGTTCCCATGACACTTCCCCCATCCTATTTTTGATTCCCTTATACCAACAACCAATGTTTGTTAGAAAGACCTGCCTACACAGCCACATTCTTATCCTAACCCTACTGAGTCATGCCAACTGTTTATTTAGTTGTGTTGCTCTCCGGATTTAAAATTTCATCTCCTCATTGTGACACATTCAAATGCTGAGGCTTAAAGTCCAGTTCAACTGTTATCTCCTCAAGAAAGTATTCTCTGAGGGTTCCAGCCATCATTTATCTCCTCTGAATTCTAAGAGCACCACTTAACATCCACATCCAAGGACTCTGCTGATTTGATCAGATGCTATTGTTTTTCTCTCCATTGTTGCTTAGAATAACAAAGCACCCACCACCCAACCACCCCCTTAAACTCTTCAATTACAGTAAAACTGCATACCACACTTTGATTTAACATTCACCGGAAAGTACAGTTAACAGGAGCTCAGTAAGTTCTTAATGCTGGACATATAATCCACAGATCCATAATTTAGACTAATATAATTGATTCTCTTCAGAAACTTTTATGATATTTTGTATTAGAGCAGAAAGAACATTTTTCTGGAGAGAAACACACATGGACAGGAACTCAGCTGTCCAATGTTCTGGAACATTCTTCTGATACGTCCACAAAAGCGTGCCTTACCTAAGGTAATTTTCTCCCCACCACAGCAATATTGAAGAACAGTATAGGAGAGTTGAAATCTTCTGTAACTCAAAAGAGAGAACATACTCATTGATGAATATCATCTCTTTTGGCTATGATTATTTCCAATTCTACCCTAAGTATGACAGAACCAGAGCAATGATACATGGAGAAATACTTGCTCAATTATTAATAGATTTGGGGAGAAAATCCTCACAGAGTCACTAACTATGCTGTGCCATGAAAGTGGCCAAAGGGCTGGAAGGTCAGAGTGGCCGTGCCCTGCGTTCAAGTTTTCTGGCCACTTTGGTGGAGATTCTCCCTCTGATGAGACTTTTACAGAATATTTGTGCCCTGACAGCTCTTAAAATAGTGGTCGCAGGGGCAAAATGAATACTTGGTTGGAAACTAGAAGTTAAACCTCTTCCTTGCTTTTCTGCTTTCTTTTGGAAACTTTTTCATTTAAATAAACAAATTAGACATTCTGAAATTCAAAGGCCTCTACAATGAAAGCAGTCTCTGTTCATGATGGATGAGTCTGATGTTTAAAAAGAAGGCAAAAAAATGCAAAACAAGCTGCCACCACTAGTTACAGAAGAAATAGATCACAGGTGACACTGGCTTCCCTTCCATCTGTGGGAGTTAAGGAATGCATTCACAGAAGAATACACTTCACTCCAGGTATAACTAGCAGGAGGCTTCTGGCCTATGTTTTGTATTATTCTTTTGGGAACAGGTGTACACCCCCTGAAATTCTAGCTTTTTAGAATATTTTTCATCTTAAGCCTCAAAACCAAGCTCAGGGTTGTATTTGTTTTGTAATGTTATTACCATTCATTTGTAATGTGTTTTCTAAATCCTCAGACCTTAAAACACAATGGTGGGTCACTCTGTTGATAAAGACTCAAGTATTTTTTTTTTATGCTTATTACTGAGACAGAGAGAAACAAAGCATGAGTGTGGGAGGGGCAGAGAGAGAGAGACACAGAATCTGAAGCAGGCTCCAGGCTCTGAGCTGTCAGCACAGAGCCTGACACAGGGCTCAAACTCACAAACCATGAGGTCATGACCTGAGCCAAAGCTGGACGCCCACCTGAGTGAGCCACCCGGGCCCCTCAAAACTCAAGTATTTCAAGTGGAAAGAAGTCTTGCAATGTTGCTTTTGAGTTCTGAAAATGGATTAATTGTTTATTCACCATGTGTCAAGAATATGGAGGGGCCCCTGGGTGGCTCAGTCAGTTAAGTGTCTGACTCCGAATTTCTGCTCAGGTCATGATCTCACGGTTTGTGAGTTCAACCTCTGTGCTGGGCAGTGCAGAGCCTGCTTGTGATTCTCTGTCTCTCTCCCTCTCTTTCTGCCCTTCTGCTGAGCCTGTCTCTCAAAATAAATAAATAAACTAAAAAAAAAAAAAAAGAATATGTAGGTCTATAGGCTGCATATGTCTAGGTTACTGGTGTGAGACAGATGTAAATATTTGAGGCGAGCTCAGTGTGTGTTGGCACAGACACAGAATGTATACAAAGGCCTCCATAGGGTAGCTATTTACCCTCCCAAATACTTTGACATTATTTAGGATGGACTATGGCAACTACTAGCAAATTCTGAGTTGGTGTCTTCACCTTCTGTCATCCACCCTTAGTGGTTGGAAGTAGGGTCTGAAAACGTGCAGTCATCCTTTAAATAACCTTTACTTCTCCAGCCAGCCCATCTACTCCAGACTGAACCTTCTAAAGAAAATTTCTAAGCAACTACTGCAATATCTACCCCTAGCCCTCCACTTCTGTTAAATGCATGTTGCCTATAAAGGCATTTGGGAGACTCAATCATCTGACTCCAAGCCAATTTCACTTTGGCTTACGGGAAAATTACACCTTATTATACCCTAGGATTTAGCATCACTTTACTACTGGCTGGCATCTCAACATGCCGTGGGTTTTTATGTTCTCATGTTTTTACTTACTCTTTTTTTCCAGGCTATGGAGCCAGAAGTTTTAGATTCAAATTCTGCTGCCAACTTCAGAGGTACATAACGTTTACAGATCGCTTGGTTCTTCTTAGTCTCCGTTTTCTTAAAGCAAGAATAACAAGATCCACCTGACAGCTTCCCAAAGGGTGAATAACTGGTACATGAGTGAATCCTGGGGATAGAAGAAAGTATATTCTGGAAATGGTATTGGTTAGCTTAAGATGCTACTACCAACAGCTGTGTGGGTCACGTCTCCTTAAGAAAAACAGCATATTTGAAGGAATACTCATGGATTTCTTTGAGGATGGAAGGTTGTTCTGTTAGCAAGGGATTTCAACCTCAGCACTAATGATATTTTAGGCTGGATATTCTTTGTGATGGAAAGCTATCCTAGTCATAGTAGAACATTTAGCAGTATCCCTGGCCTCTGCCCACTAGATGCTAGAAGCTACTTTTTCCCAAAGGTGTGACAACTAAAATTATTTCTAGACATGGCTCAATGCCACCCCCATCTTATCTCCAAAGAAGGGTATAAAATCACCCTACTGAGAATCACTATTAGAAATTTCAAAGATCTATTGTGTCCACGTCACTGTCCTAATACATTGAACACAATTTTCTAAAAGGACATAGTTCCTACCTCAGGAACATTATGAACTAAGGGGCAGACAGATCTGTAAGGAACTCCCTGTAAAACATGTCCAAAACAAATGAATGCTATGAAAGAAGCATAACCAAATTTGAGGTGTTAGAGGCACAGAAGGAAGAAGCCATCCAGATTTGGAGAGTGGAGGTGGCAATCCATGCAAAGCACAAAGAGAAACTGGCTTCAGCCATCCGCCTGGAGATCAGAAAGGCAGCCTTTGGCTCCTGGCTAGCTCACCATTGAAACTGAATTTCAATACAGTTGTTGCTAAGGGAAGACTTTCGGGAGACCGAACCGGTGAAAAGTTTTTGCAGAGGAATTGAATATTAAAAGAAGCAAGGGCAGAGAGGAAGAACGGAAATGGAAGGGTCCAGGAGAAATGTTAGACTTTATAGAACTGTCATATTTTAATTTCTTTTTTTTAATGTTTTTATTTATTTCTAGGAGAGAGAGAGACAGCATGAGCAGGGGAGGGTCAGAGAGAGAGGGAGTCACAGACTGAAACAGGCTCCAGGCTCTGAGCTGGCAGTCAGCACAGAGCCCGACGCGGGGCTCGAACCCACAAACCGCGAGATCATGACCCAAGCGAAAGTCGGACGCTTAACCGACTAAGCCACCCAGGCGCCCCATATTTTAATTTCTTAACTCGTGCAAAAGCCATCATCCGTGCCTGTTCTGGTAGGCCCTTTTGCTTCGCTTTCCTTTTCACTATTTCTCTTTCCTAGGAAATGGTTTTCATATGTTCACGGTTCAGGCTCCCGAAGCTATTGATACAACTACGCCCTTCCCCAACACACACACATCCCTTGAAGATATCAGAGTGAATCTAAATTACTGAAACCTTCAGGTGAGCCACAGTGGTGGCCTTTCCTATTTTGATGCAGGCAAGGAGACAATCAACAGAGTGTGCAGAGTGAGGACAGTTGGAAGCTCAGTTTTAATGTGACTCCTCTACCCTTATCTGTAACAAATTAGAGAGGTAGTCAGTTTAACAATGGGAGCTAAAATACAATTGCGAGTGCATAGCAATGTATCTGGTTGTCACGGTGGGGATTAAAGAACTGGAAGCTGGAGAACATACCATAATTGACGGTGCCCAGCCCAGGGTTTTTGAGGTCATGGCTACATGAGACCAGCCTTTTATCTCTCCCTGCTCAGAAAATGCAGAAAAAGTCAGGAAGGATGGAACTGGTGTGATGCAAAACACAATCACTGTAAATATCTCAGCATGCATCTTGCTGACAGTGGGAAGTCCAGCTCTGGAAGAAACACTGTCAGCAATAGTATCTATTTATGTGAAGGATTAAGCTAGAAAATGCTTATTCTTGTTGATATATTTAGTAGTTCTCTGAAATTTTTGAAGCTGTTTTCTATATCCTTTTTTGCTTTGGTCTTTCATACTTATAACTGATTCTATCAAATGCCTCCATAAGGTTTGATTGACCAACAGACTTTTAATATTTAAATTAAATAGGAATTGGGTAGTTAGAAATATTGACCAAAAAAAAAAAAAAAAAAAAAAAAAAAAAACCTGGCATCAAATGTTAGGAAACCTGAGTTTGAGTCTCAGATATAACAACTATTANGAGCCCGACGCGGGGCTCGAACCCACAAACCGCGAGATCATGACCCAAGCGAAAGTCGGACGCTTAACCGACTAAGCCACCCAGGCGCCCCATATTTTAATTTCTTAACTCGTGCAAAAGCCATCATCCGTGCCTGTTCTGGTAGGCCCTTTTGCTTCGCTTTCCTTTTCACTATTTCTCTTTCCTAGGAAATGGTTTTCATATGTTCACGGTTCAGGCTCCCGAAGCTATTGATACAACTACGCCCTTCCCCAACACACACACATCCCTTGAAGATATCAGAGTGAATCTAAATTACTGAAACCTTCAGGTGAGCCACAGTGGTGGCCTTTCCTATTTTGATGCAGGCAAGGAGACAATCAACAGAGTGTGCAGAGTGAGGACAGTTGGAAGCTCAGTTTTAATGTGACTCCTCTACCCTTATCTGTAACAAATTAGAGAGGTAGTCAGTTTAACAATGGGAGCTAAAATACAATTGCGAGTGCATAGCAATGTATCTGGTTGTCACGGTGGGGATTAAAGAACTGGAAGCTGGAGAACATACCATAATTGACGGTGCCCAGCCCAGGGTTTTTGAGGTCATGGCTACATGAGACCAGCCTTTTATCTCTCCCTGCTCAGAAAATGCAGAAAAAGTCAGGAAGGATGGAACTGGTGTGATGCAAAACACAATCACTGTAAATATCTCAGCATGCATCTTGCTGACAGTGGGAAGTCCAGCTCTGGAAGAAACACTGTCAGCAATAGTATCTATTTATGTGAAGGATTAAGCTAGAAAATGCTTATTCTTGTTGATATATTTAGTAGTTCTCTGAAATTTTTGAAGCTGTTTTCTATATCCTTTTTTGCTTTGGTCTTTCATACTTATAACTGATTCTATCAAATGCCTCCATAAGGTTTGATTGACCAACAGACTTTTAATATTTAAATTAAATAGGAAAAAAAAAAAAAAAAAAAAAAAAAAAAAAAAAAAAAAAAAAAAAAAAAGAACAGCCTGGCATCAAATGTTAGGAAACCTGAGTTTGAGTCTCAGATATAACAACTATTAGATAACTGACCTTGACAAAGTCACTAGTCTTATTTGTAATACTCAAGTATCATTCTTGTGGTCACACTTAGCATTTCTATGAAGGTAAGATAAATTGATATATGTGAAAACATTTGGAAACTTTATAGCTAGAAAAGAAGAAAGGAGCCAATGGGGTTCAACTCAAAACACTCTTTTTTTTCAGCTTTATTGAGGTATAATAAACAAAAAAAACTACAATGTATGTGAAGTGTACAATGTGATGATGTGATATACATATCCATTGTGAAAAGATCTTCTCCATCAAGTTAATTAACACATTGACCCACATCACCTCATATATTTACTTTTTTTTTCTTGGTGAGAACCCTTAAATTCCACTTTCTTAGCAGAATTCAATTATGAAAATAGTGTTGTCGACTACAGCCACCATGTTACATATTGGATCCTCAGACTTTATTCATATTATCACTGGAAGTTTGTACCCTTTTACCAGCCTCTTCCCATTTCCCCCAATCTCCATCTGCTAAACACTTTTTAGTCTTTATATCTGTGAATTCAATTTTTAAAAAACCATTCCACATTTAAGTCATATCATGTAGGTTTTTTTCTTTCTCTATCTGGCTTATTTCACTTAGCATAATGTTCCCCAGGTTCATCTACGTTGCCATAAATGACAGAATTTTCATCTTTTTTTAAGGCTAAACAATGTTCCATTGTGTATATATCACATATACATATTGACCCCATTTATTTACTAGTGGACACTTACATTATTTCCATATATTGGTTATTATGAATAATACCGCAATGAACATGAGACTGCAGATACCTCTTTGACATAATGTCTACATCAAACTAAAAATCTCAGCAAAGGAAACCATTAAGGAAATGAAAAGGCAACCTATGGATTGGGAAAAAATATTTGCAGACCAAATATCTGATTAGGGGCTAATCTCCAAAATATATAAGGAACTCATACAACTTAAAAGGAAAAACAAAACGAAAGAGCATACAATTAATAAATGGGTAAGGAACTTGAATAAACATTTTTCCAAAGAAATATAGATGGCCAACAAGTACATAAAAGGGTGTTCAACATCATTAATCATCAGGAGAATGTACATCAAGACCACCATGGGATCGCCTCACACCTCTTAAGATGGCAATGATCACAAAGACAATAGATAACAATCGTTCATGAGGATGTGGATTAAAGGGATCCTTGTGTGGATGAGATTATAAATGGGTGCAGCCACTATGGAAATCAGTATGGAGGACTATCGAGGAACTAAAAATCGAGCTACCATATGATTCAGCAGTACCACTTCTGGGTATGTATCTAAACAGAATCAAAACTCTTTATAGTGAGATGAGAAATTTTTCTGACAGCAACTATATCCTTGTTGATGGCCATCTTGTTACATACTGTGCGTGTGTTTTTAGGTTGTGGTTTTTATTGTCCTTACTCTATTGTCTTCATGATATTTCTTGTGGGGGTAAGCAACCTCCTTTTCATTTGCTAAAAGCCTGGTTAATAGCAAAAGCGTCACCTCCAACCTAGCTCTACAACTTGGCTGATGGATCTTCCCCGAAGGATGAAGCCAGTCTACACAAGTGAGCCCTCTGGGGAGGCTTATTGTTAGTAAACGCTATTGTTTCCTGTGTTGCCTTTAAAGGGTCAACAATAGCTACAGAGCTAGGGTAGTAACCTCATTTAATATGACTGAAAGGGTCATTTTGTTAAACTGTTTGAGCCCCAACTGTTTTTAAGAGTAATCACCTAGAAAGAGCATTTACATTTTGAATAAGCAAGCCTAATAATTATATATTATTTACTCGTAATAATATGGGAAGGGGGCACAGACTGATAAAATTGGTTTGTAACACCTTAACAACTGATGGGGTTTTTTGTTAGTTTGCTTGATTGATTAAGTGTTGTAGTTGTTTATATTTTCTTATGATAAGTGACAGAGGACATTTTTTTTTTCATTTTACTTTCCCATCAAAGAAGATTCCTACCACCGAGCCAACAAGATCCAGATGTAATTTCACTGATGAGCAAGTTATCTCTGCCAACTGAATTCCTATCTATTAGCATCTGATTTTGTTTGTCAGCAAAAAGAAAACCTTATTCTTTAATGGCATGTTTCAGTACATAACCAGTGGGTGTACGTCAGGGGGAGGGTGTGGACAGAGGGGTGTCTTTCAAAAGCTGATGAAAACATATTAGTGTGTATAATCATTTTTTGCTCTCAACCATATAAATAACATCCATAATCTTAAAGCAGCCAACATCTTGCCCTGAAAATGAAAAGAATAGTTGGCTTGATGTTCTTTGGAGTTGGAAGCGATCATGGGTTGGGATGGAGGAGACGCTTTGCTGGCTCTGGGGTCAGTGTCACTCACTGTCCACACAGCTCATGGGCTCCTCCTCTCTGGGGGGCTCAGAGGGGTCATACACAAGCCAGTCATTCTCTACAGGTGGGAAGAATAATAGCCTCTAATGACCAAGTATAGCTGTTTGGGGAGATAGGTTTCTCACCAGAATAGTCTGAATGGAATTTTTTTTCAAACAGTAGACCTAAAGTATTATAAATAATCACACAACCAAGACCGATTACACTTACAGAATACTTTAGCATTTACCAAGAAGATTTTCACGTTATTTTATTTGATCATGACTACAATCCCATGAGGTAATTATTATTATCTGTACTTGAAAACTGGAGAAAGAAACCATGACCCGATGACTCATCCAATATTCTACAACTCATAGTACAACTTGTTATAGACCTAAGGTTTGAGCCCATGCCTACAGCCTTAAGTTCAGTGTTCTGTCCAATATAACAGGCTTTCTCTCTAGTTTTACTAAGGGAATATATACATTTTTCTTTTGGAGAGAGAGCACACAAGCTGGGGAGAGGAGCCGAGGGAGAAAGAGAGAGATCCTTAAGTAGGCTCCATGCTCAGCACAGAGCCAACAAGGGGCTGGGTCCCATGACCTGAGCTGAGATCAAAAGTCGGCCACTCAACTGACTGAGACACTCAGGTGCCCCAAGGGTATATATTTTCTACGCTTTTCAGGAAAAAACCTTTGTTTCCCACGGGTGAGATTTTTGTTTTACTAATGAGGACCTTTTATCTCTCATCATATAAAATTTCAATAATTTATGAATGCAAATAATATATTACTTAGGTGTCACAAGGAAAAGCATAAGGAATCATTGTTAATATTACAACTAACCCGTATATAGCTGTCGCTTAAAAAGCTTGATTTCTTTATCAAATGGATACTCTTCTCGTGTATTAGCCTGTGTGTCCTTACATCCTGAGAGGGAAGCAAAAAGGTACAGAAAATACTTAAGTAATATACAAAATTTCCAGGAATGTTAAATGAAATAGATGTTCTTAAGTGATTGACCAAAGACCTATCAAGAGTTCTTTTCAATTCCCCATGCTGTTGAGAGTATTTCTAGTCAATTGCAGCTCTCAAGGAATGAAGAGGTCAGAATGCCTGCATGCTAAAATAAAATACAGAGTAACAAGAGGAAAATAGAGAAATTGGCAGAAAAATGTGGGACCATCCAGGCTGCCTAAGTGCAAGATTTCTGACAGAGCTCACCTGCTCTCAAGTGGTAATAAGAACTTAGTTTAGCTGAATATCAGCGAGCCATTTCCTTCAAGCAAATGAAATGCTGTTGCATATAGCGTATCACGAAGCATGGTTCAGTATGGAAAGTATTTGTGTAATAGAATTTTTGTAAATGGAATTTTAACTCTGAGAGAATGCAGGAGACTTTCATCTTGGATCTTCGACCCTACTCCTATTCAGATGATCTTTCCCAATAATCCTGTCACTTACTGTCCCCTAAGACATCGTCTTCTTAACAAATTCAGACTTCTCCAAGCCACACCAATTCCCTGTGGATGCTGCTGGGATTTCACGGTGCCTGACCAATGATCTTGAATGGTCTTCCTTTCTTGGCCTGTTCCCTCAGAGACCCTATTACACCAGAAACCCTTCTCCCACCACCCACCCCACTAGTCACATGCCTAGTTTATACTTTCTCATTCTTGACTCCTCTTTTTCATAGAATTACATCCGCATCTAATGTTTTCTCCCTCTACTTTGCCCCTGAACTTGATGTCTTCTTGGCCTTAATGCAGCATAAACATGGCGCCAAAGTACCTGTGGCAATTTGTAAGAGGTGGCTAACTAAAATTTTCAAATGTCTTCTCTTAATTCAAAGAATCAGCTAAGGTTCTGGGTGGCAATATTGAGAGCAAGGAAGTTCTTTCTAATTAGAAAACCAAGAAGTTATATATATGTGTATGTTATTATGTATGTATATTTGTATAAAAATAAAAATAAACATAGATAATATTATAATTCTCTGTATAATTATAATATATACATATAATATAGTTAGAGTGGGATACAGAGAGGGGAAAGGGAGAGAGAGAGAGAGCTACATTATGTACCTAGCAAGATATTAAAAAACAGAGTATAAGAAAAGCTTTTTCCCCTGAAAGATCACACAGTCTTACTGATTTGCACTTCAATATTATGTTTTGAATGTTTTTTTACATATAAATTTCATGTTTGTATTTCTGTGAAACCCTCCTTGAAAATGTATATTATGTTCTTCAAGTGTGTCTCCTACTAATACAATATGAAAAAAAAAATTTGGCATGAGTCCTGGGGATAAAAACAAAATAAAATACAAATTTTCTTTTCCTTCTTTTTTCTTTTTCTTTTTTTTAATGTTTCTTTATTTTTAAGAGAGAGAGAAAGAGAAAGAGAGAGTGTGTGTGGGCGAGGGGTAGAGAGAGAGGGAGACACAGAATCCAAAGCAGACTCCAGGCTCTGAGCTGTCAGCACAGAGCCTGACAAGGGGCTGGGACTCACAAACTGGGAGATCTTGACCTGAGTCAAAGTCGGAGGCTCAATCTGCTGAGCCACCCAGGTGCCCCTAAAATAAAAATTTTCTAAGGACAAGCACCAACTTATGTAATCTGTCACATTTCAATCTTCAACTTGGCTGTTAGGATGCACAGACCCAAATATTGTGATTATTTACAACCCACATTTACACTATAGTTAGCGTATTTGTGTCCTTTTTTCACAACTGTGGTTTCCTTTTTTTTTTTTTTTCATTTATTTTGTGTGTGTGTGTGAGAGAGAGCAAGCACAGGTGCACAACATGAGTGGGGGAGAGGCAGAGGGAGAGAGGAAGAAAGAATTCCAAGGAGGCTCCCTTCTGTCATCACACAGAACCCCAACTCTACTAGGGGCTCAATCTCAGGAACCATGAGATCATGACCTAAGCCGAAATCAAGAACTCAGACGCTTAGCCATCAGAGCTACCCAGGAACTTCTTGTGTTTTTCTCTTTTTAAAGCAGCTTAAAATCATTTTCAGAGGTATCAAAGTGTAACTGAGTTGAACAAATGGATTGAAAGTGTTCTTTTAAGGATAAAAAATATTCATTAAGAGAGAACATTTATTATGGGTTAACTATGTACTTATTCAGGAAATGTAGATGTAGTACATTATAAATATGGGAGGAGAACAGAGACAAGCAAAGTGTTTAATGGTTACTAATAATTATATCAGTGGTGAAAGTATGAACATTATTATTTAGAGACCATGCATGTGACATGGAATAAAGGTAATGAGTAATTATGGAATGTTCTATTTCTATCACCTTCAGTGTCCAAGAGAACCAGCTCATTTGGTATGGAAGAAAAAAGACACCTAACCTCAAAGAGGTTAAGTGAAAAGCTCTGTAGTTTTCCATTTGAACTGGAATCGAATTCTAATCCAAAATCCTAACAGAAATTTTCTTTGAGGAAATTGATAAGCTAATTCTAAAATGCAGATGGTAAGACAAAGGAACTAAAATAGAACAATTTTGGAAAAGAATAAAGTTGGACAATTCACATTACTTGATTTCAAGACTTAACAACGAGCTACAGGAAATCAAGCCAGTGCAGTAAGAGCAAAAGGAGAAAAGCGTTACATCAGAGGAGTGGAGTAGAACCTAGAAGTAGGCACATGAACATATGGGTTAATAGATTCTTTTCAAAGTTGAAAAAGTAATTCAGTGCAGAAAGTATAGTCTTTTCAGCAGGTGATGCCGGCACAATTGGATACTCCCATACGAATTCACACTGTGATCCATATCCTACTCCATAGATAAAAAATTTACCCCAAACAGAGCATAGACTCAATGTGAAATCTAAACCCGTAAATGTTCTAGAAGGAAGCAAAGGAGAAAAATCTTGGTTCTGCGGTGTCTTTATATCCCCTCTAGCAATGAGGGAGATGTTAGTCTATATATATTGTCTGCTAGAATTTGCTAGATGTCGGATCCACAGGTAGAAGGGAATGGTGTTTCTGGGAGGACCCTGTGACTGTGGGGACCGTGAGGTCTAAAATGGTTACAGAATGCTTCAGCTTTTATGACCCAGCTGCAGCAGGTGTAATGTAGCCATCGATTTGGCACAGTGGAGAACATCAGATTATTTTCTAGCTTTTCCCAATTGTGCGAATGGCCCTACTGGGCTTAAATGGCCATTTGGAGCCAGCCAACTTTTCGTCCTCTGAGCGAGAGGGAAGAGCTCTTCTTGCCCAGTGATGGAAGAAATGTGTGGCATGCCTCACTCCCTTTCCTGCCGATGATTTGTTTTGCAGGCTCTGCCCTGGTAGCATTCAGCAGCAGCTGTTCCTTTTCTTTGCTGTGTATATGTCTCCTTTTTATCTTGGCAGACAAGGCAATTTCTTTGAAATAAAGGCCCCTTCTCTGTAGCAAGTGACCTTGAGACATTTGGCACTATCATTTCCCAGCTGTATTAGTGACTCCAAATTCAATTTCAAGGTTCTTGAAAGCTTTCCCTTGTCCACCTTGTGCTCACTTGCCTTCATTTAAGTGTCCTACAAGGCAATTGCTTTGGGATCCTTGGATCCATTTTAGCATGTGTCTAACTTAGCCAAAGAGAATTGCAGCATGCGTGGCTTCGATGCCTGGGGCCTGGCAGCGATCAGTGCATCACAGTTGGGGCCTCTGTCATGTCTTTGGATGCTGTGAATAGCCAGTAATGAGAAAAGAGGGAAATGTCAGGCTGGGACCTCAGGGTCCAGATCATGCAAATCATTTAACAATATATAGTAGAGACTCAATTACTCACAGTATATGGGACCATGAGTGCCTTTCCAACAGTAAACTTGAATAATAAGCAATTATAAGCATATTTTAAAATGCAGATGCATGCTTCTGATTGATGGGTGGGATGGCGTACATGGTGATGCCATTGAAACATGCTATTTATGGTTGTCATCAATTATGTTGGTGTTTGTCAAGGAACAGCCTTCTGAAACTTAGCTTCCTCATTTGTAAAATTTATGTCTAAGGCATTTTTCAAATCGGGCCTTCTAGGCCACCTGCTTAGTGAATATTCAGAAATATATTTGATTCAGTTGTCTGTGCTTTCTCATCTTTTGTCCCATAAATCCTATCCGAGAGAGAGAGAGAGAGAGAGAGAGAGAGAGGGAAAGAGAGAGAGGATTTTATCTCTAGTGCCCAGGATCATTGAGTGGTTTTGGCTGCCCGAGTTGTGAAGGAATCTGAAACTGCACCCAGGACCACCTGGGAACAGAGTGGAGTTTATTCCAATTATATTCTCACTCCCCATGTCGGTCTATTTGACTCCTCTCCTCCATCTTTCTCCGTCTTGGTAGAATTCAGATTTCCTGAATGAAAGCTATCCTACCAATAGAATTGAAGAGAATTTTACAGCCTCCCATGTGTTTGAAATTTCAGCAAATTGTAATTACAGGGGAAACCAACAGGGACTAACAGTAGAATTAGGGGTTCAAATTAAGCCAAATCTCAAAAAGTAAATTATACCCAGGAAAAGTAAATGAATTATTCCCGTATTTACTCTAACATCTCTAGGAATCTCCTTGGGGGCATTCATGGGAGAGCAATAAACTTTCTTTTGCCCCTCATACACTGCCTCATTCCACTGAAAAGAAATACATATTCTTACTACTGTTCCCTGCATATGATAAAGAACATTTAACAAATGCACCTTAGGAGGGAGTTCAAGAATCTTAGCATTCAAAGGAGACTACTTTATACTGCAAACAAAACTCTAAAGCTAACAACATTTTTCTTCGATCTTAGCCACCAATCTCCTATTGTTAAATAGGAAAGATCAACTTCAGTCATTACTTGAAAATGTTGAACTCAATACTGAATTTTACATTCCAGGATTACCTAATAAACCAAAATATCAACCAAGACTTCCAAGAAAGATTCACTATTATTGGCGAGGAATAATTTTTACTACCCTTTAATGCTAAATGCACCATGCTTTCTCTATCAGGGCATTTGGGGTTCGGGATTTCAAATGTTTGCCCTACAAATTCTGTGAAATTCAGTCTTTTGAGTTCAGAAAACGATGCCCTCTCTTTAGAGTTTCTTTGTGATTTAGCCAGTTAGGGTACTTTTGGGAGCTCAGACCCATGTGTATATGTAGGTTGAGCATGGTGTGTTTGTACGTGTGTTAGACTTTTGGTGGGGAAATTTTCCTTTTTTTTAATAAGCACTTTTAAAAGGGTTTTATTTAAATCGCAGTTAGTACACAGTGTAATATTAGTTTCAGGTGCACAACGTAGTGATCAACACTTCCATACAACACCCAGTGCTCATCACGACAATTGCACTCCTTAATCCCCATCGCCTATTTCACCCATCCCCCTGCCCACCTCCCCTCTGGTAACCATCGGTTTGTTCTCCAAAGTTAAGAGTGTGTTTCTTGCTTCTCTCTTTTTTCCTCTTTGTTCATTTGTTTTCTTTCTTAAATTCCACATATGAGTGAGATTATATGATATTTGTCTTTCTCTGACCTATTTCACTTAGCGTAATACTCTATTTCCATCCATGTCATTGCAAATGGCAAGATTTTATTTTTTATGGCTGAATAATATTCCATTGTATATGTCTGTGTGCATGTGTGTGTGTGTGTGGGGGGGGTATACTACATCTTCTTTATCCATTCACCAAACAGTTGACACTTGGTCTGTTTCCAAATTTGGCTGTTGTAAATAATGTTGCTATAAACATCAAGAGGCATATATCCTTTTGAATTAGTCATTTTTTTTTCTTTGGGAAAAGATCTAGTAGTGCAATTGCTGGGTCATTGGGTAGTTCTCTTTTTAACTTTTTGAGGAAACTCCCTACCATTTTCCATAGTGGCTGCACCAGTTTGCATTCTCACCAATGGTGCAAGAGAGTTCCCCTTTCACCACACCCTCACAAACACCTGCTGTTTCCTGTGTTATTGATCTTAGCCACTCTGACAGGTGTGAAGTGATACCGTATTGTGGTCTTGATTTGGATTTCCCTGATGATGAGTGATATTGAGCATCTTTTCATGTGTCTATTGGCCACATCTCTGTCTTTGGGAAAATATCTGTTTATGTCTTCTATTGGTGGGGAGGTTTTCAGTATTTCCTGGACAAATACACAGAGTGAGTGTTGGGAGGATGAAGGTGAAATGGGGAAGTGAGCCCTGGGCCATCCCAGGCTAGAATAGGCTTGGCCCTACACTGCTCCATCCCTTCGCCTTCCAGGGCTTATTCTATCTCATTCTAGTAGCTCTGTTATTAAGGGTGAGGAAGAGACTTATTTCCATATGTCAAGCTATCTCAGGGTTATGGGTAAATTCCTAAAATCTCCTTTAAATGTGGAGATTATTAAAAAATAAGGCAGATACCATTATGAGCTTCTTCAAAGAGCCTTTAAAAACCTTGATGTGTGTCATGAGAAAGTATCTATATGTATTTTCATGCCTAAATAAGTAATTCCCTTTAGATGTGGCCTCAGTGCCTGAAATTAAGCAAAGTGCAGAGTAGACAATCAATAAATGTCATTGAATGGACAAAATTATTCAATTTTGGTAATATTTTTTAAATGTTACTTTCTTAGAGTCATAGAATTTCAGAACTTCAAGAGGACTTAGGGTTTATCTCACCCAAAGCCTTTATTTTTAATTAAAACAACTCAGAGAGAGAATCTTGTTTTGAGGCCTTTATATTATAACAGGAAATTACTATTGACCCTGAACAACACAGGAGGTTAGAGGGGTCAATGCTACATGCAGTCAGAAATCCACATATAACTTTTGACTCCCATAGAACTTAACTACTAATAGTCTACTGTTGACCAGAAGCCTTACCAATAACAGAAGTATTCGATTAACACATATTTTATATGTTGCATATATTATATACTATATTTTAACAATAAAGTAAGCTACAGAAAAGCAAATGTTATTAAGAAAACCATAAGAGAAAACACATTTACAGTGCTAGACCATATTTATTGAAAAAGATCCACACATAAGTGAACCTACACAGTTCAAACCCATGTTGTTCAAAGATCAACTGTACTTAAAAGATCATCTCAGGGACAGAAGTAGATCTGGGTCTACAGCTCAGGTCTCCTTCTGTCTGGTTTCTGTTGCATCTCTAGTCCTTCACTTTCTCCAATTCAGTACCCCATTAAAAATTAAGAGCCATATTCCCACTTTCACTGGTGATATTTCTATGTATTGAAAAGTAGGAAAGCTCAAAGGGAATCTTTCATGAAAATGGCCTGTGCCTTAGGAAATATGGGAGCTACTCTTATAAAAAAGACATCATTTTCCTTTTTATTCTTCAAAAAGTATTTTTAAGTGGGGCCCAAACACCCCTATATTTTGTCTCCCTCAGATGTCTGACGCTTTTTGTAGAAAAGGTACCATAGAAAACGTTTCCTTGTGAGGTTTTACGTTGAGGCGACTCCCATTTGCCATGACATTTGAATCAAGGAAATGGCAAGTTGCTTCCTTAAAAATGACTACTTGAAGTGATATTCTAAGAATAAAAATCATATCTGTTCAATATATTTGTTATATGAAAGTCAGAAGTACTGGAATGAAGTCATTCATGACTTATTTTTGTTTAAACTCTCTGCATTTTCCCTGGAGACTCTTCCTTCTGTCAAGATTAAGTTGCCCAGGCCTTAATATTTGTTGTGAAATAAATGGCTTTGATCTCCCAGATGCCATGGAGACAGAGGGTGGAAGAGCCCCATTACTCAGGAAGAAAACAAATTTCATGGGCTGTAGGCATACATTCTGCATGTCAGGCCAGATACAGTAGTCATTCTCAAAACAGAAATGAAGGACCTACAGAGAAATGACTTCCCTAAGAGGCAGTTCATCATGGAAGGCATGACAGATCAACATCCACATGGTCAAACTGGGTTTTGCTGATTCAAGGCCAATATTTCTGGAGAACAGTTAGACATTCACGTGTACCATCAAATTTCTTCTTAGACATATTCTTGTGAGTCAACTAGATACAGATATCTAAGGCCAGAACCAGATCTTTTTTTCTTTTCCCCCCAGCCTGGAATGTAATGAGTCCCCAACAGAAGAGCTCAGAATGAACCAATTTATAACAAAGAGAACTGGAATCAGGCCAGCGGTTCTCAACTGAGGCCAATCTGACAACATCTGGAGATGTTTTTAGTTATTGCAACTCGGAGCAGGGAGGTTGTGTGCTTTTAGTATCCAGTGAGAGGGGCCCAAGGACGCTGCTAATATCCTACGATATACAGGACAGCCCCACAGCAAAGACGTATCTGGTCCAAACTGCCAATAGTGCTGAGGTTGAGAAATTCTGGCAAGGGCCAAAGTTGTTTCTCATTCTTTACCTTTTCTCTCCACCAAAGAGGGTAGCTTTACCTGCTTATCACCCATGGCCTCATTCCAATTCCGCACAAAGGAGAGTGGGTGATTTCTCAGGTTGGTGAGACCTGGCTAAGGACCTTGGAATAAGAAGACCAGCCCTCCCTTACCCTCCTGAGAATGATCAGTCCACAGGCTTCGGCTCTGTTCCTCCGCAACACAAGCTTCATAGTTCAAGCCTTAAGAAAGCCTGAAGATGGCCTACCCAGCCTGGGCCTAGGGTAATGAGCCTAACTTGGCATTTCAGTACTAGGGAACCGTTGTTTTTCCTGAGTGAAGGCACATCATAAACCTCATCCATGATTCAGAATTCAGATGGGAAACAAATAAGTGCCATTTATGGCCATCCCAGTTTCCCAAATAAGTCATGTTTGATAGTCATTAAGACCCATGAGTTGTTTTCATTGGGAATATCCTGTGCTATTCCATCCTGGAAAATTGTGGGTATTTTCTCAGTGGAAAATCCCTTCAGACGCAGACCCTGCTCATACGGATGCAGTGAAACACTCTTGCTGCCCCAAACGCCTCTAAATTATTAGGAAGCTCAGGGCTTAAAGGTATGGTTGAAGCCAGCCCTGCTGTGATGGCGTTCTCACAGACATAAGCCACAGGGAAGTGAGGCTTTCTGATTAAAGACTGGATGGGTCAGTGAAGTGGAATGTATGGTCCTCACTGATAAGTTGGTGATATTCTCTCAGGCTAAACAGATACAGAGGGTGGCCGAGAACCACGCTTTTCTAGGATGTGGCCGCACATGCCCTCGCTGTACTGACAGCAGAGGGTGTAACTTCTCATGATATGATCTAGGCCCGAGAGACTTGGTTCATGTTATCACTTTTCTATGATAATGAACCTTACCAAAAAAAAGCATCTTAAAATGCTCTGGCCAAATAGGGCAGAGAAAAATGACTAGTGGTGTTGAGAGCTCTCACAGCTCTGTTTAAAGCCTTATCCCCGAAGACACATTTGTTTTTATTTTTAGTGCTTTCCCTATAACATCATTGATGATATCTGATTCATAATTAACTTAGAAAATATGAGGAAGGCTTGAGCTTTCCATTTAATACTCAGATTTAGGAAAGAGAATATTGATGATTTTGTTTGCTTACGTGAGTATATCTTAGTGAACTTGGAGCAGACATCAGTTTTACTTTACCCTTTCTACCACATGGAATAAAAGACATTTGATGTTGAGTAAAATCAATTTATTCTCTAGAAAGTCTTCCCCCAGTCATTACTGCTAATTTGTTTTACAGCTTCCATTCTTTCTTCCACTTGGTAAGATTACGCTAGAATTATCAATGTCCCCAGTGTCATCAGGATCATGGTCACAGCTCTCATTACTTGAGTACCTACTTCGTATCACACATTGTGCTGGGTTCTTTACACAGTATCTCTTTGAAATCTCTCAATAGCCCCATGCAATGGGCATTATATTCTAGATTTTACTGATAAGGAAACAGAATCTCAGAGATGTTAAGTAGTTTGCTCAAGGTCACATTAATATGAAGGACAGAGTCAGATTCGGTTGAGGTTTGTCTGATTCTTGTATCGGGAATCCAGACACAAGATCATCTCAGCCAGGCACAGAGCAATTCAACCAGTATCAGCTGAATGCCCTGTGCCGGCCACAGAGAGGAGTACAAGATGGCACTGCGAAGGAAGCCTGGCCTCAAGGTATGTCACGAACAAGGAGGTGGAGAATAGCAAATATGACAGTCACTAGTGGTATTTCTCGAAGTTTTTACCAAAGTACCACTTGGGGCAGAAAAGATTATTCTGTATTTCAGAGTATCCGCATGTGTGCCTCCAAACGACTACAGTGGGCATGGCATATCTTTGACGTACTGTGTTAGGTTAAACAATATATATCACATTCTTCTCCATAAATACATCCATGCTGTATTAATGTAAAAATAAATTTAAAAATTACTTACCATTGACTAGGAGCACCTGGGTGGCTCAGTCAGCTAAGTGTCTGACTTTGGCCTAGGTCATGATCTCATCGTTCCCAAGTTCAAGCTCCATATCAGGCTCTGTGCTGACAGCTCAGAGCCTGGACCCTGTTTCAGATTCTGTCTCTGTCTGTCTCTCTCTCAAAAATAAATAAACATTAAAACAATTTTTTAAATTACTTACCATTGACTAGAAAGGAGATCCAGAATTTTCTCCTTATGATTTCAGGTACCTTTGGCACATCATACTGCTATGAAGTTCTACAGGATGAGTCATCACAATGGAGACCCAGGAGAGGAGATTACTGTGAAGACAGGCAGGGTTGTGACTCGGGAAGAGCTGATATTGCAGTTCAAAAGCAGTCAGGCAGAAGGAGTTTTCTCTCAGCATTTTTATTCTATCCCAGCTCAACTGATTAGACAAGGCCCATTCACATTAGAGAGAACAATCTACTTTACTCAAATTTATGTTTTTAAAATTTTTTAACATTTATTTACTTTTGAGAGACAGAAACAGAGCATGAGCAGGGGAGGGGCAGAGAGAGAGAGAGGGAGACACAGAATTGGAAGCAGGATCCAGGCTCTGAGCTGTCAGCAGAGAGCCTGACACAGGGCTCGAACTCACGAAAGATGAGATCATGACGTCAGACAAAGTCGGACACTTAACTGACTGAACCGTTCAGGTGCCCCTGGTTTACTCAAAATTAAATGTTAATCTCATCCAAAAATATCCTCAAGGGTAAAACGCCCAGAATAATATTTGACCAAATATTTGTGCACCTCGTGGTCTAATCAAGTTGACGCATAAAATTAAAAATCACATTCCCAAAGCAAAACAAAAAATTTAAACAAAAAAGGAAATCTGTCGAAAATATCTTAAAATAGAAGCTTTCATTTTTTTAAAAGTGAAAAAAAAATGCGTCTGTATGTTAAGAGAAGGTAAATCTGGACCTGATATAGATAATAAGATCCTGGACTTGGAATTTGATGCTATGATTGGATAAGAGTTTGGAGGTCATAGGATGGGGGTGAGTATATTTTTCAAGGAGAAGGGACATGAATAATTGTGACCAAGCATGTGGACAGTAGTAGGTTAAGTGATTAGCTCCAGGGTGTGGACAGTAGTATGTTAAATTATTCATTTGAGCTTTTCACTCCCTCCTGCATCCGTATTGTCATGTCACTTTGTAGCTCTTTCAAGTAGATTCAGAGGATTCTCTCTGTTCCCTGTCTTTGGCCTTGACCATCAGACTTTTCTGTAGCAATGGGGTAGTTACAAATTATGACACAAACAGGGGCCTGAAATATGTTTTTGCTGATGACCATTATACTGCCCATACACTGACACCAACCCCAGCTGAACCCAGCGTCAGTCACTTGACTCAACCAATCTACAGGGACATGAGCAAGAATGATACAGAAATAGTGTCATGTCTTTAAGTCATAAGAGCAATGCAATGAACATTAGCCAAGTGCTTCTATGGTGTGCCCTGTTTTAGCTCCTTACTGCCACGAATAATGGCAACTACAGAGTTCCTTCCAGATTGTTGTTAACCATTGAATTTTGGGCCAACTAGTTTCACAGACAGCCAATTGAGCCTATTAAGTTAAAATACTGTTCTTTTATTCCATAAATATGTGAGTATCTACTCCATACCAGGAACATCTGGGAACATGATTGTAAATAAAATGGACTTGCTACCTGATGTCCCAGAGCTTATAGTCATGAAACTATCATTCTTTGTGTTAAAGAGAAAAATAATGCTTTCATGTTGAAAAGAATTGCCCTCCACCATCTACTGCTTTTAAAATTCAACTCAGGTCTTGGAAGTATTCATGGGCATAACATTTCGGGAAAAGGCTGTGGTTCAGAAACTAGACAAGGTGCTGAGTTTTGGGGTTTTGTTTTTGTTTTTGTTTTCTGCAAATCAAAGCAGTATAATTTGGAAATATGTTGGCTGAATGCAATAAATAGCACAGTGGCTTTCTGAGCATCGCTCCTGAGTGTGTGTGTGTGTGTGTGTGTGTGTGTGTGTGTGTGTGTGATGCATATAGAGAATCTCAATAAGTGGTATCATATACTAATTTATTCAACTGCAAAACCTGTGTTACTTCTGACTTGTCTTTTTCTGAATGTTCCTAAACGTTCCTGGAATACGTGAACGTCTCTCTCATAGTGTCATCCTAATCAAGCTATTACCATCTGCTCCTGGATTATGAGACAATAACATATTACCAGGTCTCTCTGTCTTCACTGAGTCTGCTGTCCTTATCCAGCCTACACCAGAGAGATTTATTAAAACTGTAAAAATGACCTTTAATTCCCATACATGATGCCTTTTGATGTTTTCCTATTCCTCCAGAACGAAGTCCAAGCTTTCTAGTACACAAAACCAGACCTTTCATTATCTCACCTTTGCTACCTCACTTCCTAGTACTTTCCCCTTCAGACCCATGCACCAGGAAGTAGACACATCATTAGGATGGGAATTAGCAAGTGCTGCCTCTTGGCATCATTTAAGTACATGTCTGTAAATGCTGTGCCTTAGGAGTCTCACATGCCTCGCTTCCTCAAGGGATCTCCACCTTGCACTTTATGCTATGTGGCGTGTTCCACTCCTTGGCTCGTACTATTTCCTTTGCTGGAATACCATTCCCACATTTCTTTTCCTATCAGTCTTCATTCATATGTTTTAGATTTGCCTTAACTGGGCATTTTTGGGGAAGCATTCCTTGACCCCCAGGTTGCGTAAGTTTACTCATAGCCTCTGTGCTCCTATAGGGAGCTTACTTCTATTTTAGCACTTACCATTATTAGGTCAAAAGTGTTTATTTAGCCCACCCCTGAACTCTAAAATCTCTTAAGATGGACTATTTTGTCACTCTTCTTTGTAGCATCAAATTCCAGGTCAGTCATTCTTCAAACTCTCCCTCTCCTTAGTCTCCCATATGCAATCCATCACTAAATTATGTCGCTGTTACCTCTAAACATTTTTCAATGCCAGCTACCTCTGTCCATCTCCATCCAAACCACAAAGCTAATATGTCTTATGCATACTGTTTTTTTTTTGTTAAATTTGTTAATGTTTTTTATTTATTTCTGAGAGAGAGACAGCATGAGCAGGGGAGGTTCAGAGAGAGGGGGAGATACAGAATCTGAAGGAGGCTCCAGGCTCTGAGCTGGCCTTCAGCACAGAGCCCGACGCGAGGCTCCAAGCCACAAACCGTTTGATCATGACCGGACGCTTAACCGACTGAGTCACCCAGGTGCCTCATTATGCACACTGTTAGAGCAGCCTTCCTGGGTGCAGTAGCATATACTTACACCCACCCCACCCTCCTCATTTATTCTTCTCATCGTAGCCAAGGTATTCATCTTTGCAAAATGCAAATACGATCTTATGCCTCCAAACTTTAATGGCTTCTTATGGTTCTTAGGACAGGACTCATATCGTCAGATTTTCCTAATGCCCTCCCCGCATGGTCTGGCCATGTTTGGCCTCTATAGCTAATCACACTGAACTTGTGCCATTGTTTTTTACATTCCAGCATTCTTTCAGTTCTAAAACATTCCATGCAGTCCTCCATCGAATGGTCTGGTCACAGGTAGGTCTCACTTCTTAGAATGTTTCACCCTTCTATTATTTCACCAAATTAACAGTTTCTCGTTATCATATCTGTCCAGGAGTCACTAATTCAAGCCTTCTTGATGCCTCAATCTCAGTCAAGCTTCCTGCTATTCATTTTCCTCATTTTAGGTTCCATTCTTTCAAAATACTCACCTCAGTTCATAATGTTTCGTGTTTTGGGGCAATTATTTTTGTTTAATGACATCTAATTTTCTCGGTGCTCATAAGAAAACATTTTATTATGGAAATTTTCAAGCATGCACAAACATAATGAGCCCCCATTTCCTCTTCCTACTTTAACAGCGACATATGCATCTTTTATCTTTTCTATCTTTTATACTGCCCTAATTCCTCCCTCAATATCATATCTTACCCTCACCTTAGTCTATATTTCTGGAAAATAAAAACAATTTTTTAAAAAATTCACAAAATGCTTTCACACTCTCACACTGCCAGAAATCAATGAGCTTCTTAAAATCATCAGATATCCTGTCAGTGTTCAACTATTGTGTAAGCTTTTGATCTAAGGTTTGACTTTCCATCATATCGAGGGCAGGAGCAATCAGCTGACCACAATGCATGCCACATAGTAGCCAAAATATAGCTGAATAAGTGACTGACGGAGTAAATTATTACTTAATGAACTGGACACAGGAGTTCAAGGAGACCTGGAGAGCAAGTCTCAGAAATGACCAGTTAAATAAGCTTCTACCACTTTCCTTGCTCCATATGGGCCAAATCTCCTCTCAGGTGGCATTCTTGCATCTTGGGGCAAGATGGCACACTGTCACTAGGGATTTCACTTTTTTCCTTCTTCTTGTTCTGTCTTTTCCATTACCAAAGAGCACTGGACATCTACAAGTAGTTCCCACCAGCAAACTGGGCTAGACTGGGCATTGCAGGGGTTGGTGTTTGGTCAGGAAGCTTTGTGTTTCTGTGCAGGCACTTAATCCCCAGCTCAGTGTGCTCTTAAGTACCCCAAGGTTTATCTGATCTCACCATTGGGGAAGAGAGCTCTTATAGTCAAATTTGATCAAAAGGAAAGAAAAGCTTTGATGCTTGGTACTTCTGTTTTCTTTTCTCTTTCTTTTTAAATATGTAGTTACGATATTTTTATACAAATAGTACCTAACCCTGGTTGCGACGTTTCACTCTTTGGTAAGAAGTTTTCTATGTTATTATAAACCCTTTGTATTATCTTTTACCCCATAATTTTCTATTAAGTGGCATTTCCAAACTTTATTCAGTGAATATTTCAGTTGCTTCCAATTCTGAACTATTATAAATAATGCTTTGATAAACAACTTTGTACATAAAGCTTTTTCTGTATCAAATTTCTTAGGGTAGATTCCCAGAAGTAGAATGACTAGGTCAAAGAAGACAAACAATTTAAAAGTTTATGTATGCACATTACTGAATTGCTTAGAAAGCATGTTGTTTGCTTACAACATTAGTTTGCCTTCAAATTTAATTTAATTTTGAAATAACTGTTATTATTTTTCTATTGCCTAGATGGGGCATATTCATTATAGAAAAATTAGACAATACAGATATGTAACAAGAAGGAAGTAAGGAGCTACTCCAGTACTCAGAATTAACCACACAGTATCTTACTGCATAGACTTCCAGATGTTTCTTTATGCATAAAAACAATGAGATTATGTTTTGCATACATATATATCAAGCTCTATAAAGTCTCAGGGAAGAAACATCACAGATTACTATTGATAACAAAGATTTGTTTCAAAACTTTATTTTTTTAAAATTTACATCCAAGTTAGTTAACATATAGTGCAATAATGGTTTCAGGGATAGAATTTAGTGATTTGTCACTTCCATATAACACCCAGTGCCCATCCCAACAAGCGCCTTCCTTAATGCCCATTTGCTCATTTAGCCCATCTCTCCACCCACCTCCCTTCCAGCAACCTTCAGTTTGTTCTCTGTATTTAAGAGTCTCTTATGATTTGCCTCCCTCTCTGTTTTTATCTTATTTTTCCTTCCCTTCCACTATATTCATCTGTTGTTTCTTAAATTCCACATATGAGTGAAATCATATATTTGTCTTTGTCTGACTGACTTATTTCACTTAGCATAATACACTCTAGTTCCTTCCACGTTGTTGCAAATGGCAAGATTTCATTCTTTTTGATCACCGAGTAATATTTCATTATATGTATATATACCACATCTTCTTTATCTATTCATCAGTCGATGGACATTTGGGTTCTTTTCATACTTTGGCTATTGTCAATAGTGCTTCTATAAACATCAGGGTGCATGTGCCCCTTTGAATCAGCATTTTTGTATCCTTTGGATAAATACCTGGTAGTGCAATGGCTGGGTCATAGGGTAGTTCTATTTTTAACTTTTTGGGGAGCCTCCATACTGTTTTCCAGAGTGGCTGCACCATATGGAACACTTCTGCATCATTGTTGGGTAGGGTTCATTCTATGCCATCTCTAAGCAGCTGTGTTCTTTCATACCCAGCCAATGACCATATACCTTGCACTCTTGCATGGAGCCTTCCATCAGCCATGGAGAGAGTAGCATGTCTGGTTCCACTCCCATCAGGCAATTTATGATACAAATAACTAAGTCAAGCCGCTTTTTCAGAAGTGCAGGATCCCCAGAGAATGTCCATTTTTGAACTGTTGTTCACATTGGTGTCAATATAATATAACTTAACCCTAAATGTCAACACTAACTTTGAGCCTTCCATGGTAGGAATGTGCCAGAAATTAATTATCCAGTCCCTTGCAACTAGATTCCAAGGTTGCTTCCCAGTTGGGCCAATAGATTTTTAATAACGGAGTATCTTTGTAAACAAATTCTTTTGGGTTTCTTTCTATCCTGTAAGTGTTTATCCATCTCTTTTATTTTAACCTTTGTAAGTCATTTCTTTTCTTTTTTTAAAAGTTTACTTAGAAAAAGAGAGAGAAGAGAGTGGGGAGAGTCAGAGGGAGAGGAAGAGAGAGAATCCCATGCAGGCTCCTCACTGTCAGTGCAGAGCTTGATGTGGGGCTCAATCTCACGAACCATGAGATCATTATCTGAGCCAAAATCAAGAGTTGATACATAACCAAATGAGCCACCAGGCACCCTTGCTGTCATTTAAAAAAAAATTGAAATATGGTGGTAAGTCATTTTATTTTAGGTGTGCATCTTCAACTAATCTAAAAATTTTGTTCTTAAATTAGAAAGTTTGGCCTATTGACATTGATTTTATTAAGCAAACATATATTAGCTCTCTTATTTTTAAAATTAACGTCTTTTTTAAATATACCAATTTATATAACAAAAAAATTAAATCCCCCCCCCAATTTCTCTCACCCCTATTTTCTATCGATGTGGTTGGTTTGTTGTGTTCTGTGCATCCTTGATTATGTTTTTCCTTTTAATCTTATTTATTTTGTCACTCAAGTTTTACTTGGAAATAATAGTCTCTGATTTGGAAGAATACATTTCATTTTTCTGCTAGCTGTCTTAAAAAATATCTATGCTTTCCTAGTAAATGAGAAATAGAATCTTCTAACATTTCTCAGAGAGGCTCATACATTTAGAAAAATTTTAATTCTTCAATCTCTTGAAATTACCAATCAGATTTTTATAGGAATAAACAGATCATGATGTTTACATAAACACAGTTTTTCCTCCTTACTCAAGAATTTCAAGAAAATGTAAAATTCCAAGAATTTTAATGTTTTCACTAAGTTTTATAGTAAACCAGTACTTATCTAAAAACTATGAATTGTTGACTTTATCATCATCATTTTATATATCTTCCTCATTCTTTAGTGCATTATTTTTATTAATTTATTAGGCAGCTGTAGTATCTCTTCACTTAATTTAATAAGTAAAGCTATGTGGCAACTTTATTTTCTCAGGGCTTGCTTGTCACAGAATACGAGAATTTCTTGATCTGATTTTCTGATATTTGAACTGATTTTCTGTCCTAGTCAGCCAGCTACCTACTGCCTCCACTTCCTTTTAGAATTAAACTTTTATGGAAATCCAGTCTTCCCTGGCTTTACCTCTTCCCCTTTTCATTACTCAGTCTCCTAAAGAATTATATTGATCCAATGTATTTGATCATTTCAAGAGTCTGGTTTCTCTTTCTTATTAGCTGGTTCCAAAGAGACATATAATCTCCTTCCTCAGGTTGGTCCTTCAGAGTTCTTTCACGTATTGTGATTTTGTTTTCTGCATTATTAATTTATGAATCTGAATGTGTGTGCATGAGTATGTATCAGTTTGTGGAGGAAGTTGTCCTTATGGATCCAATTCTAAGAGCTTAGCTTGTTTCTTTCATAGAGCCTATAAGCCTCAGTTAAGGGGGAAAGAAGCATTTACACGTATAGTACATGTTGCTCTTCGTTACTGCACCTTTGTCTTTGTGTATGTGTGCAGTTATGTCTTTGAATCATAGTTTAACGTTGTGTGTACAGATGAAATGATCCTATAGTTAGAAGTAGAATTCTCAGGACCTATTATTAAAATGTAGAGGTTTTTTTCCCTCAATTTTTTTAAGAGAGAAAGAAGGGGGGGCGGAGAGAGGGAGAGAAGTAATCCCCAAGTAAGCTTCATGCTCAGCCCAAAGCAGGCTTTGACCACATGACCATGAGACTGTGACCTGAGCTGAAATCAAGAGTCAGACATTTAGCTGACTCAGCCACCCAGAAGCCCCTCCTTCGTTTTTTTGTTGCATTCTGAGCTCTTCTGGGGTCACTCTTCTGAATATTTTCTCTCACTCTCTCTTCTAGCTCAGCTGTTTCCACATCAACTTTATGTTGTTATAGATTCAAACCTATACATCTTCTAATAAAAAACAGACTAAATATCTTATGTTGCTTCAGAGGGCCCCCTCCACCTCAAGGTTTAACAAATATTTGCCTGTGTTTTCCTCTGATATATAAAATTTACACAGATATTCAAGCCTTCTGTAAGTTATTTTTGTGTATATTATGAAAGAGAAATCCTTCACTAATTTCTCTTGGATAGCTAGCCAGTTGTTTCCCTGCTATGTTGAATAATCTATCAAGTATCCATTGGCCTATAGTGCTACCTCTATCATATATGTCTCCAACGAACATGACTTTATTTCTGTGCTTGAGATTTCAGTGATATCTAACAATATCTAGATTTCAATGAAACATTTTGCTGTTAATATGCCAGTATCAAACTCTTTTGATTATAGTTGCTTTCAATGCAGAGAATTATTAAGTTTTCTTGTAAAGTAAAGCTAGTGTTTTTGGGACACCTAGGTGGCTCAGTTGTTAAGCATCTGACTCTTGATTTTGGTTCAGGTCATGATCCCAGAGTCGTGGGATCAAGGCCTGCATTGGGTGCCATGCTGAGCATAGAGCCTGCTTGAGATTCTCTCTCTCTCGGGGCACCTGGGTGGCTCAGTCAGTTCAGTGTCTGACTTTGGCTCAGGTCATGATCTCATGGATTGTGAGTTCAAACCCTGTGTTGGGCTCTGTGTTGATAGCTCAGCACCTGAAGCCTGCTTATGATTCTGTGTCTTCCTCTCTTTGCCCCTCCCCTGCTTGCACTCTATCTCTTTCTCTCTCCCAAAAAATAAATAAACATCAAACATTTTTTAAAAACAGGTTCTCTCCCACCCACCTCTGCCACTCTCCCCCACTCGTGGCAGTCTCTCTCTATCTCTCTCTCTCTCTAAAATTAAAAACAAAGCTCTCCCCCTATTTTAAAAATTAAGTAAAGCTAGTTTTTTACAAAAATTCATTTTAATATGGAATTTATTATCATTATTCAGCTAAATTTTACTCTACATATCACAAGTCATTATTCATGGTTTTGGTTTTTTTTTTTTTTTTTTTTTGGTTATTGTTGTCTTTCCCCATCTTAAGTTCTTGATCTGACTTACTTTTCATTAGGCTGAAGTAATTCCTCAAGTCTTTAGCAAGAATTCTTTGGTGGCATACTTTCTGAAGTTCCACCTCTCTGAAGATAGTCTCTTTTTCTCCACAGGTCTTCTTAGCTTCCAGGTTTTCCCAAAAGAAACCTAATTTATCATTGATTTTCTTTTTTAAAGTAACTTTGTTTTCTTTTTTCTCTCTTTCCCTCCCTCCATTCCTTCCTTCCTCCCACTCTCTCACTCTTCCTTCCTTCCTTCCTTCCTTCCTTCCTTCCTTCCTTCCTTCCTTCCTTCCTTCTCTTCCTTTCTTCCTTCCTTCCTTCCTTCCTTCCTTCCTTCCTTCCTTCCTTCCTTCCTTCCTTCCTTCCTTCTTCCTCTCCTCTCCTTTCTCTTTTTGACTACAAAGAGGGCCAGATCTGGCCAGCTGCCACTTTCTGTAAATAAAGTTTTATTGGGACCCAGCCACAACCACTCATTTCTGTATCGTCTAATGACTGCTTTCACAGGCCACAAGGCACAACTGAATGGTTGCAACCAGGACCATATGGTCCACAAAACCTAAACTATTTACAATCTGACCCTTTCCAGGAAAAATTTGCTGACCCCTTTCTTACCCTAACTCACAGAACAGATCTCCAGTGATGGTCTTTCAGACTTGACCCAACAGCAGTGGGGAAGACTTTTTGTGGCTTGGCCATCTTAGTGTTGTGCTCGTAACACCACACCATGACCGTGGCCTCCTACAAACATGGGAGACCAAGCTCGTTAACCCCCTCTGAATGGGTGAGCAAGCCAAACATCTGACACCCAGATGGGTCTCTACCAGCTGTAATTCCAAACAGCCTGCCAATGCCAATTTCATTCTCTGTGAATAAGGTGGGTGCCAGGCAGAGAGGAGAGGATGACCTTTCTGAATGGCTTTATAAATTCCGTGGCAGATCTGGCTGTCATGTTACTGAAGTCGCTTATTGCCTGAGAGCAACACTTCCTCCAGGGCAGTGCAGTCTTGCTAGTGGAAGACGTTTAATTTATAAGCAGTCTAATTTAATTTTCTCTGTTTGGACAGTCTGTAATTTGGTGCTAGAAAGAAACCCTTTGAAGAGCTCTGTTGTCTTAGCTGACAATTACGTGGTTTTAAGTTGCCCTGCCTCAGAGTCTCGGTACTCACACTTACCTGGCAGATTTACATTCTTTTTCTCTTTAGGTGCTATTTCAAATCAGCACTTGGGTGATAGCAATTTAGAAAGACAAGGTAACTCGTCTAATTCTACTTATGCCAAATTATGTTTGGTACAAGGGAGCAGAACATTTTAAATCATAGAATCCAAAATCTACAACTTCTTTTAGAGCTCCTAATTGGGAAAGGTAATGTATTCAGTAACACCCTGGGACTCTAGGGAGAGCTGATTCGTCTCACCAGAAGGAGCAATTATTATCAAAGACCAGTGTGCTTGGCTCACTCCACGGAGGACCAGACTCACAGAAAGGAATCAGGCTTTTCAGAATACTGCATTATTCTAAATTTGCTTTCTGTTCCATCTACAAGAATTTAACTTTCCTAAACCACTGAGCAAGCAACACGAGTTTCAAGACCATTCTATAGTTCACTGTTTTCATATGTGTCTAGAAATAGTCCAACAATCTTAGCAGAAGGAAAAATCAAGCCCATCTGTTTTGGAGACTCAAAAAAGCTCCCCTTTTCCATCACTCAGTGTTTTGAATTGAGCTCTGGAAAAGCAAGTTCCTCTGGGTCAAGTCAGGCACTCCAAGATCCTTATTTATTTTGTGTAGCAAACACTGGCATAGTACTTGTTTGATTGCCAGACACTGTTGTGCGCCCTTGAAGAATTAAAATTTCAGTCTTCACAACGGTCCAATTAAAACAGGTACTATTATTAAAATCCATTTTGATGAGAAAACAGAGACATGGAAAGGTTAAGTATTTTGTCCAAGATTATGGAAACAGGAAAATCCAGGATCGGGATTTACACTCAAAAAGTCTGGATCCAAAGCCCATGCTTTTAACCCACTAAACCCATGCTGCCATTATATCCTCGCCACCAGCATCGCCAGCCACCAGAGGGAACTACTCAAGTTTAGCGGTTCCCGTGAAGCATCCTTGACTCACCCTGAGCCACCACAGCAAGTACAGAGCTCCTACAGCGTTTATCTGTTTCCCCAAACCGCCGCTGAGGATTCTTGTCTTGTTAAATAACATTTCAGTTGTATGCTATAAATCTTATATTCTAAATTTTGGGGGAGAGCGCAAACTCAGCACCAGGCTTAATGAATACTTAGTACTGACTTGATCCCTATTGTTCTGAGAATAATTTAGACCCTGTGGATATTTTATTTGCTAAAAATGGAAGTGTCCATTGAGATGAGTGTATGGAAGCCGGGGGTGGGGGTTGCTGGATAGCATTACAGACATCTCCCAGGGAGATGAAGGGATCTCAGCCCACGGTATTCTGAGGGCTGTGTCCCCACCATTTTTGAGACGGACATTTGTAGTTCTTATTATCTATTGATAAACCAGATTCCACAGTTTATAATAATCTTTCCCCTCCTTAGCATGAGCTAAAATTGCAGGTGTTCAAGGCTGGTGTATGAAAGTAAGTCACTTAGCTAGAGTGACACTTACTCAACCACCAGCTTTCCTTTCAGTGCAGCATGGTGGTCTCTTTTCTTCCAACATATGACTGCATTTAACTCCCACAGCCTGTGATATAATCATTATTGGGACCACTTTGCAGAAGAGAAAATAGAACATGAACTGCGTAGTGGTTATTCCCAAATACTACTTTGAGACTTGTGAAGATCTCAGGATACAATTCTGGAGACAGTCAAGGTTTTCTTATAGTCAGCAACTTATAGATTGATTCTGTCATAGACCACACCTTTTCAAACACATTTATAGCAATGGAACTTTCTCCAAAATGTAATGTACACAGAACCCCAAAACATAAAGCAAAAAAAAAAAAAAAAAAAGGCTGAGGTCTTCAGCTTGACCTCTCAGACTTTATAGAGCACAGTCTGAAAACTACTGGTATAGGTCAAGGACAGCTACTAATTTCCTGTGTTATTGGTTAGAAAGGGTACAGGCAGGAGCAAGGAGTGGGTAGACATTGAATTTTTGATAGCTTTGGGAGTATATACTTTTTGATTTTCATTGAATACTTTCCCACGCAGAGATGCCAAGAGCAGAATTTGTTGAAGTTGTGTAGAATTCCACTTAGGTTTTTACTTAAACATCGATTTATTTCTACTCAAAGCAGATTTTTTTTAAAGCAGAGACATAAATTCATACTCGCTTATTTCATTGGGAGTACATTAAAGATATTCGGAAGGACCTGTATTTACCAAGACAGCTCCGTGAAGTTCGTAGTTTGAAATACCTTTTCATCCCCTCTGCTCCAAACACTTCACTAAGACTGATGAAAAGCAGAAAGGGGGCATAAGGGTAACAATGAATAGACCTGAAATCCCTGTCCTGATGGGTTCCATGGCTGGAAGCTAACAGGAGTAGCTGAGAGTCCAACTTAGGAAGGGTAGTAGGGACTAGAATAACAAAATGGAGAATTAGAACTTAGTGCCCAAAGATAAGATCTGGGTAAGTCTTGCAGAGTTGCTAAAATAGACTGGGGGGGAAAAGGGCTGCCCAACAGAGTTCTGGATATAGAGTTTTAAAAGAAGCTGTGTCCTGGGGCAGCTGGGTGGTTCAGTCGGTTGAGTGTCTGACTCTTGATTTTGGCTCAGGTCGTGATCTTGCAGTTCATGAGTTTGAGCTGCATGTTGGACTCTGCACTGACAGCTCAGAGCCTGGAGCCTACTTCGTATTCTGTGTCTCCCTCTCTCTTTGCCCCTCCCCTGCTCTCTCTCTCTCTCAAAAATAAATAAATGTTAAAGAAATTTAAAGGAAGCTGTGTCCTGACATTTGTGCGACCAGCAGTGAGGCAGCTTCCCACACTGGATCTGTCACATCTTGATGCCCCTGCAGAACAGGTACTCCTAATTGCACTGTAAGACATGTTTCTAAAACAGAGACTAAGTACCTCAGTGCAAAAAACTCAAAATTATGAAACTCATAAAGGCATAGAAACATAAAAACAAAAATAAAACTGAAACCAAAATTTCCCTCCAAATGAACCTGCGAAGCTGACCTTCATGCTTAAGAAGAAAACTAATGCAATGAAAGATAGTAATATTGACAGAGGTTTTCTATTCTCTTCCATGAGCTTCTCAGCCCATCTCTTTGCCAATATCAAACACTTTTAATTATATATTTTATCATATGTATATATTTTACTATATAGGACAAGTTCCCTATCTCTTATGATTCTTCTTCAATATTGTCTTGGTTTTGACCCTTAGCTCTTCCATTGTACTTACTAGATAAAGTTGTCATACTTCATTAAAAACATGTTGGGATACTTATTGGAATTGAATGGAATTTAGAAATAATTTATATCTTTAAAAAGATATGTAAAAATCTTTATATATACATATAAAGATATGTATGCATGTGAATATCCATGCAGCTGGATTATTTATGAGGTTATTGAAGTCTTTCTGTAAATGTTTTATAATTTTCTTCAGAAAAGGTCTTGTACATCTTTTATTGTATATTTAGATACCTTATAGTTTCTGTTGCTATTGTGAATTAGGCTTTAAACATAACATTCTAAATTAGTTACTACTGTTGTGTCCTTTACCTTAAGTGAATGACCACTGAGTTGGCAAAGAATTCTTGTGAGTCATAATAGAGATCAGAAGACAATGAACTAATATCGTCATAGTGCCAAGGAGAAAAAAAATGGCCAACTTAGAATTTTATATTCTTCTAGATTGACGTTCAAAAGAAAAATAGAAGAGGTACTCTTCAGTGTACAAAGGCTATGAGAATTTACCACCTACAGATCCCTACCAAAATAAAGATTTAAAAATTATGATTTATTTCAGCAGAAAAAAATTAACCCAATGAAAAAGTGGAGGAAGCAGAAACCAATAGGAGATTGGTGTAAACGAGGGATTTTTTTTACCCTCATTGTTCTTCAGCTTCATTATCGTGTTTCTAGGTGTAGATTTATCTGGATTTATCCTACTTAATATTCAAAGTATGCTTTGTGCTGAGATCCTTTCTTTTTTTTAATTCTGGAAATTTCTCAGTTATTATCCTTCCATTTTCGTTTTTTATTTTTGAAACTTTTATTAGAGTATCCTAGAAAATGCAAAAATGCTATATTTTTGGTAGATGTCATTCTTTTGCTTCTTTTAATCATCTTTGACATGGTCACTTTAAAATTCTTTATCAGATAGTTTCTCACAATTGGTTTAATTTGGAGTGAATCAATAAAACAAAGACAAATGAACAGATAGTGAAAAAGGCAAAGGTTATATGCAAAAAAAAATCACAGGATAAGAAATCTAAATGGCCAAATAAACATACAAATCTTTGCTTTCATTATAAAAATAACAAAAATACCATACAGCATTTACTGATGCCAAGCACCATTCTAAACACTTGATCTTAACTCATTAAATCATCAAAAACTCTATTTCACCAAAAAAGGGAACATAGAAATGGAAAGGTTAAGTAATTTGCTTAAAAGTTAAACATCAGGTAGTGACCTGGAATAAACCCAAGCAGAGTGGTTGGCTTAGAGCTATGCTATCCAGTATGGTACCCATGAACTATGTGTGGATATATAATTCACATTTAAATTAATTAGCATTAAGTAAAATAAAAAATTCAGGTCCTCCATTGCACTGGCTACATTTCTTTTTTCTTTTAATGTTTTATTCACTTTTGAGAGAGAGAGAGAGAGTGAGAGTGAGCAGGAGAGGGACAGAAAGAGAGGGAGACAAAGAATCCAAAGACAGGCTCCAAGCTTTGAGCTAGGTATCAGCACAGAGCCCAATGCAGGGCTTGAACCCACAAACCATGAGATCGTGACCTGAGCCGAAGCCGGACGCCCAACTGACTGAGTTACCCAGGTGCCTCAGCACAGGCTACATTTCAAGTGCTCAGTAGCCACAGGCAGTTCTTGTTTTACCATATTGGACAGAGCAGGGATAGACGATTTCCATGATGCAGTATCACTGAGAAAGGAAACTGAACTTCAGTTTTTCTTCCCACCAAATAAGAGTACTTACAGGCTTTACTTTCTTTAAATTCTGTGGTTGGCCATATAAATTTATATTCTTCTCTGAACCTCCTGCTCCTTTCTATTCCTCACCATGTGGACTAATGAAATTAAACTATCCAGCATCTGCCAGATTTGATGCCAAAGGCCATTTCTCTGAGTAGACTTGAGCCCAAGGACTCAGGGGAGTTGTATGATGACTAAGTTGCCACTTCCGGCATCTCAGGATAAAGTCTCATCTTCTGGTACCTGAAGTTTCTCTTAATTTCAACCTGAAAGAACCTACTAACCTTAGAATACATGTTCTTCCATTTTCAAGCTGTTGCTCACACATTCACTACTCATTATTTTTAAAAATGTTAAATATATATTTATATTTATATTAAAAGCAAATATTACAAAACATAAACCATTGTCAATTCTGGTTATTTAGAACCTAGATGCCTGTTATATTATTTTTAGTACACTCTGCAATTTTTAAACTTTTTCTCCAAAAAATAAATATTATGAGAAAAATGTTGTAAACCCCATTCTACAGGCATGATTCACGAGCTCCCAGAGAAATCAAATAACCAAAGCAAAGTCATAAAGCAAATAAGTGATGTGAGAAATGTGCTCTCAGCTGGGTGTCTGGGTGGCTCGTTGGTTAAGCGTCTGACTTTGGCTCAGGTCATGATGTCATGGTTCGTGGGTTTGAGCTGTGTTAACATCTCAGACCCTGAAGACTGCTTTGGATTCTGTGTCTCCATCTCTCTCTGCCACTCCCCCTGCTCACACTTTGTGTTTCTCTCCATATCTCTCTCAAAATAAATAAACATTTAAAACAGGGGTTCTCATCTCATTCTTCTCAGACCCAAATTAGCTAGCTACCCCACAGTGGAAAGCTCCCAGAATCAGTAATTTATTTCTTCTTTGCTGCCACAAAGAAATAGCCTGGATTTACTCTGCCTTTGAAGAGACTGGAAAAAAGGAAATGCATTATTTTCTCTGGGACTGAAAGGTGATGTGGATCTTGGAGGACAAATGCCTCACAATGGGCTGGTCCATGGTGGTCATAACAGTAAAGATTTGTTGGGTTGAACTAAACTGAACTAAATTCAGTTGAACTGAACTAAATGAAGAGGATTGGTGTAGGGATTCCCTTCCCTGAACATCTTGGATAAAACAGCCATCACTTCTCCAGGGCGAGTAGAATGTAAGCATCCAGAAGTACAACATAGCTACAGCATTTATAGCTGGGGTGAACTATGCTTATTGAGTAAAGCAGTCTTCTTTCTAATTTCATAAATAGCAATGGAACGCACGAAAAAGAAAGAAAAGACAAAAGGTGTAGGATGATTTGTCACTTGAAAATTTATTTTACTGGTTTTGTTTTTGTTTTTGTTTTACTAATAACTTCTTTACATCTGGGAACAAATGTGTCGAAGCATTTATTATAATGGATTCTTTCATTTTGTTCAAAACAACTTACGGAAATATTTTCTAGATGTCTAGAAAAGACAGCTTAGGTAGCTTTTGAATTAGCATCAGAAAATCCTTACTTTTATCAGAATCTTCCAGTATTTTCTGGTTGGCCCTTCACTCCCTATGTACATATTGCCTTTAACATGTCACTTTTCCAGGTGACAACTGCCCTAAAGAGGCCAGTTTCCCACAGCAATATGTCAGACACGATAAGCTTTTTTTTTTTTTTTGGTTGCACACAGCTAAAGTAGGACTTTTAAACACAAAGCTTTCCAGTCTATTACATGCTTACAAACCTTTGTTTTGCTGTCACTGGGGGGAAAAAGTGTACAAATCAATTGGGCCACGACCGGTTTTATTTTTCTTTGAATTAACTAGTGAAACCTTTTTCTTCTCTATTCCTTTTACTTACACGACTCCTAGTGCCTTAATTCCTACTAATGGTTCCAGCCAACTGTACTGCATGGCCCTCCAGGTTGCAGGTCGCACAATGCTTTGGGCTCAAATCAATCATAGCTCTACAAATGAGAACAAACTAGGGAACTCATGCTAAAATAGCAAAGCAAATTGTCCCTACTTTTAATAATGCAGCTTTGCACATGGAGCACATAATGGCCTTTAAATTAAGAAATTAGTTACATTTCCCTGATAGCTCACATTCTTAATAGCACGATTGGCGTGCTCACTTGGCCTTTGTCTAATTATTCATAAAATGTCATCTTACATGAGATATCTCATTTTCCATTTAAATTTTTAGGTTTTAAAAAATATTATTATTATGACCATCATTGTTATTATCATCAGCATTATTAAATGGCATATGCCCAGTTTTTACGTAAAAGGAAGGAAAAGAAATGAAAAGATCTTTGCTATGAGATGGAAACTGGTAATTACGCTCTGCTAAGCGTATCACAGACACCCAGCTGGCACAATTAAAGAAATAGCTGATCAGTTCCAGTTATTGATTCTGCTAACATGTTTGTTCACGGTTGCTTCTTGTCTAATTAGTTTTTTCTGCTTTCTTAGTCTAAAAGCATACCTTTCCAGACGGAGCTATTTTCAGACATTAGTGAGCAAGACTTCCTTTGGTGGCCTGCTTGATTTTTTTTTTTTTTTAACGCAACAGTTTGTCTATTCATTTGTTCATTTAGCTGAGAAATGGCTTGAAAACCAGACTTTTCTCTTTATTCCTTATTGAATTTCAAATCTGGATTTTACATGCTTCTCTTTTTAAATGGATATCTCTGTAGCGTTGTTACAGCCACGTTTGAAGCTGTTGTCATCACCGATGACGTGAGGCTAAGGCTGCTGCACAAACTGGGACAAACGGAAAATACCTCCAAAGATGTCGCGCTCCTATTTGGTGAGGCTTGATAGAAACGATTATTCTCCCTTCTGCCAAAAGGAAATCTCTCACTCAGTGTAATTTCTATTTCCTTAACGGAGATTGTGCCAGAAAAGAGAAAATGTTTTCGCTGTTAACAAAACGCAGGCAAAATGCGTCAATTTCCAGGAACAAAAGCTTATGGTCCGAGTCCTGGAAAACTGACCCAAGGCACCGCTGTTGCAGGAGCGAATGCGTGCGGCAGAGACACGCTGCCTTTGTCAAAGATGGGGAAGTAGAGCCTGAAAACACGACACCAGATGCTGGTGTGAAATGGGGAGAGAGCGTCCCTGGCCCGGCCGAGTAGTTTACCAATAAATCCCGCCCTGGCTCTGCGGCCCTGCTCTGTAGAAATGACAGCTGTCACGAAGCCCGGGAGGCTGGTGAGCCATCAACGTTTTAATCATTTCATGGGCAGGCCAAAAAAAAGAATAAATGTTGCTCTTTTTTAAGACTGCTATTTTTTTTCCAATGGAAAATTTAGAAGCAAAGGCGTTTGTTTACCTAAGCATTAAAAATGAGACAGAAAAAAAATGGAGTATTTCGATAAGAATTTCTACTCTCTGGGTAAACTAGGATGGGACCAATCCATTTTCATCTGGTGTTTTTACTGTTAATTGCTGATTTAGTTGGTCCAGTTGCTATAAACCTTTCAAACCATAGAAGATGAGCCAATTTTCCTTCTTCAACAAAAGAGCATCTTGCAGATTATAATATTCCATTAACTTTACAGTTTTACTTTTAGCACCAGATCGAGGCCTTGGGACACTTTGATTCAAACGATAGAAAATTAATTTTCACTTTTTTATTACATTTGCAATGGAACTAAGGACATAGCCGCTGTAGCATAAAAATGACACAAGAAATTATGAATTTTATTTCCTTCAGGGAAAAGAAAGTGGACAATTAAAAGCTTTACCACTCCCTGTATCCATCCTAAAAGTTCATAGAAGACTGAAATTTCGGGTGGGGGTGGGGGGGCAGAAAAGGAAAATGCAAGAAAAGAAAAAAGAAAGGAAAATATGAAAAATGTTAAGTTTTTAAAAGTTCTGCTGTTAAAATCTTTAGATTTGGGTGTAAAACATGATATATAGATTTGGGTGTAAAATGTGATATACAGTAAGAATAAAAATGAATTATAGCAACTCAAACAGGAAAAATCCTACAACAGAGGCAGATTTTAAACATGGTAATGAAACTCAACTATAGCTCTTAGGCCAAACCCAGCCCACTACCGGCTTTCCTAAATAAAGGTTTATTGAAACTTAGCCCCATTTGACCTCCATTTACATACTGTCTATGGTTGCTTTTGCACTATAATAGCAGATCTTAGTAGCCAGGACAGAGAATATGGCCCTCAAAGCCTGAAATAGTTACAATATGCTCTGTACAGAAAATATTTGCCCACCCCTGGTAGAATGCATAAAATATTGAGATATTTTATCCTGTAAGAAGAAAACAGAAATAATATCGAAAGTCCCTTATTTGTTACTTCTTCCTTTCTCTCTGGCACAAAAACAAAGTTTAGTCATTGTTTTTATTGTTGTTGTTTTAATGATTTACAATTCCAGGTTGTCTTCGAAAGGGAATCCCAAGGAGAATCAAAGCCTAAAGGAAAATGTAAACTTTGGAGCATTCTTGAAGAAATAAATGTGCTGGTATAGTTCGTTTACTCAGATGTTTAGAAAGCACTGTGCCAAATAGGAAATCCTGTCTGCACACTTTTTATTCGATGTATTACAAGTTGGTAACTTGTGGGGCCTGCTTGGGGTTCCCTCTCTCTCCTTCTCTCTCTCTCTGCCCTTCCCTTGCTTGCTCTCTCTCTCAAAATAACTAAATAAACTTAAAAAAAAAATTAAACAAAACGAAACGCGAAAAAGAAATTGGTAATGCTTTAGCTTCCATACTGTTGGTCAAAGTCACACATTTCCCTACTAATTTCTTCTATAGCTTTTGTCACTATCTGGCTTACCTCCTCTACATCTGGTTAAATCCATTGTCTCCACTGAGTCACAGAGTCTATAGACTGGTATTCTGTCCCTCAGGATCAGTTTACCTTTGGTTTCACCAACCCCTATAAATCTCTGCCTCGCGGTTTCCCACCCTTATTTCTCCCTCAAACATTTAGTCACTTGCAGACTCTCTTCCTTTTTCCCATTCAAAACTTATTCCAAAGAGAGAGCCCAGACTGAGTTCGCAAGGGCATGGTAACTGATAAGGTGAAGAGCACTCTCCCTCCATGGACTATCACTTGATTTTAGTACAGGAGATATATCGACTGTGCCTATCAATATACTTCAAGCTTTTGAGAGTGGCAAACCCACCCTGGCGGATATTGTTTCTCGAGGGTACTCTGTAAAGGTTGGGGTGAGACTGGCCTCTAAAGATGAGGCTTGGATCATCTTCTTTACACTCCTGAAAGTACGTGATCAAGCTTCTGCCCACATCCAAGACTTTTGGCCAACCAGATGCTTTCTCCACTACGCGGGCTCTGAGCACACCATGTCCCTTTATGAGGTGGCATCAGGGACCAAATTCTCCAATAAATTGTGAATTCCCTGGGGGCGATGACTGTTTAACATTCATCATTGTATCTCCAGCACGTGGCATAACAGTGGGCCTGGAGCCCAGGCTCATTGAATACTTGTATACCTGAGCATGTTTCGCTGCTCAGAACGCCCCCATGACTGTCCTTACTCGGAGTAAAACCAAATTCCTCACCAGCTTCCCCAAGTCACAACATGGACTGGTTCTCATTTTCTTTCTGACTCACCCTTTGCTCCGTCCCTTACTCACTCATTTTTTCTTGCTGCCACCTAAGGGCCTTTGTAGGTCTTGTTTCTTCTGCCCAGTTATACCCATGGCTTACCACCTCCATTTCTTTCAAGTTTCCCCTCAAATGTCATTCTTTCCCATAATCCTCCACCCTCTTAAGCCTGCTTTATTTTTTTCCCACACACTTGTCACCTTCTAAGATAATACACAATAGACTTTTTATTTTTCTTGCTTTGTACCTCTCTCCAGTAAAACACGAACTCCATAAAAGCAGGGGATTTGTCTGTTTTCCTCATGATTGTCTTCCCCGGTGATAGGGCAAGTGCCTAGGACACATCAGGCACTCTGTGAGTCCTTTTTGAATGACATTTTTTAAAGCATGTGAGCAAGAAACAGACTTACCATTCCCCCTTCCTTCTTCCCACCTGGACTCTGCATTGTAAATTCACACAATGGCTAATTTATAAAAATGTTCTTTCCCTGCTCCCCACCCCCCCCCACCCCCGCACTGTGTCTTCTATCCCATGAGCTCCATCTCACCTTCCCGCTGAAATCTTCTCAAATTAAAAAACAAAAAACAAACAATAACAACAACAGCAAAACCAAACCAAACCTTCTTCCTCCCCTCTCCAACTCCATATGCATTAGGACCCTTGTTAACAACGGACTCCTTCAAACCCGTGCAGTGTTGCTGCCCGGCTGCTTGAAAAACCACAGAATCTACACCTCAAGTGGTGGTCTCGGCCCATCTCACCAGGTCCCAGATGGTACAGATTTTCCAGACAGCAAATCTAATATATGTGGAGTCAACAGGCCACGGCGTCCTATGCCTATGGAGGAGAGAACCTCTGCAGAGTGATCATCATTATGTAGCCATATGACAGTCCTCTCCCCTGACATATGGGCTGGGAATTGGGATGGCTGTCACCCCACGTAGTTCCTAAATTGCTGAAGGGCAAAAGAGCATTTCTTCGGACCAGGTAAAACCTCATCGCTGCTGGCATGGTGCTTTTCTCTCTGTAAGCGTTCGGCAGAGATAGATAGACAATAGAAATGAGAAACAGAAGAGAAAGTAGGCAATGGTTTAGCTATTTGTTTAGAATTATGACATCGCCATATGCAGATAATGGCGCTGGTGGGAATGTGGCGCTGTGCACAGGTGAAGCTGTTTTGACAACATATGTGATATGTATACGGAGACACAAAATGCAAAGAATATGCCTATGTAGAGAGAATCCAAATACGTTTATATCTGAATGACTCCATGCTCTTTCCATGTGACATCCAGTGTGCAAAAACAGATATTCACAAAAAAAATAATTTTTATTTCTGCAATTTTTACTTTTAAAATATTTTTAAATGTTTATTTTATTTTTGAGAAACAGAGAGACAGAGTATGAGCAAGGAAGTGGCAGCGAAGGAGGGAGACATAGAATCCAAAGCGGGCTCCAGGCTCTGAGCTCTCAGCACAGAGCCTGATGCAGGACTTGAACTCATAAACTGTGAGATCATGACCTGAGCTGAAGTCGGAGGCTTAACCAGCTGAGCCACTGAGGCACCCCTGCAATTTTTAATTTTCAAAACAATTTATAGTATGTGCTTTTCCATAACAAAATATAAGATGTGGAATTTCCCGAATAAGCTTTGAGGCTCATAGTTGATAGATAAATTTGAATTTAATTAAGCTAATTCAGTTTTTATATATGATATCAAATTATTTATTTTTCAGTTTGGGAAAAAATATGACCACCTTCCAGGGTGGCTGATAATAATAAAAAAAATCCAAAAGTATAAATGATTTAAAGATGATGTGAGTTGACTCTGGTGAGCGTGGGAAGTGAAATTTGCATTAAGGTCTGGGGTGACAGTGCCTGGTGCCTGGCCATGGAATCTGTCCATTTGTCACACTTCCATATCTGCTTTTGTCTCCTTCTACTGCAACCTTACTGTTGTCTTTTCTTCCCAGCCCTTATATCCCCTCCACTGCTCCAAATAGCCTTCTTATCAGCTTGTCCATGACCAGACACATTTGGAACACTAAAGGTTCTGGATGTAAACTGAATTAGTTTTCCTTTTAATTCTATAGTACTGTAAAGGAACAAATTTTGTTGACTGTCTACATTACCAGAACCATATATCTTAGAAATAATAAGGTAAAACTATCCATTACCAATAGCAATAGTTTAGGACTCATCCAATATTCCCTATAGATAATGCATCTGTTTTAAAATCACCTTAAGAAATAGCTGGTAGCTACTTAAATCCTGTCAGACCACTCTAATTTTCTTTTATGACGATGTCAGGCTTGAACTCACCAACCAGGAGATCATGACCTGAACTGAAATCAAGAGTTGGACTCTCAGCCATTTGAGCTACCCAGGCACCCCATACCAATGTGATTTTATTAATTATTTTCTGATCCATATTACTTCCTTCCTTTATTGATGTCTTTCTTTTTTTTTTTTAATTTTTTAATGTTTTATTTATTTCTAGGAGAGAGAGAGACAGTGTGAGCAGGGGAGGGTCAGAGAGAGAGGGAGTCACAGACTGAAACAGGCTCCAGGCTCTGAGCTGGCAGTCAGCACAAAGCCCGACACGGGGCTCGATCCCACGAACCGCGAGATCATGACCTAAGCGAAAGTTGGACGCTTAACTGACTAAGCCACCCAGGTGCCCCCACTGATGGCTTTCTTTGAGAATTGATATTTTCCATGGTGGTGTGCTTTGGTTTTCTTCTTTTTATCTTTTGTGTATTCATTATACTTTTTTGCTTTGTGTTTGCTATGAGGCTTACATATAACATCTTACATATAGAGCTCTCTATTTTATGTTGATAACAATTTTGATCACATACAAAACCAAACCAAAACAAAAACGACTACCCATTTACTCCATTCTTTCATGTGTTTTATGTCAGAATTTACTTCCTTTGTTTTATGTACTCATTAAAAATTATTATTATAGTTATTTTTAATACTCTTTGTCCTTTAATCTTTATACCTGAGTTAAGCAGTTAGCACATCCAGCATATTACACTATTAAAGTATCCTGAATTTGACTATACACTTACCCTTACTACTATAAGGTTTCTGCTGAGAAATCTGCTGATAGTTTTATGGGGTTCCTTTGTAAGTTTTAAGCTTCTTTGTCTCTTGCTTCTTTTAAGATTGCCTCTTTGGCTTTGATTTTTGACACTTGTTATATGTATCTTGGAGAAGATCTCTTAAAGTTGAGTTTTTGGTAAACTTATGAACCCTATGAACTTGGATGTTGAAATCGTTCCCCAAATTTGGGAAATTCATAGCCATTTTATCTTTAAATAAGTTTTCTCTCACCTTCTCTCTTTCTTCATCTGGGAGAATAATTTGCAGATTGTTTCTTTAGATGGTTTCCTATAGACCACAGATGCTTTCTCTACTCCTTTTTCATTCTTTTCTCTTTGTTCTCTTCTTGGGTAGTTTTAAAGGTCTTGTCCCCTAATTCACAGATTCTTTCTTCCATTTGAGCCATGTGGTTACTGATGCTGCCTATTGCATTTTTTTTTTTTTTTTGTATTTTATTCTCTGTAGTCTTCAGCTCCAGAATTTCTGTTTGATCCTTTTTTTTACAATTTCTTTTTGTTAAACATCTCATTTTGTTCATGTATTCTTTTCCTGATTTTATTTAATAGTCTTGCTCTGTTTTTTTGTAGATCATTGAGCTATTTTGAATCCTTTATGGGATAAATCACAGGTCTCCAAGTACTTAGAGTCAGTTACTAGAAAATTATTGTGTTCCTTTGTACTTTTATGTTTACTTGATTTTTTAATGTTCTTTGAGGTCTTTCATTAGTATCTTCACTTTTGAAGTGGCAGTCACCTCCTCCATTCTTTACAGACTGACTTCAGGAGAGAAATACCTTCCATCAGCCCTGCTAGGGATTCTGAGGCTCTAAGACCTTCTATGGACATATCTGCTCCACACTTCCTGCTCTCTTTTATGGCAGAATTCTTAAGTTTGTATACCCTCTCCAGATCTTGCTGAGCCAAGCCTTATGTTCATAACCTCTTTTTTTGTTTTTCCAAGGGTGGTCTCTCCCAGGTCCACAGATTCAGACTAGCTTTCTATACATGCTTATGAGCTACCTGCAAAATCTCACTCTGGCCATCATCTGGAGCATGCACGGGTAGTCCACCACAGGGTGAAGGTAGGTGTGTGATGAGGCGCATGGAATGCTGTTGGTGCCAGTGGGCCAGATGGGAGCATCTGTAGGCAAAACATCACATGGAGATGCCTCTGGATTGAGTCTCCGATGTGCTTACAATGAACCATGTCCCCTTAGTATGTTTTGCTCTGAGCCCCAGTTGCTGTTCTTCCAGCCTGTCTTGTCCCTTAGCCATGCAGCTCATGACTCAGTACTCTAGATGTGGCAAGAGATCAGTGGGGTTCTTTGGCAGGGTCTTACAAAGCTAGGGAAGCCAGGAAGTCACTCACATGCTGTCACTTTCCTCCACAGAAGAAATCATGAGCCAAGCAAAGCTCTCTTGGCACCAAGCTATACTGCCTTGGGGAAGGGGGGAGGCAGCAAAAGTTAAACATTTCCTCTTGCCCTCTCCAACATATCCAATCTCATTTTTTTCTGCAATGGTGGGCTAGAACTTTTTTGCTAGGCTCTGGGACTTCCACAAAGACTCTCTCATCTGTGAGTGATTATCTCCAGGAATTCTCAAACAATGGTTGCAGGGCTGGAGCCAGTCTTTGGAGCACTTTGGGTCCGAGCCAAGACTGAGGTCTATATATCTATTACCTGATGCATAGGTGGTTGAGAATTATCCCAGGTCCCTTGATGTATGGCTGATGACAGAACTAAAGTAAAATGGAGCTGTGGCCCAGTCTTCAGAGGCTCAGAGATGTTTGCTGGTCTATTGCTGGGACCACGGTTGGCAAGTAAGCTGCCTAAGTGTATATCTGTCTTCTCAAAGTAGCTCTCTTCATTTGTTGACTACACTGGGATACCTAGTCTCTTATCTGGATCCCACAAAAGCACTTTTGTCCATGAATTGATGCCAAATTGCTGTTGTTGAAGGCAGGACATGAGTGAGGGATGTCTTTTTTGGCCAAGGCCCTCTCTGGAAACTTCAAAAGTGGACAGCCCAGTTGAAAACTGCCAGCCTAAATTTTGTCATAAAACGTCCTTTATCTTTGGTTAAGCTTCATGTGTGTAGATATTTATATACACACACACACACACACACACAGAGTTAATGAATCTGCTTTCTTTACCAAACTATGTCCTTTAAATTCTAATGTCAAAATCTTAATTCCCAGTACCTTAGAACGTGACTATATTTAGCGATAGGATCTTTAAAGGTGTAATTAAGTTAAAATGAGCTCTAATCTCAAATGAGTTGTATCCTCATAAGAAGAAGAGATAAGGACACAGATACACATATATGGGAGACCACATGAAGACATAGAGAGAAGATGGCCATCTACAAGCCAAGGAAGGAGCCTCATGAAAAAAAAGCTCTAGCTCTGCTGACCCCTTCATCTCTGGAATTGTGAGAAAACAAAATCTTGTAGTTTAACCCACCAAGTCCACGGTATTTATTACAGGAGCCCTAGAAAACGATTATAACACCCCCTATACACTTTCAGTGGTTTACAAATGATGTGACCCTAACTGATAATTTAAATATGTCTAAATTTGTTTCCATATGAAAATTTTGTGCAAACTCTTGATCTATTAGGGAAAAACTTTTGAAATGCTTTCTCTTTTGAGGACTGCTACCTAGAAAGGATATCAAATACTTTTCAGATCCCATTTTTTAAAAAATTAATGTTCATTTATTTTTGAGACAGAGAGAGACAGAGCATCAGTGGGGGAGGGGCAGAGAGAGAAAAGGAGACACAGAATCTGAAACAGGTCTCAGGCTCTGAGCTATCAGCGCAGAGCCCGATGCGGGGATCAAACCCACCAACCGTGAGATCATGACCTGAGCCGAAGTTGGACGCTTAACTGACTGAGTTACCCAGGCGCTGCGAGATCCCACTTTTGTAATTTGAAAGAAATACACTGGAGGTACCTACCTGAGAAATCTTTCTAATGTCTAAATTCAGGCATTAGAGATCTGGCAATTCTGGCAACAGCAAAGCTGCCATTCTTTCTCCCCTTTTCTCACCACAATAAAAGCTTTAGATAGGCAAAGCCAGCATCAAAGTAGGAGTGTATTTCCCAATAAGGGAGGTTTGGCTATAAAGGTAAGATCTGGCTAATGATATGTGACTTGAAGTATACATTCTTTGAGCCATATCCATAGAGTAGAAAAAGCATGCCCCTCTTTTCCTTTCTTTTACCCTTGAGTCCCAGTGTAGAAATGGTGATGAGTAGAAATGGTGACTACCTTGAGGACAAAAGCAATGCCTTCAGGATCTCAGATATTAGATGAAAGGAACTTTGGTCCCCAACACAGCGGAGCTACTCAACATCCTGAGCTGTTCAGACTGTTACATTAGAAAGATATAATTTCTACCACATTCAAGCCACTGTATTTTGGAATTCTAATTATAGTAAATTAGATTGTATCTTGACTAATACTCAAGAACTGCAAAAGAATAAAATAGATAAAGATTGGGAAAGAAGTGTAAGTTTCTCATGTATATGATTTATCCCTGTGTTAATAGTTAAAATCCATACTTTTCTACAAATTGATAAGGAAAAGACAGACCAAGTAGAAAAATGAGCAAACTACTTGAAAAGGTACTTCACGACTAAGATATACATATGGACCATAGACATGCAGAAGGGTGTTCTGTCTCTTAGTTAGCAAAACAATACCACCTCATGACCTCTGGAATGGCTAAAATTAAAACCATTGGTGACACCAGGTGATGTTGAAGATGTGAAGAAACTGGAATTTCCTATGTTGTTTGCTGATGGGAAGGGAAATGGAACAGTCATGTTTGAAAACGATTTGGCTGTGTTTACTGCCAAGAGTGGATCATGTCCCACCACTTACAACACCTAAAAAAATGTGAGCATGTATTTCCCAAAAGATATATAGTAGAATGTTCAAGGCTGCATTGTTCATACTGGCCCCAAATTGGAAACATTCAAATGTCTACCAATAATAGAGTAGATGGAGAAATTGTGGGATATTCATACAATAGAATAGCATACAGAAATTATACCAAACTACTATGCAAAGCAATATGGATAAATATCTCAAATGTAATGTTGAGCGATGGGAGTCTTATACAAAAGTGAAGAATCTCTCTGACCTAGTGCTTCCAGCCAGTGAGAATTCTGGGTTCTAGTACATTCTGGCCAGTTCTTCTCTATTTGCTTCCTGATCCCTTTGTGACATCAACACACAAAGATAACTTGAATGAGGACATTGAGGACTTAAACAAAGACATATTCTTCTCTCTCATCCAGGTTAGCCAATTAAAATAGAAAGAAAGGCTAACTGATACATGATCATTAAAGGAAGAACTTTATAAGTAGAAAATTTGTAAGAAGGAAATGCATGAGTTTTAGATTACAAAGTAAAGAATATAAATTTCCAGTATCTGAGTGCATGACTTGAAGCTAAGATTCATCAAGGAAAGGTTGTAATTGACTGATAAGAGATGAGATGGCAGTGTTAAAGTTAGTAATAGGAATAGAGAAGCAAGCTCTTATTAAAAAGTAATCTGAGGGGCTCCTGTGTGGTTCAATCCATTGAGCATCTGACTTCAGCTCAGGTCATGATCTCATGGTTTGTGAGTTTGAGCCCCGCATCAGGCTCGTTGCTGTTAGCACAGAGTCTACTTCAGATCTTCTGTCCCCTTCTCTCTCTGCCCCTTCCCCATTTGCTCTCTGTCTCTCTCAAAAATAAATAAATCTTTTTTAAAAATAAGTAATCTGATTATGGGGCACCTGGTTGGCTCACTTGGTTAAGCGTCCAACTTCAACTCAGGTCACGATCTCACAGTTCTTGAGTTCACGCCCCACTTCGGACTCTGCCGTCAGTACAGAGCCTGCTTTGGATCCTCTGTTGCCCTGTCTCACTGTCTCTTCCCTACTTGCATGTGTTCTCTCTCTCTCTCTCAAAACTAAGCATTAAAAAAAAAAGAAATAATCTGAATATATGGCAAAAAGAAACTGTGTTTCAAAAACTAGACTTTGGAGCCAGACAGCTCTAGGTTCAAATCAGAGCAATTTCCTATCTGTGTAACTCTGGGCTCTCTAAGTCCCCATTTGCAAAATGGGAGAAGGCCGGATTCCACCTTGCAGTGATTTGGGGAGGATTAATGACACCATGGGGCACGAGGCATGTATGTAATGCTCAGTCAATTTAAGGTCTAATTATTTCTATAATTACTAAAATTTTATTATTATTATTATTATTAACACACACACAGCTTAGGAGAGATATCGTCATTAAGCTATATGATTCTTCATAAGTCTGGTTTACATGGTTTATAAAGTGCTCGGATGCTCAACATCACTGAATCTTGAGAAGGCTTCATGTTTGGGATATTTACTAACCGAGGTATCATTGTCCTTAAAACACTTTTAACAGGACACATTCGGATTGTCCTTGTCTACACATATGTTGTGAGTGCCCTTTAGAGGTCCCCAGTCTTTTTATGCAAACTGGAAAATGCCACTTAGCCTTTGTATCAGGTCAAATGGTTGTTTGAGGCTCCTTATGTCTCTGTGACTCTTTGCCATACAAACTAATTGAAAATAAAAGCAAGGATGGTTATCCACGTAATTCAAAGGGCAGACATTTGCTAGAAATAAATTAAAAAACTTTCTTGAATTATGTTTTCTATGATACAGCTCACCACAGAGCTGTTCAACTTCTTATATTTGTGCCACTTTTCTATGCCTTCTATTTCTGCCTTTGCTTGCTTTCATCAAATAATATTTAGTGTCTGTATAAATGGGCCTCTAAAATATGGAAATCTCGTTTACAGATACGGCCTTCTAGAGAAATACCTGCGATCATGTTCACAGTCAAATGTTATTAGGAACAAAGAACTCTCTGGCTTGCTACAAATTGGAATTCCTAATCTTACCCCCAAAGAAAGGTGTATGTTCTTTATTGCAGTCTGAATTTATAGGCTGTTTTGGATTCGCACATTTGTGTAGTCATTTGCATAGAACAGAAAACATATTACATAACAAGTCAGTCAAGCTAAATTATAGGCAGTTCTTTTCAATCAGGCCACTGCAGTTCTGAGTTGCTCAGTTCAGCTCCTGTCTCCCACTGTTCAAATGTTGCCATGGTGACCAATTTTTGTCATGTACATTCCCAGGTCCCGGGCGGCCTCCTTATTCATAGCACTTTGCCATCACTACAGCGACCGCTAGCTGTTGTCTTATTATCTAATCTCCCCTTAGTAATACATATCACCTTTAAACTACCTGGGTGAATTCTTGAAACCTGAGTATACATGATATGTTACCTAAACACGAAGATAAATTCGTGTTAGATAACATTATAATGATGATAACAAATAAATAAGACTCCTTAAGCCAGCCATAAGCAGGAGATGTGTGAATTCACTTCCTTAGTATTCCCTAGCTAGATCGGCGTCCATATCACTGGAAGGCCAATTTGATTCTTTTATGACAAAAGGAATAACAGGATTGCAAAAGTGGTGAGCAGAATTTGATCAACCATGTTGCAACCCATCTGATTGTTGAGCTTTTTTGCTGTTATGACAGCTGAAAAACACAAATTATCGGTATATTGGAAGAAGAAGCTGAGGGGTACAGAGACAGTTTAATTTACCCATATGCCTAAAAAGACAATGTCATATGGATAAACTAAATTTCACCTCTTTTTCCTTTTTAAATATTGTAGGCTGAATGTCTTTCGAGTAAAAACATAACCTTAAAAAAAATCACAAGAAACCAGATCAAAGACATAAATAGAACAAAATATGCACAAGAGATCTCATCCAAGATCAAAGATGTGAACGTAATTGCCATGAATAAGAAGTGCAGAGCTCACCCGAACAGAATGTCTTCAGCACACAGAGAATTCTACCAAAAAGAAAAAAAAAAAAAGAAGAAGAAGTAAAAAAAGGGAGAAAAAAAGTCTTTGGGAAATCAGGCCCTCCACAAAACAAGTAAGATGTCTTTATTTTTCCCTTTTGCAGCAAGTAAAATTTCTATGTCATTTCATTGAAATGACCGAATATGGAGCTGTGTTCACCAAATCTGAAGGAGGGAAGCATAATAGAACCTCTCCTTTCTGTGGGCTAAGCATCTTTTATGTTGGTGGTGGGTTTTTTTTCCTGTCAAAATCCACTCCCAAAACTTCAATCTTTAAAAGTGTTTCACTGTAAAACAACCCAGTACAGAGAATTTCCAAGAGTGTGAAATATTGAGGTAGTAACATTTGAGAGAGCAGCTTTGCTTGTGAAGATGAAGTAATTAATTTAATGCATATGGGAAAAAGAAAAAAGAAGGTAAAGGGAGTTCCCTTTATTAAATATTTATCACTGGAGCCCTGGTGGATGCCACTCAGAAAAGCAATCATTAGAGATGGGACATTGATTGAAGTGAATATTAAGTAGCTCTCTACGCTAAATAACGGTTGCTGATTTCTTGGAAAAAAAAAAGAGTTCTTGGGCTTCTTAGCCACTTCTCTTTGAGTGTCTTACAGGCTGTGCTTAATTTTAAGTAATTCAGTCTTTTTAAAAATATGTCTCTGTCCCTGACCTTATGGAACTTTTATCTCATTCAAGTCAATGAACCCAACTCTTTTCTACCCTCTATAGGAACAGGGTCCAGGAGAAAGAGGGAGAGGGAGCATGAAATGGTGAGAGAGAACAGATAGTTATCAGAGTGCAAGCTCATACCTGCAGAAGGAGGAAAAGTAACAAATTAATAATCCATGATTCTATTTAGCTTACTAGGGGGAAGACAAATTTATGATTCAAGGTAAACTTCGATCAGATATGTTAGCACTGGAAGTAAATTTTCTGAACTTGATTCTTTAAAGCAAAAAAAAAAAAAAAATTCAGAAAGCAATATATATCCTAAGGATATTTAGCCTTAAATATGTACATTAACATATACATACTTTTTTACCCTTAGAAAAGAAATATAATAATGGCAAATATATTTTTTAAGTAGGCTCTGCACCCAACATGAGGCTTGAACTCACAACCCTGAGATCAAGAGTCACATGCTTTACTGACGGAGCCAGGCAGGTGCCCCCTCTTTAAAAAAAAGTAATGCAAATTCAGGGCAATCTATTTCTATGAGACTCATGTCCCCAACAAATCTACCTGAAATCATTTTGAGACTATTTCTATATTATAGTATTATTATGAAGAGCAGAAATTTCATATTATTTTAGATCCAGGGTATTATCTGACTTTTATTATGACTAAAATCTTTCATGATTTGTAAGCTCATTTCCTGGGCTCATGTCACCTAAAGCAAATTGTAGCTATCATCTGCATAAAACAAAGTGCTATTCAAGGACATGGGATTCTTTACCAGTGCTTTCCACTGCAGTGAGAGGTAGAGGCAAACTACTGCTGTGCGTAGTCGAATATGCAAGGGGCTATAGGTAAGAGGGGAAAACAAGACATTCTAAATAAACCTAGGAGAGATACTGGGACTATGTCTTCTTAGCCCTCAGTATGGTGAAACAAACAAAATTATCCAGAGAAGGGAAGTGACTCTTCAGTAGCAAATGTTCCTGCACAACTTGTTGCAAGACTCCGAGTGTCCTACTGAAGAAGTGAGTGCTCTTCCTGTAGGATCTGGAATTTCTGAGAGAACTGCCCTTTCCTGCCTCCATCTCTGCATGGTAACATGACTATGGGCAGGCTGCTTTGGAGGATTTACTTGACTCCATTGATAGGGACTTTAGGTATGCCAGGATAAGATTTTTTAAAAAGTCATCCCATAGCCAAAAAGTATAATGTTATATTGACAATTTAGGACCCTTTTCTTAACCAGCAACAAAATGGTCTGATGAAATGGAATAGTATTCCTTTGAGTGACGCTCACATTAGAGTAGTGGTTCTTAATCTTCCGTCCCTCACCAGAGGATACATGGCAATGTTTGGAAGCATTTTTTGATTGTCACAAGAGGGTGAGGTGTGCTACTTGCATCAGGTGGGTAGCAATGCTTAACATCTTACAATGCAGTTCCAATGACTTATCCCTTGATTTCATGGCAACGTTTTTACCAAGAGATAAAGTTTATGCTTTCCTTAAGGGCAACCAAATCACAATATTTCTTAGGTAACAGTCACATATTCATAATCTGTTTACAGCAATGGTGCTTATGATGCTTCAAAAGCATGTTTTGAAATTTTAAAGTTTTATAAATATTCAGCTTGGGTTTTGAATTTATAATTTAGCAACCTGGCTTAAGCCTATACATTGTGTTGGAATGAAGTAATTCTCCACACTGTTGTTTCTCTTTTGCATCTCTCTCGTGATTAGGGTCCGATGCCCAGAAATGGCTTGGCGGCTCTACAGACAATGCTTCCACACTTTTCCTTGTTGGGAAACTTTACATGATACTTGGAACTTATTTGATGCTTATCAGTTATGCCTTTTACAAAAGAGAGAAGTGGTTTTCAACCACCTTTGGACCCCATTTTCTCCTGTTATACAAAAGTAGACTTCTGATGATTTTTTCAGAAAGCTCAAATAGTTTTTTTGAAGAAGAGACTATGGTGGGGATTCCCCCCAAGATAATACCCTCTTTCCTAGTCTTTTTGACTTGTGGAGTCCTGCTAGTTCAAGTCAGAGTTCTATGATTTGAAGTTGATAAAGGAGGCTTAGGGCTTATCTGTGCCACATTCCCATTAGAACACATCACCTTCTTGATGTTTCATACTTCGGTAAAGAAAATGGACTGGATGCCCGTATGGTCTCAGAAACCAGCACTGATCCACACATGGTGGCCAGAGCCACAGTACAGTAAGTCATGAGGTCATTTGGTAACACATTGGTAACATTGGCAACATACTCATCACCAATCATTTCTTCCTAGGAATTCTAATTAAAAAAGATTAGGCAAGATTGTTATTTGAAAATTCCTTTTACCAGTTGTGAAGCTACTTTTGAGCTTTAGGCTACCTTTCTTTAGTAATATTCTATAATCGTAGGTTTTCATACAGTTAGTCAAAGATATGTGTTGAGTAGCCACTGCCAAATAGATATGTAAAGCATACATTTTTTGCTAGGCTTATCTCTGATTGTGGAAGTAGTCTCTTAAAAAGTAAAACAACAAAAAAAATAAATAACTTTTTACTTTTCTGAAGGTCAGTGCTTTCCAAAATGTCCAAAATTTGGGAAACTACCGTAGGAGAATGCACATATTGGAGACCACAAAAGACACCATATTAAATTATAAATGGATTGAATGGCTACCCTTCAAGGGGTTGTGCAATGCACACAGAACACTTTGGAAAGTGTCTGACACATATTAAACTCTTAATAAGATGCTATTGTTTTCCCTCGTCATAGTCAGTGTTGATAAGAATTATCATTTCACAAGGTCTTCCAAAGCCATTAGCCTTTTCAGCCACTAGTATTTATTATATCCTTTAATCTTTCTACTTCGGTGTTTGACCAAATTCCTGTCTCTTTTTCATTAACTCTCCTAATTTGGTTCCTTTCTTCCCTCTCCTTTTAACGGAGTGTTCCTCCTGATACTGACTTTTCCAGGAGTCCTTTAATTCCTTATCTGTGCACACAGGAGCCCTTCCTGGGAATTCCAGCATTCCATGGATAATTATCAAGGTATGCTCCTTGATCCTCCTCTCTAGACTCAATTAACCTGGAACGTGGAACCTGAGACTGATTATTTAAAATTTATCTACAATTTCCAGGCATCCGTGGGGCTTTCACCCTCTATAACCAATGTTACTTCAACCCACAAATATTTAAATGCTAGTTTGGAGTGTTCCACTTGAGTAGTCTAAACCACCCACACGTTGCTCGTGTTGTGGAGGATGTGCTGAACCTGAGAGCACCCAGATGACATATTGATTTATTTCTATAATTCAGAAGAAATCCCTGTGCTCATTCACTGACTTATCCATAACTACAGCTTGTATTCTCTTTTATAGAATGCTTGGAACAATTGTAAGAAAAGAACAGGAAAGGCTGTGTGCATAGCCAATCTGTTCCTTTCTACATTACTCATCATCACAGACTCTCTTAAGTAAAAAATATTTGCTGCATAAATCAGACATGCAGTCTATGTCATTGAGCTAAAGAAAGAAAGAAAGAAGAAGCTATTACTTTGGCCTACTATCAACTCATGTACGTTTGACTTCTGCATCTAATATGAATATCGTTAGACTGAATTTTGCAATTGAGAGATCACTTCACATTTTGTTAGGAGCTCAAGCATGTATACAAATGGCTTTACTCACAAAGAGAATATATTTTTCTTTCTAAAGAACAAGTTAATTCTAAAGCGGGTAGAAAAGCCACTTGGGTTTATTTTGTGGATGATCCCATCCGCTTAGACCTTAATGAATTATATCAGTGGCATCTCTGGAAATTCTGAAATGGCCACATTAACTACGTGTCCTCTGTGTTAAAAGAGGTTAAACTGCCCAAAGACACAATTTCAAGTCTTAATTGAATGCTAGCAACCGAACCATGAGCAGGATCCCTGAAGAATGGTGAAGTCCTCTGTGGGCTTCACACAATGGGAATGCGTGGGTAGATACCATCTGTAGCTCCGGGGTGGGGAAAACAAAAAGGCATTTGAGAAAGAGAGGATTTCTTACAGATATGATATAATGGGAAAGATCTGAAAGTCATCCATCATGCCCGTGACATACATCACACCCAACAACAGCCAAAAGCCATGAGATGTCACGTACCGCCTGCGGCGTGTCAGGCCTTCTGGCATCAGCACTTTTGTGCACCCTGCCACCGCCCCTTTCTGGCTGTGCTGCGTGAGGAGGCCCAGGAATGCCACTGCCCACCCCCACCCCAACGTGTGCTAATGCAGGCTTTATTATCACACACCCCAACAGGCGCTCAGGACACATTCATCCCGTGACAGGGAGTGACAACCAGAGCTGAACTGGGACGCCAATGCCACCAGATGTTGCTGAAGCTCATAAATTGGGTTAGCACAACCACACTGGGCAGAACAATGCGGTCCAGGCGAGGACACATGGCCACCCGTGCGCTCCATGAGAGCAGCTGCTCAGAGACGCAGAGAGTAGGCTGAAGCTTCCATCCACTTCTTTCGGTTTTCCTTGCAGGGCTTGCTTTACAGTAATTATCCCGAAATATCAAATTCAGATTGGGTTAAGATGAGCAAGAAAAATATATAAGCTATGTTTTTGTGTCACTGTGGGATAGTAACCTGTCACATCCAAGGGTTGCTCTTTAATTTTAAAGTACCACATGTCGCACACGCGCGTGCACACACACACCCTTAACATTAGAACAAGTTGTAATTAAATTTGTATTATGTTCTCTTGCTTTCACTTCTGTATACTATTTGTCTTTATCTCATGTTCCCAATGAAATGGCCGGCTCTCCGAGTGCAGGGTCCACGGGTAATGGTGCCCTATGGCCCTCACAGGGCCTAAGTCAATATTAAACACACACTAGTTGCTTGAGGACTAACCAGTTGGTTTCAAAAGGGTTTGTTTTTGCTTTTCTTTGTAATATTTCCAAAGGCTAAAGAAGAACACTGAAGGCAACACGTGGTGTGAAAAAAACAATGTTGGAAACTATTAGCTTGGACCATGTTAGAAAAAGTAGTTGAATTTTATCACTTGAATGGAGGATATTAGTAGCCTGAAATTCCTAGGCTTGTTCACAGTGATTTTACAGGTTAATATCCTAAAAATTGTGCCAACACTTCATGTTCTAGGCTTGTTTACTTCCCAGTATAAATAGCCCACTTGCAGGTGCATCTAGATGTCTCTGTTACTAATTCATAGTGATCCATAAAACTACAGTAAGGGACAGTTCTCCAGAGCAATAGCTTGTTTGAGTGCAAAATAATTGGGACATTGGGACTCTTGCTGACTGAATTAGTTGTAGTGGTTGGAAACCCTAGGAAAATAGCAATCATACCCCGAAACTAGACCTTCAGCTTTATCTGGGAAAATCCATATAATCTAGGCATCGGGTACTGTTTTGATCCCTATTCCAATAGCCTTTGAATATGTCCATATTAATTGATTCTTTCCAGATCTTCTTTAGTCTTGTTTCTTCTTGTGAATCTTTACCATACATGCAAAACAAGTTCATTTAGATTGGGGTCAAGTAATTGTATCCATTCCTTGAACATATTCTCTTGTTTGAGTTCCAGAACTTGGTACTATTTCAATATTGTATTGCATCCAAAACAACTTATATTTTGGGCATTGATGCAATAAAAATATTTCATATTTATCATGTGTACTCATTGTCAAGAGGACATGATGGCAATGACAGATTCTTACTCTGTTTGATGGAAACTTTCCATTGAGTTCCAATTTATAAATTATGGACAAAAATGTGGGGTAGGAGAAGTAAGAGAACTAAATCAAGCATGTGCTTGTTAGTAATTCTTAAGAAAAAGTTGATGTATTTAACTCACTGAAGATCATGTGACTAACCGAATTCTTAAACTACGAGTCAAACCAAAAATACAAACCTGAACACAGGAAGGATTTCCTTAATGTATATTTCCTATAAATAAAGTTTCCTTGTTAGATTTAAACTATAATTTCAGTAACTAGATTCAAAGCAAACAGGGGTGCCTGGGTGGCTCAGTTGGCTAAGGATCTGACTTCGGCTCAGGTCATGATCTCACGGTTCGTGGGTTCGAGCCCCGTGTAGGGCTCTGTGCTGACAGCTAGGTCAGAGCCTGGAGCCTGTCTTCAGATTCTGTGACTCCCTCTCTCTCTGACCCTCCCCTGCTCACGCTGTCTCTATCTCTCTCTCAAAAATAAATTAAAATAACATAAAAAAAAAAGCAAACAAGAGGTTGTGGTAAAAAGAATTAATCAGTATTTTAAATATCTATGCCTTTTTGATCAGGCACTTGGAGACTGACACTCTAGGTGTGCTGAGTAGAGATTCCTTTGCAGTGTAAAGATGTATATAAAAATGTAACATATTCATTACACATATAATGAGAAGATATTCCATCTATGCATGTATCACTTCATCTGAGTGACCTTCCCTGACATCTTATTCCTTTAGCAGCTATGGTCCCCCACTTTCAGCTGTGATTACCTTTATTGTTTATTACATTGTGTGGTTTATGCATTTGCCTTATTCTCCCTCTCCCCCGCTGGTTTACTTCTAGGACAACAGAGACTTCGCTACTTAGGTCCCTACAGGATTCATAGCACTGCACAGTGTCAGTGCCTGATGCTCAAAAAGTACGTGCAAATGTTTGAATATGTATGAAATACACATGTTCTTTTGGAAGCAGATGAAAGAAGGACACCAAGATGGCTATGCATGTGTGTAATTAGGATCTTAGAATGTCAGTTGTAATATAAAATATTTCATTCAAATAGAGAGCTTCACCCAGAGTAGTTTAGTATGCATTGCACAAATAATCTTTTTCAGGAAATCATTATCAATAAGTGCTTTTTCGGAGAGCAAATGAAAAGGGAGTGTAAAAGAAGGTTAGAGACAAAACATAGTAAAGCTTTATGATTAAAATTTCTGAAATCCTGAAGGTATTATTTCATAACTCAAGAAACGAAGGCCCATAAAATCAATTAAATGAAACTAAGTTCGGTATGTTGTATTCAATACTTGGATTTTCTGAATTTTAATGTTTATTTATTTTTTGAGATAGAGTGCAAGTGGCAGAGGGGCAGAGAGAGAAGGAGACACAGAATCGGAAGCAGAGTTCAGGCTATGAGCTGTCAGCCCAGAGCCTGATGCAGGGCTTGAACCCATAAGCTGTGAGATCATGACCTGAGCCAGAGTCGGGTGTTCCACCAATTGAGCTGCCCAGGCACCCCTATTTTCTGAATTTTATATAATGTTTCTGTTTGCCAGAAAGGATGCATTATTTATACCTACATTAGATGTGCTGATGACAAATATCTACAGTGATGAATGGGAAGATTTTCCTAATCATAGAGAGTAGCGTATATACTATTTTAAAAGTTTCCGTGAATGTGCATAATTTTAGAATAATTTATAATAAATTAAAAACTTTGTAAAATTCTTGTATGTGGCAAGCACCTCTAATTCTAGTTAGCTCTCAATGTGTGAATAGATGGAAATGTTGATAAAAATAAGAAGTAAATTCCATAATAAAAGATTTAGGTTGTTGAAAAGTCTTTCTTCTAGGAGACTTGAGATTACGCTTCGGACAAACTAGGAAAAAAAGTATGGGGGATTCCAAAACTTAAGAATTTACATTTCTTACCAATTGTCTAAGATAGTTCCCTTCAGCTTCTTACTACCATGGTTGTCTGACTTTAAAAACCAAACAACTCAAACAATTGGCAGATGCCCAAATTTATACCATCCCATCTCGAAAATAATGTGTTGTAAACATTGTGTACAATGTCGTTTTAGAATTCTCTCCTTGAGAGAAGACCAAAAAACTATGATATTTTTTTTCTAGCTCTTGCCTTTCTTTAAGGAAAATTACTCATGTATTTATTTTTGCAAAAATTAATAGGCCTGCACAGGAGTCAAGTATCAAAAAGTCCCAAAGGGATGTTGCCAATAACTACCTTTCCTTACAAAGTTTGTTGTAATTGGCTTCCTGGTTTCACCAAGAAGCAAATTTGCATTGTTTTCTGTTTTATATCTGGATCTTGGGAGTTTCTAGGAAAAGGAATTTATAGACCAACGTTCATCCCAGAAGTTAAGGATCAAACTGAAGCCCTTGATCTTTTTGCCCCAATACGTTGGCCTTTCCATTGTATTCAATGGCACCTGTCTGCTGCCTGATGGAAAACTTTTCTCTATTATTTTGTATTTGAGAAAGGAATATGCTTTCATCAACCTTGCCCTTCCCCCACACTCACTGGTTTTCCTGTGGTCATCAGCACCAAAGCTCTTTAAAGACTAAGCCAGGCTCATCACCACTATCTCATCACCGCCCACTACCCACTCTGATTTTGTGAAGTCTTATTTCCACACCACGACCATCACCTCCATATATGCACACACACGCGCACACACATACACAGATTTCAGCGTAATTTCTCTTTCCAGAATCACTGTGGCCCGCAAGACATCCTAATCAAGTGTCTCTCACGTGGGCAGCTCCCCGGGCTCACCCTGCCTCCCTTCCTCCATGCGGCTCCTTCTTGGGGGATTCTCAATAAGCTCAACCTGGCTTCCTTCTCCTGGCCTCAGGATACTGCTCTTTCCCTTCATTAGTATTCGTTCTTCTTTCTTGCTTGCTTATTCTAGAGCCCTGTGCCTTTTATTTTATTTTGTATGTATGTATTGTTTCTTCGTTCTAAACGCTCTCTTCAGTTATCCTGCCCACTATTGCTTCTTCGAAAGATAACACAATGGGGCGCCTGGGTGGCTTAGTCGGTTAAGCGTCCGACTTTCGCTTAGGTCATGATCTCGCGGTTCGTGGGTTCGAGCCCCGCGTCGGGCTCTGTGCTGACTGGCAGCTCAGAGCCTGGAGCCTATTTCGGAGTCTGTATATCCCTCTCTCTCTGACCCTCCCCTGCTCATGCTGTCTCTCTCTCTCTCTCTTCTAGAAATAAATAAAAAATATTAAAAAAAAAAAAAAGAAAGATAATACAAAAAACTTCCCCTTGGGTTCTTATCTCTCCCTGGAATTTCAATTAAGGAACTCCCCGGGGCTCCTGGGTATTTTACCTGATTGTCCCACTGCGACCTCAAAGTCCACTAACCTCCCGTTTTGTTTCTTAAATCAGCACAGCTTCTCTATGGAGGGTGATTCTGATGCTGCCTTCCCTCTCCACACACCCCTCCCCAGCATGCGCTGGTGACATTTAGCAATGTCTGCAGACACGCCACACTGAACAGGGGTGCTGTGGGCTTCTAATGGGTACAGACCAAGGGTGATGCTAAACATCCTGCAGGGCACACAACAACCTCACAACAAGGAATATTCTGGTCCCAAATATCGATAGTGTCCAGGCTGACACTCTGTGTCATCATCACCATAGAAATGTGGACTTTTCTGTCACCCAGTCGCTTTGGCAGAATGAACTGGATTTAATTCTGGGTTGTCCTTCTTTTCTGCTTTCTTCATGCTGCTCACTCCATTTTATATCCAGAGTTTCACTTGGGTTTTTTTCCTCAGAAATTTCTGTCCATTGATTATTTCCTTCATTCCTTCTACTGCTGTCCTCACATGTGTGCACTTGGGTAAAAATACATATGCTTCACTGGTCTCAATAGCTCAAGTTTCTTCTCCCTCCCTCTTACACGCTGCTGCTAAATTCAATGCGTTCAGATACTGTTCAACAGCACCTTTCTGGAGCCTCCTTCTCTCAGGATTTCTTGGGGGTTGGGCCCTTACCACATGTCCCTCCTATAGGCACTGGAATGGAACGTGAACCTTCCATTCCAGCCACTTGGCCTACTCATTACTTCATTTTTATCCTAAATGTATAACCAAGCAAATAATTCCACTACACTGGTAGTCCTTTTAGATAACAAAATAGTTGATTAGTTACTCATTAATGAACATCGGTTTATTGTTTTGAAGTTTCCTTCCCAGACATCTTGGAATATATCTAAGGATGCTGGAGCCAGGCTAACTGGGAATCAGGTCTTGTCTCGACCACTTGTGAGGTTGGGTCAGTCACCATATTTCCTCACCTGTAAAATGGGCTAATAAGAATTCTTGGCACATAGGGTTCCTGTGTAATTTAGAAAAGTCCTCAGTATCTAATAAGCACTAGACAATTACTCTTATTCCAAAAGAAAAGAATGTTATATTATTTCCTTCATAACCCCACATTTGAAGACTAAGCCAGACTCATCACCACTATCTCTTCCCCACCATCTACCCACTCTTTGATTTTGTGAAGTCTCATTTCTACACCACGACCATCACCTCACATACACATGAACATGTGCGTGCGTGCGCATGCACACACACACACACACACACACACACACAGAGATTTCAGTGTAATTTCTCTTTCCATCATATTACTAATATGGGGTGTTAATAATATTATTGTCACTCCTGCTGTGATAGCCAAAGCCATGCACCCTCCAATGCACTAAATTGTTTGATCAGTTAAGGAGAATTTTCCAGAAATATCATCCATCAGACATTTATGTATATTGTTTTCCTGAGAGGTCCTAAGAGATTCTGGAAACATAAAAACGCCTACAACATGCAAAACCTCAATATACTCACTATTCCCACCCCCGTGACATTCTCCTGTTGCCACGGTTATTGAGTTTCTGAAGTTCAGTATTCAACTTGTTCACTATTAATTAATATGGGGCTCTGATCTACTTGGGGAAACTGTAAAAAGCAATTAAGAGCAAACCAGACCCAAGAATAAAGGACAGGCTTTCTTTCTCCTTTTTATCTTTTCCCAGAGTTTCAGTGTTTTGGGGGTAGCTCCCCCTGGGTGGGTTGGGAAGCGGAACAATTTGTAAGTAATTTATTGTGAAATCGGTGGGGGTGACGGAGTCTGCATTTCTCCCTAAACCCTGTGCCTGTCTTGTAAATTGCTGTTGTCATCCTGTCCTTTCCTCTCCTTTCCCTGGGTGGTCTCTCTCCCCTGAGTGATGGTAAGAGCCGGGAACGGCAGACAGATGGGACAATGTGGATGTGTAGCCACACGGCATTACTGCCTGGTGTGCAGGCTCCAGATAGCCATTTTACTTTGCAACTGGAATTCTCCCCTTCTGCGATCTCCTCCATGCAGTACCCAGCGCTCCCCAACTCCTCTCTTAACCACCAGCCCCTTAAGAGGAGCTCCTAGAACAAGTGAAGATCTGCCTGTAATTACTGCTTAATTCATTTGCATGTGGATGTTCTCATTAGAATGTCATTAGCATGGGGAGGGAGGCTGGTTGCCTGAGAAACCAGGAGTGGGGCAGGTGCAGTTCAGCCTCAAATGGATTCTTGGTTCTGTTCGGTCAAACTCCACCTGTATTCCTGGCTCTTATCCCTCTTGTGGTTGCCAGAATGAAAACATTCCGCAGCGTTGCCCTCTTTATTTTGGCTGTGTCTCTGGAATTTCTTGGTAACCTGTGCGGTTCTGCCTCATTTTTCTAAGAACCCCCTTTATTTTAACTAGCCACGCTTGGGGATTTCAGCTCCGAGTCTTTGCTGCCCAGCGCGGTAGCCATTCGCCAGATTTAGCTACTGAGCCCTTGAAACAGATTCAGGTGTGTGAGAAGTATCGTATACACAAAGGTCTTCAAAGACTTAATACGAAAGAGTGCAAATTAGCCCAATACATTTCTTAATTTTGAGTACCTATTGAAATGGAAATATTTCAGATAGATGGAGCTAAATAAAAAATATTATTGAAGTTAATTTTACCTAGCTCTTTTTATTTTAAAAATACCGTTTCTGAAACATTTCAGGTAACAGAAGTGTCTCATATATATGGTCCATATTATATTTTTATGGGCAGTACTCTCCTTGATAAGAGATTCCTCTTCTGAGTCTTCTCTCTGCTAAATACTGCCTTCTTGATCTTTACATAATTTACAATAGCAGTCATCCCATGCAAAACTTCCACCCCTCATCCTTTCTGGATTGCCAAGCAATTTGTTTATTTTAGCCATCATTTCATAAATACTCTTAGAGGTAAAAGAATTCTATTTTCTCAACAGGAATTTCCTCTTGCAGCAATGCTGATGAATGGTTAACTGGCTTCTGCACGAGTCTTCCCTTGCGGGCCACTACCTCACAGGGCATCAGCTAGAGAAAAACCCCAGTTGTAAGAAAGTTTTCTTTCTCACATTGACGAGAAATTTGTTTCCTTGCAAAAGCTACTGGCTGATCTCATTTCTGCCCTTGGAACAAAATAGAGTAAAAGTTCTCCTCTTCCACATGACAGCCCTCCATTTCCTTGAAGATTGCTGTCATGGTCTGCTAAGCTAAGCTTCTCTTCGTTAAACATTATCCACGCTCCTCAACAATTTCTCACAAGTCATGGCCTCAAGGCTCAACCATCCTCGTGACCCTCCTCCGGATTTTTGTCATTTGTCAATGTCCCGGTAAAAATGTGAAATCCAAAAAAGGACATCCGACTCCAGATGTAGGAGATGGTAAGACTATTCCATATCTTCACCTGGACATGGGCACTTGGTTTATTTAGTCCCAAGATTGTAATTATTTTATCACCTCCTCTACTTCATGGCAGACGCATGTTGAGCCTTTCATCCACCAAACCTAACAGATCTTTCTTCACATAAACTGGCATGAAGACATATTTTTTTTATCCCAGACTTATAGAATTGATGTTTTAAAAATCGAAACCCATGACTTTATGTTTGTCTCAGTAAATTTCACTTTGGGGCTTTATTCCACTGTTTCAGTAGATCAAGATCATTAAAACCTGATTCCTGCTCAGTAAATTAGCTGTTCTCACTTGGGTACCAAACACATGGTGAGCTTGCTTCTTATTTCATCTTAATCACTGATAAATGTGTTAAATTGGACAAAGCCGTCTTGTCCATTAAGATATGAGAAATCTTGTTAACTGTCTTTCTAAAATAAAGGTACACTGTGGTGTTATCTGATCAAAGTATTCCACCAGAAAGAAGAGTCGTCAACACAATTTATTGTGTGCCTACTATGTGCCAGAAATTTTTGAGGCACTGAGGTAGACTTGAGTTTAGTGATACAATTCTATTTTTAAAAATTTTTTAAAAATTACTTATTTAGAGGGAGGTGGAGGGGGAGAGAAAGGGGGAAGAAAGAGAACCTCAGGTAGGCTCCACACTATCAGCATAAAGCCAGATATGGGGCTCAAATTCACTAACTGTGAGATGACAACCTTAGCCGAAATCAAGAGTTGATTACAAGAGTCTGTTATAAGAGTTGGGTGCTTATCCGCCTGAGCCACCCAGGCACCCCTAATAAAACAATTCTAATGCCTAGTGATCCCTTCTTCCATCCCTATATGTTCTCAAGCTGTATTTTTAACAGTTTGTTAGGACTGTTAGGACATTTTGCCAGAGATCATTGTTAATCTTACTGTTTTATCATCTCTGTAGTCCAGTCTTTTCACTTTGCAAATAGCACAATGCCATATGGTGCAGGCCACTTTTTTTATGCCACTCATTTTCAGGGTGTCTTAAAGGTTATCAACCATGACTCCACAATCATACCTATAAGTGATTTTATTTTTCAGGGGAAGTACTGAATTGCACCTGAAGATTTATAGTTACTTGAAGTTGCTCTCTCTTTTCATCCCCTCCCCCCCCCCCCCATCTTGGGGAGAACATCTGCTTTCATTATCAACGTAGCCAAGCAGCGAACACAAGGGTTAATTGTTGACTGCTTAAATTTTCAATCTTTTTTCCTTCCTTTTCCATCTTGAAAGCCTATCTCTTCATTTCAGTGAAAAAGGAGGAAAATTAAGCTAACTAGGTCTTCTGTCTTCTCTTCTATTATTAATATTAAAGCATCTTTCCCCAGGCAGGATCAACAAATCAGTCTCTTACTCATTTTCTAAAGGTAGAAGGTAGATCTCTTTTATTTTTAATGTTTATTTATTTATTTTTGTGTGTGAGTGTGTGCATGTGTGTGTGTGTGTGTGAGAGAGAGAGAGAGAGAGAGAGAGAATGGCCACACAAGTGGGGGAGGAGCAGAGAGAAGGAGAGACAGAATTCCAAGAAGGCTCCTCACTGTCAGCTCAAAGCCTGATGTGGGCCTCGAACCCGGGAACCATGAGATCATGACCTTGAGTTGAAGTACTAATGCTCAACCGATTGAGCCATGCAGGAGCCCCACCTCTTTTTTATATATGTGTAATTTTCATGAAGATAATGACACTAGATTCCAAGAGGCTCTCTTGGTTTCTATACCCGGGTTTACTAGCGGATCATTTGGAGGTTTTGTATACTTCTTTTTTCCTTTTGTACTATGTTGGTAACTTACAAAGATGTAAAAACATAGTCAATTAAGATGAACAATATATCAAAATCATCATCAGATTTCTAAAGAAACAGTCGGGTGAATTTCCAGTTTGGGACTGATCCTTTATTATTTATTTATTTATTTAGCTTCTGAAGAAGCATACAAGTTCTTGACATTAACACATTTTATTGAACGGATCGATAAAATATAATTAAATGCATTATTGATTTAATTCTAAGCTCAATGTTTACATCATTACCTATACTTTCTATATTGTACATGCCATAATGGTCAGCAATAGTTGTGCGGTGATAATGGTCAAGTGTCATACATGCAACTCTTGGAGAGTGACACTACAGAGTCCCAGAGGAAAAGGTCTAAAATAGGTGCTTTTGGAGAAGAGGATGATAAATTGTTACCATCTATGTTGCCAAAAGGTAAGTGATTATATATAATTGGATGAATCTTGAAAGGTGCTGTAACCTATGAGTTTAGTGTTCTGCATTTATAAATGTTACATCCACACTTAGATTACATCTCATGTAATGAGAAGGCAAAGTCTGAAGGAGTAATTTGATTAATTCCGTCAAAATTATCATATCAATCACTGGGATATTTTAGAAGAAAGTTTTAAGTGCCCGAATTATGGAAATAATTACTTTACTCCTCCATTCCCTTTTACTTTGTGCATATGAAGAGATAATCTGATAGACTATTTTTTTTCCTCTTAGAAAAAGACAGCATTTAAAATTAGGAACCATCCAATATAATCTCTGAAAACCTTGCACAATTTTGCATCTGGCTTCTTTTGATAAGGATTATCTTCTCATTTTTGTAGTAATTTTTCCAAAGCAGAGAGCATCTTTCTCCACAATTATTTGTCAGTGTAATGCAAATTAAAAACTGAGGTATAATATTGTAGATTCTTTCCTTCTAACATTGCAGAAACGGCCTTGAATTGAATTGGATTATACTGGTTTACTTAACTCAGTTAAAATCAGTAAACATAAAAGATACTACATACTGATGTTAATTTTACTCATGTCTCAGATTTACAATAACCTCAAATTATTTTGTTTGACTTGTTTCTCCACCAGTAATTTAGTTTAATTTCTCACTATACAAAATCTGAATAGGTTATCAAAGTATTGAAATATATAGTTCTTTCAGGAAACCTGTGATTCTGAAATTCTCCTTGTTTTTGTACTCAGCGAAAGATTTTGTACAACCTGCAAGAAAATTTCCTAACCAAAAGATAGCAATGGATTGACTAATTAAAAATGCATCCATCTGTTGGCTTGTTTTTTGAAACATGCAGATCTAAGTGGGCTGTTTTATTTATGAAGACCCTCTAACTCTGAGAGTTATGAATTCATAAGCTTGTATTCATAGACACAGTAAAAGGTTAACATGATAATAGAGGTTAACTACATGGAGCATTTCATATATTTCTCTCGTACGCTTGAGTTTTTAAATATGTCATTTTGGAAAACAGAGCTTTTTTATGTTTTAGGTTTGAAGTATTCTCCTTACAGAATTTGTACAGAAATTAAAAGGATTTATACACAGACACATCAAATTGCATACAACCCACTCAATGTTTGCTTTGTTTATGAATAGTTGATAATTATTTTGAAGTGATTGAATATGAAACTTTCTTCTTCCCCAAGGAAAAAGTGTGGAAGTTGCTAGGATTATATTACTTTAGAGTTGAAAGGAACCATTTTGATGATCTAGATTGGAAACTGAGGCTTACAGGGCGGTAACACTTATCCCATATCCATCAATCCAGAACTTTTGCTTTCTAATATGGCATTTCTTTATTGGTTGACATGTGTTTGTAGGCCCCATGCTCTACTTTGTTATTATAAACAGAATCCACATTCCATTAATGAAGAATTGGTCGCCTGTGGGATGCCTCGGTGGCGCGGTCAGTTGAGCGTCCGCCTTCAGCTCAGGTCATGATTTCGCGGTTCGTGGGTTTGAGCCTTGCATCGGGCTCTGTGCTGACAGCTCTGAGCCTGGAGCCTGCTTCAGATTCTGTGTCTCCCTCTCTCACTCTGTCCCTCCCCTGCTCATCCTCTGTCTCTCTTCCTCTCTCTCAAAAATAGTAAATATTAAAAAAAACTATAAAAACAATCTTCTAGACAATTGTTACATTATAAAAACATAGTGGAATTTAAAAAATGGCTTATCACAATTATTTGGCACCTCACTCACTGAACACGAAATTAAGATACAATACTATTAACAACAAACAATTATTTTGTGCCTGGTACTCTTTATGGCAGTATGTGGAGTATCTCACTTATTCCCTATAACAATCCTGAAGCATGTATAATTATTAGCCCCATTTTACAGACTAAGAAACCGAGACTTTCACTAGCACATGTGTTTCTCTCCTAGAAGGTGAAAAATGTAAAAAGAATGATTGTGTTTGAGATGAAGAGCACAAAACATGAGAGCTGAGAAGAGGTGAATGCCAGATGGACAGTTAATCCTTTAAGTAAATGACACCTTTTCCTGGGTTGGCTATAAAGTGCATAATTTAAATTTGGGTCTCAGTGATGTTAGAAACCACATGCCATTGTCAGTCAAATGGTCAAAGACTCCTGTGTTGAATCTGTAAATGGCTCTATTACACCATCCCATGAAGAAATAGATTTTTGTACAATGCTTAATTTCTGGCAATATTTTCAAAAGGTCAATGAATTCTAACTTTGCTTCCTGGGGAAAAAGTGAGAACAAGAGGAAGTGATTTTAAATCTTCACGTTCTCTAAATCTCATTTTAATCACCAATCTGAATCTTCTAAACCATCTAACTTTTAAGTGTTCTTGCTAACAAACAGCTAAGCTATTTGTGTTTGTTTGGGGTTTTATTCCTCTCTTTGTTGAGTGCAGTCAAATAACCAGCTAGCAAAAAAGCCAATGTCCGTGGCTTGGGGGACAATCTTCAAGCTCCTAAAATCAAAAGTTGACTGCAGAGACAATGGGGAATGTAATTAGATACTCTGTTTACAGAAGTGGGCACGTTTGTCCAATATGGTACAACATAAGGCCATTCATTTTGGTTTGGCAGCAAGCAAGTAATTGTGTGGAAATCTACATTTAGTCCCCAAATGGCTATAATGAATGGACCCTATAAAGAGAGTCAATGCAAATCTCATGTGGTCACACAAAAGAAGTAAACCTTCAAAAGTTTTGGAGAAATTTTTACCATCAGCTAGCTCAATTTTATTTCATAGATTAATTCTACCCTGATTTAATTGTGAATACACATGTAGGAAAACACCCCTCCACGCAGTGTGACTACCTAATAATAATGGTTATTACTTCCAAATTAAATACACGGATCATAAAAGGAAAAATGTATGCTTTTCTATGGTGAAGAATGTATTAAGGAGAAATTCAGTAATAGGGACTTAAAAGAGAAAATCAATAACTTATTTTGAGGTTTAAAGAGGCAATTTTATACAGATGCCGATTTTTAAGGAGTTTATGTTTTTTCCTTAACAATCAACCGTCCTTCCCCCTCTTCCCCATATAAATTGCTTTTATTCTGAGTTAGAAGGTGAGATAGGGTTACACGAAGGTCTATTCTTTAGGGATAACGAACCTCAGTGGTGTACCAAGAATATTTCTGGGTTTGTGTGAGTTCATGCATAAACGTGTGCATACATGTGTGTGATATTTGTACAGATAACCTCCTGGTATGCTTCATATTGAAATATACCAAATCAACCTAAACTGAATTCTAAAGACCAATATTATTTTTGGCATCATCTGACTAAGAAGACAATTTACTAAAAGCTTTCTTTCTACCTACAACCAAGTGTAATTTATTGGGGGTTTCCAGAGCTTTAAAATATTTATTCCCAGTATTCCTTCATTTGTTCTCACCGATGTCATCATTTTGAAAATTAATCAACCATCAAAAAAGTTGAACTCTAAGTGATATTAGATTTAAATTATGCATGTGAATTTTATCAGAATATGAAGAGCAAAACACATTACAGAATTATACACAGGTAAATTATCTTTGAAAAGATCTATGTAAACTGAGAATAATCAATAATAGGGCTTTGATTTTAAAAGTTAAAGGCTGCTATCTTTATTACTCCTCAGGTGTGTGTGTGTGTGTGTGTGTGTGTGTGTGTGTGTGTGTATAATTTCCCAGAACTCTTTACATTTCAACTTGTTCTATTCGGTTTATACTAAGTACCAGAGAAGCACTGAGTTTGAAGACGACTGTGTTCAGGCAAGAAAAAAAAAAGTCACAAAATTGTTTTCTTGGTAATTATTGGCTTTACACTCAATAGGTTTAAGGCACTGGTGAATCAAACATTTGCCGAACATTCCCCATGGATTTGCCAAGCATCTGTGTTAACATCCCGAATAAACTCCAGGGTTATAAAGTTATTTACTCAGGTTTATTGGTTATACTTGCATCTGTGAACAACTGTCACCTGTCTTTTGCCTGGTAGAAGAGAAACCCAAATGTTATGAGCATCCATGCTCCCAGACAGCAAAACAATTTATATATAGGGTAGTAAATTATAATATTCAAATTTATATCATCACACTTTTTACTTTTACATCTTCTTACCTCCAAGAAAACAAAAATAAGAACACAATAAAAGTAGAACTTGAATGTAGCTAACATGAAACGTCGAATATAATACATTATGATGTTATAGTGTATAAAATCTTTTGGAAGACATATACCTTAGTTGAAACAGAAGCAACTATATTTCATTTCCCGAGACAAGGCGAAAATTAATCTGTTTATTTTTAGAGACTATCAGGGCTCCTAGTGATGTTAACATAACCCTGGAACATTTTGTTTAAAGATCCTGCAACTTTAGAGGATGGGGAAAATGATGTCAAATTTAAGAGACTCTTATAATCAGAATGCAGATGACACCAAATAAAAACAAAGTAATTAAAATAAGGCCTACATCTTAATTCAGGCTCCCCTTCTAGAGATCAAAATTTTAATTTGTGCTAATGACCTATCTGGCTTCTCAGGGAAGTAATCTCCACTGTACAAATAGAAATGTCTCCAAAGTGTGGCTTCGTATTATAGGATGTGACCTCCTCCTAATATTAAGACATTACATTGAGCAGGATGCAATCCATACAAAGTGATAAGCAGAACGTTCCCCTAGCTACTCTCCAATTAGCAAAAACAAATATATCCAGGCAATTTTTACGAAGAGATGTTAGTACTTACAAGTCGGCTAAGAATCAGTCAGTCCGAGAAGGGGAAGCTAGAGACATGTGATCAGTCACACTAAGAGAGAAACTAGGTCCATTCTTGGATTTCAACCCCTGATAAAATTCAGCAAGGGCACTTTATTCTTTGCATCAACAAGTCTCGGAATGCTTGCCTTCCCAGGGTGCTTTTACATCACACTGGTGCTGGGCTACAGATGTGGGCGTTTGGTATATGTGTTTGCATTTTTGCATGTGTTTGAGAATGCCTTTTCTGAAGGGCTGTGGATCCAAACTCCCCCACTGCTACTTTCCCATCCCCAGTTTCCCAAGAAGAATTGGTTATATTCCCCCTACTCTTTTCCATCTAAATGTGGTGCTGGGCCCCAGGAGGCCTTGGTGCACAAAACTTCCATCGAAGGCTGTCACTTGACTGACAGCAAAAAGGTTGCAGGAAGATGGACAGCTGGGTGTAGGTGGACTTGGAAAAAAACAGAGAGCCGAACAGATTAAATCAGAACACAACAAGCAGAAGGTTCTAAATCACAGACCTGTCCAGACTGAGAAGGCTTTAGGAGTTTTAAAGCCAGCTAATCTTATTTTTAATCGAAGTCAGGTTTTTAAAACAGCACCCAAGTTTATAAATAATTCGGTAACACATAAATACATATTGTAAAGGGGCGTGAGAAGTAAATTGCTGAAGACAGCTGTAAGTAGAGAGGCCTGAAGCATCCTAAATTTCGTTATTACTTTTGCAATGGTTTCTGCATTGCAAATTTAGTTTTGTGCGTAACTTAACAAAGGTGGCTTGCTAAGCAGTGTGGGTACAACTGGACATTTATCAAAGTATTTTAAATGATAACAATCCGAGGGAAAACTATAAAAGTTTCAGATAAGAACATAATGAGACACACAGAGGAAATGGGTCCCAGCTTTACTGAGCTCCAGTCAACTGACCATTTAATGGAAAAGACTTGATTAATTTCCTGCCAATGTTCAATTACCTCTGATAGGTGTCTAATGTAATATAAATAGGCCGGTTGAAGTTGCAGAGATAGGACCTCACTCTTAAAGTTCATATATGTTGGAATCTGTCTCATAACCACCTGTGCATGTTCTGATTCAAAAAATTTTTTAGTCTTTATTTTTGAGAAAGAGAGAGACAGAGAGGGAGAAAAAACAGCATGAATGTGGAGGGGCAGAAAGGGAAGGAAACAGAATCCGAAGCAGGCTTCAGGCTCTGAGCTGTCAGCATAGAGCCTGACATGGGGCTCGAACTCACAAACCACAAGATCCTGGCCTGAGCTGATGTTGGACGCTTAACAGACTGAGCCACACAGGCATCTCTGATTCAAATTGTTTTAATTCAGAGCAGCAGGAGATAAAGTGAAAATGATGACATATTCCCACATGTCAATCCTGAATATTGGAGTGAAGCATCAAATCCCAGGAAATAAAACCTAAAACATTTACAGTGTACTAATATCTCATATAGAAGAGAGACTCATTCCAAAATGAGACCAACTCTGTCCCCAGTCCAGTTGGAGATGGTAAGGGTGTTGTTCTCAGAAGGTTACTTTCATAGAGTCCAAAGGTTAAAAAAAAGAAATCTCATGGGAATACCATCATCTACACTTTAATGCCTGATTTTTGACTCTCTCACTTCCCAGCAAAAAACAAAGCCAGGTGTGCATACACATACAATTTAATAAGAGGAAAAACAAGTGGTTGAATTGATATACTTTTTTGTAATGTTTATTTTGTTTTTGAGAGAGAGACAGAGAGACAGAGCTTAAGCGGGGGAGGGGCACAGAGAGGAGACAAAAGATTGGAAGCAGGCTCCAGGCTCTGAGCTGTCAGCATAGAGCCCAATGAGGGACTGAACTCCCGAACCATGAGATCATGACCTGAGCTGAAGTTGGTGCTTAACCAACTAAGCCAACCAGGTGCCCCTGAATTGATACACTTTAAATGTCACTTTGAGTCAAATGATCCACTACTAACTGAATTCTTCTTACCTCCCTGCTTCAAATAAAACTCATTGTTGGCCTGAATTTACACCAGTTTATTTGTGCAAATATAGTCAAGGTCTAGAAAAGGTGGTTTTACATATAACTTAGTGGCAGAGGGTTGCTTAGTACCTTTAAAATTGTGTGAGGTAGCTTTATGTGTACACTCTTGAGCCGGCATTTATTATATAGAAATTCTTCATTATTTTCAACATTATACATCCGCAATGCCCCCAAATAATGCTACTTGTAACCAAACATGTTCAAGAATCTTACTCTTGTATTTCTTTATGTAGGGAATGTATTTGTGTTCAATTGATTTTAATAAGGTTTCATTAACATACAGTGGAGTTCAAGTAGTGTGTGATGCCGGAAAGAGCATATACTATGTTTTCTTGGAGTTTTTTTTTCCATTTTTTAAAAAATGTTTATTATTTTTGAGAGAGAGCAAGACAGAGAGCAAGCAGGGCAAGAAAGGGACAGGCAGAGAGAGAGGGAGACACAGAATGGGATGCAGGCTCCAGGCTCTGAGCTGTCAGCACAAGCCTGATGTGGGGCTCGAACTCACAGACCGGGAGATCATGACCTGAGCTGAAGTTGGCCGCTTAACTGACTGAGCCACCCAGGCACCCCATGCTTTCTTGGAGTTTTGGCTGAAGTTTCCTCATATCCCCTTTGAATAAACAGTCAAGAGACCTAATCTTTTACAGAGAAAAGTCTTTTCCTATTTACTGTTTGCCATAAATGATTAGGTTACAAAAATGATACATAAATAAAATTTCAAAAGTAACATTTCCTCAATAAATACACTTTTAGTTTTCCATTATATAAACAAGCATTTACAAGATTTATGTTCTACATAAGGAAATACATTCTCTGTCATTTTAGACATTGTCAGAATATTCGGAGATCTTTTGAAATTATAAAACAAATATTTGGGACATAAAATACTCTCTAAATGCTTTAGACTATGATGGGGGGAAAAAGTTAGGTTTCCAAACTTACATTCTCATTATGCAGTAAATCATAAAATATGTTCATGGTTACGTTCTTTTTCCTACAGCATTTCATTGCTATTACACATTGTTCTCCAGGAAAAACAAAAAAGAGGGCTATTACAAGACTTCCATAAATTGGTTCTCTAACGAGATAATTATTTCTCTTGTAAAAATGACTCTAAAAATTGTACCAGTTTCTGTTATCCACATATATATTATCATTAATATTTCATCATAAAACAACTATAATTTCAAAAGTTTTTAATGATCATAAATCAACATAACTATTAAATATTGAAGTATTTAATCACTTCAACTCGAAGCCTTATGTTGGCCTTTTGAGTTGGAGTGAGTGAACACCATTTCATGGGTGTTGTATTGAAGGTTTCCAAGTAAACAGCATTTTCTGTTTCTTTGGGGCCATGGCTTTTATGCAAAATACAAAGTAAAATAGTTTCGGTGCTTAACTCATGTTCCCAATGCAGCCAAAGCCTGATGCAAATGATCTCCTCCAAATTCTCTTGAACAAAGGTTCATTTTCTCCACAAAATGTTTAGTTCTCGGGATCTAGAGCTGTCCCAGAACTGAATCGAGTGTCTTCTTCTCTTTCCACCTCCCTTTTAGAGGTCCCGAGGACAACGGAATGTTCCTGATGGTTTCTGCTCAGCCCCTAGGTCCCCGTGTGGTAGGCATCATGCATGGTCAGGGCTGAGAAGAAACCTTTGACACGTGAAACACGTGGTGTTTGGCACACAGTAGGCAATTGGCAAATGTTAAAACTGAATTAAAATTCAGGTACAGCGCCAAACTTTCAGAAGAGCCTTCTTCCTGGAGAAGTCCTTGTCCGTGTCCTTCTCAGTGACTCAGAAAGGCCTTTTCATGTGTCCTTCCCTCGGTCTTCTAACTGGTCAAGACCTGAGCTCTGTGGCCATATTTCTCACTCAGGTGTAAAGGGCTAACAAGAGTACTATTTCTTATTGGTATCAGAAATAACATCCAAGCCTTGATATCAAAGGATAAAATCTCCAAAAGGGTTTTCTGGGAGCTGTAGGAGACTGACCAAATGTTGTTTCAGGTCATCATATTTCAGGTGGTAGCTTATGGTCAGGAGTGTCTTCTTGGCTATGTCATTAGACAGAGCTTTGGTTATTCATGATCACTGATATTTTTATTTGGTGGTGGGACGTTGGATTCTCTGCACCTTGTTTCACTTAACTGTTTTTGAAACATTAAATTTGGAGAGAAGTCCAACCCCTAGGTTCAAATCCAATTGCACCATCTAGGAATATGGGTTGAGTGTGAGCTGTAACAAATCAATAATGAAAGAAGGGAAGACTTTAGAAGTTATTTTCCGGGGCACCTGGGTGGCTTAGTTGGTTAGGCATCCGACTTTCGCTTAGGTCATGATCTCGCGGTTCATGGGTTCGAGCCCCGCATCGGGCTCTGTGCTGACTATCAGCTCAGAGCCTGGAGCCTATTTCACAGTCTGTGTCTCCCTCTCTCTCTGACCCTCCCCTGCTCACGCTGTCTCTCTCTCTCCTAGAAATAAAAAAATAAAAATAAAAATAAAAGTTATTTCCCTTCCTACTCTAGGAATCGGTGAAATAAAACACCCCAGTCTCATGGAGCTTAAGGTATAAATCACAGTGCCCACTTTCCTCATGGAAGGGAAGGTTCAGCTGAATAAATGATTTCCCACTTAATAACATTAAACTATTAATACTAAATTGATGATACAACATGATTAGTATTAAGTTATTAACTGTTAAATAGCTATTAGTAAAATATTATTTGAGAGTAATAAAAACTGCCTACCACATACCAGGTGCTCTACAAAATTCATTCAATTTTTAGATGAACCACATAACATCAATTCAATTCATATATGAGAAAACCGTATCTCAGAGAGGTTAAATAACTTCCCCAAAGACACACAGCTCGTAAAAAATCAGCTAGAGATCTGTGTTGAAAACCCTGCTTCTGGAAATGACAGGGAGTCCTTGCAGTGCTGGTCGGGGCTCCACTTCATGGATAAAAAGACTGATGTCCAGGGGCATCTCGGTGGCTCAGTCAGTTAAGCATCTACTCTTGATTTCAGCTCAGGTCATGATCTCAGGGTTTGTGAGTTAAGCTCCACATCGAGCTCTACGCTGACAGCTCAGAGCCTGCTTGGGATTTTCTTTCTCCCCTTCTCTCTCTGCCCCCACCCCCTTCATGCTCTCTCTCACTCTCTCTCTCAAAAATAAACAAATAAGCAAAAAAAAAAAAAAAAAAGACTGATGTCCAGGGAAGTCCAGCCAAACTAGCTTAAAAGAAAATCTGGCAGTGCTCAGTAAAAGGTAGAGCGGATTCATCTTCTTGGTGTCACCTTCTCTCTAGTCTTTCATGTATTCTAGTCATTGCTGACTTGTCCATGGGACAAAGTCCCTTGTGTCGCCACTTTGGTGAAATTGGCCCTCCACTTAGAGGCAGAAACTCTGGGATACTTAAAATGTCTTTACAAACTTAAAAGACTTCCGAAAACCAACCCTAACTCAACTTAGTATTTGAAGAGGTACTTTGAAACTCAAGTCTTTGTGGCAAAGGAGGGAAAAATATGTATCCAAAATTTTTGAAATACGGGATTGCTATATTCATTGTTTATAAGCTCATATATTTTGACATGTCTTTAATGGGTTCAAATTCTCTCCAATTCTTTTTCATTTTTTAGAGTTTTGTTTTAAACTTTTAGAGACAGCATGAATGGGGAAGAGGGGCAGAGGGAGAGACAGAGAAGGAAAGAGAGAGACTCTTAAATGGGCTCCACACTCAGCACGGAGTCCTATGGGAAGGTTAATCCCACCACCCTGGGACGCGATGGAGCCGAAATCAACAGTCAGATGCTAAACTGACTGAGCCACCCAGACACCCCAATACTCTTGAATCCTTACAACATTTAGGAGAATTGTTTTATTCTAAAGCCTAGCTAATTCATTTTTTAAATGATGGGTTTAGGTACTTTTTGAGGTTATGGTATTCTATCGTATGCTCATGACCCCAGTGGGTTGTTGATTTGTTGTAAATACCCTCAAACACTTGAAAATTCTTAAGTGTCTTCCAGTAAAGTGGGGGTGGGAGGGTTCCAAGCTGATGACGACGGACTGGGCCACCATCTTTTATTTCACTGTTGCCCGATTTGGGGGGAGGGTATCATGCCTGTTAGGTTAGAGACCTTTCCCTCTAGGGTGTTGGCCGTGAATATCAGCGCTTCATTTCTGATATTCATGCAGAAGTTCTTCAAAGAGCAAGGTAGAGTTCAGCTTTCCAAGTTTGTATATCTCACCTCTTGATCCCCCAGTTACCGGGCTGCTTTGGGGTCTGAAAAAGGAAAATGAGAAGAACAAAGGGGGAGTCACCTAATGGGCCCCAGCAAACGGAGTCTCGCTTTCAGGAAGATCGGGCTGGAAAGACCTTGTTCAATAGTCAACGCGCACGTCCCAGGAGGCGAAAAACAGTACATGTTCTAGAAATATTACTGTTTTTAGGAAGGCGGGCAATCAATTTTCCATTTCAACTACAGGTACGTGTAAAACTAAAACTAATGAAAACGAAAACTTTTGCAGAGAGGCAACTAGCAAGTATTGTTGAAAAACGTTTTTAGTCAGAATTCCAATCGCTCTTTCCTCTTTCCAGTGGCTGTGCCAAACGGCAGGAATAAAGATTCATCTTTCTTTTTCTATAAAGCCCGGGAAGACACATGAAAGAATTTAGAAGCGAATCCCTTAAAGGGACTTCGTGTAGTGGTTTCAATAATTTATACGTACACATACATGTACATCCCGCCGTGTGCACCTCCCCCCCCCCTTTTACTTGTGTGAAAACAGGAGCTACAATAACTGAAATCTATGTCCTCAGACTGTGACATTGCCGGTCTTTCTCCGAGACGCCCAAATACCTGGGGCCCACAAGCTGTCCGCTAGGCCACCGACCCACACCGCTGCTGCCCTCCGCCTCGCCGAGCGCGCTCAAATAAAACTTGTCCGTCTCATTAGCCCGCTTCCGAGCTTGCAAGGGTACAGCTCCCCAGCCACGGAGAAGACACGATGCGCTCCAGGGACCAAGGACCCGAAGCCACAGCCGGGATCCGCTGCTTGTTTTTTTTTTTTTTTTCCCCCTCCAGGGACAGAAGCTACTCCAGCAACCTTGGGGATATTGATTATGCGTTTCTCCTTGAAACGCTCTCTGATTCGTAACCCAGGTGGCGAGAAGCACGGCTCCTGGGTGCTCCGCACCCCCGCGGGCCACCGCACAGCAGGAGGGGTCAGGGAGCGCGGGGGACGTGGGCGGGCGGCTGAAAAGACGCCCCGCGGACACGCCTCCAGTCCGCCGGTCGCAGGTAGCTGTCTTTGTCCGCTCGCCCTTCCGCGGGGGCCGCGCACTCCTGCGTGTGGCCGGCAGGTGGCGCGGTTGCCTCATGATGAGCCGAGTGGGAAAGGCGCTTCCCGCTCTCCGCGGTCGCCCACCCGCTGGGACCCAGGCTCCGGAGAAAATCCCTGTCCTACCCTGGAGGGAGACAGAGGCGGGACGGCCGGGGGGCGAGGGGGGAGGGGAGGGAAGAAGGAGGCTTCAGCGGGAACCGGGGCCCCTTTAAAGGTCCGGAGAAACGCCCCGAGTCGCGTCGGGGGTCGGTGCCCCGGCCGCCCGCTGCGTTACAGCCTCGGTGAGACGCGCAGCCGGGACATCTGGGAACAGCCCAAGGCCCAGTGGGGCCCACGTTCCCCCCAAAGGTCGACAGTGACACCCGCAGGCCGGGGCAGGGGCAGCCGCGAGGGTCTGCGCCCCGTGTGCAGCGCACCGCTGCGCTCCCCCGCGCGGAGAGCCGTGCGGAGCGGCGGCCGGGCGCCGTCGGAGCGCAGAGCTGCGGCCGCGGCGCCAGGCAGCCTCCGATCCCCACCTGCGTGGGCTGCCCGGCAGCAGGCACCCCAGCTCCCGCTTCAAGCCCTCCGCTTCTGCCCCTGCTCCGCGTCCCGGGGCCGGCCCCGCGGGAAACGCGCAGGCGGACTCCCGCAGCTCGGGCCGGGGCTCTCCGGGCGTCCTGCGGCGATGGGACGCGCTGTCCCGGCCGCGATCAGGGCGGCTGGTGAACGCCAGGTGCAGCCGGAGGGCTCCTCTCCTTTGCTCAGAAGTCACCGGTTCCGTCTCTGGAGACGGTGACTGAGTCTGGCCTCCCGCCGGGACCCGCCCGGGACGTTGGGGACCGGTCGGGTCTCTGCTCTCCAGGCAGCTGGGGAGCCAGGGAAGAAAGAAGGCACCGAGCCACACAGTTCCCCCAAAGAGCATTTCATTTGGAGATGCGCCCTAAAGACACACACAGGGCAAGGTAGCAGAGGGTGGCAGAGGCGCCAGCCCGGACGCTCGAGACGCGAACGCTTCGACCCTCAGAAAAGAGCGACAGCGAAGAAGGAGGTCAACTTTATACTTATTTTATTGCAGCAAAAGAACCTTTTCCTTCGTCTCAAACCCCAGTGGCGGGGGGGGGGGGGGGAGAGGGGGTTGCCAATCTTCCTCAGATCCCCCTCCACCTGCCCCACCCCGAGTCAATGCAGTCTTCGAAGCTCCTTCCACTGTCCAGGGGCTGGACACCTGAGGCCACGTCCGGGGATCGCGCCGTCTCCCTAGGGCGGGGGCGGGAACCCGGCAGAGCTGGGGCCCCGAGGCCCCGGGAGACCGCGCGCCCCGCCGAGCCCGGAGGGGGCGGGGCCTCGGGGCGGGCCCTGCTCGGCGGGGCGGGGCCGGACCTCCGCGTCTGCGCCACCATTGGCCGCGGGCCCCGGACTGGCGGGGGCACGTCACGGGCTGGGCCCGCCCCCTTGGCAATGTCTTCAGCCTGCTGCACTCCTAACTTAAGCATTTATTCCACTGGGATAGAAGCGGCAGGAGCGGCGTTGGCACCGGCGAACCATGGCTGGGATTTTCTATTTCGCCCTCTTTTCGTTTCTCTTTGGGATTTGCGACGCTGTCACCGGTTCCAGGGTGTACCCCGCGAATGAAGGTAAGAGCCGGGCGGTCCTTCTGCGGTCTCGGGCGGAGCGGTGCATCTGCGGGCGAACGATCCCCGGGAGCGCGAGGCCGGAGCGTGTGAGGGGATCCTGGTGTGAGCGGCGCACCCCTACTCCGGAGAAGGGGGCCAGAACGAAGGGATCCGCGAGGGGGGTGGCGGGAAGCCGTCGGGCAGCCTGGCCCGGGAGGTGACCGTGCATTCGGCGGAGCTACCCAAGTTTGTAGCGAAAGGACAAAGTTTATCAGCATCCGCCGGCGAGCCGAGCTTCAGGAGCCCCAGGGGATACACGGGAGCTCACGCCAGGGTTTAAAAAAAAAAAGAAGAAAAAGAAAAAGAAAAAAATGGACCTAGCGCTCTTTACCACCATTCCCAACCCAGCCCTGGTCAACGGGGGGGTACGCAAGCCTGGGGCCAAGTGAGCGCTTGGTGCTCCCGGATCCTTGAGAAAGCCTCGGAGCTCAGGTTTCTGCAAAGTTTCCCGAGCCCCGGGCTTCCCAGGACGCGGCTGCGGGGCCTCCGCTGCGCAGCGGTCGTGGCGCCGCTCGCAGGTCGCCAGTGACCTGATTTCTGGAGCGCCGGGCGTCAGACACCTTTCTGCCCGCTGGGCCGCGCGCTCCGGGTGTGCGATCGCTGGCCTAAGGGCGCCCATGCTCTTCAGACAACCCCGCAGACCCGGGGAACCCGCCGGCAAGTTGAACGTGCTAGCTTTCGGGTTTTCCCCCTAGAACTATACACTGGGTTAGTTTGGATGGACTGTGCGGTACCGACTGGACCCGTCTGGGTGCTATTTTCTGCGCATCTCTTCGGACGTGCTGGGAAGAGTGTTATCTGTGTAGGGGAGGTGGATGTGGATCATTCAGCTTCTGATGATCTCAGAAAAAGGCGAATTGAATGTGCGTGTGTCAGTGTGTGTGTCTGCGTGTGTATGCGCGCGCGCACAAATGCGTGTGTGTGGGTGCGCGGGTGCCCGCGTGGACGCGGACGACTGTGTGTGCCTCTGCGCGAGTGCCCTGATTGTGTGCGCCTGTGTTCGGTGCTACTCGTGTTCAGGTCAGCGTGCGTTGAGCCTCGCACCCGCCTCGTCGACTCGTTCACCCCCTGCTGCCTCCCCCATCCGTCTATCCATCCATCCGTCTGTTCATCCGTCCATCTCTCCAGAATCCGTCCACGCGTCCCTGCGCAATTTATTATTTTCCCTGTTCCGAAGGAGGGAGCCAAAAACCAACTTAGCCTTGGCTGGGCAGCCGGTACCCAGGAGCTCGCCAGACGGAGGCTCCCAGAGATTCGCACACCTGCCGGCAGACACTGGAGCAAAGGGGCGCCCTCCCGCCCGGCGCGAGCTCGGTCTCCTCGCTTCTTCCTCCAGGCTCCTGGTGCCATCCTGGTGGCTGAGGCCCCTCGATCCCCACGGCCATTCCTTTTAGTGGAAGCACGGATCTCGCTTTCTCTTGACTACTTCGCACACTTGTTAAGAACGTCCCTCAAGACCTCTCTGGCACCAGACGTAACAGGGATTTTTTTTTCTTTTCTTTTTTCTTTACCTCTTTCTTGCCTTTTATTTTGGAGGCAAAACTTGGGAGCGCTAGACAAAAATGGTGCTGATGGAGCTGTAGGCTGATGCAGAAGGAAGGGGGGTGGTGTCTACACCCACCCCCCCGCCGCTCCTCCCCCTTAAAAATTAATTCATTTTGTTGCTTTTTATTCCCATCACGTTTCCTTTTCTCCCTTTTACCCTCCCTTTCTACTCCCTCCCTTTTTTTGTAAATTGGGTCTTATTGTTCCCTTTGTGTCCCTAATCCACCTTACATAAATCCAAATGGATGTAGCGGGCTTTTCTCTAGGGACCCAGAAGAGGGAATGAGGAGGGGGGCGCAACTCCGGGAGGGAGCGACCCAGGGAGGGCTCTACATTTTAAAATAATTAAGAGACCCTAGGAATTCAGGCTCCTCGGGGAAACCGGGAGAAAGCACCGATTCGAACCCCTTGGACTTGGGGATGAAACGAGGGAAGGTGGGCAGAATTCAGGGGCTTGGCGGTGGAATGGAGAATCAGGGTGCCCAGGAGCAAGGATGAGGGCTCCCTATTCCCACCCCTCCCCCAGCCTAAAGAGCCAGCCTCACTGATCAAATTAATAACCCAGTGGTTCCTTTGAGATGGGCCTTTCGACCCCCAGGCCTGCAGATCTCGGTGGGAAAGGGAATGTGGAGAGGTTAGGAATCCATTGTGTCCTTTCCAATGTCCTCCGTGCCTAGGACAGTTCCAGCCTGGGTGGGGTGTAGCAGCTCGGTGGCTTACCTCCCTCCTTCTCCGCCCCCCATCCTTTCCTGGGGCTCTGACACGCACTCTTAGGTGCCGCAGAAACCCACTAAATCTATTAAGCAGCACTCTTTCACCTCAAATTCAAACCACTGATGTGCTTCTCGGCTGAGAAGTCTTTGGTTGTCCTCCAAAAGACCTGGGGAAGAGAATATTCTAGTGTGTTTGCGTTTTAATTCTACAGGTCTGCTATTTCCCCTCTCTGAAACTTTGATATATATTAAAAAAAGGAGCTGGATATCACTTCCAGGGTCTCTTTATTTGGTGGGGGAGGGGAAAAAGAAATGGTAGAGAGCCTTTTCATGACCCTTTGAGTACTCTCTGTTAGAATTCACTTGTGGCTCTGTCACCATGATAATGAGTTATGTGGTCATCTGAAACTTGCAAAAACAAATAACTCTAGTAGATTACAGACAGAGATGAATGCAGATTTGGCTCTGGAGTGTAACTGCCCTACATAGATATATTTATTCTGTGAATTGTACTTGAGATTCTCTATTCATCCTTTTTAGAAAATGAATCAACCCAGTCCTGGGATGGAATTTTAAATGCTAAGCAAGTTAAATAAATAAGAACGTGCAGATTTAAAGAGGGGAGAAGATCAAGTAAGTAATGATTATTTACATAAGTGAGACCCAGTTTAGGTTTTGATCAGACCGGGATATGTGCACCTCAGTACATATGGAAACGCTCAGGCAAATGGTTTTTGTAGTAGTGGGGGTTTTTTTTTGTTTCGGTTTTTTTTTTTTTTTTGCAATTGGAAATTAATCCATTTTTTCTTTGTTTTCTTGCAGTTACTTTATTGGATTCCAGGTCTGTTCAGGGAGAACTTGGGTGGATAGCGAGCCCTCTGGAAGGAGGGGTAAGTTCCGAGTTGCTCTCTGATCCAAAGGGTAAAAAGGAGTGATTAGCAACTTTCTGAGAGTCCTAATGGCTTGATTCTTGTTGATTGTGGTGAGGGGGTCAGATTTCTGCCATGGCCTATGAAGTGAATTACGCTTTGTGGGAGAAATCCTATACTCCCTTTGGATAGCTCTGTCATGGAAGAAGTAGAAACCAAAAGGGCAGAAAGGGGTTTCAAAATTAGGAGATTGGTGGAGGCATAGACTTCGATGCCTATTTAAAACTAAAATACCCTCAAGAAATACGATCCAGGGACCAAATTAGAATTTGTGCCTATTAATAGGGTGGTCATGAAATCCTGACAGGGTTCATTTTAGAACAATCGTTCTGTTTCCAGATGAAGAAAATGCATAAATAAAGATACCAGGGAGAAAACATTTCTGACTGCACCAGGTACAGGCTTAGATCTATGTGTAAGCAACAGGGCGGGGTGGGGGGATGGGGATGGGGGTGGTCCTTACCTTGCTATCTCCACTGTAAATCAAACTGCAGCTCTCTTGCACACCAAGAGAAAGCCCTATGAACTTGTGCCAGGGGCACAATATATGCAGAAACAAACAAACAAACAAACAAACAAAAACACAAGCTTTTGTATTGTTGTTGCTGAATGTGGAAACTTTAAGTATTTGGAATCTTGAATCTCTGGGAAGGGGGAAGCTAGAAGATAAAGTATAAGAGCGTTCATCACTGTTCATTTCTTCTCAAATTTGCCATCACTGCCTCCTTCTGAAGATTCTGAGACCAGAGTTAGGTCAATGGGCACATCCCCCCCCCGCCCCCCCCCCCCCCCCGCCTCCCCCCCCCCCCCCCCGTCAGAATGAATCAGCTTTGGAAAGAAATCTGTAGAGCATGTAACTCTGGCTTCTGCCAAATTTAAATAATTCTCAAGTCCTTTAAAAATTAAGTAGATCATTCTACTTTTTTATGCTTGATAAACTATGACAGAGTCAGTTGATTAAAAAGAATGGAGGTGAAAGAGGGGAAGTCTTTAGCAGGGGAAAACCCGAAGGCAGGTGCCTCACACCTGTCCACGAATAAACAATAAAGGATTGAAAAAGTAAAGATTCACAGAAACTGTCGTGGTTTCAAAAATAAGGCAAGAAAGTAGGAAGGAAAATGGAGAATTTTAGGCTGCCTTTTTCCAAAAGAGGTCGTGTAATCCACATGAAATAAATCAGAGGTCTCCTTGCCTTCCTGTTTTTCTGCCTGAACTTGACTGCACTTGGTTGGATGTCTGCTGAAAAATTCCAGTCGGCCCTCAAAACCATTTTTTTAAAGGGAGGGAGAGTGATTGGCAGGCCTCTGGCAGTGTAGACAGGCTGTATTCACTGCTGATTGCAGGCAATTTCCCTCGTCCTTTGAATGCGAAGAAAGGTACAGCTTTATCTTGTGAGAGTCAGACTCTTGTTAATCCTATACCCTGGAAAGGTCACTGATTCAGGGAGGCTTTCCCATGCTGGACCAGGAGGATAGCTCTGTAGGTTGAATGTATGAGAACCTACTAGCAAAATAGAGGATGGAAGGTATCAGCACTTTAAAATTTTAATGAGCCTTATTTTTCTTACTGGGCGCTCTCAAGTTTGAAGGGAAAATGCATCGAGTACGATTTTGGACCTGCCTTGTTACACTAAGCATACATGTGATCTGTTTAAAAGCAAGGAATGACATATTCTCAAGTACAGTCTATGGTCTATCTAGTTTCTGGAAAGCTTTTACTGCAACTTAATATGCTGTAGACATCCCACATCCCACGCCCACCCCCAAACTGCTGAAAGAGCACCTGCTCACTTTTCCTAACACAAAACTTCTTTCGGTCATCTTGAAGTCTCTTAAAAGAATACCATGCGTATGTAGCTGATTGCATACAGCCCAGAATTTTTTATGGGCTGAAGGTAGCCTTCTGAATGCAGAATGTAGTTTTTCTCTCTCCTTAAGTATCAGGGGTGTAACATTTTAGATATCATCGTAAGGGGTTAGAAATGACATTTTACTCATGTATAATACAATTAGTCATTCCAAAATGTACAGTAGCCATTGAGAAATCATGTGCCGAATTATAAAGTCTGATTCATCTGCAGATCATGTAATTTAGGAAGACTTTTTCAGGCGTAGAGTGAAGGGATGAATTGGGTTATCTACCAAGTAAGAATGGATTGGCCTTAAAAAGTTCTTTCTACCTAAGATAAAAGCACATTTGCCTCTTTTGGTTATTCTAAAATTTCCATCTATAGTAGATTGGCTTACATCTTTCTTGGCTGGAAACTTGGGATCATGGTTTTGTCAATAAATGTTGTCTTTTATTTGTTGTTATTGTAATTTTTTTGAGAGAAAGGGAAAACTCACTTGACAATCCCAAGAAGTCAAATATGAAACATAGTCAGAAACAACTCTCTGTTCTCTTTTTTCTTCTGTAAGGACAACTAAGTAGAACATAAGAATAATTTAAAGTGATGGCTCCTGATGGCAACATTGTAGCAAAACCCTAATTTCTTGGCAGCGTTCATTTAAAGGAGTGTATTGAGTTTCTGATACTGATGGTAAAACCCAAAACTAAGGCGAGATCTGTCATTGTTCTGGTGAACTGATCAATGTGTTTAGACAATTAAGTTCAGGCTGGAAAATTCACATTTGACCCAAACTCTCCTGAATGAACTCTATGGAGATATCCCTGTGTGCTTTCATTTACATTGATAAATGTGTTTCTCCATATTCCCTTTGTTCTGAGATGAGAAGCATGCTGAGTAGGGTTTTTTGAAGGTGGAGATCTATTTTTGGATTTACATGAATTTCCCCCAAATAAGTAAATTACTGGTGATTTATTGCTTAGCGGATAAAAAGAAATTTTAATCACCACGGGGCACTTATCCCTCCCAGTTCCAACTTTCATAATGGTCGCAGATGAAAGGGATACAGAATTTTATGCAGTGTGGTCCTTCACATAGTAACATTTCTATCCATTAATAGTTTTCCAATGCACAGATGGAAAACCCGTTAAAAGATACATTATGGTTCTACGTACTTCATTGGATTGAATGGAGCTTTAAGTGGAGCTATTATGGAATATGAATTTTTTTAAACTATCTTTTTTCTTCTAATTATATTCATGTGTTAGATACTTAAGCTGATTTATACCAGATCTATATAAATGCATGACTGTAGATATTAGTGAAGAATTGGAGGCTGCCTACTAGCCTGATAGGAGCCCCCAAACAATCTTGCTGCTTTTAGGATTATTTTTCAAAGCTGTGGCAAGAGTGAAATTACTACTCCAGTCACAGTGAGTTCAGACTGTCCCACCAGTAGAATCTTTATGTTAGCAAGTAGATTGCAAAGAAACCCTAAAAGCCTTCTTTAATTTTCTTGGGCTTTCAATCACAGATACCACCTACTATTTTATTTTCCATGTCCATAGAATATTTAGAAGCAAGGCATATGTGTGTTCTTGTTTCCTTATGGGTATATGTTTTAACAATAGGAATGTATATAAAAATAAGAATATACATCATTCACTGAATCCGTTGCTCTGGGAAAAGTGTCTCATTGTTATAAATGACAGCGGATTTGAGAAATCCAACCATAAAGTTTACTCCCTGTCTTCCCAGGATTACCAAAACCAGAAGAGTGAGATTTTCTTTACCCCTTTAAAGAATAGTGACAGTGCCAAAAAAAAAAAAAAAAAAAAAATCGACTGACTTTTTTTTAGGTATTAGAGAGCAAAGTTCTGACAGGAGCACCACTAATTAACTGATAATTGTCTTCCTTTGGCAAGCTCCTTTCTTCCTGCTCTTAATTTGCAGGTCTCTGCTCCGTTGTTGAAACAATACACATACTAGTTTTTCATTTATGAGTAAATTTGAACTGTTGCCACTTGAAATTGTAGCTGTTGTAATAGGTGAATTTGAGGTTGTTAGACCACCAGAAGGAACCGCTGGTGAACTCAGAAGCAATGAATCTACCAATGCCTCTGGATTTTAGGCAAAAGAACGAAGCAACCAGATACACACACCAAAAAACAAAAAATAAAAGAAGTCCTTCCCCAATAAAATGTCCCATCTCCCATAAGATATTTCTTTAGTGAGGGTTGGTGGTCAGTAGTTTTCTATAAGGGTAAAATAGAATTGACATATCACTGTATGATGACGTTTTGTAATTGATACATTTCCTCTGGATCTTTGCAGTGGGAGGAAGTGAGTATAATGGATGAAAAAAATACACCAATCCGAACCTACCAAGTGTGCAACGTGATGGAAGCCAGCCAGAATAACTGGCTACGAACTGATTGGATCACCCGAGAGGGGGCTCAGAGGGTGTACATTGAGATCAAGTTCACCTTGAGAGACTGCAACAGTCTTCCGGGTGGCATGGGGACTTGCAAGGAGACGTTTAACCTGTACTACTATGAATCGGACAATGACAAAGAGCGTTTTATCCGAGAGAGCCAGTTTGCCAAGATTGACACCATTGCGGCCGACGAGAGCTTCACCCAAGTGGACATTGGTGACCGAATCATGAAGCTGAACACCGAGATCCGGGATGTAGGGCCCCTGAGCAAAAAGGGGTTTTATCTGGCTTTTCAGGATGTGGGAGCCTGCATTGCCCTGGTATCGGTCCGCGTGTTCTATAAGAAGTGTCCGCTCACGGTTCGCAATCTGGCCCAGTTTCCAGACACCATCACGGGGGCTGATACGTCTTCCCTGGTGGAAGTTCGAGGCTCTTGTGTCAACAACTCAGAAGAAAAGGATGTGCCAAAAATGTACTGTGGGGCAGATGGTGAATGGCTGGTACCCATTGGCAACTGCCTATGCAATGCTGGGCATGAAGAGCGGAATGGAGAATGCCAAGGTAAGGAGAGCCATATTGTACTTTTCATTAGGGCTTAGTGCACATAATTAAATCAGAGATGAGACTAAATGGAGTAAAGCCAGTAATTAGCAGCCCCTGTGGGATGTGGTGGGACAGAGGGATCTAATGAGTAAGTGCTATAGCTCCAGGTGGCAAGGCTAAGACGTTTCTAATACTGACAAAATAAATGATGCTGTGTAATCAGCAGAAGGCCAAACACATTTGCTAACAGGCACTTAGATCTGAACTGGCTTGATGTGCCCTCTGAAATGTAAATGAATAAGTGGAAGAAACAGACTTGATTGATCCTTACTTAAAGAGGGCAGACACGTTTTCAAACCATAGTTTTCCTGTCTGCAGCCCTGGGAAAATGGCAGACATGGCTAAATATCTCTCGTCGTGAATGTACATACAGTAACAACGTAAATGTGAAGTTAGGATTGCATTCTTGCAATTCCCTTCCACTAATTAAAATCGGGCTGTGTGAAGAAAGTCCAGTTTTTCCTGTCTCATGGGCCAGTGTAGACGAGTGGAGTGGAGTGTAGACAGAACAGAGTGACAGAGTTTCAAGTACACTCTGTTCCACCGAGCACCCATTGATAGGGTCTGCAAGTGACATTAATCTTGATGAAAGACCTCTTGATTTCCCTGAGGAGGTGATAAAGAGCTAGGGAGAGTCTTATTCGATCTGTGTGGTCAGAGGCAATAGTAAATTATGATCCATTTCGGTTATTAAGTTTGTGAAGAAATCTAGACTTTTTTTATCATGTTAATTACTACTTATCCTGTTACCCAGATGATTTTCTTTCTCGAAGTTTAGTGAATGCAATTCATCCTTCCCTCATTTCCCCTTTCGGGGGAGTTTGTAAAGGAGTTTTCTTTGTAGCGGCTTTGTTTCTGAGCAAGGGATGAGAGAAGTTCATATTTATATTCATATTTATACTTAAATTAAAAAAATGAGTTATGACTAGGTTTTTATTTTTGCTTGATGTTTTGTTTTTAGCGGTTATCAATAGTCTGCTGCCGCCAATCTTATTATGGTTACTGCGAAACAGTGTAACTCTGGTCCCTACTATGGAACAGATCCGATTAATCTTTTCTCAGGGGTGACTGTTGAGCTGTAGACTGATTGCCACAAGGTTCATCTGATTTGGTGATTAAAGACCCCAAAATAACTGACTGCCAAACAATTTGTCTGGCATTTCAACCATCTTAATGACAGGGTAGGATTAGCCATGGGACAATCCACTTGACTGACTGGAAATCAACAGTTATAACCTTAAGAAAGTTGCATTTTTGGTAATTTGATGTCATAGGTTATGCATTTTCCCCCTTCATAGTTTATGCTGTTTTAAAGTGCCATTCCTGATTTGCTAGTTATTTCTAGGAGTAGCTGACAAGGAATGTCATAAGTTCATCGTAAATAAAACAAGAAAGGCTGGCTACCTTTTCTGTTGGCCCAGAGTGAAAAGGTAAACTTGTAAATTTGAAAACTTTTAAGTTGGGTGTTAAAGGTGTTTGTTTGTTTGTTTGTTTACAAAGATTAATTTCTTGATCACTGTGTTAGCTCTTGACTTAGCAACTAGTAGATAGGCGGCACCAAATTGAAACCCGGAAATATATTCTGGCATGAGTATTAGAACATATGTGAATGCATTGCTATTGGCATCTAAATTGCAATCATCATAGCCACAACAGTGACATGAACAGGACAATGACATCGCATCACATTTTAGACTAAATTATTCCTCCTTTTTGATTTTTGTAAGACAGGATTTGCACGTCTTCACATGACAAGATTCTTATATCTATTTAAAAGAAAAAAAACCCATTGCCTTCCATTTCCTCCACTGGCATTAGTACATCTCTGTATCTAATGTCATTGATTTTCAATTGTCACGGAGACCAGTAACTCATACATTGCTACCTTGTGAAACTCCTTGACATTTTTACAACCCAAATTAGAAGAAGAAGAGAAAAAGATGGAGGTGGAAGTGAATGTAAAGGCAATTGAACATTTTAGTGGTTTGCTTTATGGAAATAATCTTGGGAATTCAGTTAATCATATGGTTCATGGAAGGGATGGGGCTCCATCTTCTAGGTCCAGTCCATTTCTGAGCAAACTGTTCCTAACACAGGCCAGATATTTAATGGAAGGTTGATTGAGGCCATTTAAAAAAATTTTTTTTAATTTTCTCTTCATTGTTCTCACTCTGGCTACCTGGGTATTTCTTTGCTGCTCATCAAATGATAACCCTTTTAAGAAGACTTTTCAACAAAATCTTGCATGTTGTTTATTCGTCTGTTTTTCATACTACTGAGGACAAATTCCTGATGAATTTAGGGAGGAAGGAAAAACTTGAATTTTCTCCAAGATTCTTCAAATCCAAACTTGAGTGAAACTTTTTCAAGATGACTCAAGACCGGTAAAAATCTTAGCAATAATAAAAATAGTCCTCTCCATCCTTGACGTCATTACTGGGAAGCATCCAGGTAGAGCAGAAAGAACACTGAGACAAAGAAATGTGTCTCAGTGTGGTCACTTGATTGTATGACCTTGAGCATGTTTCTTAAGCCCTCTGGGGTTATTTCTTCATCTATAAAATGGGTTGATAACAAATGTACTTCCCTTGTAGTCTTGCTATGAGGACCGAGTGATGTAGGATTAGTAAAAGTCACTTTTTAGGCCATAAAGCATTAAGCCCATGTTAATGCTAGCAATGTTTTGATTACTTGCTCTTCCCACAGCTGTGGACTTTTAAGGGTGTTGAGTTGAAAGAGTAAAAGAGAAGTTCAATCTCCCAGCCACTCGTGGAAGTCAAGGCTAAAGATAGGAAGGAAGCTGGGCCCTTGCCCTCACAAAGAATAATGTCTGTTTTCACCCTTCGTATTGAAAATGATATTTGGAGGGTGTCATATGCTTTCTCCCCTGTAGGAAAAAGAACTGTCCTTTGAGTAGAGAAAAGTGATTTGAGGGCGGGACAAGAAAGACCAAGCTTGCAAAGAGAGCTTTAGGAGGGATTTAAAGGGGGAACTGGCAAATCTTCAGAACTCTGGCAGCAGGTTCCTCCCCAATTGTCTTTCCAGTGAGCCTACTGTCGCAGGCCGAATAGAGCAGGTGAAAGGTCACCCGCTTCCTCATCCATCTTCCCTGGGGTCCAGGGGGTCAGAGTGAAGATGGATTAAGATCTTACACGTTTGACAAAGGATCCTTGGACAAAACTGGCCAGGGTGGGTGGGGGCCCGGGGTGTGCTGTTGTTTGACTCTAACCCTCGTCATCTGCCTGAGTCCTCAAGGGACGCTGGGGACAGAACGACACTTCCTCTTGGCTTTCTTACCCCCAAGCAGTACATGCTAATGGAGGCGAGGGATGAAGAGCTAGTCAAAAGTGTCAAGAGCAGCAGGGTGATGGCGGTCTTGCCCTCTGAAGCCGCCGCAAGTTCATTCTGCTCTTGAATAACATTTTCTGCAATGACTTGGCTCAGTCTCCTCAGGACAACAAAGAGTAGTAGCCGCTCATCTGTCTTCTCCAGGAGAACGTACCACCGGCTGGAGTCAGCCGTGGTTTGAACTTGCCTAGTGATTGGCTGCAGAGGATCAGTAAGTTCTAGTTTGTCTGGTGACCGGGTCTCCTCAGGCCGTTGGAAGAAGGAAAGGAAAATATGCCTCAGACACCCGCAGAGCCCCACAGGTACCCCCCAGTGAGGAAATGGTCCAGATGTTTTTTTACACCATTGTCTGCATTCCTTCAGAAACATGAAGCAGACAAAGAGAGGAAAAGAGTCTTTATTAACATATTCTTGGCTTAATTAAAAAGCTGAAAAATGAAAGGAAGGTCACAGATTTACTCTTTGTGAAATATTAATAAGCGATATTTTAGAGAGTATATGGACAAATAATACGAATAAAGAGAAGGCATGTTTTTCTGGAGTCACTCTTTTTTTTTTAATAAATTTTATTTATTTCTAGGAGAGAGAGAGAGAGAGACAGCGTGAGCAGGGGAGGGTCAGAGAGAGAGGGAGTCACAGACTCCGAGACAGGCTCCAGGCTCTGAGCTGGCAGTCAGCACAGAGCCTGACGTGGGGCTCGAACCCACGAACCGCGAGATCATGACTAAGTGAAAGTCGGACGCTTAACCGACTAAGCCACCCAGGCGCCCCCTGGAGTCACTCTTAAAGTCAAATAATCACAACTGTGACGAAGTTAAGCTACATGAGAATCAAGCTCTGCTGAAATACATGGTCCTGCTGCTGATTGCTTGGGATCCTATACATCTAGGACCCATATTATATATTATTACTATGTGATGCCTTTGTATCAGCAAACAGTACCTTTAAGAGCTCTTATGAGAAAGAACAAGATAGAAATGCTTTGATGGTCATAACAGAAATATTTCAAATTTGTGCTCTGAAAAGAGGGAGAGAGCTATGTTAAAATAAAAACAAGATGAAGAAGAAGAAGAAACTTCTTTGTTTTCCTCCCATGCTGTAGAAAGACTTTAGGAGAAAGAATACTGGAAAGGAAGCAGTGAAAATGTAGTTCAGAGAGATGTTGCTTCATATCCTTTCCACCTTTGAAAATTTTCTTCCACCCTTGAATCAGGTCTTTAAGAATCAATTGCTTGAATCACATGGCTGCTTTTATCTTCCACTTTGAAGCCTGGCTGTGATCACTGAAAGACGCAATTCTTTATATACAAGAGCAGGATTTAATTACTGTCCTTTTTCTGTTATACTTTTTCTTAAATTTTCCCTTGTTCGTGCGACCAGGGTTCTTTTGTAAGTGTGAAATCGTGGAGTGGTCTCTATTTTGGGTTCACCAAAGCATCACAGAGAAAATTATCTCAGTTAGGGACTTTTGAATATGGTATTTAAGATTTGAGGACTTATTTTAGTCTCACTGAGCTTTCTTGTACCTTTCAGAAATGAATTGAGACATCGCTATTCTGTTAAGACTTGAGTCTTTGGAAAAAAAGACTGTGTAAATGGCTTTTCAGTTACTACTGTGCGGAGCAGAGGTGGGAGAAGTTTGACTTTCTTATCATTGAACTTTACTAATCAGGGTTTTGGGTTTGTTTGGTTTTTTTGTTTTGTCATTTAATTGATGAATCTAACATTAGCAAAGAACTGCAATGCCTCAAACTCTTCAACTTTTTATGAGTTGCCACTCTTTCTAATTTGGCAGGTAGCCTCAATATTGTCTACCTATCTTCAAGTATTTACAAAATTAACAGAAATAGAATCATCCTCTTAATTATCATCTTATTTTTATGATGCTTGACTATCATGGATATTATTTCATGTTAGAGGATATGAATTTTTTTCATCCTTCATGAGTGATAATTAATATTCTGAAGTATGAGTATATTCTACATTATATGTAATTTCTCCCTTATTGATAGATATTTAGGATTTAAGGTTTCCCTGGTAATATTTTTAAACAAACACTTTAATTTGTAAATCAAACATGTACAATTTTGTTTAAAACTTGAGTGGACTACCCTTGCTTTGTTATTTTTCTGGCTCTATCTTGGACAAGTGAATTTGGTAAAACTTTGTTATCATGAGCATGTACGCGGAGAAGTACAGGATGGTATAACCAGACAAGTAACACCAGTAATGAATATGGAACATAGTAGGATCTCATTAAATGTTCACTGAATGAGTGAATAAATAAATAAATAGCTAAGGAAAAGGAACTGTGGCCTGTTTCATATTAAACGCTTAGTTGGTGAACTAATGTTTCATGGAGTCAACAGGATATATCAAAATCTTTGCCTGTGACTAATGTATTAATGAGGTCCTTGTTTATAGTTCCTACTTGAGTTGAGTCTTCTGTTTTCATCATGTTTATGACTCATCTCTATTTATGACTCATCTCTATGCCTGAACATTCACCAATCTCTGCAGCGCATGGGTTACCATAGTTATTGGTATAAAATGGCTAAGACCTGGTTTTGGAGTTTGAGACTTGGGTTTCGTTTTCAGCTGTGCTACTTCATCAGCTGTGTGATTATGGACACTTACTTAACCTCGAGTTCACATGTGCAAATTGGTGGCAGCTCTATGTTGCTTTGTCTGATACACACCCATAGGCATGTATGGAGAAAGGGTTTCATGCAGTGTCTGGAATCAGCAGAAGCTGTTAGCGTTGATTTTGTTGTTAGGTAGAAACAGGTTGACGGTATGGGTTATTTGACCAGTGTCTGTCCAGCAACAAAAGCAATTCATTTAGGTTCCAGAGTAGAAGTAAGTTTGTTGTTGTTTCTCTTTGGTGGGGGGAGGGAGCAATGATGTCACATAAGCAAGGGTAGGAGATGATATGAAATGACGCATCTTGCGTGCTTTGATTAGATCTTCTGTCCCCCCATTACCATACCAGTGCAGTGGTTCTCAGAGTGTGTTCTAACTGGATTCCCGAGGCCCCTTTCTTGTGATCTGCGACGTCAAAATTTTCTTAACTAATACTAAACTATCATTTGCCTTTAGCCTCTTTTTTTGCTTCATGAGTGAAGTTTTCTAGAGGCTTTTCTGTCTATGATAGATACTGAATTGAATACGGAAGCAAATATGAGAATCCAGCTGTCCTCCGTTAAAGCAGACATTAAAGACATTTGCAAAACAAACAAACAAACAAATAAATGTAATGTCACTCATAATTCATTTTGCTTTGGGGAAATATAGTTACTTTTTCATTAACATGCTATCTGCATAAACATGGCTTAAAAACCATTGGGTTTAAAAATTTTTTTTAATGTTTATTTATTCTTTTTTTTCTTTTTAAATGTTTTATTTATTTCTGAGAGAGAGAAAGACCATGTGAGCAGGAGAGGGTCAGAGAGAGGAGACACAGAATCTGAAACAGGCTCCAGGCTCTGAGCTGCCAGCACAGAACCCAGTGCAGGGCTCGAACCCACGAACCATGAGATCATGACCTGAGCCAAAGTCGGACGCTTAACCGACTGAGCCACCCAGGTGCCCCAGTGTTTATTTATTCTTGAGAGAGAGAGAGACAGAGCACGAGTGGAGGAAGGCAGAGAGAGAGGGAGACACAGAATCCCAAACAGGCTCCAGGCTCTGAACTGTCAGCACAGAGCTGGATGTGGGCTCCAACTCACAAACAGTGAGATCATGACCTGAGCTGAAGTCAGAGGTGAACCGACTGAGCCACCCAGGCGCCCCAGTTTTTAGAATGAATTCAGAAATAATTTTAAAGTCCCTCAATTTCAGGGGCGCCTGGGTGGCTCAGTTGGTTGAGCGTCTGACTTCGGCTCAGGTCATGATCTCACAGATGGTGGGCTCGAGCCCCGCGTTGGGCTCTGTGCTGACAGCTCAGATCCTGGATCCTGTTTCAGATTCCTCTCTCTGACCCTCCCCTGCTCTCGCTCTCTCTCTAAGAAATAAATAAAATATTTAAAAAAATTTAAAGTCCCTCAATTTCAATTTCTAATGGTAAATATTGATAGCTTTAAGTCATATAAGCAAGAGGATTTTGGCATCCGCAATATTTATAAAAGTGTAAAGGGGGCATTAGACCATTAGCCTTCAAGCTTCTCTGGCGGGTACGTAAAGCACCCTTCTGTCTTGCTGCAGACACGTGAAAAATTAAAAGGAAGTAAGAAAGTTCTGAAAGCTTCCAGAATCTGGGAGATGAAGGTAGCTTAGAAGAATGGCCTTTTATTCATTCAAGCCTTTAGATGTTTCTATAAACTTAGACAGCAATTTGTAGCTTTTAGCCCTTTAAAGCTGCTTATCTGTGTCCTATAAGGTGGCTCGGCGCTCTTTTAGTTTGATTGTCCTTGTGAGGAGGCACGATTAAAGAAGGCCTCAGCTGGCCCCTGGACCTGGAGAGGCTGGCGGGCATAAAACCTTTCTCATTGTGTGCCTTACAGCTGGTACCTCTGAGCTGTGTTCGGGGAGGAGAGCAGGTGAGGTCACCCCGTTCCATGATCTGACGGGTAATTAATAGTCCCATGACTAAATGGACATTTTATGAATATTCAGGGTCTGTTTCGGCTCCTTGGGAAACAATCCTGTCGGAACCGCTTACAACTCCCTTTGGAGCCAGCGAAGGTTTTGTGGGTGAATGCGGGTCGTCAGCTGTCTGCCCCGGGTTACTTTTCCAGGCCGCGGAGTGTTCATTTGCATTTTCTGTATGAGCCCTCATGCAAAACAGCACACCCATTTCCCCCCTCGCACAAAGGCGGGGAGGCCTCCCTTTGGAAACTGCAGCCGAAATCTCCTTCTGTTTATGCAGAACCTGATGATTTAGACACCATGCAAATGAATTCGGTTTTGATTTGAATGCTTCCAGAGATGGGAGGGGGCGGGGGCAGAGAGTGGCCTGTTTGCACTGGGCTCTTTCTATGTGCCCCACCCCCACCCCCTGTCCCTACCCCCAGTGTGGCTGCTTCTCACTCCCCGGCCCCTTGCCCCCTTGCAAAACAACCCAGGCTCCTGCTGCTCATTTTATTTTGACCCTTGGAAAGTAACCTAGTGTTGGTGAATCCTTTAGCTTGCCTGCGTAGTGACAGCTTTAGCTGGAATCTCACAGTTCTTTCTGAGTGGGAGGAGATGACACAATTCAGATTATGCTAGGAATGTTTAGAAGTGTCCCAACAAAGGGGTGGAAAAAAATTGTAAAGTAAAAAGATAAAATTCTTTGAAAAGGAATTGTCAGATCTCAGGAAGTTCCAGAAATAGGCGTTAGGTCGCTGGTGGGTTGGAATCCATTCATTCCTTCAACAAATAGATACTGAAGGCATATAACTTGCAGACCACCTTTGGTATTTTCATCTGTTTCTACATAGATGAACGAGTACATCAGGCTTTGTACCAAGAGTCACAATTAAAATCCCTTGTCTTCATTTATCTACAATTTGTCGCTGATAACTTTCAATACAACATTTATTGACTATATTCTGTTCTGTATTTCATATGTGCATTCACTTGGGGTCGAATGTCGCCTTTCCAATTCCTGTCTTCCCATCCCTCCCAGTGTCTCCAAAGTGACTTAACCTTTGCTTTATTCTCCTAGGAGATCAATGCAAGCACCCTGCGTATATAAGCCAGCGAACTTCACCCTGCTTGAAAACAACATTATCTTCCGTAGGCTATCATCAGATGCATTCTATAAAGTAGAAGAAGAGCCCTGTGCAGGAAATGTTTTTGAAGTTCAATTAGTTTTGGGTTCAAGCTAATTTCACAGAGCAGAAAACGGGCATAGCCAGACTTCGCAGTGTAATTAAGTGGAGGCAGGGTCAGCTAAAACAACATCGAAATGTGGAAGAACTTTGGTTTAGCTCCACATGGTCTGACAAAGTTTGATGATGCTGCTCAAAGTCCATTTGGGATGGATTATTAGGATTAAAGAACGGCAGAAGGCTCTGTACTCGGTGTGTTCTCTGGTGTCATTAGCAGATGAGAAAATTCAGCTGCTTATCTAGCTCTTGTTTCTAAGGATGGATTTAAACAGACCCACACTTCTCAAAGGTGATCTTACTAACCTCTTCTTAATAAGTTACAGATCTCAAATTGCTCAAAATCCTTAAAATGCCATTTGAAGTAAGTTGATTGATAATTATCATTTCCCCTACGTGTACAGATATTTTCTGCAGCAGTACAAAGCTAAAGTACAGTTTCTTAATTACCCAGATAATCCTGTTTGCTTGTATTTTTAAACTATGAAGTGCTGGGTAATTATTCAATTCTTAATAGAAGGCAAATGGCAATGTAAACAATAATTAGGATGTTAGACAGACTAATGCGCTTCAAAGCAAATTGGATTTTTTTCATACTGTTCAGCATGATGTCCCATAAAGCTAACAATTTAGAAGCAAGACAGAAAAGGTTCCATTTTGTTCATATTTTATGGCGTTATCTCTTCATGGCTTGTTTTTGTGAATAGCAGTTTGCCCCAATGAAGCTGGCTGTGCCCACGCCAAATGTTTCCGTAACAATCGCTTCCCTGCTGTTTGACATTTGGCTGTGTTCTCCCAGGGCTCCAGATTGGTCCTTTGTCTGCTTCAGATCCCAGGGGTCAGAGGTTAACAGAATACTGATTTCCTCCCATAATACCATGGCAGGTAAATATGGGCCAACCTCATGATCAGTTAAGACACAGCTCAGTGAGGAATGCTTTTCTCATGGGCTTTTGTCCTTAAGAACTTCCCTGATTTAAGACGCCAAGTTTCCCAGCTATCATTTTCCATAGCGGATCCTTCATTAGGAGCACCGCCGCCTCTTTCATGTAGCATTGTCCATTGATAACCATTCACAACTCACAATATATCCCTAGAAATACCTGACCTGAAAACTGTGAGCAAATCCTCACGGTTAATGAATTAATTTCACAACCTTCATATGGTAATACTTTGCGATTGTTTCTTGTCATCTTATCTGCGCTGCCTGTTTCACTGATGAAATAATAAACCAATAACAAAGGCTGTAGACAAAGGTACTTTAATGATGGTGCTCTTACTCCCTCTGCCTTTTTCTTGTCTGGCCCTAATGATGTGTCCCCGGTTAGAGGTGTAATTAAACGAACAGTCAATTTTATTTTCCATTTTTATCATTTATGGAGATGTCCAAGCATTCATCAATATAATGTTACTAACGTTTTACATCAGTTTAATTAGATAAGGCCTATTTTTTTTTCTCCCAAGGATTAATGCGGGCTATACAACAGACTACTTCCTAACTGGTTATGATGCACACGCAGGCTTTAGAAGTTTAAAATCTGGTTTAAACTTCCAAACCTTTCGTTACCGTCAGTGAATTTTAGACCACCTTTCCATCTATGATCTATCCCATTTCTAATTGGCCAGCCTCCTTCATGTTGCACTGTGAACTTGAAGCTTGGGTTCATTTGTTTTCAGTTCTAAGTGTTTGAAAAAGACATCTCCAGTTTGAGAAAACTGTTTCCTTTTGAAGTGTCCAGCTTGGCAATGACTGTAGCAGCCCCCAGGCAAATTAGCATGTTAAAAGAATGGATCAATACCTTTCTGGCACCTCCACCCTTCTTACTCTCCTCCAAGGGGGGAAGAGTTTTGAAGAACCCTAGGAGGCCCTTGACAGTTATGCCAGAAGATTTCAAGAGGATTGTTCATTGCCGAGTTGGGAACATTGACAGTTTGATCTAGTGCCCAGACTGATTCTTTGCTGGTCATTTGAAAACGGATGCAGGAGGAACTGACAGCTTCAGGAAAGCTGTAGCAGTTCATGTAATTATGGAGAGGATTAGAAGAAAAGTGTTGGGAGAAATAAGAGATCAATGTAAGGGCACTAGTTGACTGGACCCACCTTTAGCTAGCTGTTGGAGCCCTGCCTTTTGTAACATTTAGCCTGTGTGCAGAGGAGCATTTTATAGGTTTGTTTTCTTTTTTAAGGGTTGTGCAAATCTATGCATATGAAAAAAAAAAGCCACTGGTTTTTGAGAGTGGACTTGCAGGTAATTAACAGCATAATGCTTCCAGTACTTAAGATGCAAAGGTGGCTAATTAACTAATGGGAGAAATTGAGATTTCATTTTCTCTGTTTTCTAAGGAGGTGCCAACAAAGAGGTACAGCCTAAAGTAATATTTGAACAGTCAAGTTTCCGTTTAAGTTTCCGTTTGAGAAGTTTTCTTTAGGAACTACCTCTCTGTATCCTAGACTTTTTGTCTTTGTCTTTCATTTTCGTTTTATTTTATTATTTTATTTGTTTACTTATTTATTTTAACATAGTGTTTTATTAGTTTCAGCTTTACAAGGTAGTAATTCAGCAGTTCTGGATCCTAGGGTTTCAAATTAATGGTAATGCAAGACCACAGTAAACCAATATAAAAGTGTGGTTTTATGTGAAAGGAACTCATGTTGATAGGAAAAAGAGAACGTTATCTTTGCATGAATGAAAAGAAGCCTTAAAAAAAAAGTTTGGAAATACACCAACAGAGAGTCTCAAAGGGTCATACATTTTGGAACTTCTCCACAGGGCAAAAATGGCTACTGTACTTAGCTAAACTAAACCAAGTACATATTTTTTCCTAACCTATACACTGGACTCTGGGACTCTCATTCACAAAATATTGTAGCTATAGCTATTCAGTAATTTTTAAATAGGTACTTGATACGATAAGGAGCTGGCACTACGATTTTAGCAATCATTCTGAAACTTTTTTTTTTTTTAAGTTCATTGTTAGATCTTTCATTTTCTTCTCCTAGGGAAACATAAAGTCATTTCTTTTGCAACTTTAAAAAATAGATGTCCTAAAAAGGAATCCTCCGTGAAGAAAGGATTGTTGACTTCTACTATGGATAATGACTAAAACACATAAACCTATTCAGTTTTTCCAATATTTTCCATTAGGTGTTCTTGCTGGCTATCACTGATCTACAGGAAAGCTATTGATTTTTGTATGTTTATCTTCCATCCAATCTTTTTATTGAACTATCTTGTGAATACTAATAGGTTTTCAGTTAATTCTCCAGAGTTTTCTAGAGAACTAATACTTTTGACTGCATGAAATTACAGGATTTTTTCCTTCTTTCTAAAAATATGACCTCTTATTTCTGAGTTTCCTCTTACAACATTGGTCAGAATTTTCAGGCCATTAATAAATGATAATATAGGTTGTGGATATCTTTATTTTATGCCCAGTTTTAGTGAGCGTAATTTAAGAATGCTATGAGATATTTTTTTAATATCATATTTCCAATTTTGAAACATTTCTCAAAAAGAAGGAATTTTAGATTTTGTTAAATTACTTCAAGTATCACTTTCAGTTATGTGGCTTTTCTGACTTGTATTTATAAGATTAAATACATACAGTTTTTCTGAAAATGATCCATAAATTCTCTTTGGATTTGTGGAGACAAAAATCTATTAGGTGGCAATAAATTTTGATAAACAGTTTTTTTGAATTCTATTTTTTAATTGAAAATGGTAGTAAGGGCCAAAGCTTTGGAATAAGAATTTAATTTCAACCCTAGTTTTTTCACTTACAATGTAATTATGGGCTAGTTACTTTAGTACTTCCATTTTCTCCTCTGTAATATGGGGATAATGATACCTACCCCATGAGAAAACTTAGGATTAAATAATATACATAATGTACAGACCAATGTACATAAGTTTCACTTGGGAAGTGGCATCTATTTAGTGGTAAATAAAATGTGGAAATTTTTTTTATTATTTTATCTTCAGTCTTTAAGAAATATCCAACTGATATTAGCCTACATATTCCCTTTCCTGTTTCTCTTTCTTTTTCCAACTGTATGTCATTCTCTCTCTCTCTCTTATCTTATTCTTTTATTATTGTTATTATTTTGAGTTTTATTTATTTGTTTTGAGAGGAAGAGAGCACAAGCAGGGAAGGGGCAGAGAGAGAGAGAGAGAGAGGGAGAGAGAGAATCCCAAGCAGGCTCCACATTGTTAGCATGGAGCCCAAAGCAGGGCTCAAACTCATGAACCGTGAAATCATGCCTTTAGCTGAAACCAAGAGTCAGATGCTTAACTGACTGAGCCGCCCAGGTGCTCCTCTCTCTTATTTTATTCTTAGCAGGTTTTGGCATGATAGTCAATTCATAAAGTTAATTTTGATAGTTGTCCATTTTTTAGTGGCATCGCAGAAAGTTAGTTACTGTGTGTGAGAATTAGCTTTTCCCTGTGAGTCTGAAAGATTTCACCATTCAATCTGGCTCTCGACTGTGCACTTATGATTTGGGCACTTTTCTGTATATTTGCTAGAATTCGATAAAGAGCGCAACAACCCAGTAAAGGAAGCTGGCTCTGGGACTTTGTTCGACTGCCTTTCAAATCACATGGATGGCTTTTCAACCTAACAGAGTATAGATATGCTCTTTGACTTTGATTTAGGCCTTTCCTAGCCTCCGCTGACTTTAGGAAAAAAGCAAAGATGTCGCATTGCCCTCATCCGTAATTCCACTATCAAGATTTTGTGTTTCTTGTGCAGATCTGAAATGTATCAGGTAAGGTAATGGGATCATTAGATCTGGAATGAATGCCGTGGCATGGTTGAGCCACTCATTCCTCAGGAGCCTGGCTGTTAATGAGAATCTAGTTGAGAAAATATTTAATATCCCATTGGGGAAAGCTGCATGTCACTGCGGGTAAATGTGGATGTAGCCCCCCTCTGCGCTGTGGTGCTTTGCTCCCCTTTTTTATTGAGAGAGAAAGACAGAACACAACATGACAGCTCCACGGTTACGGAAACATCTGGTGCTCCTCCAAGCCACAACTTTGACATAATCATTTGTAAATATTTTATATTGGTTTTGAGGAATGGCAAATTTCATTTTTCATTTAACCAAGCAGACACATTATTTTGTAGGCTACGGCAGGCAGAACGAAGACCAGTGGACAGACAGTGCCTCAGTAGAAGGAAGAACTGTCTAGTATTTTGAACCAGGCAAGAGCGGAGTGCGATGCCTTTGGAGGCAATGAGCTCCACCTCTTGGGACATGTTTACACTGGCTTGGTGACCCCATGGCGTCTAACAAGTTAGAAATTAGTGACCCTGTGTCTCTCCAAAGGGTCACCATTGTCTTCTGGGCAGGACAGTTTTTTTCCTTGAATACTCTGCCAAGCATTGCTGGTCTGTCTGTGCACTCTGGGCAAGCATGTTATAAAGCAGTTAGTATCCCGAGTAGTCCCCAGGCCCGAAATGCTTGTGGCCTCTTCTGTCACTGTGACACGCCAAAACCTCCCCTCATATTTCCAGATACGCTGAGTATGCATACTAACCTCAATTGGAAACTTCTGGACTAGACTATGAGACCTAAGAATCTAAGACAGTAGGACATTTGGTCCCCTGCTTTAAATATTTCCTTTAGGGTAAGTAAGTAACCTAGGTCTAGGATCTTGTAGCAGAAAGATGGAAAAGATTTTCAAAGAATATTTGCTATCAAGCTCTCTGATTTAATTTTTCTTCAATCTAACTGAACACCATAACATCTTAAAATCACTATCTTTTTTCCCCAGGAGGCACCTATTAAAAGAGATGGGGAATGTCTTTTGAAACAAATTACTAACAGTTTATAAAAGTATTCATAATGATGGCCACCAACCAAGTGCTCTACCAGGTTTAATTTATGAAGTCCCCAAACAGCCTTATAAGGCTATTTGTTATTGTTATTAACCCCATTTTACAGCTGGGAAGGCTGAGGCATGGAACGGTGCCTAAGGTCATGTAGACTACCCAAGACGATTTGAAACCAGATAGACTGGCTCTAGCCTCCACCCTTGCCCAACTCTCCACCATACTTTCCCTGCGTAAGGACTGTTAGAAAGAAAGGAAACTGTCCCCAAGTTAACAGTATGAGATCACCTTCTATTCCAACAAGGTAAGAAGAATATTTAAAATGCCTGGGTTATAGACTTACGTAAACAGTGTCCTGTGTTTACTCCCAAGATTTGTCAAACATTCATCTGCCAATGGGTGGCCTTTGTGTTATTCGAATGGCCTTACAAAGAGCAAATTGTGACTTTGCAATGATTAAGGCTGAAGACCTTGTCACAGAGTGTGTTACTGAGCAAATTGTTCTTATTTTGACTCTGTATCACAGCAGAGAGGAAGGTTATATGCATAGACCCAAGTCTACAACAGAGTGTCATCTCTTCCTACCAGGAGGACAGCCCAAGCAAATGAGAGCTTTTTGATTTCTGAAATGCTGTATAATAAACCCAGGGAGATTTACAAGGAAAATCAATCTGAAACGGAGGGTGAACGTTTAATTATATAAATGTTGGGCATGTGCATTTCAGCTGAGTCAGGTAGAGTACTTACTTGCAAATGTGTGCAGGAAAAAAATGGGAATGAAACCATTTGGGAGGCAACACATTTATATAATAAGGAGGAAAGAGAAAAAAGATGAGTGAACAATTGCAAATGGTGGTATAGTAGTCCCCCCCCCCACACCTTATCTTGGATACATTCCAAGACCCCCGATGGGTGCCTGAAACAGCAAATAGTACCAAACCTTGTATATACTATGTGTTTTTCCCTATACATACCTATCTATGAAAAAGTTTAATTTATAAATTAGACTCGGCAAGAGATTAACAGCATAACTAATAATAAAATAGAACAATTATAACAGAATACTGTAATGAAAGTTATGGGAATGTGGTCTGTCTCTCAAAAATCTTAATGCACTGGGGCGCCTGGGTGGCTTAGTCAGTTAAGCGTCTGACTTTTGCTTAGGTCATGATCTCGCGGTTCGTGGGTTCGAGCCCCGCATCGGGCTCTGTGCTGACTGCCAGCTCAGAGCCTGGAGCCTGTTTCAGAGTCTGTGTCTTCCTCTCTCTCTAACCCTCCCCTGTTCACGCTGTCTCTCCCTCTCTCCTAGAAATAAATTAAAAAAAAAAAAATCTTAATGCACCGTACTCACCCTTCGTCAAGTGATGATGTGAGATGATCAAATTCGTATGGGATGAGAGGAAATGAGGCATGTGATGTAGGCGTTGTGATGCAGTGTGAGGCTGCTACTGACCTTCTTATGACAGTCAGAAGGGAAATCATCTGCTTCTGGACTGTGGTTGAGTAGGGCTAACTGAAACCACAGGAAGTGAACCCGGGGTAAGGGGGGCTGCTGTATTTGTCAATTCCTTGGCTCCCAAATCCATTGACCCTTCCCCCACTGTGGTTTCAGTGGAAATGCTCACCTTTCAGCACTTGAAAGCATTTACATCCTGAATTGTTACGGAAGTCACAAAAATTCTTTCTTTCTTTCTTTCTTTCTTTCTTTCTTTCTTTCTTTCTTTCTTTCTTTCTTTCTTCTTTCTTTCTTTCTCTAATTCTCTTTCTTTCTCTATTTCTCTGTTTCTGTCTCTATTTTTTTCTTTTTCTTTCTGTCTCTCTCCCTTCCTTCCTCCCTCACTCCCTTCCTTCCCTTCTCTCTTTCTTTCTCTCTCTCTTTTTAGATTAACCCATTTAGAATCAAGTATTCTGTTGCTTGCAAAGCAGTCCTAATTAATAAAGAAGGTCATTACTTTAGCATGGCAATGACTTTAACCTACAAACTAGTTTTCGCTACACAAACATCACACAAAGAAAACATAATGTGTTTTCTCAGGCTGAGTAGTTGCCCTTCCAGACTCTTTCTTTATAGTCCTTTAAACAGAAACATCTGGGATGGCTCTTTGTCCTCCCTTCTTATCCCGATGGCATGATATACTAGTTTGGGTTCTGTTGCTGAGAAAGACAAAGGGAAACCTCGTTCCATACAGTTGCTTAATTAAATGGGACATCTGTCTTCTTAAGAATGGAGAAGGTTTGAGGCACCTGGGCGGCTCAGTTGGTTAAGCTTATGACTCTTGATTTTGGCTGAGGTCATGATCTTGCCTTTTGTGAGATCCAGCCCCACCTTGGGCTCTGCCCTAAGAGTCCGGAGCCTGCTTGGGATTCTTTCTCTCCCTCTCTTTCTGCCTCTCCCCCCACTCCCTAAAATAATGAAACACTAAAAATAAGGGTGGAGAATGTTCAAGCTGTAAAGACTTTAGGAATCCTGTATTTAGATCACACTTCTCGTTTTCCAGGTGAAGAAACTGAGGCTCACATTAACAAAGTATATAATAGATGAATAAGAACAGGCTCCTGACGTCTGGCATTGTAGAGTCCTGTCTTTTTGTCCTACTAAAGGGGGTATAAAACCCAGAAAAGACGCGGGCAGCCAAGGGGATTCCTCAGTCTAGAGGAAAGATCAAACTTCGTCCTGGGTTGCATTCGTTGGGGTTTCAGCAAACTGTTTCCGCCCCTGCCCCCACATACACACACATAAAGCTGACCTCCTTGGACATACTATTCCTCTCTCTGTCCACATCAGTACATATTGAACTCTCCAGGCTTTCTACGCACTGCTTCCTTCACAAAAGAGTTGACAGTCTAAGGGAGCAGGCAGCTTTGCAAAACCGGTTATAATATTTGATAAGTGAAATAAGCCAGGTGAGGACCTGGAGGAGGGAATGCCGAACATCACTGCAGATGAGGTGTGAAGGAGCATCTTTGGAAGATTAAACAGGTATTGAACAGCAGTGGACTTCAACTGTAAACACTTCTTAAGCATCTGCTGTGCCCAGTCAATGGGAGGCAAAAATGCATATGGCATGAAACCCACTCACGGATGGGGTGGCCAGTGGGTGCAAGGTGTTTTTTTTGAAAGGGAAAATTTTGAGTAACTTCTAAGTTGTGGGCTTGGTCCATCAGTGCATGGTGATTTCATTCCGGGATAGAAAGTCCTGGAGGATGTGGTGACTTTTTAGAAGACTTTTATTTATTTTGAGAGAGAGAAAGAAAGCACAAGTGGCGGGGGGGGGGGGGGGGGGGGGGAGGCAGACAGGGAGGAAGAGGGAGAACCCTGCCAGCTCCAGCCCGACTTGGGGCTAGAACTCACAACAGTGAGATCGTGACCCAAGCCAAAATCAAGAATCGGACGCTTAACTGACTGAGCCACCCAGGCGCCCCAAGGATGCGGTAATGTTCAAGGGCGGGAGGTGTGGTGTGGCAGGGTGAGGAATTAGTTTATACTTGTGAATGTACAAGTGGATGACAGTGCTGGTCCAAGAAAGGACAGTCATATTTTTATTTGCTTTGCAGTTCTGAACTTGACTTTGTAGAAAAAATAACTTTTCAGAGGCTTTTGTTTGATACTCTTTGGGAAATATCTTAGGCTGCTTGGACTGCCACGGGAGAATCAACTGGAAGGCTTAAGCAACAGAAAGGGATTTTCTCACAGCTCTAGAGGCCAGAAGTCCAAGATGAAGGCACCATCAGGGTTGATTTCTGGTGAAGGTTCTCTTCCTGTCTTTAGACAGTTGCCTTTTCTTTGTGTTCTTACATGGCCTTGTGTGTGTGTGTGTGTGTGTGTGTGTGTGTTGAGCAAGAGATTCTCTTAAAGGTTACCAGTCCTGTGGGATTAGGGCCTCGCCCTTATGACCTCATTTAACCTTAATATCTCCCTAAAGGACCTATATCCAAATATAGTCACACCTAAGGTTCGGGCTTCCACATATGAATCCTTAGAGGAGACATTTCATTCCATCACAGGAGATGAAAGATACCTTTCTCCTTGTTCTGTGAGACACATGTGACCACGTGGCAGGCCGTTACAGTGTTTCTGTATCTTGTCTCAGAGTTTATTTTATATACCCATCTGTACCCGGGTGAGTTTCTCCCGAAAACAATGCGGCTTGGTGGCCTAGAACTTGGGCCTTCGTGGCCAGGGTTCTCCTATGATTACAAATCAAGTAATCTCTCCAAGCCCTTGTATTCCTCATCCGTGAAATGGAAATACTATCACTTTGAATTTTGTGGTGTGATTCATAAGCATATACAGTATGTGTTACATTTATTTATACATGTATTATGTCTTTGGTTAAAGATAGTAATTTTTAAAATTTTAGCTGATTGGTACTTCACTAGACGATGACATAGCTTTCTCATTAATTGTATGGTGGCTTTATTATGTGCATAGCTGCCAGGTGTACCATAGAAAATACTACTTAACTGGGGTGTCTAAATACGGTTTTAAGCCATGCTGAAGGGAACTGATGAATCCCAGGTTATCGAGTTCAGGAAAAAAAAAATCACAAGAAATCCACAAGTTGTTTGCAAGAAAAAGTAGTAACATTAGCAAGTAATAATAATAATAAAAAAATTTTTTTAGGGGCGCCTGGGTGGCTTAGTCGGTTAAGCGTCCGACTTTCACTTGGGTCATGATCTCGTGGTTCGTGGGTTCAAGCCCCGCGTCGGGCTCTGTGCTGACTGCCAGCTCAGAGCCTGGAGCCTGTTTCAGTCTGTGACTCCCTCTCTCTCTGACCCTCCCCTGCTCACGCTGTCTCTTTCTCTCTCTCCTAGAAATAAATAAAAATAAATAAATAAATAAAATAAAATAATAAATTTTTTTTAAAGACTGGGAAAATTGTCTATAAAGCCGCCACATAATGAGTCATGCTTTTAGCATTTTACTTCCTATGCTTTCAGACATTTTTTTTGATATCTACAACATCTGATACACACACTAAGATTTATTAATCACATAGCATGACCATAAAATCTTTCCAGATCAATAAAGACGAGTTTTCTCTAGCTTGGACACATGACAGTTTCTTCAGCCAGCCCCTACTTAAGTTGGACAAGTGTTGCTTTCTGTTTGGGGCTTTTAGTAATCTCGCCCTGAATATCATCCCAGCAAAATCTCAAAATAGAGCCTTAATTGTTTTCTCCTAATGGTCGGTTTGAAACACTACAGTTTTAAGGGTTTTGACACCTATTGAGAAAGGCTGAGTTTCGAGATGCCGAGATGCGTGCTTACCTAAGCTTGAAACAAACAATGAGGAATGCGGTACCTCTAGGGACATTATATGTTAATTTCCATGCAAAACTCATTAAGGAAATGAACTCCGAAGTAGAGATAGCTTTACTTATTCTGCTTGCCTGTGAGAAAAATTCTTTTAAGGATTTACCTTCTCAAGGTTTTTTTTTTTTTTTTTTTTGCCAACAAAGCCTTTCTTTTCATGCTAAAAATCAATTACTTCTTCTGCTTGTTTTAAACAAAAGTGGGATTCTTTGGCTAGCTGTGACAGCTGTTGGCCGTTACCGTTTAATGTAAAGGATAACCTTTCATATGAAGGATTATATAGTTTAGTCACCTGATGCAAATTATTGCCTCTAAATCTACTGTAAGTTTTTTTCTCCTCCTTGCTAAGGAGCATCATTGCTCTTAAAAGTCAGAAAAATGCTGTCTTTCAAGAACACAGTGTTAAAGAGAGCTTGATGGGGCTGATTGTCTTTATGTAATCACTTAGACAGTGTTGTCTTACAGTTTTACAGAATGCCTTCAGGGTTTCACCAGCTGGAAAGGAAAATGACTTCCTGGACAGTGTGTGGACTTTAAAATACACATATAGAAACCAGGAGTTCAAATCCCCGTAGGATTGGCCGATTCCCCTTCTTTAGGAGTTAACTGCATTGATTGCTGTGTAATCAATTGTTTCTGTGACCTTAAAATTCATCTTGTTACACTTCAGAGCTTTAACACCTTTGAACTAGGTCATTCGAGAGTCTCTGCTAGCATTTCTGCAGCTATCTCTGGGGACCCACTTTTTCACTAAGGAATATTAATTATCCAGTTCAATGTTGCAGCTTCCCTGTTTTAAAACAAATGAAGCATCTTGCAAGGTTTTTTCTTCCAGTGCATGGACGGAATAGGCAAACTGTTTCATCCTCTTCCTCACCTTCTCCTCATCCTCATGGCTTCCTCTTTCTCAGTGAGTGAATCCTGCACAAGTTGGCCCGAATCTGGAGGAACTTGCCATTTGGAAATAGGGTAGAGTCTCCGGGGACAAAGAAGCCATGAATGCCTTTCTTCGGACCTAACACATTCATTCTGCTTTCTGCAACTAACCTCTTAACAATATGAAATATAAGGCCATATTACTATGTTTTCTATTGAATGAATTAACACATTTTATTCATGAAACTATTACTGTTCGTTGTAGAGCGTTTTGAAAACGCAGAGAAACGTTTTCACACACAAAGTGAGCTTGAAGTCATCTTTGGGAATATCCTGGTACCTGTTCTCTCTGGCTTCTTGCTGGACAGGTCTAAAGGCGGAATGATTTTATTCATCTTACGTGGCGGGGCTTGTCTTTTCTTCTCACCTGGCAATGCAGACCAAGGAAGTGGTTCATCGGTAACCTCAGAATCACCTACTTGCCGGGTAGGGATTCATTTTGCTGTTGTAGACTGCATTCCTGTCTTGCTTGGGGTGAATATTGGCATGGACATGCCTGTGGTGTTACAGCTTCCCACACACTTTATTGGCCCAGAAACTGTAACTACTCCTGTCTCTTTCCAGCTCAGCATTCCAGTCCCCGACTGGGACCAGCACCTTTGGCTGGAATCCCGAAATCCTCTGAATGAGCCTGCCGTTCCCTTCCCCTAGGCTGCTACCACCCTGTTTCTCAATCTCACAGAATCTTACTCTGAATCATCGGGAGCTTGAATGTGGATCGCCTACCTGACTTCCAATACGATACCTTCTTGTCCCCCCCCCCCCGCCCCGCCGCCCCAGTTACTTCTGTCCTCTACCCTCTAGCTCAAAATCCTGAGAGTTTGACCTTGTCCCAAATCTGGTGGACTTAGCTTCCACCAGATTTGGGACACTTATTTGGCTTGAGATGTTTCTATACACCTAGTTCCTCTGGATTCCAGTTACCCCCTATCTCCCTCTGCCTATGTCAGTGCGGTTTCTACAAGCCTGGACAGCGAACCCATCGAAGATAAGCAGTAGGCTCTCTGCCACAGAAAGTGTTTAAGCCGAAACTACAGGGAGGGCTAGTAAGAGGAGCTTCAGCGAGTATCCTTTGCTGGAAAGAAAGACTGGAATAATTAACTCTGGTCCCTTATAATTTTAAGATTATTATAATTCACCAGGACTTGCCCCTCCCACTCACAGATTCAATAAAAACTCACTATTTCCCCCATGCTGTGGTGAGAGGACTAGTTGGTACACCAGGCTTGGTGGCACGTGCGTCGAGTGTAAAATCAAATTCTAAAACGATCAGATCAATACAAAAGAGGGACAAGTAATAAGTTGATCAAAAAGTACCTGTGTGGGTCCGACTTCAGCTCAGGTCATGATCTCACGGTTTGTGGGTTCGAGCCCCGCGTCGGGCTCTGTGCTGACAGCTCAGAGCCTGGAGCCTGTTTCAGATTCTGTGTCTCCCCCTCTCTCTGCCCCTTCCCTGCTCATGCTGTCTCTGTCTCAGAAATAAATAAAGCATTAAAAAAAAAAAAATACCTGTGTGGTAACTTACATTGAGTTGGGCAAATTAGACTACGTGTTAACTTCTGTCAGATGTCAAGACAACTGTGGAAAATGCCTTGATTCACTGGCTACCGGTATCACTAGTTGGATATGAATTTGTTTTGTCTTGCACATAGAAACGTAAGTAATCCCAAGAGCGGCAGCTGGGTGTTTTGCTCTGAATAGAGAGAATTTATTGAACTAATTAAGAAAATTGTCTTGTAAAAATGGACAAGTGCTAATAAATGAAGTCGTATTTGGGCACGATGACCAGTCTCTCCTCTGCTACCTGCTCCCCTCCTCCAAACCTCTCCAGCCTTCATTATATGAGCTGGATATACAATTATTTTTTTTTAAATGTTTTATTTATTTCTAGGAGAGAGAGAGAGACAGCGTGAGCAGGGGAGGGTCAGAGAGAGAGGGAGTCACAGACTGAAACAGGCTCCAGGCTCCGAGCTGGCAGTCAGCACAGAGCCCGACGCGGGGCCCGAACCCACGAACCGCGAGATCATGACCTGAGCGAAAGTCGGACGCTTAACCGACTAAGCCACCCAGGCGCCCCTGGATATACAATTATAATAGGATATATTATAATGTGGCCTTTTAGGGAAAGGTGGTCCGAGTTCTTTCCGAAGTGCTCCTTCACTGCGTCCAGCTGCTGGCCTTCTGTCCGCAGTTCAACCTGCCTACATCCTGCCTGTCCCAGAGGCAGACAGTCTTCAAGGCACGGCCTCCAAGGCAGCACTTTCTTCTCCCTTGGAACTGTATTCGGGAGCACCGAAATACAGCGGTGGGTATTTTGATGACTTTCCCTAATGTAACTTATGTTTCCTGTTGATCCATTCTTACTTTTCAGGGCATGGATTATGACTTAGTAAATGAGCTCGCTACACCTTATTAACTGTTGGACTTCAGGCAAGTCAGTTTCTCTGTGCTTAGTTCACTCATATGTAAAATGTAGATAGAATAATGCCTCCTCGATCAAGGTGTTGTGTGGATCGGACATGGAGATACTTGCAAAGCGCTGAATTGTGCCTGGAACACAGCAGTCACCCCAAAATATATATATATGTGTGTGTCTATATATATATATATTAGCTCTTACTCTTAGTACTATTACTACTACTGGGTTGTTGGGCCCTGTGTTAGGGCCGTGAGCGAGATGAGAAGAGTTTAAGTTGCCTTTTAGTTAAAGTCTTATTTCCCCCTTGAATTGCTCAGGGAACTGTTGCTCAGGAAACAACTGACACAGCCACAAGTGGAGTTCAGTGGTGGAATCTTTGCTCTTCCGGGATAAGTCTATATCCCATTTATCTTTGCGTGCTCTATAGTGCCTGAAACAATGTAGTATGTAAGGTCCAATTTTGTCCAGGCACTCCGTATGTGGTTATTGAAAGGAATGAATAAATACATGTAAAAAGAAAAATGTCACTGTGATTTTGTTTATTTATAAGCAGCCCATTGATTTTTGAAGCACGCTCGTAGCGCGTATCATGCATTTTCCGTAAGAAACCAGTATTTGTCACCATCTTGTTACAATACTGGAGATGTCATAAATCTAAAGAGTGTAATTGAGGCTGAATTTTCTGTGGGTTTATTTACTAGATCAAAGAGTGACTTCAACTTTCAGCACTTATTTTATTTGCCAGCATAAACTCATGGGTTTAGTCAAGTGCCAAGAAAAGAAGTTAATCATCTGAATTATGTGGACTCTGGCAAATCACTCTTTCTTGGGGGGTGGGGGGGAAGCTTTGAGCCTTTATCTCCCTTCAGCAAATCCAACTGATTATAATAGTAAGAATACAACTCTAGTAATTAATCTAATAGCTCCAGGCTGCTAATCATTCCGGAAAAGTGACATTACCCAGAATATGCTGGTTATCCTTATTGCATGTCATTGATATATAATTCAATTGATTTTCACACTTTTTACATTCCAAAATGAAATATAGCTTTTGTCATGTCACTAGATTGGAATTCTTTGACAATGCATTAACATGCCAAAAATAATATTACGCACAAGAATAATGTAGAGATAAATTACAGGTAGAACTGTATCCCTAAGGAGATTTTCATTTGTGTCTTAGAATGGAAGACTTATAACCTTACCGCACATCTATTTCATGCCAGGATGTTTTAGGCTCTTGATGCAATTCAATAAATAACTCAATTTGTGCCTGCTGCACGCCCAGCACTCAGTTTTGCTGAGCACTACGCTTACACAAAAGTCTGCGTGACTCTGGAGTACAGCACGGTTTTTTGTTTTTTGTTTTTTTTTTAAGGGTGAATACAGAGTCGTTCATGCAAATGAATCCTTGAAAGTGGTCACCTTGATGGTTTTATAGAATTGCTACAATGCCGCCACTACTTTGGAACCTTTTTTTGGAACTGCCTTTTTCAAACTGTCTAATGCCTCCTTTTCAAATGTGCTTAGCATCTGACAATTTTGTTCTTTAAGGTGGATTTAATTTTTGGAAATCGAACAATTCATACACAAGGTTGCTGATAAATGAAAAGATCAGGCATGCCGTTTAATTTTGCTTTCTTTTGAATCAAGAATGATGAGCGATTGCAAAGTCACACACTCTTTTCATGAGTAACTTTTAACTTGCTTTGAATGCAGCTTCAAAAGAAGTATATTGGGCAAGTCGGTGGCATCAGTGGAATCAGGACGTGATAGGCCTGCGGCATTCTTGGGTTTATCTGTCAACCACAATGCAGCACGCATGAAGGTGAAGCCTCTTTGGTTCCCTTCCCTTGAATCCTGGGAGCCTAGAGCTGAACCTGGCACACAGTTGCTATTAAATGAATGATGGAGTGAATGAAAGCACGCGTGAATGAATGTTAATGGCAGTTCACAAATGCATGCGAAGGTTCGTGGCATATACTGATTTATCTTTTTTACTTTCTGGCATTAATTCAAATCATCTGTTGGGGCACCTGGGTGGCTCAGTCGGCTAAGCTTTTGACTTCGGCTCCTGTCATGATCTCGCAGTTCGTGGGTTCGAGCCCCGCCTCGGGCTCTGTGCTGACAGCTTAGAGCCTGAAGCCTGCTTGGGATTCTGTGTCTCCCTCTCTGTCTCTGCCTCCTCCACTCATACTTGGTGCCTCTCTGTCTCTCAAAAATAAATAAGCATTAAAAACATGACAAATCACTTGTATGGCAGCCACCGCGTACCTACCTGGTAGAATTGGGTTCTGTGCTAAGCACTTGACTTTCAGTATCTCCTTGTAGCACAACCCGGTGAAGGGGTGGCTGTTACTATCTTCCCATGAATGAAGAAACCAAGACTCAGAGAAGCAGAGCAATTTGCACACAAAGTTGCAGTTAGTAAATGAAGAGTCTGGCAGGGCAGGCCACTAACTGACATCTTTACCAAGATTCTTTGCTTCCTTTCAGTGTTATCTTTGTTTTTCTGATTTGATACTCACATTTCAGTCATTGTAAACTGAGGATACACTAACCCCCTTTCGGAGAAAAGGGAATTAGCCAAAATATGGCTTATAGAGTGATTTTCTAATTTCAGATTTAGTGGAAATTTGGGGAAACAACTTTCAAGAAAATCATAGTTAAGGGTGCCTGGGTGGCTCAGGTGTTTAAGCGTCTGACTTTGGCTCAGGTCATGATCTCTCGGTTTGTGGGTTTGAGCCCTGCCTTGGGCTCTGTGCTGACAGATTGGAGCCTGCGGCTTGCTTCAGATTCTGTGTCTCCCTCTCTCTCTGCCTCTCCCTCCCTCACGCTCTATCTCTGTCTCTCTCTCTCTCTCTTTCAAAAATTAATAAACATTAAAAAAAAAATTAGAGGCACCTGGGTAGCTCAGTCTGGCTGAGCGTCCCAACTTCGGCTCAGGTCATAATCTCACGCGGTGTGAGTTCGAGTTCTGTGTCAGGTTCTGTGCTGACAGCTCAGAGCCTGGAACCTGCTTTGGATTCTGTGTCTCCCTCTCTCTCTGACCCTCCCCAACTGACATTCTGTCTCTCTCTCAAAAATAAATAAACATTAAAAAAATTTTTTTAATTCAAAGAAAAGTCATAGCTTTACTGTAAAGCCTCTTAAGGCAAGTACTCTGATGGTCAGATTTCAATAAAAGAGTAAGCACTTAGAACATTTATTAAAAATAATTTCTCATCTGAAAGTCCAAGCTCCCAGAAGGCCTACAATCTGCTTGGGAAAGAATACTTCAGGGTGGAAGTAAGTTTCTAATTTCTTCTGAAAATAGCCAGTTATCTGATCATGGACACATTCCTTAGCTTTCTCACATCAGTTTCCTCATCAAGAAAATAATTAGCTGGGATAAGTCATCTGCAAAATATTTGTTAGCCCTTAAGTATCCAAATGTGTGAGAGGATAGTAAATCTTGTTTCCCTGGAGATTGGAAAGAACCATCTATGTTGACTGGAGTTATCTGGGAAGGCTTCCAAAAGCAGGAGAGGAGCTTGATAAAATGTGGGTAAATAAAGATGATGGAAGAGGCATGGGCGTCCCTGAGCCGGGAACAGAGCTGTCTCACCCAGAGGCTGAGACTGAATTTGGGGAAGACTTCGAAGGGCAGCAAAGGGGTTTGTTCTCTGGCTCTGATTCATTCCTCAGATACTCATTGATTGCCTGCTATCTTCTGACTATTGAGAGCCATTGATCTTGGAAGAGTCTAGATATTTCATCCAACCAAAGGGAATGTGCCACCGATAGCAAGATTTGTAATGTTTACCAAAATCTTTGTTCTACCACTTTAGGTATGCAGAGGCAGATAAGGAAAGCCTCAGAGTAAAGTTGACTTGAAGGTTATGGCGTCATTTAAACAAAAGGAGAAAATAACAAATCAGCTGTTGCAAAAAAAAAAAAAAGTGTTCTCGATTTGGTACGATTGATGCTTTATTACCTTGTAGATGGGTAGTTTAGTGCACTAAGCAAATGATGATGTTTATTTAGATTTGGAATTTGGAACTGTTCTAGAAGGTCAGCGCATGATTAGTACTTTTCATAGGCATAAGAATGGCATAGTAGTGTGTGGAAGATGATGACTTTCTGGGCTTTCCGAACCCTGATGAATAACCCCAAGGGTTCCCAACATGAATCCTTGTTTCGTACATTAGAATCATTTGGGCTCTTTGCTACAAATACACATTTTGAAGGACACATTCCCAAGAGTTTTGAGTCTATGACCTGAATTTTTAACAAGGTTCTGGGAGGTGGAAGAGTAGAATCTGGACACCACTGTGAGCTGCTCTGCTCCCCACACCAAGACAACTGGTTGACGCGGAGGTGAAAGTGATTTGCTGGTCCCCTTGCTACGTACAGGATTGAAGGGGGGTAATAGTGTTGTGCTCATCGTTTCTCTTTAACTTGGTAAGAATAGAGAGGCCAGTGGCTCTAAGAAAGTGCAGGGCCAGCACCCATCTAAGCCAATCAGGTCAATCCTAGACAGGTAGAAATCAAGTTCCACATATGTTTAGATTGGGTGCTCTGAATAATAGTCTTTCTGGTTTATTAAAAAACAAATAAAAATAAAACTCCTGTAGATGCTTCAGTGAGGAGCGGTTCTGTCTCCTGGAGAAGTGTGAGTGCTTCTTTTCCATGGAGACTTTCTGGAGGGGAGGGGGGTGATCTGAAGTACAGTTCCATAGAAGTAAAAGGCTATTCAGTTGGGTTAGAGGCATAAAATCATTGCAAATGTCCATATGGCCAAATTATTGCAAGTCAACTAAACGGTTATCAACTACATAGTAGAAAAAAGAAGAACCAGTCAAATTATCAACTACTAAGACTTTCAGAGCTAACACGTGGACTAGGGATTTTAGGGAAAATCACAGCTTGCAAGTTGTATGTTCTCTTCTCTCTAAAATATAGGGAAATCCCCTGCCCCCCTCCCCCCACATACTGTTGCCAAACCAGGGAAGAAGGTCATTTCAGGCCATCAGGCACCTGCAAGAGGTAAGTGTGGGAGGCCTTTCCCAGTATGAGAATTTGGAGCTTTTGTAGATAACATGTATCAGAATTTTCTTGAGTTAAGCAAGCATTTGGTTAAAAAGAAAACTTCTGGAGAGCAGGGCTGGATGTAGATTAGCCAAGAAGATCAGTAAATGGAGGTAGAATCAAGGCCAGCATCAGAGCTAGACTGGAGCAGTTCACCAAATCACTTGTGGGTGGCTGGAACACCAATGATTGTTTATTTCTTAGAAGTCTGTTTTATATGAATTCATTCTTTAGTAAACAGGATGCAGTTTATTCTTTTTTTTCTTTTAGCTTTTAAATTTTTTTTAATGTTTAGTTATTTTTGAGAGAGAAAGAGAGAGATACATAGAGAGTGAGAGCAGAGGAGGCGCAGACAGAGAGGGAGACACAGAATCCGAAACAGTCTCCAGGCTCTGAGCAAGATGTCAGCACAGAGCCCGATGCGGGGCTTGAACCCACAAACCGTGAGATCATGACCTGAGCCAAAGTCGGACGCTCAACCGACTGAGCCACCCAGGCGCCCCCAGTTTATTCCCCTCATGGGCCATTCCCAAATCTTCCATTTAGTTATCCTTCTAAAGATATTAGGTAAAATGATCTCTGCTGATATCCTTCAAGGGCAGCATTTGGATTGATATTTGCCGTCGAATCTCTGCTTTCCGGATCAGACAGACTGAATAGTCAGCTGTGGAGAACAGTGCGCGCCTTACTTAGGACCCTTGTGATATGTACATTTTACTTAGGGCTGAGACGCATGCGGTGCCACAGAGGTGTGGGAAAAGGCGGTCCCACCAAGGGGCTTCTGCCCTCACACTTCTGGTGTGACTCTGCTAGCACTTCGACACTGGCTTCCACATTAGCAGAGTCTGGCAGGTGGAACGTAGGAGCCGTGTGGAAGGCTGTTCTCAATTTTCCTAGAGGGGAGATTCTCTCTCCCGCGTCCTATCTCAAAGGCATGTTTTTGACATAGCTGTCCCAAAACTAATTGTCAGGATGCGTTTGAAATCATACTGATTTTTTTTTGGAAGGGACACAGCCCCAGGTACCATCGTTCTTACATATTTTTTGAAACCATAACCTGGAACTCATGCAGTGTTCTGTTCTCTCTGTGTCTGGAAGCTACGTTGACTTCAGAAATCACAGATGGGTGGAGACGAGGGTTTCAGCATTTTTCTCTCAGGAACACACCTTTGAAGGTATGCTCTGAACATAATTTCTTCCTCCCTCAGTCATGATCCCCCTTCGTCATGTGCACATCTGCATCCTTCGCTGAAACATGAGGCGGCAGGGAAAGTCTGGAGATTACCTCCCTTTCCTCATCCCAGCATTAAAGCAAGGAGCCACAAACAGAAAAGGAGTAACCAAGTCAAAAGCAGACCAGACCAGGCTTATGACTTGTGGGAATACATTTTGAGCGAAAAGATGCCAGTTTTTGTAGATGTAGAGGATTGGATCAATAATGGGTTTGTTATAATGCATGCACATTGGGGTTTTTTTAGATATTTTAAAATGTTTTATTTATTTCTGAGAGACAGACAGACAGAGACAGAGACAGAGCGAGTCGGGGAGGGGCAGAGAGAGACACAGAATCTGAAACAGGCTCCAGGATCTGAGCTTGCTGTCAGCACAGAGCCCGATGCAAGGCTCGAACCCACGAATGGTGAGATCATGATCTGAGCCGAAGTCGCATGCTCAACTGACTGAGCCGCCCAGGCGCCCCTGCACGTTGTTGAATGTAACTTTGTCATCGTTTCTATTACAAGGCTGTTGGTGTGGCTCAGAGAAATTTGACAGTTTTGACATGGCTGCTTTGAGTTTTTGCTTCTCCCCTGGAAGCTCAGAAAATGGCTCAGAAATGGTTCCTTGAGCAGGAACTGGAAGTTAATATTCTACCCTTATAATAATAAGGTATTTGGCTAATTCATGCACCTACTTAGCAAATTAAAGTGGCCAGCAACTAGATTGTTAAATCTTAACTGTTCAGTTTTTCTTCTCTTTCAATAGGATAAATAAATAAGATGCTTAGTATATTATAATAAATAATTAAATTTTTTTTTTTTTTTTGGAGAGAGAAAAAACACATATTCGGGGGAGGGGTGGGAGGGAGGGAGAGAGACTGAGAGAGAGAATCCACACTAAGCATGGAGCTGGACTCAGGTCTCTATCTCTAGAGTTTGAGATCCTTAACAATAACCCACGTCTGAGGCTCAACCTACTGAGCCACCCAGGTGCCCCCACAATAGGAGAAATTTAAATATCTTTGTGACAGTTGATCCACGTTTGAAATTTCCTTTGCAAACACCCCAGTGTATTTGCTTTGCCTCAGCCAACCAACTTTCAAAGAGCGCTGGTCACTCCCCTTGAGGAGGGTCAGTGATGCATTTAGAATTTCTTGCCCCCGGCGCATTTTCATTGGGAAATACTGCACGTGGTATTTCTTCACTCATTTCTCCCTTCTTTCAAGCAAACATTTGTGTTTGACGTCTCTGCAAATCAAGCCATGACCTTTACCCAAATTCAAAATTCCGACTGGGTTTGAGTAGCCGTAATGTAAAAAATAAAATAGACACTTAGATAAAATATTTTTGTCCAAAGCTAGAAACACAGGTTGTTGTTTAGTCCAGATTTGGTATAATACAGATAGATGGATATAACTTATCCTATTTATATTACTTTTGTTCTTAAAACAAAAAGCTTTTTGTGCACATCAAAGAAGAAAAAGGGTATCATCCAGAATCAACCCTGAGTTGGAAGGCACAGGACTTATTTGTATAGAAAGTAAATTTGCGTATTTTACCTTTCTATTATGGGTTAGCCTTGAATTAGAGTGTCTTTTTGTTTTTCTGCTTCCATTTGTGATTGCTATGAAATCCCTGTCTGACAAGAGCCAGGACCCCTGTAAAAAGTATAGAATGCAAAAGTTAGTTGAAAGAGGATTTGGAGTCCCAGGCAAGCTGACTCCGAGCTCAAAAAGTACATATGGTTCTGCAGGCAGAAACAAGTCTAATGCTTTGAAGAATGTAAGAAATGATCAGTATTTTGGAGGCATTGAAGTGGTTAATCTATTAATCTATACTAGCGTAATAAATCTGCCTGTGTAAACATTTTCCAACTGGATTTTAGGGTTTAGTTTATTTCAGAGAGAAAGTTTAAAACTGTTTCTAATTTTGCAGTTGCAATGCTAAGCATGGTTAGAAGCGCTGGTTGGACTTTTCTGGTAGTTCTTGCCTGACCTTGCTTTCTCGAGTGATCTTAGAACCTTGATTTGCTGCAGTTGAAGTAGTAGTATTCTTTTCTCTCTTTTTTTTAATGCTTTTTTAAATTGAGGTGTAAGTGATGACATAATAATAGTTTTGGGTATACAACATAATGGTTCGATAGTTGTCTGTATTGCAAAATGATCACCACAATTAGTCCAGTTAACATCTGATTCTCTTCTTTTTTTTTAAATTTTTTTTAATGTTTTACTTATTTCTAGGAGAGAGAGAGAGACAGCGTGAGCAAGGGAGGGTCAGAGAGAGAGGGAGTCAGGCTCAGGCTCTGAGCTGGCAGTCAGCACAGAGCCCGACTCGGGGCTCGAACCTACGAACCGCGAGATCATGACCCACGCGAAAGTCGGACACTTAACCGACTAAGCCACCCAGGCGCCCCCTGATTCTCTTTCTTAACTTGACTCTAGCTGGGTGCACTGGGATAAACCAGTGACTCTAAATTAGCCTTTGTAAATTAATTCCTTTGAGGTGTCAGCTGTGTCCTCAGCGAGGTCCAGCTGGTATTTGAAGGACTTCCAGGGTACCTGGCATTGGGGGGCCGGGGGGCAGTGCTTAAAGAATCAGATTTACTCCCCCATACAGTAGAGTAGTGGAATCGGGGCAGAGAGGAGGATTTGCTGCCTTCTTTTAAAGTTCATTTATTTATTTTGAGAGAGAGAGCTAGTGGGGGAGAGGCAGAGAGAGACTCCCAAGCTCTGCACTGACAGGTATGGGGCTTGAACCCATGAAACATGGGATCATGACCTGAGCCAAGATTCAGACACCTGACCGACTGAGCCACCCAGGCGCCCCAGGACGTGCTGCTTTTTGACAACAAAAGGAACTGCCTTCCTGCAGACCGCAATGTCCTGGGGTTAATTCTTCCCTTCTTGGCTCCACAGGGCTATAGACACACCTGATGGCGCTGGAAAACAGAATTCCCTGTGTCCCGGTCCCAAATCCTACACACCAAGCCATCAGCCCACATATTCAAAGAGTCCTACAGATGTGCAGGGTCCCCATGTCCCCGATACCCCCACAGGGTTCTGCACAGACATGAGTTCGCCACCCAGCATGGTGACCGGCTGCTACTCTGTTCCATTCTAGAATTTGCTCCCTCCTCCCCTCCCCCCCCCCCCCCCCCCAGCTGTGCTCAAATGCTTCTTTAGGTTCGGATGGTAGGGAATGTTAACTGCCGTCTCTTCTGTAATGGATAAGGCTGAACATGAAGGCGGTTGAAAGTAACAGTGTGATCACATCCTTTCTCTTCCTGTTCTGAGGGGTGAGTCAGTCTCTTGGCCTTAATGTTTACACAGATCCTTAATAATAAATAACAGCTGATGGCAACTTGCTGAGGCATGTACAATAAGGAAAGAAATTATATTACGTATTAAAAGAGTTGGGCTTGGTCCCAATTTTTTTTTTTTTTTTTTAAAGAGGAAGAAGAAAAGGAAGGAGGTAGAGAGGACCTTGTGCTAATAACCAGTTGGTCCAACACTGTTCCTTTTTTCAAGCCTAATGAGGTCCCATTCCCACAAGTATTTTGATTTATTACCTGCTCCTTCTGGCCTGTTTGCTTTTGGTGTTTATTATTTTGATATTCAGTTAACATAACACTTGAAATCATTTCACTTTCTGAATCCGTTTTTCTCCATTTTCATGAGTTGGTTTTGTGGTAGATCGGATTTCCTCATATGAAAACAACTCTCACATTAAAACACCTTTTCTGTTTCCAGGGTTTTGTCTTCACGTTGAGGAAAATATACTCGAGGGTTTGTCCAAATGAAGGGGATTGGGGAGGGTGCTTGATTTGGGTCTAAAAGCTCCAAGTAGTGTGTCTACAAACCTTTACAGTTGATCCCACATTCAGCCATGTTACTGCAGAGCTATAAAAAGTTAAAATTTGCTCTAAGACGAGGCTTAAAGACAGCTTGTGATGACCTTGGAGATGAATTTGAATCAGAGATTTGACACCAGGGGTATCTCCAAGCATTAGGTCAAAAAAACCAAAAACCAAAAAACAAACAAAAAAAACCCAGTCTCTGCCAACAAAATAATCAACTCCTTCTCATCCCAGATCCAGACTGTCTTCAAAGTTGTCTTAGAGGATAGGCATTCTCTGTTGGTCCAAGTCAGCGTGTTGAGATGTGGAAAGGATTGCCAGCCCTTAGAGAGGGGGGCGCTGTGTCCCAGAAGTCATGGTTCTGGGTGGACAGAGGGAGCCATCTGGTCAGTTTCCCCTGTGCTCTGTGAAAGGTGGTGGCCGCCTTGACCCCCAGCTCCCATAGCTCCCTCAACCGGGCAAAATTGGCCCTGGGTGGCCACCATCTCTTTCCTTACTTTCTCAAGCGATTCATTTTAGTGTTTTCTTTGCTCATCATTTTTTAGATAATTTTCTCCTGTCAAGCAGTGTAATATCTATTAATTACAGAAAATTTAGAAATCATAAAGTATTGGAGTGTAGTGAACAAAATTACCCATGATCCTATCGCTCAGAACTGCTGTTAGCATATTGTGTATATTCTTGAGATATCTCTTTTTCCTTTCCTTTTTTTTAGGAAATGAATAGAATTTTTATACTCTTTTATTGGTTTGCTTTTTGCTTTTTCTAAAGACAGGGAATGTGAGTAGAGAGGGAAGCAGAGAGAGAACCCCAAGCAGACTCCACATTCAGCACGGAGCCTGAATTGGGGCTCAATCCCTTGACCCTGGGATCATGACCTGAGCCCAAATCAAGAATTGGATGCTCAGCCAACTGGGCCACCCAGGCTCCCCTATACTGTCTGCTTTTAATTTAGTTGAGACTGCATGTTCTTTTATTATTTATTTATTTATTTATGAGAGAGAGAGAACGCATGTGCATGAGTGGGCTGGGGAGAGAGAGTCAAAGGGAGAGAGAGAAAATCTTAAGCAGGCTCCATGCTCAGCATGGCACCCAACGCCAGCTGGATCCCACTTCTCTGGGATTATGACCTGAGCCAAAATCATAAGTCAGACGTTCAACTGACTGAGCCACCCAGGGGTCCCTGAGACTGGGCATTCTAATTTGATTCTCTGTTTATATCGAAGGGCTATATCTGATGGAGGCTAAGAACATACCTTTAGTTGCATGACTACTTGAAAACTATTTTAAATTATGGGATCTAACACATTTGAGGATGGCACAGGAGAGTATAGGAGCAGAAGGCTACAAAAAAAAGGAAGGGTGAGGGGCGCCTGGGTGGCTTAGTCGGTTAAGCGGCCGACTTTCGCTTGGGTCATGATCTCGCGGTTCGTGGGTTCGAGCCCCGCGTCGGGCTCTGTGCTGACTGCCAGCTCAGAGCCTGGAGCCTGTTTCAGTCTGTGACTCCCTCTCTCTCTGACCATCCCCTGCTCACGCTGTCTCTCTCTCTCTCCTCTCCTAGAAATTAAAAAAAAAAAAAAAATTAATAAAAAAAAAAAAAAAGAAAAGGAAGGGTGTGAGAGGTGGCTGCCACCTCACAGGGCTTGAAAATGGTGATACGGGAGCAGCACTGGATTTCTAATCATATCAGGTTCCTGCTTTGCTGGCTGGGCACCCTCGCTGGAGCTCAGTTTCCTAATCCAGGAAATGGGAGCACTCCTACTTTTCTGCATTGTGTTGATGATACAGTTTATCAAATGAGGTACTGTTTATGAAAATGGTCTGTCACTCAGCACTGCAAGAGGCAGATCAATAACATTATAATGAAAAAGGTGTTCGGGCTTGACCTTGCGGGTTCAGGGGGAATGAGGTTAAAGTGAGCAAAGGTGGCTGGAAGCTGCAGATGGGCGGGCAGGTAAAAAAAAAAAAAAAAAAAGATTAATTGTTTGATTATTGTTGTTGTTTGTTAATGAATCCATGCGGTTTACGTGTGCTTTCTGTTAAGGCGGTTATCCCACCTGAAACTGGGATTATTTTATTTGCTCTTGCATGCTGGGTGCTCTTTCTTCTTTAGTCTGTTTATTTTTAACTGGATAGGTACATTCTCCTGTAAAGCTAATATGTTTACTCTCTCACCTAAGGGACTCTTATCAGACATTTACTGCGGATTACAGGCCTCTATATCGGGAATCTTGCTGGATTTACACAAGAGTGAACAAGACAGGCATAGCTCTGTGTTTTAAACAACAGATAAGGTTTTGGAGAAGGGAGGGGAGGAGAAATGGTGAGTCGCTGGGTGGGGATGAGGCCTGGGCAAGATACCTAAACAACTTTAGTACGTGAAAGAATTTCTTTGTCTCTGCTCATGAGCCTCTGAGACTGGAGGAATATTAAAAGGAAGGGTTTGCAGGGCAGCACCGAGAACTCTGAAGTGGGACAGCCTCAGTCTAAACCCTGCCCCACCCACTACTTAGCCAGATGCCAGCAACTCACCTTCACCTTTTTTGTGCTTCCATTTTCTCTTTGGTTAAAAAAAAAAAAAAAAGGTAATAATAATAGTATCTGCCTCATAGGGCTGATGTTGTGGGGGAAATGTAAGCGATTAATCTCAGTGGGACTGGGGCACCTGGGTGGTGCAGTCGGTCAATCGGTGACTCTTGATCTCAGCTCCAGTCATGATCTCACAGGTAATGAGTTCGAGCCCCGAGTACAGCTCTGTGCTGATGGGCGTAGAACCTGCTTGGGATTCTGTCCCTCCTTCTCTCTGCCTCTCCCTCGCTTGTATGTGCATGTATGCACGCTCTCTCTCTCCCTCTCTCTCAAAATAAATAAGTAAACTTAAAAAACCATCTGCAGGACTGATTTTTGCCTACTTTGAGCAGAATCCTTATGAAGGATTTGTGAAGGTGGTCCTGAAAAAGAATAGGCTTCCACGTATTACGACTCAGCAGACCCATGAAGATCTCTTGTTTGGGCTGGGCCCATCACACCTGGCTGTGAATATCTAGGTGGGAATGAGGATGGAGCGTTAGGGCTTCACGTCATGCTACGACCCCTCCATTCCCTGGGGCTGAGTCACTGTTCTAAATCTGGAGATGGTGAAGGGCTGTCCAGGGCACCTTTGGAAGAATAGGTCTATTCATTTCCGCTGCCTCTTTCCAGAGTCTTAGTTTTGTATTTCTTCCTTTCTGTTGCCTTTCTCTTTCTGGTTTCCCCATGAGAGGCTGGGCAGGTGCACATGGACGTTAGTCAGAGACCCTTGTCATTGAGGAGTAAAATATATTTATTAGTAAAAACCCTCTGAACCAAGAGAAATGGGAGATATTGAATTTACTTGACTTCCACGCCATTCTAGTTTATCCTTTTATGTTGTTCTAAGGCAGACTAGTAAACTGGGACTTGAAGACCTCTTCTCAGTTTGAATACACTTGTGAGTGTGTGTGTGTGTGAGTGTGTGTGTATGAATTTTTCTTGACCATGGACCCTGGTCCCTGAACACCTAGAGGAAAGACAGACACTGGGGAGGCATGCTTGTATTTTATGCCCTGGTTCTGGAATTAATACTGCTTTGTTCAAACACTGATTCCAAAACTGAGTAGTCGTGTGCTCTCAACCAGCTGATTAACTCTGCTTGCCTCAGTTTCCTTCATTTAAAATAGAGATAACGTATTTCCTTATTTGTAAGATCCCCTTCAGTATTTATAAGATTAGGTCAAGCACTGAGCTATAACTGTCCAATAAGTATTAGCTGGAATTATTTTTGGAATGTGGTAAATTTCAACTTGCCTCTCACTGGGGCCATTTAACGGGTTGGCACCTCTGCTGAACCTTGTTTTGTCATCGAGAAAATCACATGGGAAAAACAATATCTAATTCAGAGTTGCCAAAAGGATCGCAGCCGATATCCAGCACTAATGGGGACCCGGAGCCTAAAAACACCCGATAGGATTTTTCTTCCTTGTCCACTCCTAGCCTCTTTTCTTGGCAATGTCTTTTCAAGGGAGCTCCAGTTCAAGAGGAAACCGTTCTATGTGGAGGTCATAGGGTTCAGGTTTACCTTTCGTGGGGAGGACCTCAGGGCCACCTAATGGCAGTACATGTTGAGTGCTAGGCCAGGTCCTTTGTGGTCCATTTCCCATTATTCTTTGCATGATGTGCCCATTTCCCGGAAGAGCCACAGCTGAGGGTTAAGTTTCCCACAGCAGCTCCATCATACCATTCCAGCCTGACATCCGGCCGCGTGGTTCTGCTGCCACTGAAGCTGATGGAAGGCGGCCCAGGTGTCACCGTGAGCATCCCCACAGTGGCTGGGACAAATGGAGGTACACAGAAGATATACCCCTTTCTCGGCTCCCGTGTCTTGTTTCGCTGGAAGCTAATTTAGAGAGCATGCAATGACTCGTTTTCCTTCACAACTCTAATCTCCAGACCACGAGTCAGAAAACTAACCTTTTAACTTAATATATACACTGTACACGGAGTCCAATGCCAGTTTGCATCCACCTAAATGGTAAGTTTCACGGGGCTTAATGGACGTCACGGGGGGTGGGGCGGCGGGGAAGGGGGAACTGATGGCTCACAGTCCCTCTGCCCTGGGGCCTTGGTGAAGGCTGTGTTGCTTGACAGATTGGTCTAGTTTACATCATCAATTTTTATCGCCTTCCTTTATGAAATAGAAATTTCTATCATGGGCATGTAATTTGGTGAATATTGAAAATAGTCAGCTCTTTCAGAAGGTTATAAAATTACATATTTATTGATGTAGGGAATTTGCCCTCCTTTTTTTTTTTTTTTTTTTTTTCTTAACCTTTCCCTAGCATTTATCCCAGGTGAATGAGACAAGAGAGAGCACACTTCAGGAAACCTAGAGAGTTAGAAAAATAAGATTGTTATTTTAAAAACGTCATTTTGAATCTCTGACTTGAGCAAACACATACCTTAAATATGAGCATGTTTATTTTAATTTATTGGCAGTGGCCATAAAAGGCGATCTAATCAAATCTGGATTTTTGGAGGCTAATAAAGATCTCTCGTGTGGCAAATAGTTCAGGTTGTAGTAATCAGGATTGACACTTGAGATGTTGCAAGTATTCAGAAGTCTAAGTGCAAATTTCTTTTTTTTTTTAATTTTTTAAAGTTTATTTATTTATTTTGAGAAAGAGAGAGAAGGTGCAGGCAGAGAGAGAGGGAGAGAAAGAATCCCAAGCATGCTCTGCACCATTAGCACAAAGCTGGACGCGGGGCTTGAACCCCCGTGTTGTAAGATCATGACTTGAACTGAAATCAAGAGTCAGACACTTAACTGACAGAGCGACCCAGGCACCCCACCAATTTCTTATATGTTGTGTCTTCTGTCTTAAGTTAAGCCATTACGGTATAAAGTTGATCTTAAGCCATAGAGTTTAAATTGCATGGGTCCACTTATATGTGCAGTTTTTTTGATAAATACAATATAGTACTATAGATATATTTTCTCTTCCTTATGATTTTCTTAAATTTTTTAAAATTTTTAAGCATTTTAAATTTATTTTGGAGAAAGAATGTGTATGCAAGCAGGCAGGTGCCAGAGGGTGAGGGAGAGAGAATCTTAAGCAGACTTCATGCCTGGCGTGGAGCCCAACACGGGGATTGATCCCACGACCCTGGGATCATGACGTGAGCCAAAATCAAGAGTCAGATGCTCAACTGATTCAGCTACCCAGGAGCTCCCCTTATGATTTTCTTAATAACATTTTCTTTTCTCTAGCTTCCTTTATTTTAAGAATACGTAACACATATAACATGTACCATATGTGTTAACTGATCTTTTTGTTATTGGGAAGGCTACCAGTCAACAATGGGATATCAGTAGTTAGGTTTTTTGGGAAAGGGGGAGTGGTGGCGCCCGTAACCACCATGTTGTTCAAGGGTCAACTGTATTTAAAGTTAGTATAGATAATTGAGCATTTGGGAAATTCTGAAAGGTCAGCATGTAGGGCTATACTTCCTTATCCTTTCTAGTTTCCCTTTCCATTTAACACAGGCAATGACAATTGTACTTCCCAGGTAATGTTTGTCCTCATATAAGCCTGGTTATAAGGCTAACTCAGTAGGTCATAATGACTTCTAGACAAACCAGGATTCAGCATGGACTGAGCATTGCCCCGCATTTGCATTCTCAATTTGGCAAGAATACCTGCGAAGATACGGAGGGAGGATAATTTAATATATGACTTGCCTTATTGACTGTACTCTCTAGGTGATCATACTTTCTTTAGTGTCTCAAGGTTTAGTTTGCTTTCTTTTAGCCAGAGTCCTGGCATTGAAGTGCACTTGGGCAGAAGCTGATGGGTTTTATGCTCACCTGTGGATAGTAGAGTACTGGTACTAAGGAGTGAGGGTGGTAACTGGCAGGAAGCAGAACATAGAAATGTCCAGAAGCCTTTGCTCTAGAGCTATTCTCTCTGCCTCTGATCTCCAGTCCACCACAGGGTAAACATTTCACTGCCTTCTACAAGTCAAGCATTGTTTGGACGTCTCATTTTCTTTCAATTGAAATATATCTTATTTTTTATTGCCCCTTCAAAACACTTCTAACCACCTAATATTTTTTACATACTTTTTTTATTGTATGTCTGTCTGTATTATTCTCTTTCCCCATCAATCTGGCAAGGAGTTTTTATTTATTCTTAACTGCATAGAACACTCACTGATACATGCTAGATGTGTGAAAGTATTTGTTGAATTGAGTTAGTTAATCAGTAAATAATAGCTCGTACTTCTTAGAGTTTGACCTCTCAAACTCTAAGTAAAGTAGCAGAAGTGTGCTTATAAACCCCAGTAACTGCTTGCTGTTCGTCTTATTCAGGCTATTAACCAGGTTCTCAAATTCTAGATGGTCAGAGACAGTTTTTTTAAATAATTGTTAGGATTTAATTTTTATTATCACTTTTAATTTATAGCAAGGGCATACTGGTGTATAAGTTTAGACATTAAGAATGAGATTGAACTCTCAGAAGGTAAGATTCCTGAAAATGGAGCACAAATAAATGAAGTGGGGGAGACCCTGATTGGGCCATGTTCTTGGGTGCGTGTTTATTGGGTATGTTTTTATTGGGTTTACTTCCAGTAATCGGAGCTTTATTGTAATAGCAATCTGTTGTCTTTATAGAAATTCTAGATTAGTCTTTGCATAGGGGGTGTTAGCTAACTTTTTGAATCATTGTGATTTATCAGCTGAACCATTCCTGCAATTAAGCCTCCACCTGCTCTCAAAGATTACCAACACCTCTGACCTTGACAATCCCAGTGTCTTCCTAGACCTCATCCTCCTTGAGACGTTACTTGACTGTTTGAAATTCTAATTTTTTCCTCTCTTCATGTTTCCTCCATGATGAATATAGCGTTTAACCTGTGGCATCGGACATTGAAATTCTCAGGTGCTTTGCATGCACAGTGGGTACAACTGATAATGACCATGTCAAGAGCAAATAGGGAGGGTTAAATGAGGTCCCATGTTCAAAGTGCCTGCCCTTGTTTCTAGTGGTGCTCAGTAAATTCTTGTTCCCTTCTTACTCTTTGTTCTCCTGTATGCCGTGCCTTTTTAATGACTTTTTCTCCATTTGCCTTTGAAATCTGGCATTTCTAATTCTTCCCTGAACTTTTTCTGAATCTGCAGCTTTTCCACTCCGTGACTCTTGCGCTCTTCACAGATGTTTTTCAAATCTCTGTCTCCGGTCGTACTGACCTCCACACCTGTCTTTCCAGTTGGTTCCTCACCATCTCAATGCAAACATCTGAGAGTCGGTGACTGCCTAAACGGCTTCATGCCCTTCCTCCCAAACCTGACTCCTCTTCTTCTAGGCCTGGTTATAATGTCTCTACTCCCTCAGGCATGTGGCCTAGAAACCTTAAAGCCAATTTCAATCCCATGTTTTATATATTCTGAAACATCTAACAGAACTGAGGTACTGCTGTTGGTTTGGTGTTGGATAGAACTGTCTTCCTTTCCTCTTTCAAGGGCAAGTTGGAAGTGAAGTTGGCTGCGTGAAGTTAGACCAAGCAATAGCTGCTTGATTGACATTCACAGTAGGAGGTCACCGTCTGAAGGGATGAGAATAGGGAAGGGATTCTTGCAAGATGTCCCGGGGTAACACTGTAGACCGAGCCAAATCTCAGCGTGTGTGGGATAACCAGACTCTCACACTCTCTACTTTTCAAATACCTGCAGATACCATTAGGGCCAGTAAAATGCAAATATATTCTCAAGGGTTATTGAATATGTAGTAACCTTTTTCATTGTATAATATTTCAGATAATGCATACCCAAAGTATGACTCTCAGAATGTTATGATGTCATATTATGAAACATGGATTTCAAGGATGATTGGATTTCTTCCCTTTGTTTGGACACTGACACATAGGGGGGAAAATCAGAGCTTACAGGAACTTTCAAAAATAAGATGTAGGGGAGAGAAATTGAAATTGAAAACCTTGAAGGGTGCCTGGGTGGCTCAGTTAGTTGGGCATCTGACTTCAGCTCAGGTCATGATCTCATCGTTCATGGGTTCGAGCCCGCATCAGGCTCTGTGCTGACAGCTCAGAGCCTGGAGCCTGCTTTGGATTCTGTGTCTCCCTCTCTCTCTGCCCCTCCCCAGTTCATGCTCTGTCTCTCTCTCTCTCAAAAATGAATAATAAACATTAAAAATTTTTTAAATTGAAAACCTTTAAACACTTGAATAGTGAGTTTTGAATTCATACTTCCTGAGATACATCTATTATAGTCAGGATAAGATACTAAGCTGTGAGTGTGTGTGTGGGTGTATGTGTGTGTGATGTGGCTGTGCCTAGGATAAGTCTTATCCTCTGAGTTTATCAGTTGCTTTCTGGATAATAAGGAATAATTAATAATAATCTGGAAATAAATAAATGTGCAAATCAGCATAGAGGTAGAAATGCTGTGTACACAAAAATAAACTTGAATTCTGATTCCTGAAGGTAGTAATGCTTGATAGAAGAGGAGACAGTTGGTTTTAGACTTTGAAAGAAGGTTAAGATTTTCTCTTTTTTTTAATGTTTCATTTACTTCTGAGAGAGAGAGAGACAGCATGAGCAGGGGAGAGTCATAGAGAGAGGGAGAGACAGGATGTGAAGGAGGCTCCAGGCTCTGAGCTAGCTGTCAGCACAGAGCCCGACGCAGGGCTCGAACCCACGAACTGTGAGATCATGACCTAAGCCGAAGTCCGATGCTTAACCAACTGAGCCACCCAGGTGCACCAAGATATTCTTATCTGTAAGTGATTGGGAATGTGTGGACCATTCAATTAAGATCAAACAGTCTGCAGTCTGGTTTGATTGTGTGTAGGATATTTGAGGGACAAATTAGGGCAGGATATTGGGTACTTGGGTTTCTTTACTCTTCTGTTTGAATTTCATGGTATACACAATGGAGTGCATGAGAGATTTTAAACAGACTTCTCACCATGTGCATGACATTATATTTTATTTATTATGTAAAATGAATATTCAAAAATTAGCCTGGAGGTGCCTGGCTAATTGTCAGTTGAGTGTCCGACTCTTGATATCCGCTTAGGTCATGATCTCACGTGAGGTCATCGGTTCAAGCCCCAATGTCAGGCTGTACGCTGACAGTGCAGAACCTGCTTAGGATTCTCTCTCTCCCTCTCTCTCTGCCCCTCCCCATGTTCTCTCTCTTTCTCTCTCTCAAAATAAATAAACTTTTAAAAAAATCCATAAAAGTTAACCTTGGGGCACCTGGGTGGCTCAGTTGGTTAAGTGTACAACTTGGACTCAGGTCATGATCTCACACTTCATGAGTTCGAGCCCCGCGTCGGGCTCTGTGCTGGCAGCATGGAGCCTGGAGCCTGCTTCGGATTCTGTGTTCCTATCTCTCTCTGCCCCTCCCCTGTTCATACTCTGTCTCTCTCAAAAATAAATAAATATTTTTAAAGATTAAAAAAAATTACCCTTAAGCCTAGTTAATGGCTAATAAAGGCAATGGGAGAGGAAACAAAAGAGGTAAGGATAAGACAGAAAACCTGGGAAACTACAGAGGAAGAAAAAGAATCTTCCACGAAATAGAAGCTGCATGGCTGGGACTCTAGATTGCACTGGAGGTGACCTGCTTTTGTTTATTTGGACTGTGAGTTTAAAATGTTCCCTTTGCCTTACATTTGAGAGGTTAATTTGGTGGTTCTCCCGCTACGCACAGGTCTTTCAATGTCCTTTTAGCCATAAAACGTGACAAGGCTCCCTTCCTAAGGGACAGTTGTAGGATTAGCTTTGAGTGGCGGTGCCAGCAGCGGTAACACCACCGGGGACCAGAGCCTCCAGGGTAGGATGCGTTTATAGCTGAACAGAAGAGAGAAGTTCTGTTGGATTAGCCTGAAGAGCTGCAGAAAAGGGAACGAGGTCCCTCCATGTCAACGTCCCTTCCTCTTCTCTGCTTCTCTCCCTCAGTCTTGCTTTGAGCCACCAGCTGTTTTCCACCTCTTAGTGCTCTGGGATTAACATCAGCTCTGCTGCCCATGACTCAAGGTTCAAACATCCTTTTCCAGAAACAATGCCTCACTCACAGTTACGGTGAGAAAACCCGTGTTACCTTTGTGGCCACAGGACGCAGATAATCTTAGTATTCTACCACTCTTAGAGCACAGATCTTGTTTTGTGATTTTCTACCCCTTTGATGCTTTTACAGATTTATTTAAAGCTACATTTATAGACACCCTCGCTGTTATACTGCACTATGGTTTGTTTAAAACATGTGCCTGCTTTGTTAGTAAAGGAACCTTTGCCAAGAGCATTGTGTGTGGGAGAGTGTGACTAACTAGGCAAAGGGACTTATCTCTTATCCTATCTGTCTCGGCTCTCCAGGCTGCCTTTGATATGACTTATTTCTCCCGCCACCAACCCCTCCAGCCTTTACTGCTATCATTCCTCCCTGAGTTATTCATATCTAAATATTTTAGCTCTTCAAAACCAATCTGCTCTCTGGATTCATTTTCTGTTGGATGATCTAAACCACGGCTTTCCCACTTCCCTGAGTGACAGGTATGCACAAACAGAGAGCCTTAAAATCCTGCCTCCTCTCCTCCCCGACCCATTATTAAATATTAGCAGCAGCCCTGCTTGCCTTCTTGTGTTAAGATTGTCTTGTTTCCCTTTGGGCGACTTTCAGCAGAGCCTGTAATGCTGTAAGGCTGTTTGAAAGGAAATCTCAATCCCAGTGGCCAAGAAACACAGAAACAGGAAAGTGAACCCGAAATGATCTTTGTCAAGTCACAGCCAAGAGTTGGGCTGGGCCACCTTGTGCGTCCAAACTTCTAGGGATGGTCATCAAAGTTCAGATGCTAAAGAAATCATTCATTCATCCATTTATTCACTCTATAAACATATACCGTGAGCATTACAAGATACGGTCCTCAATATTAGAGCTTTCATAGTAAACAGGATGGGCATATTGGTTGCTGCTTAAGCTCCAGGGGAAGACGTGTTCTATGGGGGGAAATGGACAGTAAACCTCTAAATACACAGTTCATTTCTTAAATACAGTTGTGGCAAAGGGGGGGGGTGCAGTATCAGGAGGGTCTGTAAGAGTCTGTAGGAGAGAGACTTCCTCATGGCTGGCACATGTGTCAGGGAAGTTTCCTCATTCCTTATAAGCTGGAGATGTGGACCATTTGACAGTCAAGGATAAGGACTGAGCTCTATGACCATAGGGGCAATCAAGAGAAATGGGCATGACTGGTACTGGATTGAATAAATCTACTTTCATTTTTCCGTCTTCCTGGTAACCAGCCAGCTAGTCTCCTAATTAGGTCACAGTCAGTCCTGTGCGGAAACAGGAAAGTGAAGACCTCACTTGCAAAACAACAGCCCACAGCCCACACCACCAGCTACCTAACGTCAACTGGGAACGTAAGAACTTCATCTACCTCTGCTGCTGTTGACAAGGTCTCGTCAGCTGCACTCTTAGCTCCGGATGGAGTCGCGCTCAGGAATCCGGCCCTTAGGCTGGCTGCTGTCAGCGGCTGCTGTCATGTTGTTGCCATCCAGGTGTGGCCCGCTGTAAGTGGTCTGAACCCCGGGCCTGGTTACCAGCTCCGAAAGGCTGTTGTGTTAGCCAATGCAGGAGGCATTCTGTAATTAACAGTGGAAGCGATGGCCCGGTCTGCTCAGGTAGATCTAGACATGACTCATTTTGAAGGACAGAACCAAGGGGAAAATCAAAATTTTTCTCCTTATGTCATTTGTTTGGTATCTTAAGTCTACTGAGAGGAGAGGAGCATCTTGTGACCATGGGGAGAGAAAACTTAGCTCCTGTGTTGCCTACTTGGAACTCAGCTGTTAACCCCAGCTCCACTGCCCCCCCCCCCCCGTCCCCCAGGTGACCATCACCTCTCTCGGTCCCCAGTAACCTCCCTCTGGTCATTCTGCTTCCGTTGGTACTTCCTACCACCTGTGTTCCACCAGTAGTCAAAACGATCTTGTGAGAATTTGTAGCAAATCACATTGCCGTATTGAAAACAACCTTTAAGCTGGCTGCTGAGTTTACATCTTACAACGTGGACCCACTGGACTCTGAGCTTGGTCTCAGCATTCTTCTCGAAGCGTTCCCCAGAGACAGTGCTGTTCTTTCCATTCCTCTGATACACACTCACCACGGGCCATTGCAACTTTCTCTTTTTCCTTGAGTGCTTCTCCATGTAAGTTTTCACATTTGCCGACCTTTTTTTGACTTAGCGCCCAACTCGTTGGTCCGCTGCAAAAGGCGATTCCTAAACACCTGGTCTAAGCCCCTCCCCACCTCACCCTCGGTGTCTTCTGCGTCACACATTTTGTTCTCCTATTAAATGACATCCTGCCACCAGAATGTATACTACTGAAAGCATAGATCTTCTCAGTTCTCCTCCTTAGCCACGCGCGCGTAGTTGATCAACAATGTATGGAGACTGAGTAAACCCTGACACCATAACGAAAAGACATTTCTTTCCTTCATTCTTTTGTTTGACTTTAATAAATGGCGAAAAGTACATAGGAGACACTCAGACATCTCTGCTAAGACAGGTAAAGAGAAAGTTCAATAAAGAGTTTAAAGTTATGGGGCGCCTGGGTGGCTCAGTTGATCAAGCATCTGATTCTTGAGTTTGGCTCAGGTCATGATCTCAGGGTCATGAGATTGAGCCCCATGTCAGCTCCACGCTGAGTGTTGAGCCTGCTTGGGATTTTCTCTTGCTCTCTCCCTGTGCCCCTCTCCCCCATGCTCTCTCTCTAAAAAAAAAAAAAAAAGAAAAAAAAAGGGTTCAATGTTATGAATTTATTGGAGGAAAAGAAGGTTGTTTATATAAGGCAGTAAATTCGTCCCTTGCTCCTGGTCCCTCGGTTGGTAAGTGGCAGAGCTTACATCCTGAGTTCCACGGATGAGCCTTCACTAGTCCCAGAGGGGGAGGAAGGTAAACATTCTGGACCAGTCTGCTGAATGGCATTTGAACCAAACTGTAAATGACTTTAGCATTTATTAAAACATCTTTGGCCATTTCAGAGTCATGGAGTCCGTCCGGTCACAAGAAGAGTATAGAGGTAGGATTTTAGAGATATAAAAAAAGATTTTATAAATGATTTAGTCTGGTGTCCTTAAAAGAAACTGACGCCCAGAGATCTTAAGCTGGTGAATGTGGGGACCGGAATCCGGGTCTGCTGTCCCCAGAGCCTAGCCTCCTGGCAGGCCTGCTGTCTGAATTCACTTCCTGTACTTCCTCATAGGCGTGGAATGGATTCTTGGTTGTGTTTTTGACATACCAAATGTAACCTTGACATAGCCTTGAGGAAGAAAGCTTCATTTTCTTCATGCAGATGATCATCCACCTGCCAAATTTTTTTAATGCCTTCCTCTCACCGCTCCCCCCTCCTCCCCACACCTCCCGGACCGGAGAAGGATTTATGACATCATTGTTCTTTCCGTCTTTTTTTTTTCTCTTCCCTTCAAATCCAAACCTCTTTCAGAATGATTCAGCCTCAGGGCTAGGGGAAAAAAAAGTTTCATATTCTAATAAATAAAATGCAGGTCTTCTCTTGATCACCGCTTTCTAGACACAACAGTGATCTACTTTTGATGGCTGGCTAGAAGGACTTGCTAATGATTTTTCATTACTTCGTGCTATATAGGAAGGAAGAGTGATTAGCAAAGAGATTAAACCATTTTCCTATGCCTAGATAGAGGTCTTGTAAATAGAATCCTAGAAAAAGTTCTCCGTTTCCTATACTGTACATAATCATTTTTGAAGTTTGGTCTAGAAGTTTGTTTTGGATGAGTAAAGGTTTTTGTACATCTGAGATAAGTTTAGTTTATGTTAGTGACAGACACTAGCTTCTTTCATGTTTGATAAGCAGCGTGATTTGTCCTCTGGATCTCTTCAAATGGGTCACCTCTCACTGTCATCGCATCTATGTTTTACAAAGGAAGGGGAGTTCTACTTTTTCTTCCTTCGTGACCCAGCCCTGTGGGAACATGTTCAGCATCATGGTCTGGTTTTTATTTGTATTAATTGTATTAATATCAGTTTTCATCACGATTGCTCATGTTTGATATTTGGGAGGAGACACAGACACACGAGCAGATTACGACTTGGTATTTCCCCTGGCATCCCTCTTTGTGATTTATAATTTATACCTGGGAAAGATTTTCTGACCAAACTGATATTCCTTCCCAACAAAAGATAAACACTCTCGTAAGTCATCAGTGTAAGTCAGATGCACTTGAAAGGGACGAAGAATTCACCTGCAAGCACTTTTGGCATCTTGCTCTTTCCCACGGATCCAGACTGATGACAGAGAAAGCTGAGGCTGCCAAATCACTTTCCACGGGAGCACCTCCCAGAGCCCCTGAGGGTGAGACCAGCCCGACCTGCCCTGACATCTCGAGGATCTAGAGATCTGCCCTTCGTGCTTTGCCACAGGAGATCAAATGAAGGCAAGGATGTGTGTTGTTCTAGGGCTGTGGAGTCCAGATCTGCGAATGTACAGGTACCCCTGCCCCGCTCTTGTCCATGTGGTTCTTTTGGAAGCTCGCCAATAAGCCACGGCGAGGTACTAGGTCATCCGTCAACACAGATGCAGGCGGGCTCTCCGAGGCACACTGTACATTCCTGCTGGCTAGTGAAACTGATTTCTCAGGACACGCGTCTGCTGACCTGACGTCTTCAGAATGCATTAAATAAATCATCAAACCCTCCCCGCCTGCACGCGTGTAACTGAGTCAGTGGGAGAGAATGGGTTGGTTATACACTGTTTTGTACAGTAGCAAAGTCATCGCTGTTATCTCGTGTCTGGTCTGCTGGTTCTTGCTCTCATCTCTCGGATTGCTACTATATTGCACCAAAAACAGACGGTGCAGATTCCCCATAAATTTCACTTGGTCTAGACTAGGACTCTTCTGGGAGCTCCTTGGGAATTTTTATTTTGTTCTCAGACATAAGCAGTGTTGGAATAGTCAAATACATAGAATATTAAATGTTGGCAGGTAGTTCTGTACAATCATTAATCCACTACATGCAATGCCAAAAGCAGATGTTTAACTTGATCATACCCGTGACACATGAATCACTGTCTTTTTATTAGGAGTCCTCAGAATTTCAAAATTCTCTTTTAAAAATTCCCAATCATTTTCAAAAGGTAAACAGCCAAGGGACTCACGATCAAAACCCTCAGCAGAGAATCGTGATGCGTTGCTAATAACTAACGTGGCGGAAGTCAGTCTTTTAAAGCTTTTTTTTTGAGGTCCTCAGGCCCCATCAACATAACAAAAAGGAAGCAGGGGCGCCAAGCAGTTATTACTGCTCAGCGATTCCTGCGGCATAAATCACGATTTGTGACAACCCGGGCTGTAAAGTCGTTTCGGTGACAATGACTAGCAACGCTGCCAGAGTTAATCAAATAATTATTTAACACGTGTTTCTCTTGATCTGGCCCTGCCTTCAGAACATATTTCATTCTTTCCCCATCTTCTTTACCACCTTGACTTTTAAATGGAGCAAATGAGCAAGTATAGGATGTCCGCGGAGTTAATGAGGAAACCACTTCTGCCTCCAGTCGGGCTGTGAGCTCCCTGAAAAGAGAGGCCTTGTCTAAATCAGCCTAATAGGTGCCCGGAGTGCCCACCGCGGTTGGCAGTCACGGTCGTTTTTTAACTTCTGGGGTGACTTCCTGGCTAAACTCTTTAGGGATATTCCACATAGGGGTCACTTACTCTTTCAGATGCCATTTTTCTACTCCATTCCTTCTGCAGGCAGATGGCCTGGGTTAGTTGCATAAGGAAGGACCCCATAACAGTCTGCCGGCACCTCTGCCAGAGAACATTCCTTAAGGTGTGAGGGTGAGCAGTGGTCTGTTCTGTTCCGGGAGGCAACAGCCTCACATTTCTCTCACCTTTTACTTTTTATTTTTTATAAAAGACATTCTTTTTTCTTTTATTTGTGTTTCAGTATTTTCTTTTTACTGTTTATTTATTTTTGAGAGAGAGAGAGAATGACAGCAGGGATGGGGGAGGGGCAGAGAGAGAGGGAGACAGAATCTGAAGGAGGCTCCAGGCTCCGATCTGTCAGCACAGAGCCCAATGTGGGGCTCGAACTCACAGACTCGAGATCATGACCTGAGCCGAAGTCATTTGCTTCACCGACTGAGCCACCCAGGCGCCCTTTCTCTCACCTTTTAGAGCTTATTGTGTGGATATCCACTGTTGTTATTACGTTTGCCGTTATTATGTGAAGGCTTAATAAATGTTTGCTAAAACATGAGTGGCCAAATGAACGAATCAAAGCACGTACCTCCTAGGGGGTAACTTTTTACATGCTAATGCTGTTCACAGGGACTCAGTATTAAATTCCCATGCGGTAGTATTAGGTGGGGAAGGGAAGGACAGCTGTTTCCTTTATTCAGTGCCTTGACCCGGTATTTTGTAATCAGTTGGTATGTAACGAGCCACCAGTCTTTATGGACCCAAATATCAAAGGGTGAAGAAGACAATAGCAACTCATCAAAAACCCTGGCCCTCTCTGAAATGTCACGGGTAATCAAGTTCCGTGTTAATGGCTGCAGATTTGCCTGTCATCAGTCTGAGTGATGTACTGTCCATGGTGAGGATTGATAGGTTATGTGGCAGGACTTACCTAAATCTTTCAAAAGTATTCCCTTCTAGTTTCAGTAATTTATATTCAAATTCAAGGCAGAGATTATGTGTTTTTAAAAACATGATTAAATACTTTCTGCATTTAGCTCATCTTCAAGTATTGTTTTTTCCTGAATTGTATTTCTTTATAGCGTGGTCATTGGTGTTTTTAGGGTCCATGTGTTTCCTTTCTTAATACAAACTTTAACACATTAGAAAAGCCAAGGGACGCCTGAATGGCTCAGTCAGTTGAACACCTGACTTCGGCTCCGGTCACGATCTCGCGGTTCGTGGGTTCGAGCCCTGCCTCGGGCTCTGTGCTGACAGCCCGGAGCCTGGAGCCTCTTTTGGATTCCGTGTCTTTCTCTTTCTCTGCCCCTCCCCTGCTAATGCTCTGTCTCTCAAAAATAAATAAACATTAAAAAAAAAATTTTTTAAAGCCGATAAGCTTACATTTTGTCATAAACTTAAAATATTTTTAAGTCATTCAATTAAGTTCTGCTTAATATACTTGATGTTTTTTCTTCAAATAGAATAGATAAATTGAAAACAAATATCAAATTAGCATTTCTTTAATCTCTAAGTTTACCAAAGAAAGTCCCTGTCATTGATATGTGAAATTTAGGTAAATGCGATAAAGAGAAAAAATACAAAATGTATACAGTTTATCTAAAGATTAGATTGCTTCCCTGAATTCATTGCTTTTCAAGACAATGTTAAATTCCATTATTTTTTTTTTCCACATAGAAAATTTTCAGTGCCCTACGTGGGAGAAGACGAACAAGGCGTAGAGTAAGTGTAGGGAATCTTTATCTAACAAACTACATATTAAAAAAGAAATTATTGTAATTACAGTAATGATCACAAATAGTAATTTGCTGTGCTGCCTTCTATGTTGAAACTGTCTTCCCTTATCAAGCTGAAATAATTTGTTTCTAACAGTGCTCTATCGTGACCCATTACAAATTCATAGTAATTCCATCTTAGAATTGTCATGATTAAACAAAAGTCCTCAACTGCACTGTGATCAAACCTGGTAGCAACCTCTGGGCTTTAGAACAAACAGAATAGATGATGACTTTTTCAAAAATCCCGAAGCCGCCCTTCACTTTATCTATCACTCAAGTGACTTACATCTGTATTTGGAAGCCTGATTGCCTTTGTTGCAGCCCTTAAAAATTCCCCCATGAGGGACAGCCCCAGGCGTACCAGCCAAAAGTTGCAGGTACAGAGATGACAGTCAGGAATCTCCATTCCCATCACTGACTTTACATAATGTGGAGGAGGACTGTGTAGAGTTTCTGACAATGGAATGAGGTCTTGTTAACGTACGGAGTCTACTAATTAATTCCGTGTTTAATTGGACTTTGTCTACTTCGGACCTTCTGTTGTTCAAGTTGACTCCTTCCAAATTCACCAAAAGAGAAATAGCTCCTTACATAATTAGACTGTCTGTTTTCCCGGCAAGCGGGGAAAATAATAAGTTATTTCTCCATTGCATTCTTCTTTTTTGTGTTCAATAATTTTTTATGGAGTTAATTTAAATTGAGCAAGCTTTATGTGAACTTCCTTCCAGAGGATTTACTGCATCTTATGTGAAAACCGTCTACATCTGACATTTTAGAATTACCCACCTATTTATGAGATTATATTGCATTCTGTTCTTGAAAGAGCAACTCAATTTTCAGCATAGATTTTTCGGTCCTTTTTTTTTACCCCCTTTTGTCTGTTTTTATGAAAGCTAGCTCCCAAATCAGAGTGGAAACAATAGAAGGGGATGGAATGGAGAGAATCGGACAGGACTGTGGCTAGCTGGAAGAGATGGTCTGGATCATAAACTTATCAGTGGAAAGAAGAAACCTTGAGCCCCCCCCCCCCCCAGTAATTTATTTCATTCTAAAAATGTGTTTACACATTATTAATAAAAATGGATTTTTTTTTTTTTTTTTTTTTTTGCCTGATACCTATCTTACCTGTGGCCATTAAATAAGCTGCAGATACTATGAACTGGAACCCACTCTAAAGTTTTCTATCTCATGTTAGCAGGGGAAGTGAAACAATTACGAGTAAGTTGTCTTGCAGTGTTTTAGAAATTATATTCAGTACTATGTAAAATACATGGATTATCCATGTCTTCATCTGTTGAAGGCTCACCACATCACACTGCAGCAATAACAAGTCACCCTTTTAATGAGTAGCTCTTACAGGCCAGGCACCAAACTTCACCCCTATCTGTTGTCTCATTTCATCATTACATCAGCCCCGCAGAGGGAAAAGTTGAAGTCCGAGTAGTTAAAGTTTGTTCTAGTTCACACATCAAATAAATGGCAAGACTAAGAAGCAAATACAGGTCTAGATGACTCTGGACCGAACTGTGGGCCTTTCACATTCTGTCCCCTGCTGTAAAGCTATTACACGGTCTCAAAGGAAGTCAGACCGTGAGTATAAATGTTCAATAAAAAAGTAACTAGTGATTTGTTTCTGCTGTACTTTTTGCCTTTGTCATTCTTTACTTTTACTTACAATCTTTTTGTTGATGATTATGAATGATCTCTGGCCCAAATATCTTAACTTTCTGAAACAGATATCCAGTCTATTCCTTTATACATGTGATTAAGATAACCAAAATGAAATATTTTCATTTTATCTGAAACTTTCCGTTTTCACCATCTCCCCTAAAGCCCTTTCAAAATAATATCCTGGGGGCACTGAAGACCCAGAGACACCAAAATCAGGTTAGAGCTTTTATGACAGTTTCGTACAGCTTTTATATATTATTCGGCTGTTTAGTAGAGGCCTGTACTTGGGCATGAATGGGATGGACTCGATTCCCTGGGCTTTCAGGACCAGAGCGACTGTCGTTCAGAAAATATTTTCTCCGGCGTATATAAAAAAACCTCTATAAAATAATTGTTTCATTATTTCATCATTTAAAAAAAACAACACTTGGTTTTACCATCCTAAATGTAATATCCAGATAACAGAAGAGTCTTCTGAAATCAAATAAACAAGAATTAATAGTTTTGAAGCACAGTGTCGAAAGAAACAGGGTCAATTCCTAGTACTGATATCAGAGGACAACTACTTATTTGAGATAGTGCTAGTTTAGTTAATCCATTTTGGATTAACCCATTTTTTTTTTAAGATTTTTAAAAACGTTTAAGTAATCGCCACACTCAGCGTGGGCTGGAATCACCACCCTGAGATCAGGAGTTGCATGCTCTGCTGACTGAGCCAGCCAGGTGTGCTGGATTAATCCATTTTTATGAAAACATTCTACAACAGGGTCTGTTCTATAATGTTGGGGTTTATTACAAAGTGCAATTATACTGGTTTGAAGAATAATTTTGATTTCATAAGGAAGTCTTTCCTTTAAATTTCAAACAATTTCACATTTCTGGCATATTCTCTCCCATCGCCAAAAACAATTACTCTCCCCCTGACAATAATTAGGCCCAGTTGTCCTTCCCGGCAGCATTCAGGTCCTGGAAAAAGGATGCGATGGTGTTACCTAATTTGAGACGAATGGTCCTTAGATGCTGTGACTTAGAGACGGGTCTGTGTACCGTTGGGCAGTGGTTCTCAGAGTGTGGCACCTGGACCAGTCGCGTTGTCATCAACCTGGAAATTTGTGAGAAACCCAAATTCTCAGGCCCCATCAGACCATCCAAAACTTGGACCGGAGTCCAGCAATTGATCTTTATACGAGTCCTGCAAATCATTCTGATGGATGTTAAAGCCTGACATCCAGTGACTGCTCCCGGGAACAGAAGCTCAGCATCCTCACCAACTTGGGGCTATCGTAGCTTTAGTTGTTCCATGATTTTAGTGGCACAAAAGAGCAAAAGTAAGTGTCATTCTTTTATTGTCTACAGGAAAACAGTTTGAGCTCAGGATTTCCAGGAAATAAAACCTTAAAACAATACAAAGTTAAAATCAATCATAATGTGTAATTGCAAAACTTTATAGCATCTAAGTGATATTGTCCCCCAAATCAAATTAGACAGCCTTCAACCAAGAAAATTATTTCAAAAGTGGATTTTACTGAGTCGAGCCAGTCTTCCAGTAAGATGGTTGATGGAAACTTTTGTCTTCTGCAACAATGGTAAGATAGGGTTTTTTTTTTTTAAATTAAGCTTCAGCGTTCAAAACTAAGGGAGGCCCTACAGAGTAACAAGACTACAGAAATTTGGATTCCAGACTTAGTCATGGAATGCTCTAGAAGAAACTACCAACTAGTCATTCATCTTGAAAATGAGTGTGTTGGACTAGATCAAGTGTCAGCAAAGTAGGGCCCTCAGGCCTGCCACCTGTTTTCGTATGGTCTGAGAGCTAAGGATGTTTTTTAGAGATGGCATTTGCAATCAATTTGATAATAGGGAATACTGTCTTTGAAACCTAAATAAGTGAAATGTTATCTTTCCAGATAAGAATTTCCTTCTTGGGGTGCCTGGGTGGCTCAGTCAGTTGAGCGTCCAACTTTGGCTCAGGTCATGATCACATGGTTTGTGAGTTTGATCCCCACGTCAGGCTCTGTGCTGACAGCTCAGATCCTGGGAGCCTGCTTGGGATTCGTGTCTTCTCTTTCTGTCCCTCCTCCACTCGCGCTCTGTCTCTCTCTCTTAAAAATAAACACTAAAAAAATTAAAATAAAAAAAGAATTTCATTCTTACCAACAGTAAATCTGTATTTTTTTAAAAGTGACTTAATTATTACTATTTAATTTTGAATCCCATCAAAATAATTTTAATTTTTTAAAAAAATAAAGAAAATATGTTGGAATTTTATCTTGCAATATAAATACCTTCTTAATATTCTCAATCTTCCCCTTGGCCTACAAAGCCTAAATTATTTACTGTTTGGCTTTTTACAGAAATGTTTGCCAATCCCCAGACTAGTTGATTTTTTAAGGTTCCTTCAAAAACTCAGATGTTCTATTATTCTCCATGTGTATCAGTAAAACAAGTTTTGGGATTCAGATAAGTTGGACAATGTGGATTTGCCAGTGTTTAGCCATGTTTTCCTATTGGGAAGTGAAATCTGATCAGAGGCGCCCCCAAACAGAGCCCTGTTTCTCTATCTCCACCCATGAGTACAGTAATTCAGTCCATACTGCCTAGGTTAGAAAATCAAGCGCACCTGGGGCAAATCCCTAACTTTGTTTGCCTCAGTTTTCCCGTCTATACAGTGGGAAAACTGTTCATGCTCACAGCTTCCCCAAAGATGGCTGGGGCTTGCGTGTTGTTATAAAAACTAAAAAAGCAGAAAGCTTATCTGACAGATTGTTTTCCTTTCCCATCATTTTTCTTAAATTATTCAGGTAGTGGTCTAGCGAGTAAACAGTCAGAGAACTGAGTTTGATAATGCCCTTTAAAAGTGACTCTGATATTTCTAAAGTAGATTCTCCAAACCTACCAGATTTACTGTGGGAGCCAGTACACGTAAGGCAGTGTCCCCACGGAACTGATTTGGAAGTGTGTGCAGAATGTCATGCCTACATGAAGAGGCTGGAGGGACGCATAGGCTCCCCAGAGCCAACTGTTCACTGGAGACTAGTTTGCGTAGAAGGTTCAAATTTCCGGTGTCCTGGGTGGCTCAGGTCACGATCACCACGCTGTTAGTAAGTTCCAGCCCCTGGTGAGTTTTCCTCTGCGTTAGGCTCTTAGTGCAGAGTCCACATTGGATCCTCCTTCTCCCTCTCTCTCTGCCCCTCACCCTCTCCTCTCTTTCTCTCTCTCTCTGCCAAAAATCATGTTTAACAAAAAAAAAAAAAAAAAAAAGTTTCAAATTTTCCCCAAAGAGCCACTGCTGGAATTTCAGCTCTGACCTTCAGGACGCTCTGTATTGAAATGCAGATTTGTTACCTAGGAAAGTAATTTTTAACCCATTTGTGTCTTTTTATTAGTACTTCAGCCAAAATTAGGTTTTTCAAATCAGCAAGGTGGCTGAGAGCCGCATTTAAATCGAAACAGATCCGATTCTCTGAAGCGGGCTCTGGTTAAACTTTACAAAGCTGCTTGGCTGGCTGGGATTCACGCCCCGGCGCTTTCCGCACCGCCTTTACTCGAGTCCCTGTGCGCATGCGCGCGCATCCACACGCGCCTTACTATGGCGGCCTTTGCGAGTAGCACCGTCCAACAGAAATAGAATGCAAGCCTCTTAGGTAATTTAAGTTTAGTAAGCTCATGAGAAAAAAGTGAGATCTACAAGGTGAAGTTAATTTTAATGATACATTTTTTAACTTGATATACCCACTGCATTTTTGCTTCAATATGTAATCAGCATAAAAACGATTAATAAGGGACTTTTCTTTTGCGGTACTACGCCTTTGAAATCCACCTGTAGCCTGCTTAGCACCAGGTCAGTAGCTGCCTGTGGCATAAAGTCATTGTACTGGCCAGTGCAGCTGGGAGAGCCTTTGGAAACTGGTTCGCAGAATGCAAAGCATGGCAGTGGTTGAGAAGGCAGCTACAGGATGGTCTGTGGGGACAAACGGAAGTTGGGACCATCCTCAGTTCTTTTGTACTCCATTGTATCTGCGTCAGATTTTTCCTGCAGGTCAGTATTAACCCTAGGTAACTACATAAAAACTTTTATCAAAACACGAGCTGGGGTTAGATACTATCACTTAATTGCGTGACCTCAGACAAGTTACTTAAAACCCTCAGTTTCTTCACTTGCAAACTGGGAATAGTGATAAAGTCTCAAGTTCACAGGATTGTTGGGACGATTAAATAAAATAATGCGTCTGAACACCGTAAGTGCTTGATATATCATCACAGGTGCTGTTATTATTCGCTATTCTTACAACCAAAATTGTTTAAAAATGAGCTATAAAGACAGTTCTTATTTCTCTAAGAAGGAGGAAAATGATCACAACATCTATATACAATGGTTTTAAAGAGTGGGTTTAACTCGCTACTTGAATTTGCCATTGCTCCTCATGTCAATCATCTATGCACCAAAAAATCCTAAAGATACTACATTATCTTAAGTACATTTTTGGTTTTGTGTTTAACCAGAAATTATTATGTTTACGTATTCCACAGGGAAACTTCTATAGAAGCCTATCCTTAAAATGCAACTCGTGATGGTGTTGGATAAGCCAATGAAAGAAAAGAAAAGAGTTTTTCATTCTCTTGTCCTCATTTGTCTTCTCCTTTTATTTAAAGTCAGCAGAAAGCGCTAATTAAAGCGAAGCTAAAGGAAGTGCATTCAAAGTTTGCACTGCCCATGTGAACTAATCTTCCCACAATGACGTATCTGAAAGGCCAAATAAGGTGCTCCTTCCTTCCAGCCAGGGGGCAAAAGGAATTGCACACGCTCTTGGGTGTACAATTTGACTCATTCCTGACTTGCTTCCCAAGCCATCACCATTCAAAAATCCACTGGAAGAGTTCTCACCTACAGGAGAATGATGGAAGATCACAACACGTGTCAATGCTTGCTACACCGAATACACCTTTCATGGGGATTTTGTTTAGAATGAAAGATGCAGTGAAATTTTTAAGATGCAAATAGGTGGTGAATAATATGGGATGCACTTCCACATTCATGCACCGAATGCTGGAAGATTGTGAACCACAAGAGCAAAGAAATGTACTCAACTGTCAATTTACTGGGTCATTTTGAACATAGGCAGCAAAATGGCCATGTGCATGAAAAACCACTACTATATTTTGAGAGATCCTTTCTAAGAATCCTGAAATATTAATAACATGGTCTTAATGTAGTTGAAGACAAAGGAATGTGTTAAGGGCAGCAAGGGCTGCCGAGAATAGCACAAAGACAATTTGGTATTTTTCCTTGCACTTGTAAAAAGCAAGAGGCAAAGAGAGTAAAAATAGTCAGTGTGTTTAAAACACAACAGCCTTCAATTTTCCAAATAGGTATAAAACTCCGTATTCTACAAATGAATTCACATATACTTGCTCTTGCTAATGCATTCATAGCAGCTTCAAGAAAACGTAGACGAAATATAAAGTTGCGATCTCATTTTTCCCTTAAATTAACATAAATATACAACTAATTTTGGAACTTTAAGAAATTCAAGACATCTTCTAATTTGACTTTTTTGAACTCTGAATTTAATGTTTTAACTGGAAGTAGTCTGATCAGAATAGAAGTTGAGGAAATAGCAGTAGCCTGTTTTTCTCTTCCTTACAACTTTTCGAATGTGCTCTGTTTTTATGTTGAGATGAATCAATTATAGGCCAATTTTTCTTGTCACTCTTCCACTCCCATTGTGAGGTTTTAGATTTTGCTGCCTGATGAAATTGAGGTGCCTAAGGATCATCAGGAACATAGAGAATTAAAGGTTTTTTTTACTTTTTTTTTTTTTTTTTTTTTGAGGGAGAAAGAGAACAACTGGGTGAGGGGCATAGATAGAGGGAGACACAGAATCCGAAACAGGCCAACAGCTCAGAGCCTGATGTGGGGCTCAAACTCGCGAAACCACGAGATCCTGACCTGAGCCGCAACACTTGACTGAGCCACCCAGGTGCCCCAGGAACATGGAGAATTTTAACCCACTATCCAGATGTGGGTTAATAAAGCGACTTATGCCTTCTTGGCAGTCCTAGCTCTACCAAATCCGGCACCGGGTTTCCACAACTTGGCTTCGTTGGCTGTGACTGAGTGACTGACAGGACCCAGTGGATTTGTTTCTAGTTCAGGGACCCACTGTGTTTGATGTGGGAAGGACAGGCTTGACCCTCGGTGCATCTTTCTCCCAAAGCTGGTGTTTCTGATTTTAATCGAAACCCTAGGGCCATCTTAAGCATGACCAAATAGCACCTTACATATTGAACCATACCTAATTATGTGATGTGTGTAAACTGGAGACACATAAATCTCGGTCATTGGAGCAACCTGTTTTTCTAAGATTCTCCGGTCCAGTGAAAGACGAAAGCAAATAAGGGAGAGATTGATCTCCTAGCACTTTTATTGTCGGGGCTCCACACATCATAAAGTTTTGGCTCGTTAAAGGAAATTCCATAAACAACTTTAGTTATAATAGTGAAATAACTGTGCCTTTCTGGAGCTTCTGCTAAACTCCTTTTCTGCTTGCCAGTACGAGGGCATGAATAAGAAAATACCAGCATGATGTGCAACGGGAAGGCCTAAACTCCCACTAGAAGCCATATAGATGCTTGAGGGATGAGTAATGAGACAAGGGAATGTGGCTGTATCTCCTCAGAGACTCACACAATTTTGTGGATCTCTTTTTTGTGTGTGTGTATTCATTTGAGTAGAATCTGCTGGGTTGCTGGCTTCATCAGTCTTCCTTTAGTGGTCAGGCTGATAGAAAATGCCTAAAGGGCTCTTCTCCCAGCTGGTATTTTTGATAGTTTAGGAAACATATTAAGGATGAGATAAAGGAACCACATTGAAATTGAATCATCCCAGAAAGGTGGTTGGCATCTGTCACCTTTTTTGTTTAAACCTCTGATCGTATGAAACAACTTTATTTTTGTGGGCCTTTTTGCTGTGGGTTTACTACTGATGGTGTTGGTCAATTTTTATTTCAGGTTGAGACAGATTTGGGAGGTGATGGTGAAGGGCATGGGGAGAAAATGCGGGGGGTAGCAAGGCTCTATTAATTATTTTTTACTGTGAGGTTTCCCAGAATTATTGAGATTTTCCACATTAGGAAAAGCCTCCGTTGGTGTCAGTGTGATGTTTGCAAAGATGAAGTCATGGAAAGCATGTCAGGTGCATAAAGAACTATATGGCCCATGTTCTCTGCAGCAGTCACTTAGGGTGTGTGTGCATAGAAAGTAAGGGGGGGGGGTTGAAAAAATGGAGAGAGGGAAAAACAGGAGGGTTTTACTAATTTGAAAATAAACATAAAATATCGGCTGATCTTTAAAAAAAAATCTTAGTGTGTTATACTCCAGAAGCTGCAGCTGGTCCTTTATATTACTTTCCCTTGAAATCCTGACCCACGTCTTACCAACTCTTTTCTTTTATGCCTAGTTGCTTTTGTAGGTCTTTTGCTTTGATTCTGTTTGCGCCTGTAATTAGGAAATAATCACCAGTAATTTTTTTGTTTTGTGTGAGCATTTGGGTACATTTCCAACTGTTGGTTCAAGACCACGCTCTCAGATTCCATAGCATGTAGCCAAGAGTATAGGTTTTGAGGGCAGAACACTTGGGTCAAAGCTAGTCCCTGACATTTACCCGACGCGTGGTCTGCTACCAAGAGTTGACTTTTCAAAGCCGGTATTGCTAATTTCTAAGGGAGAGCTAAACAGTACCTGTGCAGAAGGTGTTCATAGGGATTGAACACCATCGTGCATATAAGCGGCGTACCTGCATGCAGCAAGCGCCTGGTAAACATAACTGTAATTTTATTGCTACCACCGGTTTTAAGAAAATGCCTCCCATAGGGCGCCTTGCCCCCTGACCAGGACTGTAATGACCTTTAATGACTGTAACCAGTTGATATTTTTCATTGCTTTACCTGTGTCTGAAGCCAGGTGCTTACGAGCGAGTCACAAAAATGCATCCCTTCTTCTGGATCAAGGGGATGACGTTTTGCTCTGCTCTGTTAGTGGTGGTTTATATTGGTTTGTGTTTCCTTCTTTCCTATAGCCTGCAAAATTGGATATTACAAGTCCCTCTCCACCGACACCACCTGCGCCAAGTGCCCACCCCATAGCTACTCAGTCTGGGAAGGAGCCACATCTTGCACCTGTGACCGAGGCTTTTTCAGAGCCGACAACGACGCGGCCTCTATGCCCTGCACCCGTAAGTTGTGTGTTTCTGTCTCGTTTCTTTGACGCCAACTGCTTTCGTTACCATCTTGCAAGGCACAGCCAGGTCTGCTCCCGAGAAAACCATGCAGGGGGCGAATTCGATCAAATATGAATCTTTTCTTATTCCTAGCAGGGGATAATGGTTATGAAAAGGAAGTATCTTTCTCGTTGTGCGGGCTGCCTTCGAAATGCACAGCTGCGGACAAGCTACTTTGTGGAGCAGAGATGGAACGTTCAGGGGTTGTCTGACAGTGTGCTTAGAGCTGAGATTGGAATTTATATACATGGCTTGACCATTTCCTTAAGGAGTCTTGGGAAAGCCTGACAGCTGCTTCGGGGGAAGCAGGTACCGGGCAGGGTTCCGAGGATGGGATCGCGTGTGGGCTGTGGTTTCAGTGTGGGCACTGACGTCATGGCTTGAGTTGTCATTACCCTTCTTCCCTCTTTCCTCATAGTTTTGTGTTCATAACATTTAGGCCCGGATCCTAATAAATGCTTGTTTAATGATAGGCACTCAATAAATGCTGGGCTAATGAACGGATGGGGCTGGCCCCTGGGTATGCAGAGGAGCAGAGAAATCTGTTCTCACACTGTCTATGGACAGTGCTGCTAGTGTTCCCTTTGCTTTCACCAGCACTGTGGGCTTCACAGGACCTGCTGCGACTGTGACCTTGACCAGGACAGGCAATGGCGGGCCCAGGCATTCCACCCATGGTGCTTCTATTGAGTGAGTCAGTGTGTAGAGGGACCGAGCCTATGAGCAGGCACACAGGGTTCCCACACGTTCTGCCTTTGTTTCCAACATCCTCCTCCCCTCCCCCCCGACCACACCAGCCCCAGTTAGTAGCAGATTGACTTTTTAGTCTCCTAACTTTCAGTCTCCATTTCCTCATCCGTAGAATGGAGTTAATAATAGTACCTCCATCGGGCACTTGTGGGAATGAGCACTGGGTGTTATACGGAAACCCACTTGACAATAAACTATTTTAAAAAAATAATAATAATAGTACCTCCATCATCGTTGTTGGTATTTAGTACTGTCATGTCGGCCACATTAGTATATAAATGCAAAATGGGATGTTACTCAGTATATTTTAGCTTTTACTATGTGTACGGCTGTTACTGTTTTGTTCCCTGTTATAAATTCCATCTTGGCTGGCCTGGAGCCAAAACCTCTCCAGATAGAAGTATTTTCTCGCTGTGAGGCCATGGTCTGGTGAAGTCAAGTACCACCCTTAAAAGGAGTGGGACAAAATTTCAGATGCATCTTAAATTTGTACTGAGATTGCCAGACCCGCCAGAGTTTCTTTTATAGCCAGAGATGACAATGACAGCAGCAGTAAGAACCATTTTATAGAGGCGCCTGGGTGGCTCAGTCAGTTAAATGTCTGACTTGATTTCGGATCAGGTCATGATCCATGTCGGGCTCTGGGCTAAGCATAGAGCCTGCCTGAGATTCTATCTCTTTTCCTCCTGCCCCTCCCCTGCTCACACACATGAGCTTTCTCTCTCTCTCTAAAAAAAAATAAATAACAAGAAGAATGGGGCAGCTGGGTGGCTCAGTCAGTTAAGCATCTGACTCTAGACTTCAGTCTGGTTATGATCTTATGGTTCTGTGAGTGGAACCCCGCATTGAGCTCTACACTGGCAGTGTGGAGCCTGCTTGGGATTCTCTCTCTCTTTCTCTCTCTCTCTCTCTCTCCCCCTCTCTCTGTCCCTCCCCAGCTTGCTCTCTTTCTCTCTCTCTCTCAAAGTAAATACATGAACTTAAAACACACACACACACACACACACACGCACACACACACACACACACACACACAAAACCATTTTATGATACCCAGGTAATATATCAGGCAGTTTTTAAAAAAAAATTTATCTATTTTTGAGAGAGATATAGAGACAGCATGAGCAGGGGAGGATCACAGAGAGAGGGAGACACAGATTCTGAAGACAGGCCCCAGGCTCTGAGCTGGCTGTCATCACAGAGCCCGACATGGGGCTCAAACCCATGAACCGTGAGATCATGACCTGAGTTGAAGTCAGACACTTAACCAAGTGAGCCACCCAGGTGCCCCTATATAAGGCACTTTCAATACACCTTATCACAGGGCTCATATTGTAACAAATCTATAAAATAGACATTATTTTCATTTCATAGACGAGATAACTGCCAGCTCCGAGATGTTAAGAAACAAGCCCAAGACTGCACCCTATCTTGGTGATAGAGCCGCCCAACCAGAAGGTTCTCGTAGTTCTTATCACAGGCAGGCTCTCTTGCCTACTTCCCGAGGTCAAACACAAACTTCCTCCAGAGAGAAGGAGGATAGTAAGGCCAGCCTTAGGTAGAAGCATAAATGGGCCAAGATTTCTTCATTTTCTTTATCTGTTCCTTCCCTAGACTAAGTACTTTCTCTAGCTAGATGGCCATGGATGTTTGATAAGCTCGAGTCCCAGGCTTCTTCTTTTCCAACCTAAGTCTCCTCATCCTGGGTTCCACCAGGTGTGATTAGGTCAACACTCCTCCTCTGACCACCCCCCACCCCCCACCCCCCGGCTGCCACCAGTTCCCTGGGTGTGGGGTTTTCGGGCACCAGCAAACTCAAAGGGCAGTAGTCAGGCTAGACTGCGTGATGGTTGCCTTCAACTTGCTTCATGCCGTCGACCACCAACTTTCCATACAGATCGAGCCTTTCTCAGAGTGAGGCTTGACTGTGTTAAGAACCTCATAAAATTCATCTCTGATGGCAAGATGGCCTGGCTCTTGCTCCCAGGTATTTTTAGTCTCATGATTCTGATCTGTCGGCAGCCTTCTAGGACCAGGGGCCAATCACCTGCCTACTGCAGCTTGCTACGTGGGAGTTTAGGGAAACCCCCAAACGTTGCCACTTGCCCGAGTTACTGGAAGGCTTTGCCGCGTGTGTAAGTGTGCTAGCTGCAACCTTGGCATTCTGTGTTTGTGTAGGAATGAACTGTTGACTTTATCTTGAAGATACAAATGAGAACAAGAAAATATGGATGCTAGCGATTGGGTGCATCAAAAGGTTTAAGAACTAACGTAACGTTTGCATTTTTCGAAGACTGCTTTCAATAACGTGAAGAAAGGAAAACTGGTAGCTTTTTGTGTCATTGACAAAAGACCCCCGAAAATACCAACGCAATATCTTTTTCCCTCCTGGTCCATCCTCTAGGAATGCCGCCTACACTTCACTGACTCAAACTCTTTGTGTTATTCTAAGTTTATTGCGTCCCTCTGACTCGAGTTAGGAGGAAGCATAGTGCTGTTAGCACCACAGAGTTCTGAGGTTGTCCAGCTCCTCCATGCCTCTTACTCATCAGTCAAATGGGATTCTCATGATCTACCTGTTGGGTTGTTTTAAGAATGAAATAAGAAAATATTTGTAAAGGTCTGGCACATGGTAGGGATCTAACAAATGTCTGTTATCCTCAACTGGTCACTTCCTCCCCCATACCTCCATAGCACATAGCACATTGCCCGTGCATCGGACTGCCTCTCTTATGGAGCTTTTCTCACTTGACCGTGTGATTGAATTACTCAGTGGCTGCACTAGACTCAGAATCTCTGGGGATGGGACTCAGGCATCAGCATTTTCAAAAGCTGCCCCCATAATTACATTGTAAAGACAAAGTTGAGGCCACTTCTCTACAGAGTTTATTTTTAAGTGTTTTTTGTTTTAATTTAATAAACATTAACTATGTAAGACTCTTAAGATTTCCTTGAAGACAAGGATAATCGGCCGGCGGGGGGGGAGGGGGTGACCATATTCTGCTAACAGGTTTACTGGTAAATTAAGCAGCAAAATTATAATCTATTCTAGATTTCTCCCTTCCTGCACTGCACTGTACCAGGCATATGTGGCTCTTTAAATTTAAAATTACTAGCACTAAATTTAAAATTTGGTTTCCAATTTATGCTTGCCGTAGTTCAAGGGCTCACTAGCCACAGGTAGCTAGTGGTGACCATATTGGACAGCACTACTGTAGAGTATTTTTGCCATTGCAGAATGTCCTGGACACTACTTAGTAGGCATTTCAGTAGAGAAGACAGTGGGAGTTCCCACATAAGCTCCTGTTCAAATTAACCCACAGAATGAAGCCCATCCCCCTTGCCTCACCCCCAGCTTTATCAGATTCTTTTGACAAGATGTGGGGGATAGAAAAGAACATAAACATCAGGGATCCTTTCAAACCGATTCCAGCCTTTAATCAGTTCTTACCAGTTGGTTAAGCCAGGTGACAAACCCAATTCCCTTGTGCTGACAGCCATGATAATCAGGCACCTTCTTTGTTCATTATGCTATCTTTAACTCGAGCATTCTCATGCAGCCCTGCATTTAGTGATCGCTCACTGTGACGGCACACTAATGAAGAAATAAAACACACTATCTGAGACTCATTCTTCTAGCCAAAGAGAGACTCTGCTCCACTGGTTTGTAAAATCAGGTTTTTGTTCACTTGGAGAACGATTAGACCAGGTGAAAACATGCAGCACTGGCTAATTTAGAAGGAAACACCTAAGAAGTTCTTCATACCATGTGCACTGCTGAGAACTTCAAAGAATTAAATGGTAAATAAACTCTATCTTTGGGAGTGCTTCTCTTGGAGCTTCTGGTTAAGGTTAACATAAATGGCTGCCTGCGGGATAGGCTGAATTTCTGTGGAAGCATCATGAATATTTTCAAGAAAAGAATCTGCACCCCGGTTAGAATAGAGAGTTGGAAGAAATGCTTCTTAAATATTAATGCACGTAGAAGGCACACAGAAGTCACCTAGGGGTTAGCAGGAGAAGCCAGGCCTGATATGCTGCATTGCTGGCAAATTCCCAGCTATGCTGATTCTCCTGGTCTGTGGACCATCTTCAGGTGGTAAGGATTTGGATCCTTCCTGATGGATGGCAGGACACAGCAGGCCCTCGTTTCCATGGCTGTAACTTTCAGGGCTGTTCTTTAGCGCAGTGGGGACTCTAGGAAGATAGTCCCAGAAGAAAACCCAACTTGGGTTGGGGTTACATAATCAAGTACACTCACCATGGAGCTTTGTTTGTTTGTGTTTTCTTCCAGAGGCCCTCCCCCCACCCCCACCAGGTTACTGCCCGAGAGGGAAATGTAAATGTTCACCTCAGACAGGGGTATCAATCAAGGAAGGGGACAGGGGCTTTTATGATGCTGCCAGCAAGGCAGACACCGAAACCTCTCTACACACAAGAATGTCGGTCAAGCTGATGAAGAACTTTCAATTTCATGAATCATTTCTTAGAAGGAATTTGAATGTGATTGCTATTAATGAAATTAACATCATTTACTCTACTGATGACCAACCCCTCCACTCCAGATCTCTTTCACCTCCCTCTTACCTTTCTCTGTAGTTAGGAATGTGGTCTGACAGTCAGTAAGTAGTGTTGGGAGAGTGAACTACATACATGCTTGTGCAGGAAGACTTTGATTACCTTCGTTATTCAGTTGTTAGTTTAGAGATCATGGTGAGAAAGATCTTCTTTCCCTATCCAGGAGAGTGAACCTATATTATACTGGAGGTAACTTTCCAGCCCCTTACTGGGTTTCAAACTGAATTAGACAAAAATGCCTTCTAGAAGAAGTTAAATTGGCTTTGTATATCTAGAAAGAACTGGCCAGTTTGTTATTTTTCCACCTTTACTTCTGAACACCATTACCAGAATGGTTTTCTGTATTTTTCAGTTGGAAATCTGTCCTTGCGCTTTTGGGTACTCTTTATTTGACTTGTTTGATGAAACTTATTAGAGCCTCCTGATTGGAGCGCTCTGTAAATAAGAGATTACGATTTTAGATTGCCAACTTGAAGGCTCTTCACAAATCTGTCTCCAAGTACATGGCCTTGAATAATTCAGTCAGCTGTGCCAAACAAACAAAGCGTGATTGACTGATACTCAGACATGGCCTAAAATATTCCAAATTTGCAGCTTTTAAGACAATTTATACTGGAGGAGCTTAGAGCTAATGAGGGCAAATTTCCCAAGATCTATGACGAAAGGTCTTGATTTGAAAAAGCTTTCTGCAGGTTTAGGGTATAGAGAAGTTGAAATAGCTTAGCTCCAAACAGCAAACATCCCTTACTTTGTCTTTACATTTGCCTTTTCTAATTGAATTTAGTGCACCACTGTATTTCCTCCAGAAAGTGTATTGTTTTAAAATTACCATTTCAGTTCTGTTACTCAAAGCCCTCACTTCTAATGCCTTCTGACAGTTATCAACATAATGAACCATAATGAAATGATGAGCAGTCTTCAGTGGAAAGCCAGTGTGGATCCCAGTGGTGCTGTGTGACTGTGTTGTTAAAATTTGAATGCAAATTAAAATAACATCGTCCTTACTTGTTTCCAAGGTCAGGAGAAGAGAGACACTTTTTTTTTTTAAGTGCTTTAATTTTGGAAATCTCACATCCATTTTCAAACAAGCCCTTGAAGGTGCCACTGATGTTCCGTTCAATTCTCTGCCCCAAAGATTTACATGCTTCAAAGTCTGGCTAAGGGATTTTGGGAAGGAAGTTTAGCATGAGTCTTTGATGTATAAACCATAGCATAAAAGGCAGCCATTGGTTTCAAGTAAGCTACATTTTTTCCATCCAAAAGCATATATCTTTCTGCTCTAGAGCTTCAAGTAACTAATAATATAATGATGGGAGGAAGGACAGTCTATGAAATTGATCCATGAGAGTGTAATTAGCTGTAGTGAAGGACTAGTTGGTAGAGGAGTGAAAACAAAGGCAAAAGATTCCTACAGTTTTGTTAATAAGTGTTTCAGGAAATCCACTGGTTGATCTTTAACCATAAAGCATTTTATCATCCCTGTAATCAATCATTTTTGTGAACATATTTTTATGAAAATTTGTGGATCTAAGATTACAGGGGAATTTGGTACTTCATGCCATGTATCAAATTGGTAAAATGAGAGTACAGTTATCATACTACATTCCATTTGTCATGGGGTAAAAACTCCGATTGAGACACCGACTCCCCCATTGCCAGATTCAGTGACAGGGTTTTTAGTTCACAGCATATGGTCATGCTGCCTGGTAATCAATTATTAAGCTGATTAATATGCCTGTCCTTAGACCATACCAGACAGACAAGAACAATCAAAGAAATTTTGATGATTCAGATGCAGTCTTCAACAGGTTCATTTTAAGGTGCTCATTTGGTTAGATCCCAATAGTTCAGAGTCTGACATCAGTAATGAGTTACCCACATCCTTGTCTCTCCCTTTCGGATTGCCTTGCAGCATTTTGACTACTAAGAGAAAAAAAGCACCTCTGGAGAATGCAAGTGTATGATTCTTGTCCAAAGACAGGGATATAGGGGAAAAGATCAGCAAGTAATGCTTACTGGAAGAGACTGGATGGATCCCAGGGTGACCGCTTGCCGTTTGGTTGTTTGTAAAATTTGAAGAAGTTTCAGGATATTTAAAAAGGATCAAGTATCCTCTCATCGAATTATGTGTTTTAAAACAATGCTAGTTTAGCCTTCTCTCTGTCCTCCAGCCTACTTCTCATTCTATATAGATAAACAGTCCAATGAGGACATTTTATAGGGATTAGCAGTACAATGTGGATTCAGCTGGCAAATGGCATAGGTATGAGGAACACTGATGTAATGTATGCCCAGGTGAAAGGTTTGAATCACCTGCCAATGCCATTTAGCTAGGTTATAGCAATTTTTCCACCACCATGAGTAATTAAGAGTGGCTCATTATCAACTGAGCACTGTCATTTCTGGATAACATTTTTGACACCATTCATGGAAGTCATACAGTGGTTGTGCACAGCATGCTTCTATGAAACAGGGTCAATTATACATTCTGCTGAGATCCCCTGGGGAGAGAACTGGATCCCTTCTTTGCTATCAGTATTTTTATTTTCCTCCCATAGTTGACTCTTATTCTACATGCGATCTACAGCTCAACAGAAGATGAACTGAGAGAAGAGTCTCATTGCACTGATATGATTGCCCCCCACCCTTCGTGTGACCTCCCCCCACCCCACCACCCCAGAAAAAAGCCTTTAACAGGAGCTCCTAATTGCCCTCTTGAGTGGAAGTTAGGACCAGAGAGAGAGCATAACTCAATGAAGACGAGAGCACCATCTAGGAAATCATAGCAGCAAATTTCAGCATGAAGGACGGGAAGCTAGAAGTGTGATTCTGGGGTGAAGTGTGAAAGGGAGGAATGGTCCACAAAAAGCTCAGGGTTGTGCTTTCTTTCTTCTTTTTCCTTCTTTGGATTCCTTGTATCTTTGTGACAAGGGTCATTATAGCCTCAAAATCAGACTTTCTGGTCACAGTACCTTTGCACATTTGAAATGTATTCATTTAGGCAACTTGCTTAACTTCTCTTCATGTTGGTCATCAGATTGATGAGGCTAATAAATGCTCTTTGTCAGGCTTTATTATGAGGATGAAATAAGATAAAGTATGAAAAACCCACTTTGCAAGAAATGTAAATTAATTCACAGTCTGGCTAATTCTAAAGCAAACTGCTCATAATTTTGGAAAAAAACAACAAAACCAAGCGCTTTTCTCTGTCTTTCACATTATGGCTTCCTCATGGCTAATGGAGAGTTTCCTTTTAAGGTACTTCAGCCATAAACTAGTCCTCTTCAGATAAATAAGCCACAACCTCAATGAGTCCAGTAAAGACAGGTTTCTGGAGAGGAGGATGTTAAAGTAGATACATCAGAAAAAGAGGCAGGGACACAATTGCAGCAAGAAGTTACCCTGAAGTGAAGCCAAGAATTTTTCATGGAGTGACAACTGATGAATGCATCCAAATAGTTCTGTTTTTTAATAATGGGCAGTTATGCTTTGGCCCTACTCATCATTAAAACACATAAACTGCCCCGTCCATCTATCTCAGAAGAGGTGTCTCCGAACAGCAGTCTTTGTGTAAACAAACCCACAGCCTTGAGGACTGAGAGAAAGCAATTAATGGTGGCAACATATACAACTGTCGGGGGAGGAAGCATGGGCTTCATTTCAGTCAAAACTTACACACCCCAACTGTTGACTCCGCGTTACAGCCTGTCTTTCAGCTGGAGAGAGATTAACGCAGGCTTATCTGAAGGGTTGGAAGGTTTTACAGCTAAGGCACTGAAGTATTATTGACAGTCCAAAAGTTGTACATGATTAATGAAGCCTTATGAAGTGCAACTCGAGACCCCATGGCGCCTCTTCCTCAGAAGGGATGTCTTATACTGGTTGCCTTGGTGTTTTTGTAGGGTGACAGTAGTAGCATTTGAAGACATTGATCATTTAAGAGTCAGGTTTCTGCCCATGCTCTTGGGGGATGTTTCTTTCCACATCCAGAATTAATTTCATGGCTCAGGCATTGAATTTTAAAATGGTGATTAAAAATCAGTTAAGTATTAAATGTCTGTGATAGTTCTGGAAGCCACTCTTTACACGAACCCAGCTATTTTGTCTTCCTATCAACTATCTCATTGCTCTGGTTGCAGATTTGAAGGTTTTCAACCTTCTAGCTTGTGATTGCCTTTTTTTTTTTTCTTTTTGGAATATGCTATTTTGTTTATTTTCAGAAATGTCTTTATTTATTTATTTTTTGTAGAGAGAGTGAGAAAGTGAGAGCAAAGGAGAGGGGCAGAGGGAGAGAGAGAATCTTAAATAGGCTCCATGCTGAGTGGGGAGCCCGATGTGGGGCTCAGTCCCATGACCCTGGGATCATGACCTGAGCCTAAGTCAAGAGTCATAGACATGCAACCCACTGAGCCAACCAAGCACCCCTCTTTCTTTTTAGAGGGGAGGGGGGAGAAGTGCAAAGGGAGAGAGAATCTTAAGCAGGCTCCACACTCAACGCAGAGCCCAGTGTGGGGCTCGATCCAATACCCTGGGATCATGACCTGAACTGAAATCAAGAGTCGATGCTCAAGCAACTGAGTCACCCATGCACCCCTGAAATATGCTTTTGCAACATACACAAGTGCTCTAGTGGTGACGCTTCTGAGGATGGAGCTGAACTGGGTTAAAGAATCGTCATTAATTTGTTAACTTATGCAGTAGACACTTAATGAATATCTATTATATGCTTGGCACCTTCCTAAGGGCTGGGGATACTCTCATGAACCAGAATAAATATTTCTGTTCTAATTGGAATATGAATAATAAGTAGGATGATCTAAAATTCTCACAAGAAGGAAAAAAGACCATGTGATACAGCACAGTGGAGGAAAGGGGAGCATTCTGCTTTGCGTGGAGGAGTCAGGAGGGAGGAGGGAGGATCTGAGCTGAGACCCCCCTGAGGGGTAAGGAGACAGCTATTGAAAAAGCCAGGGGGAGAGAATTGCAAGTGGAGCTACCATGTCTAAAATATATGAGTTGTGTGTCTAGAGTTGTGCTAATAATGGGAATTTTCAACTTGACTTTTCCCCCCTGGCCCCAGAGTCTGTTAGCATTTTAACAGTTGTTATAAGAAATTGCAAATTGGGGGGTTCTGTGGCATATTATACCTTGTGTCCATACAGATTTAAAACCTTCAGAAGAACCCACTTCTAACTGCAGTGATCACAGCATCCATCTTTTAGGTTTCTAAACTTTTTCTGAAATTCCAGTTGCTACCTATAAAATTGGGGGAAAAAATGCATTTATCTGACGTGTGGGTTGGGGGTGGGGTACATAGGGAGCACTTAGCTTGCCCTTGACTTTCCATGGAATGGTTTATACCAAGCTCCTCCTTCAAATCAGAGGCATTTATGACTTTAGGTTCAGTGTTGGCTGATCCCTTTTCAATGACCTAAGTAAGGCTCCTATAGATTTCATGTGGATGTGTTCACATGGGGGTCTCCTACAGGGGCCACTTTAAATCCTGACGTAAACCAGTGCGTGCTCTAAACTACTCAGGAATTATAGTTTCATCTAATACACAAGGGAGAAGAACTAAGATTTGTAGAGTTACTAGAATTTTCTCTTATACTTGGAATACTGCCCTTCTTAAATGTCACATTCACTAAACTTCTCTGGATAAAGTATGCTTTGTTTCTGGAAGGTGGTCTTTTCCCAGAAGAGAGCACATGTTGGGTTAAGGAAGATCAAGATTCCTTTTATGATATAACATGATATGATATTTTATTATATGATATGATAGTCCTTTGCTTTTGCTGTAATTTGACGACGGTTTCTTTGGGGCTTCATATTGTCAAACTCCTGTCAACCGAATGCAACTTGACATCCCACTAGAAAATAATAATTACCCATTGTAGCACCTTTCACAAGTACCTGCTGTGCCATACAGAAAGTATTTCACACCAGTGAAGCAAATGGATGTTCATTCAATTTATTCACAGTGGCAGGAAAGACAGTGCCCATTTCTTTCAAAACACTGAGAAACTCAGGAAATCAGCCATAGTATGTCACATATTTTATTTCTTCCTGAGTCAGTGAAGGTAGAAGTAACTTCAACCTTAGAATCTAGGGCTGTAGGAAGATATAAATCGGGGGTTCTTAGACTGAGCCCCCTAGATCATTTCAGGGTGTGTTTGAAGTCCCTAGAATTAGGGGCGCCTAGGTGTCTCAGTCAGTTAAGCGTCTGACTTTGACTCAGGTCATGATCTCACGGTTCGTGGGTTCGAGCCCCGTGTCGCGCTCTGTGCTGACAGCTAGCTCAGAGCCTGGAGCCTGTTTCAGATTCTGTATCTCCCTCTCTTTCTTTCAGAAATAAATAAAACGTTAACAAAAATTTTGAAGTTCCTAGAACTAATGTGCCAAATTGTGAGGATTCTAATGAGCATTTGTTGAGGGAAGGGTACATTTCTCCCAACAATTTCTTTATAGCTGGGGTTGGCAAACTACAGCCCGAAGGCCAAATTCAACCACCCCTGGTTTTTGCAAATAAAATTTTCGTGAGACGCAGTCACATCCATTTGTTTAGGTGATGTCTATGGCTGCATCCAAGGTACAGTGAAGAGCTGAGTAGTAGCTACAGAGAACGTGTGGCCCATGATGCCTGAAATACTGACTAGCCATCTGGTCCTTTACAGAGAAAGTTTTGTTGAATACTGTTGTAAAGGATTTGTAAGTAAAGGATTATTGCATTTGAGTTTAGGTCCCGGTAGCAGAGCTATTTTCTCTGCCACTACATTATATTTCAAACGTGAAGGACATTCTAAACATGAGACATTTAAAATAGTTTAACATTCTAGCTCCATTCTTGGAGACAGATAGGGACTTTTATACATGAATTCCAAAGAAGTTGAAAAAAAATGGAAAGGAAGTACATTTATTTTCCCTTACCGACACTCCAACATTTGATTGATTTGTAGTTAAAAATGTCTTAATTTTGATGGTAAACATAAAAGGTATAGGAAAGCTGTGGTTCTACAAATGCTAGTAAGAAAAAGGCCAGTCTACCTTTCAAAATATAAAGCTTAGCTTTCTTTAGATATAAGATTTTCTACAGCTTCAAGCCCCGATAAACGATCACCTGGAAACAAGATGGAGAAAGAAAGTAATAATAACCAATCCTAAATTAACAAAACCATGATTGATGGAGGTCATATATTTTATTATTTTTTTAAAAAAAATTTTAATGCTTATTTTTGAGAGAGAGAGAGGGAGAAAATGAGCAGGAGAAGGGCAGAGAGAGAGGGAGGTACAGAATCTGAAGCAGGTGTCGGGCTCTGAGCTGTCAGCACAGAACCCAATGTGGGACTCGAACCCATGCACCATGAGATCGTGACCTGAGCTGGAGTTGGATGCTCACCGACTGAGCCTCCCAGCTGCCCCAAGGTCACATATTTTTTAATTAATTTTTTTAAGATTTTATTTTTAAGGAATCTCTACATCCAACATGGGGTTCGAACTTAACAGCCCTGAGATCAAGAGTTGCATAGTCTACTGGGCCGACCAGGCCCCCCATGGAGTCCACATTTTAAGCTCCTAGCCACACTGGCTGGTAATGGAGATATAAAAATGAGAGTGAGTACAGTGCCTGCACTATACCTCCTCATGCTCACATCGTCCATATTTAGCTTCCTTTAGTCTTTTCCTTCCACCTGATTTCCTGCCCTTTCCTTCTTCAGTTATCTAGGAAACATCAAAATGAATCAGATTTCTTTTTCCCTCTGTCTTCTAGAGCAGGCGACAGATAATAAGTGTCTGTTGAATAAACAAATGAGTCCACAGTCCCTCCCAAGAAAAAGTAATCACTGATATATGACATATAGAGCCCTACTTACCTTTTCCAAAGTCTTTTTAAACTGTGGAAAAGGGGGACTTGAATTAAACTAGATATATCGAGATACTCCTTTATCTTAATGCAAATGAGTCTGTATGTAAAGAGCTGACTCACCCAGCTTTAGCTCAAGGAAGGCTGTATTAATTTACACACCATAGGTAGTAAGCCTCAGATGCATTACAGAACTTTGTTAGTTTTCCATCTAGCCATTCATTCATCTGTCAACTCCTCGAGCATTTACTGTGCTTGTTCTGAACTGGGAATCAGGGTGGACACTGGGAAATGATGAAGACATCAACTCTCTTGGGGAGTACATAGACTGGTGGTATAAACAGATAGGCAGTGTGTGTATGAATAGCAAGACCCCGTCACATGTTCCGAACAAAGTTACACATAAAAATAAATGTTGTCCTGAAATGTGGAACGATACCATAAGCAGAATTGCTGCCGGTCCTAAATAAAGGCTAGTAGTGGGTAGTTGTGGAAAGGAGAAAACCTTATCATGTAAAATGACCTATAAGCTACTTGAGGTTATGGACTTAGTAGAGATGATCTCAATATGGAGACTAGGAAAGTTAAACAAACAGCATGATTATCCCGTTTTGTTACAGATCTCATGTTTGTAACTGGAGACTTATTCCAGGTTGACGTATTTCTGATGAGAAAGGCAAAATCACTTGTCAGAAATTTAATTGTTCCCAAATATCCAGATACACTACTTACGTAAACAGAAGACAATATAATCGAAGGGTTAAGTTTTTTTCTCCTGGATGCCTTATATTTACCGAGACAGCCCGTGTTACTGAGAATGCTGTTTTCTTTTCCTTATAGCCTGTTTTCTTTTCCATCTCAACAAGTAATTGTTTTAAGGTGCTGCTATTAATATTAGGCATGACTGTTGGAACTGGATGGGCTTTTTGGTCGTATTAAAGTTTATATTTTCTTGTCCTGAGAATACTTTATTTTCTGAGGAAAAGATGGTGCCTCCTTATAAATGGAAATATACTTACCATCTTTTAATTTTCACGAGTTAAAAAAAAAAGTAAAGAAAACCACGACCCCGCAAACAAAATACAACCACAGTTATGATTTTAATTTATAAAGCATGCGCTCTTTTCCAGGCCTTTGCAGAACACCATTAGAATCATACTGGGTGGGCATTTTTATCTCTGCTGCCCCTCCCCCCCCAAAAAAAACCCCACAAAATAAAACTCTGCCATAGTCCAATTTTTAAGCCCATATAACATCACTATCTATGGCAGCAAAGCAAAACTTATACGCAGTACAATTCACCAAACCATTCATGGAGGCATCATGGAACTTGAACTCTGTCTTCCCTTTAGCTTCCACCCCAGGGTTTTTGACCCAGCCCTCCATTTTGAAATCTTGCTGCATCTTTTTTTTTCTTTCCCATGGGGCAGTGTTATATCTCTGAGTCCTGTGACCATTTAGTTTTCTGCTCCATTTCTTCTCTGTTTAGACACCGCCATGCCCCGTCCTACATACTAATTACTGACTTTTTGCTTCTGCATTGCTTGATTCATTGTGTCACATTTTCCCATGTGAAAGTGGATCAGGAACCTTGGCAAGGAGGTTAATGGATTTAAGAGTCACTCGTATTTAACCCTGGAAGTCACAGCAAAATAGGAACCTGTGGCTGACCCATTTTATAAACCAAGCTGTGGTTTTAGCTGCTGACTACTAATGGATATCACCATGGTGGCGAGCATCCATAACATTTGAACAGGACTGAAGACATGCCCTCCCTCTTCCTACCTTTACCTCTTAAACTTTGGCAGAAACTACTGATTTTGTTGTTATTATACCTTTATTGGGAGCCACATGATGGAGTGGAAATGACCCCAGACTGGGGGTTAGTACTTTTGGATTTTAGTCCAGATCTGTCACTAATTAAATTGCATGATTTTTAGTATTATCAGGTCCACTTACCGGATCTCAGTTCCCTCATTTTTTTGAAATGAGGTTATTTGCTTGGCCAAATTATCTTTAACTTCCTATCTGTCTCTAGGACACCATGATTTTAAATAACTGTTCATTTATTGACAAAATACTTACCTTTATAATATTCCAGTCAATAAGCTAAAGACTGTAGCTATAAATTTGAAATCTAAGCAAGACTTCTGCAGGGTAATCTTACTTTTAAGCACAAATTTTACAACCCTGGATGGGGAACAGACCTCAAAACTAAAAGATTGTTGATAATTAGTCTCAAGGGGAGTTTGGGGAATCCCTGGATTACCCTCTCTCAGCATTACCACAAAGATCCTTTAGCAATCCATCAGCATGAGCTGAGTGATAAATATTGAGTATGACTCATTATTAGTAGGTCACCTCTTTCGATTCTCTGTCAATGGCTACTGTGAAAAAACACAGTCCATTATGGTTGACTAGAAAATGCTTCTTCCCAGTTCATACAGGCCTCCAGTTAACTTCCTTTTCCTGAGGAACACGAACACATTTCCCTTAAAGCAGTCATTGCAAATAAATGAGAATAGAGCAAGCGGGCACAAAACCTGGAATTTTCATTAAAACTCACTCTGGTTCTTTTCTTGGAAGACCAAAATGGGAAAGAGAAAGGAAAAGAGAGGACTTTCCACGTGTCCCATTGAGGTGGTATTTTTCATTAGAGCTAGGCAGATGTCTTTCCAACCTTTGCAACTGGCTCAGATCAGGAATATTCCCTCCCTTCTCCCCCTTGATCCTTCTCCTTGAAGGCAGTTTGCGTTACAACTCTTTGACATGTAAAGACTAATCTACAGCAAGAAGCAAGAGGGTTAATCATGGCTCTCTAGCCTTATTTTTTTTATTGCTATCTTTAAAACCAACCACTATGTTGTTTTCGGTCAGTTGTTCTGTTTCAAAATAGCCACCGTGGTGGCTATTCATGTTTCATAAACTCTTTGATGTCAGTGGGAATGAGTAAGCGTAAAGGGCCTGGTCCGGCCTTGGCTTGTTGAAGGGCAGGACACGGGGCCCCAGAGCCTTTGCACAATCACTGCCACAAGTTGGGATCTCCCAACAACTGCACCTTTGACATCTCTGCAACCAGGTTACACCAGTTTCTACTAATTACCTACAAAGAGCTTAACCCTCAACTGCCGTGTTACACTGAAGAGGCACATCTACACAATTCAGTTAATTTATTTCACATTGAGGACATGCCGCACTTAGGAATCCCGATTTATCTTCAAAATTGGTACATAACTATTACTTTACCAGAGTCCCACAATGGCCCTGGGAACTTGAATCACACTCATATACCTGTTTTCAGATGATGAGATAAAAACCAGATAAGTTCTATCTTATTTTTCTGCCACTTCAAAGAGAAGCCTGGACTCGGAGCGTGTTTGATGTAAAGACACATGGCATCTCGGGGTAGCAGGCAATGCTCCCATTGTTTGTACAGGAGTGAAATTAACATCCATGCAGCCTTCTTTCACATTGTACTTTTTTAAAAGGTTTTTTTTTTTTTTGGTTTTTGTTGTTGTTGTTTTGTTTGTTTGTTTTTTGCTGACTTGATTGGCTTTCTGCTTTCTTTGCCACATGGGCCCACCTTACTTCCCATAGTTGCAGAGAATAATGGAAACTCAGAGAGATTCCAAAAGGCTAGTTTGAGTTCTTGGTGTGGTAATGTACATGTGTTTTTTTTTCTTCCCTTCTCTAGGCCCACCATCTGCTCCCCTCAACTTGATTTCAAATGTCAATGAGACATCAGTGAACTTGGAATGGAGCAGTCCTCAGAACACAGGTGGCCGCCAGGACATTTCCTACAATGTCGTGTGCAAGCGATGTGGGGCTGGTGATTCCAGCAAGTGCCGGCCCTGCGGGAGTGGAGTCCACTATACCCCCCAGCAGAATGGCCTGAAGACCACCAAAGTTTCCATCACTGACCTCTTGGCTCACACCAATTACACATTTGAAATCTGGGCAGTGAATGGGGTGTCCAAGTATAACCCCAGCCCGGACCAGTCAGTGTCCGTCACCGTGACGACCAACCAAGCAGGTAGGAATCGGGTCTACTTTCTTATATGATATAAACATATAGAGAGGGGGCGCCTGGTGGTTCAGTTGGTTGAGCGTCTGACTTTGGTCCACGTCGTGATCTCATAGTTTGTGGGTTTGAAACCTCCCCCCGACCCCCCATCGGGCTCTGTCTGACAGCTCAGAACCTGAAGCCTGCTTCGAATTCTATGTCTCCCTTTCTCTCTGCTCTTCCCCCACAGTCTTTCTCTCTCTCTCTCTCAAAAATAAGTAAACATTAAAAAATTTAAAAAATAAGAAGTAAATAAACATATAGAGATAAAGGGCTTATGTAGGTATCCATGAGTTAAATTTAATTCTACAATCAAAGTAGGACCACATAGATCTGAATATAAACTTGCGAGCTGCTTTGTAATACAAAAGATTCTTAGAAGAATGATCACTCATTCCACCAATACTGTTTTGGACACCCAACTGCATAGCATGCCCTATACTGCATGGTGACGATTGCATGAGATTAAGAGACACTGTCTGATTGAAAGGGGATGACAGTCCAGTGAGCTGAGCCACTCCATGCTGGACTTCTCTTGTGAGGGATTGTATCAGCCATTTTGATCACAAGGCCCATGATTGGACATCAGAGCATTTAATAGATTCTTTTGGGTTATAAAATTGTTTTCTTACCAATGCAGAATACAATATTGGCATGTGCTGTCTTTTCCAACAAAAGCATCAGTGGCTATAGTTTTGATCTTGTTTGAATTTAAAAAATGTATACAGACCTCTACAATGGTCATCAGGTAAATCTGTGGACGGTGAATAGTTTAATGGGCAGCCCTCTCTGTGTGGTTTGGCAAAATTGTCCTCAAAACACAAAGTAGTTTTGTAGCCACTTTGATAGGCGAATCCGTAATGACACGTGGCAGGTAGCAGGGAGATTTCATTTTCCCCATTTTCGGCATCACTTTCCTCTTGTATCCAAGGCCTTGAAGACATTCTCTGTTCATGAAGAGTTTCTGCTGAGTTCCCTGCAGAACTGTTACAAAGTGTCCAATAGCGGATATTTCAAAGCTCAAAGTGGAATTTGCCTTTGCAGGTTACAGCTCCTGACCCACTCATTCTGTTCCTTTCCTGCAAACGTTTCCACGCTTTCTCCTGCTAATTTTCCATTCTGGATCTCTGCCACCTGCTTCACATTGCTGGCTCCTTGTTATTTATTTCTGGAAAGTTAAAGGGGAATAGGGAAAAAAGAACGATAGCTTATCCTTTCACGAGGCTCTTAAGAACAACAAACTTCGCCGGAACAGGATTATAAATTGCCAAGCAGTCCTATCACCTCTTACTGTACTTCTCTCTTTAATGAATGTTTCAGTAAGTGCACTCAATAGTTAAGTAAAATATATCTGTATTAATTGATTCTATAGTAAAAAGTATTCCAGTGTCCCAGTCCAAAGCCATTATTTTTTCCCTTGCCCTGAACTCTCTAAAATAAATACAAAGTTACGATGCAGGCGAGATTTTAAACTGGAGCTAGAATGGCAAATCTTACGGGAAGATACAGATGCAACCAGTCTTTTAAAATATGTGGTGTTAACAGATCGTCTGGTTTTGCTCTGGTCTTTTATTTCTGCGCTTTTGGGGTGGTGAACACTGTTAGTGGTGATCAGTTTTATTTTTCTACGAAGACTGGTGTGACTTAGGAGCTTTTGATAGCATCACAAGTACTCTGTCTTTGCCAGCTTTTTATTAGTTCTTTTTTGGAAATGTTGCCCGTAGATCCTGGGGAACATATTGGTGCTACTGGTATCTCTGAGTTAGACAGAGCCAACCTCTCTGTGCCCGCTGGGGAATCCGGTTTATGATACAATCAATATTCTTATGTTCAGCCTGATGTACTTATCTTCAGACACATCACTACTTTGTGTTCTTAACTGATTTGAAAGTAGGAAGGGACCTTTTTGAGGCCTCAGCTGTGCAAGGTGACATCATTCTCTCTGGCAGAGAAGAGCCTTTGGGAGACCTGTGGAGGACAGGCTTGGCTTCTACAGATTTTGTGGGGGGACTGCTATGACTCTGTGTATACGTAAGAATTTGGGCCAAGGGATTATGTCAGCTCTAACAGAAGGCCCAAGGAATCCAAGGAAGGCAGGCTAAAAATCCTCCAAAAGAAGAAAATGTGCAAAAACCATACGCGAGAGGGAGGGAAAGAAAGTCTAAGTTCCATTAAAAATGTAGGTGTGATTCTTTTTTTTTTTCTTTTCTTATTCACATAGATAGCATTTGCAGCATTCTGTTCATAATGGTGAAAATATGAACAAGCCTAAGAATCCTACAATACAGGGTTGATTGTAAATTATCTACAGGATCAAATGCTAGATAATGAATAAAATTATGTAGATTTAGGGGCACCTGGGTAGCTCAGTCAGTTAAGCATCCGACTTTGGCTCAGGTCATGACCGCACAGTTTGTGAGTTCAAGCCCCACATAGGGCTCTGTGCTGACAGCTCAGAGCCTAGAGCCAGCTTTGGATTCTGTGTCTCCCTATCTCTCTCTGCCCCTCCTCCCCTTGCTCTCTGTCTCTCTCTCAAAAATAAATGAACATTTTTAAAAAAGTTTTTAAATTACAAAGAAGTATAGTTACCCATGTAAAAAAAAAGATGATTATGGTATAGTTGGGTATGAAAAGTAAATTATAAAATATATGCATTATGATCCCTTCAAATATATATACAATACACATATATATTACATATAATACATACATGTGTATATATGTTTAAAGATGCATTAAAAAATCACAGGAAGTGATGTGCCTATATGTTGACAGTAGTTATTGATGAGCCATGGAATTATAGACTATTTTTGTCTTCTTTTTGTTTCTCAGGATTGTGTTGCTTTGCACAAAGGAAAAACACATAAAAATAGTCAATACATGTTAATCATGCCACAAAAGTTATAAAAATAAAATTCCTATAATTCTTTGATTCTGTAAGCAGTTTCTTTTTTTTTTTTTTACAAATAGTTTATTGTCAAGTTGGTTTCCATATAACACCCAGTGCTCATTCCCACAAGTGCCCTCCTCCATGCCCATCTCTTCCTTCCCCCCCACACCCATAAGTCTTCAGTTTGTTCTCAGCATTCAAGAGTCTCTCATGGCTTTTAGATCTAGCAGGAGGGTGAGCAGGGAATTCCTCTGACACACCGAAGCTTCGTGGCGAGCAAACCTGCCAGGCGGTTTGCTGAACGGGACAAAACTCCGTCTCCCTATTTTAATTTTCATGAAGGATAATGCTGGGAAGCTGTTCAAAATTAAAAATAAATCTTTCAATAAGGAGACCTCCTACGTGGCCAGCCGGAAAGCTTTCGCTTAGTAGAGAGTTGTGTATATGCATAGCACTGCCTCGTTATACGATTTGGAGTTCTCTAATTCAGTATCAGCGGAATAGTTTATCTCTGATTAACAAACCCTTTCTTCATAGTAGGGCAAATTAATAATGTGGGCCAAAATTCTGGGTGAATGTAGCAATCGTAAACTCTATCAAGGCTCCCCTAAGCATATTTATGTACACACAATTATATTCTAATTGCAGTCGTTCCTATCATTTCATTAAACCCAGTTCCTTAGAGACCCCTGTAGGCAACTATGGCTCATCATATAAGGAATACATAGAATAAATGCATGTTAGCATTTAGCACCTGAAAGCCACACTTTAGGGGCTCTCCAGTTTTGCCCTGTTTTCCTGGTTCTTTGCCCTGGTTCTTTCTCTCATCAGTAGCTATTTAACAACAACAGAACAGCAGCAACAACAACAAAATACAGACCTTCCTCAGGTACCTGGTTTTGTCACCAAGACCTCTGAGATGCTCAGAGCTGAACAGGTTCATGAAGGTGACCCGACTCACCCTAGCTGATGTCAGGGCTAGTCCCTGAAACCAGTGAGCACCCCCCCACCCCGTTCCTGAAAGGACAACGTTGCTTTCTTTTTCAATTATTGGATAATTAATAGCATCTCTGTATTCAGCTTGGCGCTCACTCCATTTGTGAAACCAGTATCTGGGCACTGGAAACATAGGTTTGACCCGCCTTTGATCCTTTACTTGTGGAATGTGGTGTGAATGGGCTGGTGTTCTCACATGGTTTAAAGCATTCTCACCCAAATCTTACTGTTGGGGTCTGAAGAGGTAAATAACAAAGTGCTTTTCTTCCCCTCCTGAGTTCAAACCCAATTGACCACTGGCACCCAGACAAAGGGAACTCAGGACGTCAGCTTTATTGCTGACTGACCATCTGATTGAAGGATGTGAGCTTTATTTCTGGGGCCAAAAGGGCTGGCTCTAATGACGCTTGCCCAGTGTCACCCAGAGACAGTGTAGCTCAGCTGGCTGAGGGCAGGCTCCCTGAAGGAGAAAGCCTGAGCCCCTGAGGTTGTCCACTCTGTGCAGGTGGGAGGGTGACCTCCAGGAGAGAACTCACCTCCACCTCCACTCTATGCCAAGAGTGTGAAGGAGAAGGCGGGAGGCGGGTGAGGGTGGGAGCCCCAGCAGAAGAGCAGACAAGAAGAGCCTTCTAGAAGAGCAGACAAGGAAAATGGCAACTCCTCCCCGCTCCCTACTGACACTTCCCTGCATTACAGTCCACAAGGAACAAAGTGAGATTGCCCGGGAAAACTTACCGTTGCCCTTCCTCCATCTAACATCCGTTAGATGTAGCAACCGTTGCGTGTTTTGTTTAGGAAGAGATGGTTCTGGGTGTTTATGAAAAGTGAATACGGAGACGGCTGGGTGATTTGTTTTCTAAATGGCTTTTCTTTGGTTTACTTTTCCTTAAGTGGACCATCTCGGGCAAATGAATACAGGATGTGTCGCTAGAGGAAAGACCCGCTGTAAAAATGAAACAAGGGTGTTTCCTGGCCAAGCAACAGAACTGTGAATCTTTTTGCGAAAAAATGCTGAGATGGCAGCCAGCAGTAGATCTGACAATCTCAGAGCTAGCTTGCACAGCCTCAGCCTCCAAACCCCCCACCCCTGTCCTCCTAGCTCTGTGGCCCAATCATGCTCAAGGTTGTTTTGTTTTACATCGTTATGCATGGCTATGGTCGTACTCATTCCCTCCTAACCCCCAATTGCACCTGGGACAGCGATCACACATTTATTTATTTGATTGTTTCTTTGTTTGTTTATTTAAGTAAACTCTACACCCAACATGGGACTCAAACTCACCAACCGAGATCAAGAGTCATTATGCTCTACCGACGGAGACGACCAGGTGCCCCAATAATCACACTTCTGATTTTTACTTGGCATGAGATATTCTTGTAGATACTTGACAATGAAATGGCATCTGGTAATCTCTTTTTAGCACAGCTGCTGTGTCCTGGTGACGAATATCTTTAACACACTGAGTTTGGAGGAGTCTGGATATTTGGTGGATTACGTAGTTATTTGAACCTAGCTGATCTCTAAGATCTTTTCTAATTCCAAAAGTCTGTAATTCCAAGAATACAGCCATGAGTTATGAGCGTGAAGAAGTCGGGCTTATTCCCAGAGGATGTTCAGAAATGGGCTCTAGTTGTTGTTGTTGTATTTTTTTAATTTTTAATGTTTATTTTTGAGACAGAGAGAGAGAGACAAAGCATGAGCAGGGGAGGGACAGAGAGAGAGAGGGAGACACAGAATCCGAAGCAGGCTCCAGGCTCCGAGCTGTCAGCACACAGCCCCACATGGGGCTTGAACTCACGAGCTGTGAGATTATGACCTGAGCCAACGTTGGCCACTTAATCAACTAAGGCACCCCCAGAAATGGGCTCTAAAGGCAATTCCAAGGATGGGGAAAATTCCAAAACATGCTTCCACAAAATTAGCAGGGTGCACCTGAATCCTGCCTTCTCTCTACCCCTCCAAACCCACACCTACCCAGGTATTTCCTTTGAAGGGCAAAACAGTAAGCTAGCTGCCTCTTGAGTCCAGTTGTTCCACGTGCCTCTCTGGGCATTTGGCAATGTCTGGAGATCTTTTTGGTTTTCGCAGCTGGGAGCGCCATTATATCTCGTGGGCGAAAGCCAGGGATGCTGCTAAACACCCCATCGTGCATAGCACCGCCCCCACAACAAAGAATTATCTGATTCAAAATGGCCATGGTGCCAAGATGGAGAAATTCTGCTCTAGTGATAGACATTTGAGAAACAGGTTTCGTGACTTCATAGAAATTCCGACTTTCCAAGGGTCCTGTCGCCAGCCTGGCTCTGCTTGGTTCCACTGCTTCATGCCGGGAACATAGTCCTCCCGACACTGCTCGTAGAGGGTAGGCAGTTATAAACAGCCCTTTTGGGCCCCTTGTGAAGAAGCCCAGTTGTTTCGCCTTCGCATGAACTGGTGCTACTTGTTATACTGGCCTTGTTCTCTAGGATGGACAATCAAGAAGACTGAAAGGAAATAAAACCCACCACATCAACAATAAAATGACAGGACACCTCGATGTTAATGCCACTGCACAGTCCATAGTAGATATTCCATACCTGTTTGTCACTTAACACGTTTATTTATAGCAAAAACAATCAGCGAACTCTTTCTCAAGTAGTGCTAAATTTAATAAAACCAAAATAATGAGTAGAGAAAAGAAAATAACTAAGTACAAGAGGCATACTGTCTTTTATTACTCAACTGGCAAGTTCCCATTCTTTCTTTCTTTGTCATCTTTTAATTAGATTATGTTATTTGAGTAGGATAATGGAGAACAGTGGGAATTCTCATCCCCACTGGGTATAATTGCTACCTGTCTTCTACATGGTAAGGGGAAGGCTTCAAGGAGATGGTGGGAGAAACAGAAACATCTTAGAGCAATCGAGTTAGGTAACGTGCTCTCGGAATGGTGGCACCAGATTTTGTGGGGTTTGCGGCTTAGACAATTTTTGTGCGATTTCAAAAATATCCTACAAAATTATAAATATCAAATGAAGAACAGAGCTTTGGAAGGGCCTGTGCAAACTTCTTTCCCATCACTGTGTATAATTCTGCCTCTAACTAGAGTGAAATGAAGGCAGATGTCAGGTAATGGGGCCATTGTGTGAATAGAACTAAGGTTAGAAAGGAACAGGAAGAAGGGAGAGGGATCAGGAGGTCCAGTTTGGCCCAGTGTGAAAAGGCGTTGAAGAGCAAGGTCATTCTGAAAAGGTTCTGGCCACAGTTAGGTATGAGGGACAGCATGGGAGTGCCTCAAGTGTGGTTCGCTATCAAATTAACAGCAGAAAGCACACTCCTGGTGACTTGGAGAATGGTAATGGAATATTAACCCAAACAGGAGGTGACCAGAATTGTCGCTTTTCTGTAAGTTTGAAAAGCAAGAGGAGCGAGGGGGGAGCCTGTTGATATTTTTGAAGCACAGATATCTGACTTCTGTTAGTGCCCTCGAGCAGAGGTTGGTGAACCAAAACCCAGGAGCCAAATCTCAATCTTCTACCAGGTGGTGTGTAACCCACTAAAAAATAGTTTTTCTAATTCAAAAGGTTGCAAATAACCGAAAGAGGAAGAATATTTTGCAATGTGTGGAAATTATATAAAATACAGTTTTCTGTGTCTGTCAAGAAGTTTTATAGGAACAAAGCCCCCTCGTTTGTTGGCGGATTGTCTAAAACTGGTTTCACAGGACAAGAGCAGAGCTGAGTGGCTTCAGGAGAGGGAATAGCCTGTACAGCATATATATTAACGATCTCACTCTTTGTCCAGACTCCTGCTCTGGAGTACGAACACGACAAAGAGGATCAGTCAGGAAGGAGGTTGAGAAGGTGTTGACATGAGGGTGTCATTTGTCAGAAACAACCGTGGCCACGGTTACAGTGGATTAACATTTAGATTAATCTCACATTCGAGATAATTTTCATAATTGGCAAGACCCCTGCCTTTTTAGAGGTTTTGGCTGTATAAACAAGACTTCAGGGAATCGGGTAGAATTTCAAGCATACCTTCGCTTTCTTGTACCACAGATGTCTTTTCCAGTGATACTCAGGTTTACATGTATAATGTAGAACATGCTTGAGTGTTCTGATCAGACAATGTTCAGTTCTCTTGAAAACATGCATTCTGAGCACTGAGGTGAGGTTGCAGGACGCTGGCAGCAATTCCCTTCTTAAATAGTCATACACGCTACTCTTTTACATTGTCCCTTCATGGAGATGGTCTCTCATTCGCCTTTGATCTCAAGTACATCGTGTTCTATTTTTCTCACTCCGAAGAAAGTTAGACGCAAAACACATGATGAAACTAGTCGAATGTTAAGTCGGAAATCTTTCTAAAGACACATTTTTAAAATTCTTTCAACAAATTGGAGAGCAATTGTGTTGAGAGATTTTGCTGGGAAGTTGTTTGCGCATCCTCAGTGGTTGGTATGTAATGATTAGGGCTTCTAAGTAGAAGCTGGGTAGAGTCCTTTCTGTGCACGAGTAATTAGAGGCCTGAAGAAGCACACAATGGATTTCAGAGAAGCCAGGCTAAGGTTTTCTCATTAACAGCTCAGACCCACCTATGGATTCCTAGAAGTTTATTTGTCAGTGCCTAGGGAGTGTCCATTTTAAAACAGTACATTTTTTTAAAGAAAGGGAACAGGCTTTTGATTCTAAGGTTATACATAAAATAATTTCATGTCTATTGAATATTGTTGCTGCTTCTATAATTAGTAAGCATACTCACTAATTATGATCATGATTAAGAATAAAATAAACCAGGAGATGTATAGGGGCACACAGCTTCTTATGTGTGGTACCAGGGTCTGTGAATTTGTATTCAGAGTTGGTGTGACAAGTCCTGGTGGGGAGAAAAAAAAAAAAAGAATGTACTAAATTATCTAGCTTCAAGGCTGACTGAGCAGCAGAGACAGATAGTGTGTATTGAGCCTACTAGTAATTACTGTATATATAAATATTGCATTTAAAAAAAGGTGTTGATAAAGTTGACCCTCAGACAACACAGGGGCAAAGGCCATCAACCCCTATACCATCAAATGTCCACGTATAGCTTTTGACTCCCCAAAACTTAACTACTAATAGCCTACTGTTGCCCAGAAGCCTTACCAATAACATAAAAAAGAGATTAACACTTATTTTGTATGTTATGTATATTGTATGCTATATTCTTACAATGAAGTAAGCTAGAGAAAAGGAAATGATATTAAGGAACCCATAAGGAAGAGAAGATACATTTATAGTACAGTCTTGTATCAAAACAATCCACATAAAAGTGAGCCTTCTCCGTTCAAACCCATGCTGTTCAATAGTCAACTGGTTTTCCCCCTAAGAAAATGAAAGTTTTATTTACACCCAAGACTGAGGACACGTTTTCACATCCCCACCCCCAACGCCACTCCTATCCCTTCACTCTTACATAAATGGTCATATTCACATACACGTGTGTGTGTGTGTGTGTGTGTGTGTGTGTGTGAAGGGAGATCCATTCACCAGTCTTCACCGGCAACACTTGACAGCCTCATTCTGATTCATTTTGCATTTCTCAGTGCTGTGCTTACTACTTCAAATACGAACACCATCTTTGCACCCTCTGGAGAAGCCATCAAGGGATTTGAAAACATACGTGCATGGCTGAGATGAGAAACGAACTGTGCAGGACTAGCAAAGGTTTTAGATGGGCTTCTACATTGACGAGGTATCACTCAAACTGGCTAAATTAATGACTATCTCCTCCGATCAGCTAGGAGAGACCCTAGAGTCTAGTTTGCATTGAACATTAATAAAAAGATCCAGAGAAACTTTTATCAAACCTCCCATTAACCCCCTACTAATGTCTTTAAAGAGTTTTTTCCTTTAAACGCCAGGAAAACCAAGAGCCGTGCTGCAGGACTAATCTTGCATTGAGAGATCTTAAATCTACAGGGACTCATTAAAATGTGTGTCCATGTTACCCCACCGTACAGAGCCTTCTCAGCACATCAGTGTCTGCGTGCGGTTTTCGCGTGGGTATACATCAAGAGAGCATTCTTCAGGTGAAGACTTGTGAGGATTTCTTTTTGTTTTTAGCTTTTACATTTTAATCTGTCAAGATAAGCAAGCCTTAGCTCTATCCATCAGTATTAAAAAATAGCTCTTTTTAAAAAAATTATTTAGGGGTGCCTGGGTGGCTCAGTCAGTTAAGAGTCTGACTTCGGCTCAGGTCATGATCTCACAGTTTGTGGGTTTGAGCCCCGCGTCGGGCTCTCTGCTGACAGCTCAGAGCCTGGAGCCTGTTTCAGATTCTGTGTCTCCCTCTCTGACCCTCCCCTGCTCACTCTCTCTCTCTCTCTCTCTTTCCCTCTCTCTCTCTCTCTCAGATGTAAACATTAAAATTTTTTTAAATAAATAAAAATAAAAAAATTATTTATCTTGAGAGAGAAACATAGCACAAGTGAGGAAGGGGCAGAGAGAGAATCCCAAGCAGGCTCTGCACTGCCAGCACAGAGCCCGATGAGGGGATCAAACCTATGAAACTGTGAGATCATGACCCAAGCGGAAACCAAGAGTCAGACGCTTAACCGTCTGAGCCACCCAGGCATCCTAAAAATAGCTCTGTTTAAAAATGTCATCCCCCAGCATCCACCTCTTGCCCCCAACACACACAGGCATACTTTTCCTCCTTGGCCTGTGCCAGAAGAATGAAAAAGATTCCATAGGCTCTCCCAGAACTACAATGACAGAAAAGAGACATGTGTCACACATCAGTGTGGTCACTTCCCTAGAGACCACCCTGGCTTCACTGGAAAATGTCACCAATGATTTGATCTCACATGTGAATGTTGGTACCCTGAACACTGCGGGGAATTTGGCTGAACCATCAGCAAAATGGCCATCAATACAGGCATAGAACTGAAAAAACAAATCCTGCATTAAGTTCCTTCTTTCCTCAGTCTGATAAGTTGGTTGGCTCATTCTAAAGGAGCTCTTTGCGGCTCTCCTGAACCATCTTTTTTTTTTTTTTTTTTTACTTACAAGGCACAAGAGCTACCTTCCGAAACACAATCCACTTAAAATATCTTATGGGTAAATGACAATGATTTGAAAAAAAACTTTTTGTGATCACTCTTGGAAGGAGAGGGAGAGGGAGAAAGGAAAGAGTGGGCCACTCCTTTTTGCCTGGCATCTTCCAAATGATAACCTCTGTGTATGAATTCCTCAGGCAGTTTGATTCTCACTGTCAAAAAAAAAAAAAAAAAAAAAAGACTCTTTAGTGAAGGCTCTGTGGGAGAGGATTTAAAAAAAAATTCTTATCTAGGAACCTTTTGATGGTGATGTGTGCATCCACACAAGACAAAAATGTAGCTTCAACTCCTCAGTGGATATCAAATAGGGACCCGCCACCAACGAGTTCACTTGGATGAGATCCATCCATCAGCACAAACGCTGAAGGGGGCAAGCTCACGATGGCTCCCCAGAGGGTTGCTCTTGTCTAGATAACGTACTTCAAGCTGTAAATCTGCCTCTTGAATCAACCCTAATTCTTTTAGCTTATCGAGTATGTATTTTGAGCATAGAAAGTATCCAGGTGGGCGGAGAGCACAGTTTCCTCCACGTTCTTGCATCAAAGCCAGGGGCACACGTATAAACAGACTAGGGGTTTTGAATATGCAACTAGCTGAAAACTTAATCAAGTGTTCCCTCCACTTTCCATGATGATCAGTGACATTTTTCCCCTATCTGAAAAATTTAGATGGTCTTAAGAGTTGTTGCACTGAAACTCACTGAATCCTATAGGGCACTAGCAGAGCATGATTTTAGGAATCTTCCCAGGAGGACACTTCTGGAGACTTGAGAATTCTCGAAACTAACATCAGCTCGTTTCTTCCCATTTTAATAAATAGGGGTGGTGGTTATCATTACAGTCCATAATTGGGATTCTTGTTGCTTTGGTTTCCACTGAAAGCAGGGAGTACAAACATGGCAGAATATCAGCCTATGAGAATTAATGTCTTCTTGTAACCAGAGGTCACAGAACTTAAAAAGCATAAATTGTGTTTGCAAGCCCTCATTGCAGTCAGCAATGCCGAGTAGTCATCTAATTCAGGTGTGGCTCTGAGTGGCTGGTGATATATTTAAAGAATCTTTGTGTAATATAAGAGGGTATTGTCTGGGGAAGAATGACAGAGGAGAAGCCCTTTAAATCTCACTGTAAACGCCTCAAGAGTATAACCTGAATTGTATATGTGCTTTGGAGGATGGCTTTTTCTCTTCTCTCCATTCTCTCTCTTGCCTTCCAGTTGTAGAAGGCACGCAAAATATTTCCGTAAAACTGCGTGTAGCATGCTGGAGCCCTGCTCCAGTGTCTTTCTCGGAGGCCACGCTGTGGGACTATTTCTAGGTGATGTGCTGTTCTAATGAGGTCCTTTTGGTATTTACAGATTGACTCCTGGGTGGAGTCAGTAAGACTGAATTTCACACTTCAGCAAGTTCTGTTAAAGAGGCGCCCCGGTGAGAGGCTGTGAACCTCCTAGTTAAAAAAGAAAAAGAAAGAAAACAAAATTGTCCTAAAACAATTAGAGATTTCCTAATTCATTCTTTGTTATTCTTCATGACTACAAAAATTATCTTGAATTCTCAGATACAGATCCAGTCGGAGGTATCTGTTGGCCTTAATAACATTTTAAAATTTAATAGGTCTGCTGTTTCAGCTTTGGTCTTATAATGCCTGTAGGAGTTTAAGCTATCTGGCACATACAGTTTAGTTTCTGGCTGATACCCCAATATTAAAAAAACATTAATTCTATGGTTGCAAATTCCCAGGCTTAAAATTCCTTCTCATAAATTATGTTCCTTTCTCTAACCTCGATCATAGCTTTTATGACAATTGCCAAAAAAGATAGAGTTTCCAATATGAGGGCTGTAAGAATATCATTTCATGGCCCTAGTTTCGAGAGCATAGCATGTGGTGACCATTTGTATCTGAAGCATTTTCAAAATGTGCTGGTTGTAATTTAACCCAAAGGCCTCTATCGCATCTCTCCACTTACCAGTCACTTTGTGCTGGTCTCTGTAGCAATCAAGAAACTGGGCAGGAAAGATCTGGCTACGAGTAAACAAAGTCTTCCCTAGGTAGTGCTAAAACCCAGCTCCTCAGCATTCATTCTATGGCTCATGGATATCGTCCTCTGAATATTTGATCTCCCTGTATTCAGACCTTTCCCAGACTTCTGTGTATGAAACCAACTGAGAACAAGATGGAGTCTCAGTGTTGATCTTCTTTCTGTTTCTCTCTCCTTCTCAATCTCTCTCTGTGTCTCTCTCTCAGTCTCTCTCTCTCTTCCACCTGCAGCACTCTACTTTATCATCCATGACCATCATTTCTCATCATTTAGCCCTTGTTCTTTAAGCCAAGCAACATTTGGACTTGGAAAAATTCCAAGTAGCAAAGAACACATAGATTTGCAACCAAAATTGTATTGAAATGTACCCTCTGCCTATCTATCTTACCCTGTCAGTGATAACCTGTAGCCTATAATTTCATGCTCCACTTTATTCATTGTCAGATTTCCTCATTTCTGTCCTCCCCCCGCCCCCCGCTCTGCCCATGTGTTTTGAACTGCAGTAAGAAAAAGGAAGTTGAGTTATTACCAAGTAGTTTTGGATTTTAAAATGACCATGGTTGGTGAGGATGCTTATTATTTAAGGAGCTAATATCAAGTTTTGGTTACCATAGCTTGTTTTTTTTTCTTTGTCTTTTTCTCTTTTTTAGTAGCTCATATGGTCTTTTTAAATGACCGTTAGGAAAAATAGGCATCCTATTCCCATTGTATATGTGATGGGGAATTGGATGGCTCAGGAGATGACTAATGGGACTCTAGACCTTTCTGTCTTTAGGTCACCTCCTTGAATCTGGACGACATCATAAGTGGTCCAAGGCCTGACCATCTTGCAGCCATTGAGTGGCTGTGGTAATGAAATTGGTCTCAGTCCAGGTCTTAGTGGACAGGTGTTCACATCATAAGTGACACTAATTGACTTCCTACTCTTTCCATTTGGAAGACGGTGGACTGTCACTGAGCCGGTGATGGGGAAGGAGTTATTCGTGATATATTCAGAGTCCATCAAAAGCCAAGGAATTCAGAGCCTTGAGCTGGCACCAACCTCGCACCTTGCAAATATTGTACCTGTCTCCTATGGGTTCCATTAGCCTCAGAAATAACAAAAAAAATAGCAATTTAATTTTAAAAGATTTACAATAACTCGGAATGGTTAATGCTGCTTTTCTGTAGTTATAGGAACCTCGTGTGCTGAGGCTTTTCTCTTCATCTTGTATTATGGTGATTAGATGCCTCCTATGAAGATTATATGTAATGAAGAAAAAAAGAAAATTGCATTCGGGGCCTCTGTGATCATATCAGTCAGGCTATCTGTTTTCATTTTTTAATGTTTTCTTTGGTTTGGGGTTGATTACCAGGTGCCCCGTTCATAACAAATGCTATGGAGAATTAGATACGTCTCTCTTCAGTGCTCTTGTGAAATGAAGACTAACGTGAAGAAGTAACTTTGAGACCTTTTATTATTTTTTTATTTTTTTGATATTTTATTTATTTATTTATTTCTAGGGGAGAGAGAGAGAGACAGTGTGAGCAGGGGAGGGTCAGAGAGAGAGGGAGTGACAGACTGAAACAGGCTCCAGGCTCTGAGCTGGCAGTCAGCACAGAGCCCAACGCGGGGCTCGAACCCATGAACCGCGAGATCATGACCTAAGCGAAAGTCGGACACTTAACCGACTAAGCCACCCAGGCGCCCCAAGAGAGACCTTTTATTAACATAGGTTTCAGTACGCAGAATTCCGAGGCTTCATCCAGCATGTACTCTTTTTATTCTTTCAGGTGTCCGAAACCAGAATAAGCTACCATTTATTCACGCTCACTCAGGGCCTTGACCTGAGGGTAATTTGGCCTGACTTGGAGGCCAAGTATTATTGGTATTATTAGTAGCACTGGCGTTCACAGCAGTGGTGCTAATTAGTACTAGGAGTACTAGTAGTATTAAAATTTTGTTCTCTGAAATTTATCTGATGGCTTCTTTTTTTTTTAAACTACACAGCTGATTTGGATGGTCCTGTAACACGTGGCAAAGCCACACTCTTGAATTATTATCACACTTACAAAGTCAAGATGACAACAGTCACCGTGGATCTGTTTATTGAAACAGACAGACTCTTTTAGCGGAATGATCAATGTCTTACCTCTTTCTGAAAAGCTTTTCGGGGGTAGGAGATCGTGGAGCATCTGCTATAAAGTAATGAACAAGGGCTTTTATTGGTCAGTTTCTGGAGCAGGCTTTTAAGCATTTCTGCCTGTAAATGTAGACACCTGAGTATGGAAAGTAAAAGGCAAGAGCAAAGATTTACTGGGTGCATCTATCTTCCTGGCTTTTAGAGTCTTTGTGATTAATACATCTTTAATAGGGGACTGATCTAGATGCTTCGGATGTCAGAAAGCTAAATGTTACAGCATTGTTGCCTTGGCTCCAAACGCAGCAGGACGATTAGCAGCTGTCTGGGTAACAAAGACAACCTGAAGCCCACAGCACAGCTTTTATTCTCCAGATTTGGAATGCCTGAAGCTCTCCAGTGGCGTTGACAGCTCACGGAATAGAAGCCTTGATTCAGAGCAGCTAATCCTTTTCCTGTCTCTATGCTGCATTTTTCTGCTCAGCAGAACAGAACCTTTCCTTTCCACCCATCCTTCGTATTCCAGAATAAGTTTGGCAGACATTGTCGGGCATGGAGGGGCTCACTTTGCCCAAGGCTTGGCCTCCTGTCTGATCAAGACTCATATATAAACTCATTTCAACTAAGAGCTTTTCCTAGATACTTTGCAACCCAGTGAGGTGCCCTGAGAAGGTTCATCTTCCTAGACAGTTCAGAGAAAAAAAAAAACATATCTAATTATTTATTCTCGCTAAACGTTCCCCATTTCCTTATCTTAAAACAATTGCCTTGCTCAGGCAAATTCCTATAAATTGCCTTCCAGGAGAAGGACTTGTTTTTCTATTTGCCTCAAACTGGCATTCGTACTTACCAGGAAATACACACTGAATTCTGCCATGTTTCTGTTGGCAAATGTTGGGCTACCCTTATCGGAACCTGCCAACAAGTTTCTTAGTAAGCGAATAGAAAGTAAAACAAGCCACTCTCAGAGGAAACAGAATACACACTTGAACTACATCAGAGACACTCGGTGCCCCTAAGCCATCCCGTTATTCTGGGGAACATGTGCCTTGGTTCCTAGTTGAGTGGATACTCACTTGTAATTCTACAATTAATGGTATGGCTTATACAGGTGATAATGCTAATTTAAGATTGTAATTTTTATTTTATTTTATTATTTTTTATGTTTATTTTTGAGAGGGAGAAAGACAGCGTAGGAGCAGGGGAGGGGAAGGCAGAGATGGAGACACAATCTGAAGCAGGCTTCAGGCTCGGGCACGGGGCTCAAACTTGGGAACCATGAGATCATGACCTGAGCTGAAGTAGGACCTTTACCCGACTGAGCGCCCCTAAGAGAGTAATTTTTAAAAAGTAAGGGGTGCCTGGGTGGCCCAGTCGGTTAGGCATTCAACTTCAGCTCAGGTCATGATCCCATGGTTAGTGAGCTTGAGCCCCACATCTGGCTGTGTGCTGACAGCTGATCTTCTGTCTCCCTCTCTCTCTCTCTACCCCTCCCCCACTCGCTCACACTGTGTGTGTGTGTGTGTGTGTGTCTTAAAAATAAACAAACATTAAAAAAAGGTAAAGCATTTAAGTAATACATTTTCTTTACTACAGAGAGCAAGGATTGCTGTGTGGCTTAGATGCAAAACAGAACGATTAACTCGTTACAAAAGTCCCAATTTGCAAAAACTTACATCATTCATGACACCTTTAGACCTTTACCCAAAGAGTTAACTAAAATTTTTGGATGGGTCTTTCTAATACTAATTTTCATATTCCATCCTTAATAGCCTTAGTTCACACTTTTCTTTGCCTTTTGATTATGAAAGATACACACATACAGAAGAGTAGATAAGACACAAACGTATAGTCAGTGAATTATCCCAAAGCAAACACCTGTGCTACCATAAACCAGGGCAGAGACTAGAATGTCGCCAACCTTCCACAAGCTTGCCTCGTACGCCCTATGCCTTCCCTGACTTCACATACCATTGTTTTATTTTGCAATTGAATTTTTCCATTTAAGATAATTCTTCTCTTAGCTCTCTAAATAGTTCTCTTATGAGGTGATTCGTCTTCAAAAGCTTTAAGCTTTGTCTATACAAAGTCATGTCTAGATTACCTCCAGATTTCTGGCAACCAGGAATGTACCTAGGTGGCCCTGTACCTAACTGACATGTAGCAGACCTAAGATTTGCTCTGTTGCTAATGCAGCTGCAAGAGAGAAAGCCATTTAACATTCACATTTCTCATTTCATACCAGTGTGAGGAGGGGAGAGACCAGAGGCCTTTTGTGGCTCAGTGGTTGAAAACTGTGGGCTCCAGGACCTGACTTGTGAATGTACCATTTATAGGCCATAACTTGGAGCAAGCAATTCAAACTCTCTGTACCTTAGTTTCCTAATCTATAAAATGAGAACAATAATAATGCCTGCCTCATAAGGTTTTTCATGAGGATGATGTGAATTAATTTACGCAGCGCTTTTGAAATAGTGCTCGGCATGTAGTATTTGCTCAATAAATGCTCATTTAGTGAGTGTGTGTTTACAGGTGCGTGATATGGTAGGAGGATTGTATATTTTTGAGTCAGGCAGACTTGGGTTTAAAATCTCATTTTAGGGGCACCTGGGTGGCTCAGTCAGTTAAGCGCCGCCTTAGGCTCAGGTCATGATCTCATGGTTCGTGGGCTCGAGCCCCACATCAGGCTCTGTGCTGACAGCTCAGAGCCTGGAGCCTGCTTCCCATTCTGTGTCTCCCTCTCTCTCTGACCCTTCCCTGCTCACACTCTGTGTGTGTGTCTCTCTCTCTTAAAAATAAATAAACCTTAAAAAAAATAAAATAAAATAAAGTCTCATTTTGTAGCTCTGCTCCAGTTACTTAACGTCCATTATATTACCTAAATTTGCAGATATGAATTCAAAGGTGACAGTTAATTATAAGTGCTTCAGAGAAGCTGCAAGGATGAAGTGATGGTGCCTGTGACCAAGGGCCTCACAGAGGAGGCCAATATTTGCTCATTTGCCCATTCTTCTCTGTTTTCCTCCGATTCACGTGGCCCAGGCCATGGCAGCTGTTAAGTATGCAATGAAGACTAACTCGTTTCTGGAAAGAAACCTAAACTGAGCCATCCTGAGAATGCCACCATCTTTTCCCATTTAACGTTAAGACGAACTCAGCGGAATCTCTGAGCCCAGTAATTTGGGATTCTGGTGAATCCCTTCACTGTTAAAAGACCTGTGACTGATGGTGTCCCTGCAAAGCTGCAGCTGCTTCTCCCGGTCTTGCCGACCTCAGGGCCGCACTCACCAGCCTCCTCATATAGAGGAGCAGATGGATATCTGCTCACGGTGCATGCACAGGAACTGGGATTCCCAAGAGGGGACCCGAAGGCCATTCAGGCACCTGTAGACCACTGCTCAGTCTTCTGTAGCCACGATACTATTACACTTCAGTTATTATATGGAAACTATGCGAAAAATGCCTTTTTTTTTTTTTTTTTGGCTGAATGGCTCCACTTTACCTGAACGAGTATCTGCTGTAACCCCAAATGTCAGTAAATAGGTTAACTGACATTTAAAATTATTTCTTGCCCAAGCTGCATCCAGTTGCTGGTGATGGGGGGGCAGTTGGCGGGGGAGCTTCCGAGATGGGCCTGGGCATCAACGTCCAACTGGCAGACTGTAAGTTAGAAAGGATGGAGGAACCCAAGGATGCTATTTATATGTTGAGCCTAGAAGAGGAATAACCACTTAAACCCACATTCCATTGCCCGAAATTCAGTCACATGAACCATTTGACTGTAAGGGAAATGTAGTCCCTGTCTGAGCAGCTCCATCCCAAAAACAATTTGCTTTTTAATTTTTTTGAAGTTTATTTATTTATTTTGAGAGACAGGGAGAGCGACCAGGGGAAAGGCCTAGAGAGAGAGAGAGAGAGAGAGAGAGAGAGAGAGAGAAACCCAACCAGGCTCCACACTGTCAGCACAGAGCCCGATGCTGGGCTCGAACTCATGAACCGTGAGATCATGACCTGAACTGAAACCAAGAGTCAGAGGCTTAACCGACTGAGCCACCCAGGCACCCCCAGGAAGAGTTATTTAGAGGAGGGGTGCTCATATCTTTTGGACAGTTAGCCACAGAGGTTAATCCCAACACCTTCACCTTTCCTGTGCAAATACTTAACATGAAGAGGAAGAATAGCATCACATTCCACCATTTAAAATATGGTTAATAGCTTCTTATAAAAGATTTTTCTAAGATTACCTGCCACCCATTCCTCTGGAAACTAAGTAAGTAAGAATCGGCGCTTAATGTTTTGTAAAGTCTTACTCTTGGATCACTTAGTGAAAGCACTGTGAGTCTCCCAAAATGAGATTCTGAAAATCATGATGTTCAACATAATGAACACAAAGTGTTATGGTATCCTGCTTTATTTTATATAGTGTTTGTTTAAAATAGACTCTCTGTACTGACCTTGGAAAGAAATCACTTTCTGGAAGAAAAACACACACATCCCTCATATATTTTAAGTGTACACTTAATTAATATTCATATATTCATATATCCATATTTAAATATAAATGAACTTCATTTAATTCAGGAGTCTTCTAAAGGTTTCAACTAAGAATTTCTTTCTATGCCTTTTGTTGAATAAGAAAATACTTCTGTATTGATTTTGGAATAATCATCCTGTACCTTTTTTAAAAAACAATTTTACAAATATATGTCTTAACTATGATAGAATATGTCTAGGTGCTTATTAATGATACAGCAGCTAAAAACTGTGGGGGTGCAGAGCCGAGTTTTTACATTGGTGATGTATCCAGGGAGGGTGGATGGGAATACCGTCTTTTAATGGCTTTTAGGTAAAATCTAACTGAGGGCTAACCCAGCTGGTTGAGGGCAGTGCAAACAAAATCATCTGCATATGAAAACACTGCGAGGCGCCTGGGTGGCTCAGTTAGGTTAAGCCATCCCACTCTTGATCTAGGTTCAGGTCATGATCTCAAGTTCCTGAGTTCGAGCCCCACATAGGGCTGTGCGCTGATGGCACAGAGACTGCTTGGCATTCTGTCTCTCCTTCTCTCTGCTCCTCCCTGGCTTGTGCTCTGTCTCTCTCTCTCTCTCTCTCAAAGTAAATAAATAAACTTAAAAAATTTTTTAAAAACACGGCACACTGTTCAATACTATAAAATACTGCAATGATAATAGTAAAAAAAAAAAAAAGGAAAATTACTCAGTGTGTAGGTAGTACGAAGCTCAGAAGAGAAATCCTTCCCTCCCTTTGGTGGGCTGTGGAAGAAAGCAATTAATATTAGCGCCAGAGTTCTTAGCATTGCTGTGACGGCAAAACCCTTAATCACAAGGATATCATTAGTGTTCTGGAGCATTTAATTTTGATGCCTGACAGCATTTTAAAATGCACAAACCTTTGATAAAGAGCAAATCAGAGCTGCCGTGTGGAAATGAGAAAGAAAGGGGGAACAAAAACCACCTTAAGCTCCAAGTAATTAAATTTAAATATGCCATTTGCATTAAGCAGAGATGCCTCTAAACTGCGGGTTTATTTTTACTATCAGTGAAAGACCCCTTGAGTAAACATCATCTCTTTAAGTTCAGATCCTGGGGAGGGGGAAACCCCCGCTGTGGTGAAGAAGTCCCCTTCCCTCCAAACACTGGGCATTGTAGTACCACTGACATCGTTGGCTTTTGGTTTCTTGACTTTCATAAAGGCTGTTTTCACTCTTCCTTGCCTGCAGGCTGGAGACCTTTCACTGCATCTGTTTATTTCCTGCCTTCCTCCCTCCACCCTCCTAATTTGGGCCAGTGGTGAAATGCGGTCGATCTGTTTCAGCTATTTCACCACCGCCACCCCCCGCCCCAAAGTCCTCCAAACTGTTTTTAATTCATTGCTCGTGATGCTGGACCCAAGCAAACAGTTGGATAGCCCGCGGTGATTCATAGCGACTCCTTCCTGCCTTTCTTTGCTCCGTATCTTTTTTTCCCCTCCTCTCCATCCTATTTGGGTGTCAGAAGTACCAAACTGCTGCAGTAAAGTGACTTGTAGGTGTTTAATGGCAAGTCATTGAGGAAGCAAATAAAAGAAAATTGTAGCACTTGCATCGGTGGGGAGCAAAGAGAACTGCTGAGCTTTGAACCAAAGAAAGTTAAATTTACCGTTTTCTTAAAAGGAGGCTCCTCTGTTTGACATCAAAGCATCTCCTGTAATTCTTCGTTGTGAAATGTACCACTGTCAGAGAGTCATGATAGAGCCCCCCGAATCTGTGCTGTTTCTGTTTATCAAAAACACACACAGAGATAAAACCCACATGTGCTCTCTGCAGGCATGTGGCCGGCCGAGTCTCGCACCAAATGTAACCACAGGTACATGGCAAATGGGGATTCTAGGTAGAAAGCATTCTCAGTTTCTCGGGGGTATGTGGAATTCTGAATACAGAATTATTTGAAGGAGGGATAATTTATGTTGGCTTTCTAGTAGAAAGCTCAGATCATTCAACCTTCAACTTTGGTGAATTTTTCTTCTTTCATCCTCAATGGTTTTTGCTCCATCTTTCAAAAAATGATACTTTACTACCATTTTACTTGTTTCCAGTGAATGCATGGAACGATATCTGTTCCATGTGCTTAATCTTGCTGCCCTTAACCTGACTACAGAGGGTTCTGTACTCTATTACCCTGACACTTCATCAATGATGTCCCTTGGGTGGGGTTTCAGGGATACACGCAGTACCTAATGGCTTCTCTTGGCAGTGATAGACTTGGTTTACGTTAGTGCATCTTTGGAGATAACTCTGGTCTTACAAAACAAGAGAGATGCATAGGGCCCTTTCCGGATGTAGGATTATGACTTGGTGGGAAAGATTTCAACACCACTGTACCTCTGTGGTGAGGAGAATATTTACGTACCCTCCAGATATAGAGGTGAAATACGGAGAGGGCTGTCAACACGTCCGTCAGCCAAAAGAACAAGTCCCTCAAAATGCTGGCTGTAACAGGTGCAGTGAAAACTAGTTTTAATGTTAACTCGCATTTGAATGACATTTTACAACCTGTGTGCTTGAAAAAAAAGTTCAGAAGCATCTCATATCTCTTAGAAAACAGAGACTCCGTTTATAATTAGAATTGTCATTTGCTTTACTCCTAATTGTCAATAGCTTAGTTAACCTAAATAGCAAAACCAAACCCACAGAAGATCATCTGAAGCAGGTGCAGATAAAAAGCTGTGTTAGGGATGACTTCCTTCTGGTACTTTCTATTTAGAAAACATTTCACTGTCTATGCAGATATTTTTTAGATCTGTTTTCACATTTAGTTCCCTTTTATTCATTTGACAAATTTGTAGAGCTCTTACTATGCCAGACATGGTCTTGAATAGTTTGGACATAGATATGAACAAGGGAGAGCCCTATTTTTATGGAGTGGCCATTCTAATAACTCACATGCTTGTATCTGAGAGGAAGGTGTTTGAGACATGGGAGAGAGACATTTGAGACATGGAGGTAGGGAAGTTTGAGTTACTTGCCCAAGATGGCAGTTGGTAAGTTTCAAACCCAGAATTTTGTCCAAAATCCTTCTAGAAGGCATTGATCTTCTCACCAAATTAGTAAAGTGAAGAATACTTAAAAGTATATGAACCAAAAATTTTCATCTTTATCTCATTTCACATGTCCTAGGTGAGCCCTCACTGTTCACAGAATCAGAATGCTAAGAAAATGCAATTTTCTTAAAAATTCCAGTCATACTAGGAGTAAGTGCACCTCTATTCACCACCTTTCACCTTTCTGCCTTCTGTTTGTCTCTCCTAACCTTGACAGTGTTTCACCAACCTCACTCCAAATACTTCCATAGTTCTTTCTGCAGTTTGCAATGCCTTCCTCCCTATTCTGGCTTCTCATCTCAGTCACTATCTTTATTTGGCCAGATATTGTTTAACTGTTTAAACAAAAATGCCTCTTTAGCTATACTTTGGATTTGAAGTTCCTTGAGCAGAGGCTTAGAGGGCATTTGTTGAATGTTTGAACGGTTATGTCAGCGTGATTTGTAAGCAAAAAAGGAAAGGAAATAGACAATATGGTTTGGATTAAAAACTGCTGAAATACCCTTGAGATTAATAGGATGTGGTCTCAGATAACAGCATTTCAGGACAGGAAAATGGACATCTGTCGGTCATTGGAAATACTGCTTCTAACATTTGAGAATTAAGGACTTAATTGAATTAAGCCACAAACCTTTCTTTAACACTACCCTTTAGTATCTCTTGCCTTTGTGATTTTTGCATCCATCAGTCATCTTTCTCAACCATCTTACTGTTGGCCGGCACTCTCAGCTGTTTCTGGTTGTGTGTTCTGCCAAAATTCTAGCCACTGAAGAATTCTTGCTCATGTACAAGGACACAAAACTTTCCTTAAAGCAAACACCTCTTTTATGAGGGATGTCTGTGGGAAGGTAGGAATGCTTCCAACCTAAGATGTGTCTTTTCCTTTAACTGAGGATACTTACATCATCTGTCAGCTTCCTCCCAGCTTCTCCTCTGACTCTTCAGCAAGTGTATTGCGTGTCTGAAAACACAGTAGAGTAAGGGTGTGCCCACGTCACCTGGTACTTCTCTCCATCACCATGAGAGAATTTGGATAAGAAGAGGGTTAGCAGGAACTGTCTCCTCTTGAGTTCCAGAAAATGAGTGTCTTCTCTGTGAGACTATTATAAAAATTTCCTCGCAGTTCCTAGGTGGCTCAGTCAGTTGAGCGTCAGACTTCGGCTCAGGTCATGATCTCGCGGTCTGTGGGTTCAAGGCGCACGTCAGGCTCTGTGCTGACAGCTCTGAGCTTGGAGCCTGCTTCAGATTCTTTGTCTCCCTCTCTTGCATCCCTCCTCTGCTCATGCTCTCTCTCTCTCTCTCAAAAAGAAATAAACATAAAAAAGTAAAAATAAAAATGTCCTTATCTTCTTTTGTTGTTGTTGTTGTTAATCAGGAAAAGGCTGGGATACCTGGATGGCTCAGCAGGTGAAGCGTCTGACTCTTGATGTCGGCTCAGGTCATGATCTCAGGGTTCCTGGGATCGAGCCCGATGCTGGACTCTGAGCTGACATCATGGAACCTGCTTGGGATTCTCTCTCCCTCTCTCTCTCTCTCTCTCTGACCTCCCCCCCGCCCCACTCTCAAAATAAATAAATAAACTTAAAAAAAAAAGGCTGATGCATAAGATGGGTCTTAATTTGATACCAAGGACTGGATTTGATTTAACTTTTCTGCCCCTTCCTATCTTTTCCTTGTTCTGTTGGTGCTTATTAAGTATGTGCTTAGTGGATGACTCAGTACTAAGGAAAAACTGTGTCTCCATAGCTTTCAGGATGTAAATCAGAGAACTGAGAGGCAAGGAGGACCATTTTTCTGCTGGTTGTTGTTGTTGTTTTAAGTTTATTTATTTATTTATTTACTTACTTATTTTCTTTAAGGGGCGGGGGCATGAGTGAGGGAGAGGTAGAGAGAGAAGGAGAGAGAGAAAATCCCAAGCAGGCTCTGCACTGTCAGCACAGAGCCTGACACGGAACTCAAACTAACGAACCTTGAGATCATGACCAGAGCTGAAACCAAGAGTGGTCGCTCAACTGACTGAGCCTCCCAGTCATCCCCTGCTTGGTGTTTTTATGTTGCCCAACATTTCCACTATGGTGAGAGGCCCTTTTTTGAATTAAGGCACTGATTTGTTATATTTTAGGGATGAGAGTGTTCACGCTGTTATTCTAATACTCTATTATCTTGTAAATTTGTTAGCAAAGGGCAGAGCACTGAGGTGTCTGGACTCAGGAATCAAAATATTTCTAAATGGAGAAGAGTTTGACAGTGTTTACCAAAATGTGGAAACACCCAGTGGTAGCATCAGAGATCATTTTAGCGAAAACCCGTGTGGAACGTTATGTAATACTGAATTGCCCTGTGTGAAAGCTCATTTCTTTTCAATTCTCTCTCAGTTACTCCAAGGCCAGAATCTACTCTGGTGCGGGATTATCCTTAAGGCGTCTCTCACACTGGCTAATCTCTATTTTTGATAAAGCACGGAGAGGCAAGAGTGTCCAGCAAACCTTGATAGCATTGCTTATTTCCATCTTCGTTTTTTATGGCTCCCTGCTACTATTAGTTGCAAGTGATAAACAAGGTTTTGCCTATATCATTAGTGGGAAGATTCTTTTTTAAATACAACTTGAGTCAGTAGAGTGTGTTGGTTTGAGAACAGTATCACTGAAAATCACAGAACAAGTTGAAGAGGGATGTGGCGGCAGTTACAAGGAGGGCGTGAGAAAACGAGCTTGGGAACCACGGGGGTGGGAGAATGATGGAGAAATGCCACGGCCACATGCCTCATCTGGGGAAGAGAGCTGCAGCCGGGCACACGTGGCAGGTGATGGCTCCCAGATGTGGATCTGGAGGCTGGATTGGAAGCAGGGTAGGAAGGGCGAGGGAAGAAGCCCCGTGTGCTTATGACGTGGAGCACATCCAGATTGCCTCTTTCCTCCAGAGTGGCAGTGCGGCAAAGCCCAGATTTTTCCAGACTGGAAAAAGTAGTGCCAGAGAAGGTAAGACGCTCTCCTGCGGGGAAGGAAGGGCTGCCATATTAGACTACTGTGGGGTGGCACATTTTAGTGGGTATATTTCTCAGTCTCGCTTGGCCATGGAATGCCATCACTGTGGCCTGATAAAAAGGCTTCTCTGAAGACATCTGTTCCGAAGGAATTCAGACAGGACAGCCAAACAACATAATACCTCTTGGGAATTAGAAGGATTCTACCTTCCTCTTTTGCTTCATTTTCCTCCATTTTTATGACAGCCGAGTCAGAGCACACGCTGTTTGGTTATTTACACATTTGTGCATATGGATTTTCCTAGTTGAGCCGCATTAGAAATATTCTAGTGGTTAACATGATGATATTGTGAACTCCCTGCCTCTGCTGTATTTTGAGCACTTCGGTCGAGTTCATATTCCCCTTGAACGGGCCCGGGAACACTGCCGCTCCAACTTCTGAAATGGAAATCAGATTCATCACCCACGTGCAGCGGTTTAGTGATAACCCAACCAGAGAGAAACCAGCGTAGTTAATCAGTGCGGCCCAAGGGCAGCCAGGCAGTTCTTTCCCCGAGGAATCTGTTGATTATCAGGATCTGACCCAGGCCGTTTCTGCGCGAAAGTCCATTTTATAACTTTATGATCCACCCCCTCCTCCCCTGCTTTCTTTCTAAAGGCCTCGCTTTTCTATTTCACTTTCCCATCCCGAACATCAGAATTTAAAGAGCCCCTTTTTATGGAGTGTATGCTAAAGTGCTCTGTTAGGCAATGTATTTATTACCTGGAGTGAAATAGCTTTTCACAGCCAGGCAGCTTTCCCAGCCTTCTTTCTATCTTAATATTTAGGAAAGTCACTCCCTGCATTTTGCTGGACAGTGGTTGCAGGTCAACCAGGAAGGAAAGAGAGAGGGAGTGTGTCTGTGTGTGTGTGTGTGTGTGTCTGTCTGTCTGTCTGTCTGTGTCTGTGTGTTGGGGGAGGGAAGCCTAATGCGGCTAATGAGCACATTTCCGTTTTTCATTTTCTTCAGATGTTCAGTGGCTTCCATATGTCTGCTGCACGCAGCTCTGTTCATCCAGTTTTGTATCTTTACTAACCTTGGGGTTGCCTTTGATGGAGGACATGTGTATCCACTGTATCTTTCACTTGTGTTTATGCCTGAGATCCAATCTGGAACAGCTTTGGGGGAAGAAAGAGAGGGAGAGAGAAATAGCGCAGGGTGTGCGCGTCTGTGTGTGCACATGCGCCATCTTGAAGCCCCCCCGCCCAGCGGACATGCCAGGCTGCCCAATAACCACTTCCAAGAGGTGCTCCCTGCTGGATTCACTTAAGTGGGAAGATTCCCTTGTGTGACTAAGGTGTATCTGGTTGCTTTCCTTTCCGTCAAGATACCTGTCAGATATGGTCAAGCATGTTTGAAGTTAGCCCCAGTTCATTTCTAGTGACAATTTATTTTCACCTTTTCTCTGGTTTCCTCTGAGTTGGGGTTTGGCAGGTGTGTGTGTGTCTGTGTGTCTGTGTGTCTGTGTTTGTGTGTTGGGTAAGAGCAGAACACTTTGCTGTTGTTCCCCGGTGGCCATTTTGTGATGTTTGTTTCCACATTTCCCTCCGGTTTGGTAACAAACAAGAATATGCATTCGGTTTAGGAAGACCCCCTAATCTCTGGTTGTACAGACTAGCTTTGTTAGGTAAGATCACAGATTTCATGAATGTTCCTCTTCTCCCCGGAGAAGGCACACTTATGTCATTGTCAGTCACAGCAGAGCTTGACAACAGCTGGCTGGAGATGTGACTGTCACAATGAAGAAGATGGCAGCCTCGTTTTAAATATTTCCAAATACCCCCCCATAACACACCCAGCAGAGAACTGTTTTTGTGTCTGTTTTTCGTGGAATGAAGAAAGTTTGCTACTCAAGAGGCAAAAGCGGTATTTCAGCTTCTGTAAAAATAACTGCAAAACATCACATATGTTCAGAGAAAGCGTCATTGCTTTATTGGGGTTCTTCATAATTTGCATCATCGCGTCACACTGGAAACTTAGCTATAATGAAGCAGTACTTTTATCTACTTTGGAAAGGATGTAGAGTGTTTGCAGTTACTACAGTTCTCCAGGAAGAGTTGCAAATTCTTCTGCTGGTATAAAATTAAAGACCTGTAAGGTGACCACTTGTAAACTTTGGAGGTGGGATGAGGTGCAGTTTACTGAGCTTAAGAGGAGATCTTCCAATACCTTTCATGGCTTGCCAAAATAAAGAAGTGGGTAGCATTCTCTGTACCTACAGCCTCTTGTGAGAGATGGCTGGGAGCTCCGTGGAAGTAATGCCATAAGCCGGTGACCAGGCCGACCAGGCACTGACTTAAGAGGTTATCTTTCTAAGACAAACCATGTACCAAAGTATTGGAGAGAACCATACAAATGGTATGCCTTTGTCCTGGGGGAGAGTGAAATGGGGACCCGGGGAAAGACAGGACGATCTGTCACACTTCTCTTAAGTACGATGAAATTATTGACCGAGACCACCATTTTGTCTTTCCCCTAAAGCAAGATGTCTTTTGTTTTTGTTTCTTTGTTTGTTTGTTTTCCCAATAGCACCATCATCCATTGCCCTGGTCCAGGCTAAAGAAGTTACAAGATACAGTGTTGCTCTGGCTTGGCTGGAACCAGACAGACCCAACGGGGTGATCTTGGAGTATGAAGTCAAGTATTATGAGAAGGTATTCCTTGGATGAGCAAGCTTCCTTCCTCCCTTCTTTCTTTACCTTCCCTTCCTCCCTGCCTCTCTCCCTCCCTTCCTTCCCACTCTCCTTTCTTCCTTTGTCTCTATAGTTTTTACCCAGTTATACATCCAGAGTACCAGTGAATCTCAAAACCAAATGCATTTTGTTCCCCAATAGAATCCAATTATGAATTTTATGCATTAAGTTGGTTCTCTTGAAAAATAGGAAAAATACATTGTGTTCTAATATAACCATTTTTTTTCTTTCGAGTAATGGAAATCAAGATAGCTAAGAAGTTCTTATATGTAAGCCTTCTATCAGTGAGAGTGACTCATAAAAGTCGAAATAATGATCTGTTTAAGTAGATCACTGCTATTCAGAATCAAGGTGTGGGTTTTGATGACTTTTAATAGAAAATCGGGGAAGGAAAATTACATTTTTCAGCCTCTTAAAGTTATAGAAAGACATTATTTTTACAAATAACTTGTCTCTCATAAAGGACAGAATTCTGAAGAGAGCTATTTGCATTCAAGATTGTCTAGAAAATGAACAATTGACTTCTCTTTCTTTTTAAAGATAATCACTTATTGGCTTCCTTATTAAAAGCAAAAAAGGGACAGGATTTATTTTTTCACTGAAACCACAGTACAACATTTTTGACGTTTTCTAGACGGAAAATAGAAAGAGACAAGAGAACTTCTCATAGTTCCTTCTCTTAAATTGTCAACTCTGTGGAGTGAGAAAAGCCACCAATCACCATCTGACATTCTTTTCAAAAAAAGATTATAAAAACAGATCCGGATATGGTCATTGTCAACAGTGATCGTACCTGAACTCCACATGTCTTTCAACATCCAACATGTAACAATGGTAACTTCCAACATTGAAGAGAATATAAGGTTTAGAGAAGTTATCAGTCTCTTATTTACTTTCAACTTCGGAGTGCCCTGGCTTGGTGCCTTAAAAATTGTGCCTAGAGTAGATGAGGGATTTATTCTACCACTGTCCCCAATTTTATCGTCCCATGATGCAGGATCAGAATGAACGGAGCTACCGGATTGTCCGGACAGCTGCCAGAAACACGGATATCAAAGGCCTGAATCCTCTGACTTCCTATGTGTTCCACGTGCGAGCCAGGACAGCGGCCGGCTATGGAGACTTCAGTGAGCCCCTGGAGGTCACGACCAACACAGGTATCAGCCTCCGAGGCCCTTTTTTACAGTCCAGGTGAAATCATATTACAGAAATCCAAGGAGCTATACCTAATTTTCGTTTAGGCAAACATTCTGTGCAATGAACGCTGCTTGGATTTCAGATGTCGGTGACCTAGAAAACCCCATGCTATTTAGAAAAGTGCAGTTTTCATATTATCTAACCTGTCTTTTTGTATGATTGAAAAATGTTTCCTTCCTTCTTTTTATTTTGGGTCTTCTATAGAGTGGTGAAAGACGGGATTGCTAAGTGACTGATGAAGTGTGACATAGCTATCTTACATTATTAAGCTAGGAAGTTTTCTCCCTGGGAAGAGTAAAGAAGGGACCAGTTTTTTTTCTTTTATTCATTTCTAGGAATCTGTTTTAACCAAGTCAGATCAGTTTTTTTAAGCCCTTTTGGACAAACATCAAATCTTTCAACATTGTGAGTTGGACCAACTGATGGATTGAATTGAAAATGTTAACAAAGGACGTGCCTACTGAATAAGCAGTTTACATAAGATGGCTCTGCCTTTGTAATTAACCAACCAAAATTGAGCTTACTTGAGAAGGAGATGGTGGAGAAGAATTTTCAGCATCCGTTCTAGAAAGCAATTTTATTCACAAGTTACTAAATAAAATAAGATTTAAAAAAAAAAAAAACAGAAGAAAAAGTACTCTAGAATGGAATCTGAAGGGGTTTGACATTTTGGGGGATATTCCTGGAAGGCTTCAAGGATGGAGTGGGTTTTGAGCTGGGCAATAATAAGCAGGTTTTTGATAGATTTGGAGTGAAGTAGGTGTTCAAAACTGCTTGTCCTTTTTGAAATTTCCAACCTTTCTCACTAAGGAACACATCAGCTCATTAAGTAAGAGTTAGGGCTGAAACTAGAAATGAAAAGAAGGAAACCCAATGGGCAGTAATATTTACCAGAGGATTTAATAAGAATCTTCTGGTGGAAATTCTTCATACAATGATAAAAAGAATGTCTTCATCCCATTAAAGCTCTCTTAGAAATCCCCTTGCATAAATACTCATCGAAGTTCAAGAGAGGCTGTGAGCATCCCAAATAGCTTCAGAACGTTGGAACTTGTGCCCCAGTTAGACAGACGTTCTAGCTCATAAGACTTTCTCAGAGGTGATGCTTGTGTAACTGTCTTTGCCAGTGCCTTCCCGGATCATTGGAGATGGGGCTAACTCCACAGTCCTTCTGGTCTCCGTCTCAGGCAGTGTGGTGCTGGTGGTCATTCTCATTGCGGCTTTTGTCATCAGCAGGAGGTAAGCACTTAAGCCACTCACTACCCACCTCCCCCATCTCAGTTTTTATGAGGGAGCTTTTTGTCTCCTCCCCACAAAGCTGAGGCTTTTGATGAGCATCATAAACAGGGCAGTGCGTGGCCAGCTCCTTGCTGTTTGCTTTGATCTCCCCACGCCCCTGCCCCGCCTGAGCTGCTGGCTGTGCCCAGTAGCAGCCCTCACAGCTGAGAGTCCTGGAAAGACCCGGGTAATTCCTGGAAACCCAGCCGAAAAGCAAGCCAGGGAGAGGTTTCTAGATACTCTGAGCTATAAGGTGTTACATTAATACCTCTTTTAAGCTTGGACTTACTGCCAAAGGCAAAAAAGAAGTCGTGTAAAATGTGGGTCGAAAATTTGAGCCCTGCCATTTGTCAGCTGTATTACTTAAACTCTCAGAGCCTTCCCCCCACCTCTCCCCTTTTATAAAGTAGGGATAGAGGATCGTAGATCTGCCTGGAAGAGCTACTGATGGTAGAATTTTGAGGAGTAAAGGAGAGAAATCAGCACACAGTAGGTGCTCCAACATGAGTTCGGTTGATAATAATTGCAACCAAAGCAAATAATTGGGCACTGCACTCAGTCTTCTTTCAGGAAAGGCCATCACCATTTCCAGAAAATAGCCGTTCAACACGCTGTCGGCATCGCATTGCTCTTGGAAACGAATCTAAAACAGCAGATTACTTGTTCTGTGAAAGTCTCCAAACTAACTTGATACTTGAGAAACAGTCTAGGAAAAGAGAGGGAGAAATGAAATGAACCAGGCAGCCGATTTTTTTGCACCAGTTTTTCGTACTTCACTTGCTGCGCTGCCCGGAGGCTCCAGAGGAATGGGGTGGAGGAGGGACAGCCACTTACCTGCAACATGTGCCACCCGGGGCTTCCCCAACCTGCACTCCCTTATGCTGTTGACTGTTTCACAAGGTGGAGCTTTAGGCAAGGGGAAAAAAAAAAAAAAGGCTGAACCTGCGGATGTCAACATAATTGTCTTAAATATAAACTTTTTCACATTACAGAAGAAGAAAATGATCTCAGAAAGGCGTAGTACTGGTCTAGGGCCATTGCACTGCCTTAGTAGGAGACACACTGTTGGCTACGCAGTAGTCATGCCCAGCTCCCTGCTGAGTGTCTGTTGTATCCCCTCTCTCTACCTCTTCTGTTGGTGAACTAACTCTCGGCAACATCACAACAATGCCTCTGGCTATTGCCACTGGCCTGAGCAAGCCACCGTGCTTTTTCCTCACTTTGTGATAGTTTATAATTAGGGCAAATGTCTAATTTGCCTGGATGGTCTTGGGTGTCACATGTATTATTAATATGCCTCCACTCCCACTCTCCCAAATGTCCTGGTATTATAGAAGTCAGTTACGGTCACTCTAAAAAGTATGGAAGAAGAATTCATCGTGAGCAGGCGCCACCTGCATTTGTCACTGTGTGTTCTTTCTGGTGCAGTGTGTTTGATTCGAGCAGCGCGTTCCATCCTGAAGAGGTTAAATCCACCACGAGCACTCATTCTTGTTGCCACACTACACGTGACATAGAACATACGTAGACGTGCCCACCACATCCTATCTATTAGTAGATCTCATTCTTTGGAAACTTCAATTTTGCCTAAACAGAATTTGACTTTCTTTTTTTAAGATTTTTATAAAATGTTATTTACTTTTGAGAAAGAGAGAGAGTGTGTGCACCCAAGCAGGGTTGGGGTAGGGATTGGGGACAGAGAATCTGAAGCAGGCGCTGCCCCGACAGCAGTGAGTCCAATGCGAGACTCGAACTCACAACCCGTGAGATCATGACTTGAACCAAAGTCAGACACTCAATCTACTGAGCCACCCAGGTGCCCCCAGAATTTGAATTTCAAATGTACTTTCCTTTCCTGGCATTTGATTGTGGAAGTCAGTCAGGATGAACCTCTTGCTTGCTCATCGCGTTTTTGGTTTTGTGTATATATCCATGCCCAGCACACAAACATATGGGCAACTGTGTGCAATAATATATATGCATCTGATAGTGGGATGGGGGGATTTGTGGAAATTACATGGGCTCTCGATTTCATTATCACACATTTCTGCATCTGAAAATTTGACACTGTGTATCAATAATATTTAGCAGAAAAGAAAAACGTTTAAAAGTCTGAAACTATGAAAAAAAATTATTAATTCCCTCTACCTCAAAATAATATTTGGCTAAAATCTAGCACCACACGATGCTCAGAACCATCTGAGAGATCATTTGTTGGCAGAAAGTGGGTCTTGTCTTGTGTCTGGACCTTCTCTTTGATGTTGATAGGAGGCTTTGTCTATGCATCCAGACTTTCTTTGAAGTTACCTTTGTTTTTTTAAGTTACCTTACGTATACCAAGGAAACCAGAATTATTAGGAACAAGCCACCCCATTACGAGTTTCTTTTGGATGTTCTGCCTTGACAAAAAGAAAGGAAAAGCACATGAAAATGTCAGGCAGGAAGACAGGCTTATTAAAAGCTTGTAGCTATAGAAAATAGAATCGCGAACTTGATGACTTAATTTCCTTGCTGCTTTTATTGATCACTTTCTTCTTTAAGGCACGATGGAGAGGAGGATGCATCGGATTTCCAATTATGAGTCCCCACCTTAGAGAATTGAGCCTGTCGAGTTACCCAGTGATGATTCTTGTCCCTTCTCCCCCATTAAAAAAAAATGTCACTTCCCAAGGCTGATAAACACTGCTTGGTGATTGGTCCTCAATGGATCACTTTTTAGAAAATGAAATGTCAACCCCTTGCCCTTCTATTGATTCTTCTTTAGTGTCGGCCATAAAGCTGTCAGGGGAAAGGCTGCCTGGAGCCAGGTAGCTGACAGGCTTTGCAGCCGCCGAGGCACACTCAGCTGATTGTGCTCCGCGCACAGGCTGTGTGCTCTGTCACGTCGCGGTACAGATGTTTCAGTGTGACAAGAACAGGTGAAGAGAGAGGAGACACGTAGTGCGGACAAAAGTCTGGTCCATGCTTTTAGTGCAAGCAAAAGGTGGTAAAAGGCACCCCCAAATAATCTTGCGAACAGTCAGGAGAGCACCCAGTAGAGTATCCTGGCCTGGAAAACGATAGGGCTGCTTCTTATGTCTTAAAGCCACAGAATGTTGATGGCAGAGTCAATGCCAGAGACAGAGAGACCCCTTTTCAGGTGATCCCCCTCCAGCAGAGGCCCACATGGGGATGGCAAGTGAGATTTTTTTTTTTTAAGAAGTAGAGGGCAGGGACCCACACAGCAAGAAAAGTTTCAGCTCTTCTGATCACCTCAAAGGAAAATCTGTCTGGTGCTAATTTGTCATCGAGGAAAGAGGAAACGGCCTCAGGCTCACAGCTGGTATCTTGCTAGAATTTTTTTTATAGCAATTGTTTCATTTATTTTATTATATTTCCTCTGTATGGAGAAACCCGAGCTTTAGGCAAGCCAGGGTAATCTCAGTTTTTGTTTTTTGTGTTTTTTTTTCTCAGTGAGAAGATTCACTCTTTCCTTTTGGCCAACTTGCGTGTGTAAACCATTTAGGGATCTCTGTGAAAGAATCAAACTCCCACATTTATAGATTTTATTTATATGTTTGAAATGATACACCAAGTATGTTGGCTTAAGACATAGGGTATGTTCTTACCACCCACATGATCTTAAGCAAATTGCCTTACATTTTTTAAAAGCATCTATGGTCTGTGTGTTCTCTGGCCATTGAGTTGTAATTAAAGGACTGTTTCAGCTTTGGGAGCGCACAGCTGTGCTTGCTGTGGGGTCGTTTACGTGCTGTTGTCCTTGTATCTCTGTCATGCTGTCCCTAGAAAGTTTATCCCAAACCACGTGTGTGCCATCTCTCAGAAGTATGACACCATGTCCCCGCACCGCTGCACGTATTTATTTGTGTTCTCCACAGTGGAACCACTTTACTGCTTTCTAAAGTGATTTTTGAAAGGACTGTTAACAATGACATCATAAAATGCAATGAGAAGGTCATAACCTCCAGGACTACTGATCGAATGTGTTAATTTCTCTGATTCCTGCCCCTTTATCAGTGATTCCATCAGGCTATCCGAAATACTACTAATCTGGGTTGCATTATGCCAGTGTGCCCCTCCCCCAATAATATTTGATTATTCACGAAAAACTCTTAAGAAAAGGCTGGAATACAAGATGAGTCTCTCTTTTCTAAAGGACATTTTGGTGATCAGAGGCAAGTATTGCCTGATAACCAGGCACGGAAGTTTTTATACTGACTTTCTAATGATTGCTGGAGCTACTGGGTTTTTGTTATGTCCATTTACGTTAGGGTGTACTGACTGTCCCCTCCTTATTAGAATTTAAAAAAGAAAGTAAATTGATTTTAAGAAAATAAATGAGGTAGCTGCAGCAAAATTTGTGAAAAAATATACAAGTGACTCTGGTTTAGGAAACTACTTGATTCTAACACTGGCATCTTCTATATTAGGATCTCGAGGCCTGGAGAGGAGGTTAAACAATTAAGTAAACCAAGGTCACACAGCTAGTTGCCTGATCAGGACTGACTTCCAATACTGGCATAGATTCTTTGAATGTCTTCCTCTGAACTGAAAAAACTGACCTACTTCAAAAGCCCACATAGACAGTCCTAGCAGACCACAAGTTCAGGACTCTCTGTGCTGATGGTAGTGCTTGCAATCTGTGAATTCACGTGCACATCTAACACACACCATAAAGTCAGACTTCGCACATTGGTTTTGTCTTCGAACGAAGGCTATGATTTTCAACTTTGGAGCTAACCGTTCACGTAATGCTAAGCCAGTTTCCATTCAGTCCGTATCTATCTTGCCTGGTGTCCTAATTGGAATATTATGATCACATAAGAATGAATGCTCTCAAATGTTAGCCTAAATTGGCTCTGATGGAGTCATGTAAATTCATACAATGAGGGGGCAGATGGTACTCCGGGAACATTTCTAAACAACTTGCGCGCAATCGTATGGTTCAATTCCAACCATTTCAAAATGTTGCTCATGGAGAACATTTAGACATCATTTGGTGCAAGAACAATGACAGCTTAAGGAAGGGGAAAAAGAAGGATGGCTCCTATGAATCTTCATGGGTGAGGCCATTAAACACTGGAAAGGGTCCTCCTGGAGCCGTGCTGGTTATTACATTGCTTTATCTTCTTTAATCTGCACTTTAGCTGAATAAATTACTTACCTTTTACTAATTAGTTTTGGAACAGTGAACCACATCAATCAAATTCATCCACTTGATCAGGGAAGTTAGTATTTTAATAGAAGCAGAGTTTCCTGTGCTGGGACCCTGCCACCCCCACCCCCAAGGTTTTGTTTGTTTTATTGAATAGTCGAGGTGCCAGAAGGATACATTGGTTGGGAGGGCAGTGCTTGGGGCTCATGCTGTGCCTCAACAATGCCTGCTAATACCCTGATTCCAACCCCGCTTTGAGGGCTGGGGAGGGCTCAGCTCTGACTCACAGCTCCACCTGAAGGGGAGGGTCTTGTTTCTCCCTCCTGCAGATGAAAGGTGCCAAGCTTCCTTCTGGTGCATTCACTAGCACACCACTCGCCCAATTCCAATCAGCTTGCCCAAGTCCCCGGAATTAGCAAATCCTCAACAAAGGTTTCCTCTTGCCTTTCAGGTGATCTGCCTTGGATGTCAGTGTAGAGTTAGCACTTCTTTAGGCTAGGTGGTTTCCTTCAGCCTGGCTGACCCAACTTCAGTGGGCTCTCTTTCTTGGGACAATAACGGACACTTTTGTCCAACCCTGAGCCAAGGAGAAAGGGCCATCAGGTGACAAAGGTAGAGAGAGCCTGACTTAAGCATTTTAGTTTCCAGTGTATTATGGAGACACTAATAGGGCTGCTGTTTGTCTTTGAACAGTAATTTCTTTTGTGTTTCTTTTTCAGCATTTTCCGTACTCCTGGAGGGTCCTTTCCTCCAAGGAACACAGCAAGTCAAGAAGTTTCTTTAAAAGTACACCTTCCCCTCTAATTTACTTCCTTCTATGTTTAGAAGTCTGAGGAGGGGATGGGCGTGGCCACCTTATAATTAATGATCCCTGCCATTTTGCATTTCCTCTGGCTTTGCACATAATTTAATGGATGTGCTTGATGTAAAACAGATAACTGCACTCCTGGGCAGCTTGAGGCCCTTGTTTCTACTGGGATATTCCAGGGTCTTTTTAACGAACTCACTGGCAATTTAAAGTTGGTACCAAAGCTCTCCTGCTCTATGCATTGTTTTGCTTCTTTAAAGGAAAGACATTCAAATCAGTATTGGAAATCTAAAGTGGTTCAAGAGATATACTTGTAATTTTAGATAATGCTTTTAGGAACTCTGATAAGATCCAATCGCTCAGGCTGGCAGGACCCTATCACACCCCTGGGATCTCGCCACGCGTTTCCCTGACATAAAATCTTGTTTTCATAGTCCCTGACCTAACAGTCTTCTGTTTCCTTTAAAACGGGAAGGGGGTGAGGGGGCGGTGGAGGGGACTACATCTCTCATCCAGATGCCTGGTTTTAGGACATTTCAACGTGTTGAGTTTCCTTGATGAAGCAATGCATTTTCAAAGCAGTGGAATCCAACATAAGTGGATTTACTGATATTGGGCCATCAGCACACTCCTGTACTTGTTAAGAGGGTCGTGGGTGAGCTGCTTGCCCCATGTGCTCTCTGCGTAACTACTCCCTGGGGTTGTTGTGAAGATGCGATTCAGTAATAGACTTGATGGCTCCTTAAAAAGTTAAAAGCAAAGTAAAAATGCAAGAATTCCACACACTTGGCAGTTAACTCCAGTGACTGAGGTCTCTGTTTACCAAGCTGGCTCCTGCTTTGTAAACAGCTATGCGAGGGGATGATAATGTGTCCGGAACGTTCTGAAAAGTGAAATGCAGCAGCACACAAGTGAAAGGTGGTATAATTTGCAGGCTGCAGGCTCTGAGGGCCTGATCGCAGAGCTGGCTCCCACCTGCTAGACAATCGAGAGCTGATAGGGGGACCTTGATGGGACTGCTTCTCTGGTTGCCGAGCGCGGCCCCATTAGGTTCTCTGCTTTTCTCTCTTTTACAGGATCATCCCACCCTTCCAACTGGTTCAAAGTTCAGGGGTTCAGGTTTCCAGGCTCTGATAGGACCTCACTGCCAAGATGCTCTGCAGCCTTGGGAGCCTCAGTTTCTGTATGAATTTGGACTTACTCTGTCTTTAAAATTCCTAGAAAATAGGAGATGATTATAAACTCCAATGGACTCCAGTGAACTTTACATTTTGGACAGAAACACAAATGTACACATTTTATTCACTTACTTGGCCTCATCTTCCCCCAACCTTTAGAAATCTGTAGTACCAACGGAGTTGACTTTTTTTATTCATTTAAGTTATATGCACATACATACATACACATATTACAAAATATATACACACATGCATGCATATATAATGTATCAAAATTATTGATTTAAGATTTATATGTATTCATGATTTTTGAGTCTCAAGACTTTTATAATGCCCAAAGCTCATTTCTTCAGGACATTTAGAGCAGAATACCAACTGTGATGCCGTACACCATTTTTTTGGAAAGAGAATTCTGCCACCAATGGAAACTTCTCATTTTTACTCTTTCGAGTTTTCTATAAACTCTTAAGGAACGTAATCCAGTAAAAAGCAAATATTTACCTTTTAAATTTCATTAATAATTCAGGAGTTTGTAAGCAGCAGCTGAAACCAATGACCACAAAACTATTGTTTTAAGAATACCGTATAATAATGAGTTTTTTGTGGTAGTGGTTTTTGTGGTTGTAGCAATAGGATTTACTGTTATCACATACTGAACATTATTGCGATTTGATTTATGCATAATTCACCCGTGGAAACTTATTTTACTTCAGAATATGTATGGGAGAACTAGCCAATAAACTTATAAGCGATCTTCAATCAGATAAATTGATTCTAGAGATTTGAAATTATATTATAAAATATTTGCTTTATCACCTTAGTTTAACATTGTGAGTAGGAGCAGACTCTGGGGGCACCTGCATAGCTCAGTTGGTTAAATGTCCAGCTCTTGATTTTGGTTCAGGTCATGATCTCACAGTGGTGAGATCAAGGCCTGCTTAGGGCTCCAGGCCCACCATGGAGCCTGCTTAAGATTGTCTCTCTCCTCTCCCCCACTAATGATCTCTCTCTCTCTCTCTCTCTAAAAAAAAAGAAAAAAAAAAGGAGCAGACTCACAATCAGTTTTGACTAATTGTTTGAAACCGTTTTTCACCTTTTTATTTCACTGTCCATAAACCTCAGTTTCCTCATCTGTGAAATGTGCACAGTATATTTATTTGCCTAACTTGTATATAGTATGATAGCAAAGAACTTACCTTGTGGCTTACAACTTTTGAAAATAATTGTGGGTTTTTTTGTTTTTGTTTTTAATTTTTAATAGACGGAGTAAATACAGTAAAGCTAAACAAGAAGCAGATGAAGAGAAACATTTGAATCAAGGTACAAAATTGGGTTAAGAATGGTTTTCTTTTTCTTACGTCTCATGTTTTTAGTTTAGAAATGCCTAAATGAAGTTCATGTGGCGATCAATATTATAATTCTTTCATAGAGTTATCTAAATAATGTACCTCAGGTATCCAGCTGAACTAAGTGATTTGGGATTGTTTCAAGTGAGGTTAAAGATGGGGGTTGGGGAAATTTCCTTTCAATTCTTACTCCTTATTTTATTTTCCACCCTGAAAAAGCTTTGGTCTTGCTGACTCATTTTTGTCGCTGGGTGGCAAGGCTTAACAGGGAGCAATTTTTCTCATCTTGTAAGATACAATTTTTGGAGAGGACAAGAACAAGGAATGAACAGTAATCACTCCAGCCTCAGAAATATGTGCTGTGGCATTCAGGATTACTAATATCTCTTTAGTGCATTCTGGTTATTTGAGGGTCGAAGAACAGATTCCAAGAACTGGCCCTAGAATGACGTGAGTGAGGTAGAAGATTCTTAATGTCCAATAGAATGCTTTGAGATGATGGCATTGTTCTCTGCCCTGTCTAATACATTAGCCAATAGCCACGTGCACTATTGAAAATAGTGAATACTTGAAAAGTAGCAAGTGTGAATGAGGAAGTAAAATTTTAATTTATTTGATTTTAAGTAACTTACGTTGAAGTAGCAAGGTGTAGCTAATAGCCACCTTATTGGACAGCACCGGGAGGTAGAAGGAAGAGAGAGACTAGAGGTAGGAAGAATCATCTTGAGAAAGATTTTCTTGGCTACAGCACATAAATCATAAAGGCTATGGAATGTCTGATAACCTTCCATTTAGTCACCTTATTTTTTTTCTAAAACCATAGTTTTAGAACTTGCATGCGATATATATTTTTAAAAGCAAATGTGACTTTTTTTTTTTTTTAATATAATGCGATGATGAAGACAAGACTGATAGTTCTGGAAAATCAAGGCGGTTAGGCCAGCCAGTGCCCTATACGCTTTCTGTGCTCCAAAGCCCTAGGAGCGCCAGCAAGGAAAGGAGAGCTCCCAGTAATTACTGACGCTTCTTGTCCCAGCCATCTCTGGGATGTTCTGAGTTTAGGCTGCGAGCTGTCTGTGGGGTCTGGGTGAATGACACTTTCTGATATTCAAACCATTCACAATTCGGCTGCAACATTTTCTCCAGCTGAAGCTTTCAGGCGACCTTCAGTGTCTTATAACACCTTCTTTCCAAAGTAGAATAAAAGTGGAAGTCCAATACAGAGTTTATATTCCCCAGTTAGCTAGTTGCTATTACCCCTCTAATCTATTTTAACCTAGCTTTAATCTTCATTTGTTAATTGTTGGTCACGCTCTTAATCGGTCCAGATATTGGGCACCGTGTAGACCTGGCCGGTCAAGAAAGAAAGTTCCATTATTCTCCCTAAGAAAGTATAGCCGCAGACAGTGGGTGGGACACGAACAAGCGATTTGCACAAAGATATTCAGCTAACATAGTCCAAATTTTCTTGTAGAGACTCTCTTTTCCTCCGTGGGATGGGTTGTTTTTCAAATTTCATCCTTGAAGTGTGAAGACATTCCAGGAAGTCAGTAGAGCTGCAGCTTCTTAAGTAGCTAACAACTCTTTGTTTACCCACTAATGAAAACCAGAGCAAGAATTTAAACATTTTTGTATGTCTGTTGCTAAGTATGTTTGTCATGCTAAGGAAACTTCCTCTGCTAAGTATTTTTAGACACAGACAACTTAAGTTCATTAGCAGTTTCTGGGAAGTGCTCTGCCAACCTATCATGTGTTTATTACTTAGGTGTTCGAACTTACGTGGACCCCTTTACCTATGAAGATCCCAACCAAGCTGTTCGAGAATTTGCCAAAGAAATTGACGCATCCTGCATCAAGATTGAAAAAGTCATAGGAGTTGGTAGGTGTCTGAGTGTCTCTCTAATAAGCCTATTTTCTTTGTGGATATTAAATATACATATGCGGATTATACAAATGTGTATGACTATCGTATGTACAGTATATATGTAAATATCTATGTACATGAAGTTTCCTTGATCCTTGTAAAACATTAGCACAGTGCCTGGCATGTAAGTAGCACTCAGCAAATGTCAGCTATTACTCTCTCATCTTGAATGTGTTTCTGGTCCATAGTTGATTCATTTTCTCTCCCAAAGGTGAATTCGGTGAAGTATGCAGTGGGCGTCTTAAAGTGCCTGGCAAGAGAGAGATCTGTGTGGCCATCAAGACGCTGAAAGCTGGTTATACAGATAAACAGAGGAGAGACTTCCTGAGTGAGGCCAGCATCATGGGACAGTTTGACCACCCGAATATAATTCACTTGGAAGGCGTTGTCACCAAATGTACGTGGGGCGCTCCTTTTACAAAGCCAAGTTAGAAGTTACTGGCAAATTAAACACACATTTTCTTTCCAGGGAAATGACAGATGGAGCAGACCCACTGATTGCTAATAGGAGGAAATCAGTGCAGGACAAGTCATTAATCTTGTAGTCAGCTCTCAATGGGTCTATGGTTTAGGCTGATACCCTATTTCCAAGGCAGCTTGTGTGAGATTTTAGGGAAATTAATATTGCAGATTTTCGGTATGCCTCGCCATCTTTCAAACCTTTGCTAGACCAAACTGATTGTCACAGGGTAGGCGCAAGCAGATGGTAAGCAAAATAAAATTTAAGTACTTTTCATATAAAACACAACAAAAGCTCACCACACCTCGTGCTTGAAGCTTCGGTTCCAGATGCAGGGAGTGCATCTTGGAAATCTTTATTATATTGGGGGATTTGCTTGTCTGCTCTGCCTGATTTATGGCCTTTGCTGTTCAGCACCTATTTACAGTAACACCTGGTTGAACCTTCCTTTTTTAGCCCATTAGCATTTGCTGAGCCTGTGAACCACGCTTCAGTTAAAATACGACACAGCTCAACAGATGCACTTTGTGAAGCAAACCCTGAATACATCTGTAAGGCTGGCTAAGACCCATTTATAAAGCACCGCATGGACAGTGCAGCTGAAGCGGTTACTACTGAAGGTGGCTCTGTTCCAGCAGCCACAGTACCTACTGCTTTACTACAAGTCAAAGATCTTATAAGCTCCGGGCTATGTCTCTTGGAAGGCCAAGGTTCCTCTCACTTAGTTCAGGGTGCCTGTGAAAAGCATCCTCAGGGAACACGTGCAGAGTGGGTAAAAGGGGGCCATGGGAAGAGAAGCGTAGGTTAAAAGAGTAAACTTTGGACATCAGTTCTGGGGCGGAACGGAAAGTGAGACACAAGATTAGAAAACCTTTGAAGAAGAGACGATAAGGAGGTTCCTAAAAAGTGAGAGAGAGTCTACATTCATTCAGCGGTCCTCAAGCTGAAACATACATCAGAATTCTGGGAAACTTGTCAAAACAATTTCCTGGACCTCATCCTCAGGTTTAATTCCTCAGGTAGGGTGGGCCCCATGAGCTTGAATTTCTAAAGATCTGAGAGGTTAGCCAAAGCTTTGTCTCCTGCACCCCGGACCCTTGGCCCATGGACCAAAGACTTGCATGTCAGCGCCACGGCCCAGAAAGCATGTGGTCTTGACCAGTTAGTTGCTCAAGCTTTCAGTTTCCTCATCTATAAAATAGAGATAAAAACAGAACTTGCCATAGAAGGCTATTTTGGATGAAATACTTCCCGTGTTTAGCATAATGCTTGGCAAATGTAAACAACAGAAAACTTCCCTAAGTGTTCAGTGGTAATATTATGTCTTAAGAAGTACACCTTTCCCCATCATCAGAATCCTTTCAAAAGCGGAACCTTGGTGCTAAGGGTATATAATTTTGCACCTAAGGCGAAGGCTATAATTAGCATAGAATACCTCTCTTTGCTTTTTAAGATTAGTTTTACAGACAGGATATTTTTCTGTTGCCCGTGGCCTTCGGGGCTGCCCAGAGCCCTTCGCTACTTTAATTGAAAGATAACATTCGGTTTAAATACTTCTGCAGGTCCAGTTTCTCAAAAGGAGGCTCTGTTCAGCTTGGGGTGTTTTTCCTGCTGCAGACAGTGATTTTCATAGCACCTCTGCAGAAGAGAAAAGAAACAGGGGATCTTTGTATTAAAGTCCCACCGCGCCTCTAAAACCCATAGCTGTTACAGCTGTAACTGTTATAAACGACTGGATGCATTTGCATAATGCAGTTGTCACTGAATTAAAATGATTTAAAATTTCCACCAGAGGAATTGTCCCCTTCCCCCACTCCACCCCCCCGCCCCCACTGCATCCCTGCCTTTTCCAGGGGAGGAGCTACCTCCCATCTTTGAGGCCAGCTGAGCCCCTTTTTATAAGTGCCTCTGCTTATGGAGACATTCATCTTTATTTCTCTTGGAGAGCCTATAAAGATGCTGACAAATGGATACTTTTAACAAACAGAAGAAGGAATGTAGAAAAATCGTGAAGACCTGCCAACAGTCAGAGGAGGGAGGTGTGAGGGCACAAAGGTGATGTGGAACCGTGTGAATTCATGACCAGCAGTTACTTGAATAACTTTTTAAACTGATGGGGAGATGATACCTTCTCTCCACCACCTCCCCCCTTTCTTTTGGATCTTCTACTCTCTTGTCTACACCTCCAGAGTGATCTGGTGAAATAGAAGTGGGTGTTAATGCAAGAGAGTCCACTTTTCTCATTGGTTGACAAAGTATCTTTTGATTGAGTTGGGTTAATTATAGCTCATTTAGATGCATCTGTTCTGTCTGTGGCCACAGAGGTAGAGGGTAAATGAAACTGAAACAAAGAGCTTCAGGGCACCTGCGTGGCCCAGTGAGTTAGGCAGCGACTCTTGATTTCGGCTCAGGTCATGACCTCAGGGCTTGTGAGATCGAGCCCCACACCAGGTTCAAGCACAGAACTTGCTTGGGATTCTCTATCTCTTCCCACAACAACCATTCTCTCTGTCTCTCTCTCTTTCTCTCTGCCAGAGTAAATTCATAAAATTAATTTATTACAAATTTATTTAATAATTTATAAAATTAAATGAAATTAATAAATCAAAGAGCTTTCTATTTATTATATTGAGGGAAGACAGAAAAGGTGTACAGAGACTACCCCCTCCAGCCGACGGGAAAGACCGGAATTGGTTTTCCTCACCCTTTGATCTACCCCACAACTTCGCTTTTTCTGCCAGCTTCCATTCATCCCTGAAAATAAATTCTGCATGTTATTGTTTCCTCATCCAAAACTTTTGCCTCAGAAAGATTTCTTAGACATGACACCACAAACACAATTTAAAAAAAAAGATTGGGTTTCCTGGATGACTCGGTTTCATCTCAGGTCATGATCTCAGGGTTGGTGAGTTTTGAGCCCGTCAGGCTCTGCATTGTGAGGAACCTGCAGGGGATTCTCTCTCTCTCTCTCTCCCTCTTTCCCTGCCCCTTCTCCCTTCTGTCTCACTCTCAAAAGAAGTAAATAAACTTTAAAATAAAAACATTAAAAATAAATAAATAGATGATTTTAAAAGATGGTAACTCGGACTATCTTGAGATTGAAAATTTCTTTTCTTTTCTAATGTTTGCCTCTGAAATAAAGACATTTCCCCGCATCAGAACAGAAGAGACTATTCTGGTTGAGAAAGTTATTCTTTTAGGATAATTATAGGAACTTTTCAGCAGTGACCGACCCCAGTCCATTTTCCCTGACTGAATATCTGAGTCTGAACAGTCCACAAGTACAGCAGTGAAAGTGAATATTTTTGATTTATCCAACTAGCATTTTGTTTTATATTTCTTTTATATTCTCTTTGCTTTAACATTTCCCTTATAAAATAATGAGGATTTACATCCTCACCCCATTTCCCTCCCACAAATAACCACTTAAATAGAAGGAGGTTCAGATCTTGGGTCCATTGTCAGCCATTAAGAAACTAAAGAATGGTCCTTCTTTCCTAAGTACCTCAGAAAGAAAACTAAAGTAAAATAAAACTATTGTTTCCCCCTCTCCTCCCAAACCTTAAAATCATTTTTTTTCTCTTTGCTTCAAAAAAAAAAAAACAGGTGAGGGGGGAGCAAGAATTTCTAGTACTGAACTAACCTGGTGTCTCTGATGAAAAAATTTCCTGAAACTTTTCTCTGATTTTTGTTATTTGCTGTTGCTGAAGCTGTCTGCTTAAAGGAGCAAATAGGCTAACTTTTTTTATAGATAGGAAAGGGAAAAGAAAGGACATATCTCCGGATGTGAGTAAGGGGGTGGGGGCAGGGTTAATATTGCACATTCTTGAGCTTTAAGATGTGTCTGAGTAATGAAATGTCCTGTGCAGTTACTGCTCCCAGAACCTTGGGTTTCTCTAAATAAGTAAAAAAGTTTCTCTGCCCATTGATTCCTTTAGCATGACACAAGTGGCTCTTCTGGGGACAAAATAAATTAATTATCCTAAAGATTTTTTTTCTCCTTTACGCAGGTCTGCCCATTTATCTCCCTCCCCTTTTGCTTGAGAGAGCAATTATCCATTCATGTGCTCCCTGGATACCGGAGGCCACTTTAGTTAAAGACCTTGTCAACAAGCCACCCAAAGGGTTAACCTTCCAGATGGAATTTAAACGTACCCGTCCTCTTAATATTTCATTCCTAGCTCCCCACAGCTGAGGCATAAGCTTGGCTTGTTTTAATTAAATTAGATCGCACAAGACAGGTGTCTTGGCAGTAAAACTGTGCACAGCCCATTTTTATCTCATTAACTGCAGTGCTCATCAAGGGTTTGTGTTTTTCTTTCTGAAAACTCTAGGTAAACCAGTAATGATCATAACAGAGTACATGGAGAATGGCTCCTTGGATGCATTCCTCAGGGTACGTGACTACTTTATATTAAACCCAAGAATGTTGGTATTTAGAAAACTCTAACGGACTCCTTATGTCCATTCTGTCTAGTTGTATTCATGGAATCTTTTAACGGGGCAAGGGAAGAAGAGGAGAAATAGAGAATGATGTGATTTTTAAAGGCTATTAAATAGTCCATGTGCAATGAGGGTGGTATTTGATTTATTCTTGCATTGTGGGGCTGTTTGAGCCATAGATTCATTACAATTGGATAATTTCCATCTACCGCAGGAAGCAAACCCGGTCCTTAGGATACACTCTACTAGTGAATTAGTGACTTTGGTCAGAAAGGTTCAGAAATAGTGTTGCGTTTCATTGCATTCTTGGTACAGAAATCAAAAAAGATCCAAGTAATAAATGCTTTGGTGCAAATTAATTTGGCCTAATGCTAATTAGGTTTTTCTTCATTCCTTTCCTATGCAGAAGAACGATGGCAGATTTACTGTCATTCAGCTGGTGGGCATGCTTCGTGGCATCGGGTCTGGGATGAAGTATTTATCAGATATGAGCTATGTGCACCGAGATCTGGCTGCACGGAATATTCTGGTAAATAGCAACTTGGTCTGCAAAGTGTCTGATTTTGGCATGTCCCGAGTACTTGAGGATGATCCGGAAGCAGCTTATACCACCAGGGTAAGGAGGATTTGTGACCTCCGGGCTTTGACTCTGATGTAACTGTTCCTCTTTTCTCACTTTGGTGTTTAAGCCCTTTGTGATTTTCTAAGTTTCCTCATTCTTCAGAACCTCTTCATATCCATGCTTTCATTTTTAAGCCGTATTTCTGAGAGAGATTTTGAAAATGCCTTAAGATGTGTGACTACTTTAAAAACTACAAGCTAGAGTTTTACTAATTATTGTATTTTTTTACACTTAATTTTTCTTCTTTTCCTTCCTTCCTTCCTTCCCTCCTTCCTTCCTGTTTTAGATTTTCTATTTGGTTCTTTTCTATTATTAAAAAGTTTTCTTATTTTAAACAAGACAGAGCAATGTTTCTAGTTAGTTGGCCACTGAGTCTGAGGGTGTGTATACAGCAATTATAAATCATTTACACTGTGCAAGGATTTTTCAAATTTAATGGCCTTCATTTTACTCCTGGTAGATAAGCCGGATTAGGGCACAGTTAAGAGTTATCAGTCTACAGTTAATGGCTCTACTATCTTAGCTGGACAATCTGAATATAAGATACTAATGGAATAAACAGAATCCTAAAAGTTTTTGGCCATTAAGGCTGGCACTGCTGAAATCAACAGAAAGCAGATAGTTACCGTCCATTTTCCTCCTTTGATGCTCATTTTGCATTTACAGTCCTAAGCATTGTTTTTGTTTGGTTGGTTGGTTGGTGGTGGGTGGGTTGTTTTTTCTTTTCCTTGTAGTGTTCAATGGCTTTGGCTCTAGTTTTGATTCTTACACATATATCCACTTTTGAATTCTAAGTCCATTCATGTCAGAAAGGATGCATCTTTGTGAATGCTAAAGATCTTGTATTTTTTTCCCCAGTATTTGGAGAGGAAAGTTAAAGGGGCTTCTAGAATGATACATTTACATAGATTAAACCTTAGCCAAATAGTTACGGAAGGTGGAAGGCAGCACAAGTGTCCTTCTGTATGGAACAAGTAGAAATGTATCACACTGGGTTTTCAGAGTAAACTGCAGTGTATCAATGTAATTTCTAGTACTATTTATTGTCTTGCTTAGTAGCCGTAGTAAAGCAAGCCTTCAAATGATATTCTCTTGAACAGCTTACAGGTCTGAATTCAAGTTGTATTAATTTCCCCAGATGGAGCCTTAGGAAATTTGAAACTCAATTGAAAACACCTTTCATGTAAACATAACCAAACAATAGACATTTGAGGCAATGAAAATAAAAACAAGCAGCAATTTTAACATTTCCTGGGTAATATTCGGTTCTTTTGCCATGTTTGCAGGTGCCCCCCCCCCCATTAAAGTCAGTAATGGCTTTAGCATCTGGTACTTCGCATCCTCTAAGAGCCTATGTAATGTTATGTATTATCTTCTAGCCATGTTAAGCACCTTTGTCATGCTATATAAAAGTAGGATAGGGGCGCCTGGGTGGCTTAGTCGGTTAAGCGTCCGACTTTCGCTTAGGTCATGATCTTGCGGTTCGTGGGTTCGAGCCCCGCGTCGGGCTCTGTGCTGACTGCCAGCTCAGAGCCTGGAGCCTGTTTCAGTCTGTGACTCCCTCTCTCTCTGACCCTCCCCTGCTCACGCTGTCTCTCTCTCTGTCTCCTAGAAATAAATTAAAAAAAAAAAAAAAAAACATTTAAAAAAAAAAAAGTAGGATAGCAGTGTGGAGGATAGAAAGTTTCATACTTAACTTCCTTAGTTCATGATTTCAGAAACAATATTAAATATCGCCGTTGTGCTGCTGGCCAAAAGAATTCAGCAAGAAGTCAAAGTGAGCCTCAGCTACACACCCATAGATATACCATAGTAACATATGCATTTTATAAATCCTGCGATTTCCTTTCTCCTCCAATATTGCCTGAAGCAGAGCTCAGATAATAGGTAGGCTTTTTCAAAAATAATTAAACAGGTTACTTGTTCACTTCCCTGTGACTAAAGAAAACACACGAGAAGTGTCTCAACCTAGAAGACTAGTTAAAACAAACAAGTCTCATATTATTGTCTGGAGAGCTATCTCAGGAATGCTGTTGTCCCACTTGGCAAACAGTAAGAACATTCAGGGACTAAAATGGCACATCAGTGATGTACTTAGGGAATAACTTATGGCTCGAATGTTCACAGGGTGGCAAGATTCCTATCCGGTGGACTGCGCCAGAAGCAATCGCCTATCGTAAATTCACATCAGCGAGTGATGTATGGAGCTATGGAATCGTTATGTGGGAAGTTATGTCATATGGAGAGAGACCCTATTGGGATATGTCCAATCAAGACGTGAGTCTTTATGTTCTGAAATATATGTCTCTGCATTGAGATTCAGGAAGGATTGCATCAGTGTATGATGGAGTGAGGCCGGAGCTTGAAATGATACATGAAACTCAAGATTCTCATTACATTTCTCAATACAAATGTGTGTAGTAATCTAGTTAAACCTCACAGTCATGGATTTCAAAGACCGAAATTACATCGCCTAAATGGGGACAGTGTGGAAGGCCGACGTGATAGATTTATAGATAGATGGAGAGGTGGGGTATAAGGAACATATATTTACATGATTAATGCTCCAATCCACAACAAAATTCCACTTTGATATCTAAGAAAATAAAGTATATATGAAAAACACAAATTTCACCTGTGAAAAAATTGACACCGAGGGTTTCTTTGAAGAGAACTAGTGAATATTTTAAAGCTGGCATAGTTGTAATTAGAGCTTGCCCCTGAGGACTCTAAAATAAAGCTTCACTCAATGACCCTTTGTAAATTATGCACATCCCTTTAAATGTACCATCTGGACTACTTCGTAAGGGAGTATCCACAATGCCTGCAATTTCAGAAAAGCATTCAATAATGACACTAATAAGATTCCAGAGTAATAGAATTTAATTACAAACATCTCCAGTGAGAAAGAGGAAGGGGAAAAAAAAAAACTTGGACCAAAGGGTCTTCCTAGAACACTTGTTAGTTATATGTGTGAAGTAAAATATTAGCATACAGTGCTTACAAAGTCTTGGCACTCGATTTATCAATAAAAATTATAGTTTGAGAAAAAGTCTTTTTTTAAAAAATTCTCTCCGATGTGAAATGCTACCTGCCCATCTGCTTTGTCTTGAAATAACAAGAAGTTGCAAAGCCTTGGCTATTAAATGAAGAACTCAAGAAATAGGATCCTGGTTGCCTTATCAATAAAAGAATGTTCAGAGCAACAGAGAAGCTAATGCAGCCCACAGCTCTGGGGCAAAAAGAATTCGCTAACCAGATTAAGAGGAATGATCGTGTTGACATTGTGTTATCTGAAAGTTATAAAGAAAGGTTCATAGCAGATAGGAAGAAAGCCAGCAACTAGCATAACTGATAGGTAATTGCAGGCTGGAAAAACTAGAGAAGTGAGTGGTGTGGAATGTATTGTTTGATGTAATTGTGCTACAGACACCTTCCAGTACCTACCTTGTAGCAACATTTGGTTTCAGATGAGAGACTTTGCAGAAGGACCAGAACAGCCAAAATGAGCAAGTAGCGCATACAGTTACTCTTTTAATGATTAAATGCTTAAACTCAACTTCAGTTGGCAGTCGTGGCCAAATGCTCAGAAGAGCAGCAAATCTGAAGATTCTGGTCCATTTTCCTGCCCTAAGTATTTTCAGGCCGATAGTTTTGACAGTTTCTATATTACGTTAACATATTTTTTATTGTTTCGAACTTTCAGTGGTCTGGTTTTCTCCACGGAAGAACATCTGAAGCCGTCTCTTTCCCGCAAATAATATCAATCTGTCATTCCCATGCATTTGTCTCTGTTGGGTTCTCAATAGGAAATGTAACTGGGAAATTACTTCCATGAGTAGAATTCATTTGGCATATGGTGAATAGAGTCAAAATAACTGTTGAAAATATGGCAAACTTACCAAGTTTTTTGTTTGTTTTACTCTTTAGCCCCCCAAAAACATTCAGCAGTAAACTGAGAAAATATGCTTTGTTAACCCACAAGCCATCTTCCAAGCTGGCAGTGGATAGGGAGCTAATGAAAGAGTATTAAGCACTCTGAGGGTTTATAACAAATTGTATTATCCTGGCGTTAGCCCAATATTTCTCTCATTCTCATCAATTCAATGTAAAATGTTTTCATCAAGTCTAGAGTCAACACCGTGCACCTGGAAAGATAAAAGAAAGTCAGAAGATCAAACTGACTTAATGTAATTGCCAGAAATAAAGAGAATAATGTTTAGTAAGATAGCATATAGAAGTCTACTTTAGAAGGAGTAGTAAATAATACTAATACAACAGGATGTTGGCAAAAATACATGGGAGAAAAAGGATCAGAGGGCTTAATAAATCACAAGAGGATTGTCAAACTGTGTGCCAGCTACATAGACAATAGTCATACTGATATGTAGAAACTGGACCCCGTGGAATTAATTGTTTTCTGTTGAAGGCCAGTTATGGAGCAGTAAATAAACACCACTGCAGGGTGAATCCAACATGGTCATTGAGATGGCTATAGTTCTGGTTGTTTCCTTAGCAGCTACTCATTTGGGTAGAGTAAACACACACACACACACACACACACACACACACACACAAATAAATTAAAATAAATAATTAATAACTGATTTAAAACAAATAAAACTTCTTTAAAAATCTCCAAACAAATAAAAAGACTTCTAGAGTTTCATAGGATTCACATAAATAATGCCAATGTGTAGCCAAGAAATTACGAAATAATTCCCCTCCTTAAGTTTGGCATGAGTCATATAATATTACATTACTGGGGGCTATACCTTAAAGATGAGGGGCTCAGCAAAATGCCAATAAGAAAAATACTGTCGTACCTGTGAAGACAGATTCAAAGAATTTGAATTAGAAGAAAGGCTGTTGAATAGTTTACTTATGTCATAGTTAGGCAGGGAGAACTCTGGGCAATAAGATAATGATCATCTACCATTATAACTTTTTCCTTAGATGTGGAAAGGTCCCCTTCAAAATATCAGTGCTCTAAAAGAATTTTTTTAATTTTCTTTGCTACTACTTTTTTTAAATCTACTTAGTAACACTTTTTAACTGTTAATTGGCCAACTGCCAGCCAACTAAGACCCACAAATGTAATGTAGAACTGGTATCTTGGTGTATTTTGGTCTTCCAAAAGGAAAAATAGTTGGCTATCTGGAGGGTTTGAGGACAGTGCTGTTTTAGAGAGAGGGAGTGTCTTCTGGATTGGGAGGTCTGGAAGGTGGGCTCCTATTTTGACTCAAGAGCTGTCTGAGCAAGAGGACAGACTTAAAATGATGCAAAGAGACTTCCATTTTGGATGCAACTATTAGTGCTTCTTAAGGAAAGTCTTGAACAGTAGGCCAGAGTCTCTTTTGTTAGGAGGGCTTAGAGATGCTGGATAGCAGAAGAAGGAGGGTGGTCACGATGTGATCTCTGAGAGCCAGCCCAACACCAGGTTGTTGATCTGATTGTGTTCTAACCACTTCTGGACACTGATGAATCTTCACTTTAGAATTTCACATTGGGATTGCCTGTCATCTGAGAACAGGGCAGAGCCACAGCTGGCTTCCCTGTCCTGTTGCCAGCAATACTCAGGTCCAGCTTTGGCTTCTGCGAAGAAGTTGGTGCTGTTCCCATGCTCAAGCTTGCCGGCAGCTGAACGTATGGGGGAACTTGCCGGTCAGGAGGATGGACCACTGACCGCAGCTTCTCTGGCAGCTTAACATACTGTTTTGTTCTCTCTGATAGGTGATTAAAGCCATTGAGGAAGGCTACCGGCTACCTCCTCCAATGGACTGCCCCATCGCCCTCCATCAGCTGATGCTAGACTGCTGGCAGAAGGAGAGAAGTGATAGGCCGAAATTTGGCCAGATTGTCAACATGTTAGACAAACTCATCCGCAACCCCAACAGCTTGAAGAGGACGGGGACCGAGAGCTCCAGGTCAGCCATGCCTACTTAATAGTGATGTATGAAATAACACATTAGAGGTGGCAGGCAAGTGGTGGCTCGCTTTAATTCCTGCCTTTTAGTCAGAGGCCACTGCACAGCTCTCTGCAACCTGGGTGGCTTCTGTCTCAGTTAATGGAGTATTTATGGTAGTTTTGTTCACCATTTCGAAGAGCCTAACACCTGTTAGGCCTCAAATCGTAGTACAAAAAACAAATTTAAAAAAATAAAAAAAAATAAAAACAACCCAGCAACAAAGAAATAGCTAAGTGCTTTCCTTATTATGCTGGACCTGAACATTTCTGAAGAAAGATAGAATGTACTTTGGGAAGACTTTCAGGCCACTAGATGCTAAACTTGAGGGAAGGGAAAGGAACACATCAGTACAAAATAGGGAGTAGAGGAAAGCTCTTCATACACCGTAGTTTTAAGTTCACTTATGATGGGTTATAGGTGCGTATGAGCTTATAAAGCAAATAAAAATTCATTTGGTTTCAGTTCCTAACGTTTCTCTTTACTGGGTCTTTCAAGAGTAGAAGGAAGCAGGACCAAAATAGAACCTGATCAAGTTACAAAGCATATGGATGAATGTTTGAGAAGGGTTTTTAAAATGAATATAATTGAACCATCTGTAAAATAGGTTGTTATTTCTTTGGAAAGAGCAAAAGGAAGAAGTGCTACCAGCCAGAAACAAGGTACAGATATTCCAAGTCCTGCAATTCAATAGGAACTTTTCAGCCTGGAGACTGAGCCTCTCTGGTGTAAGATTCAGGATCCCTAGATACCTGTCCCATCCAAAAGAGTATAGACTGCCCTTGGTAGTTAAATGATTCAGGTGAAGACTAGCATAAGATAATCAGATGCTTCAGGCCTGCAAGAAGTAAGATCTACTCATCTCCAAATCCGCGATTCTCCAAGGCTCTTCTTTCATCATGACCCTGAGCTAAAAATAGGAAGATGTTTTTTCCCACAATGTCCAAGGCCTTCCAGTCTCAGTCGGTGTAGGGAGCTTCTCCTCCAGTCTTCCGAACACGTAGCCCAATGGTTGTGGAAGAGAAGGTGTGCACTGATTGTTTCAGTGCACGAAGAATCTGAAACAAGCAGCAGACATACCCTCTATTCTCTTTTGGGCTTTCAGATCCCTTGGCATTTGCCGCATCCCAAGAGCTTAATGATCAAGCTCTTCTGAAAGAACACTGGGCTGGGCTGAATTCACATCTTATTTCTGCCACTTGATAGCCAAGCGGCCTAAAAAGAATCTCCTAGCCTCCCTGGGCTATTTTTTGTTCTTCGGTTCTCCGAGAGGCGTCGCTGGCTTCTTCTCCTCCAAGGTGAACTCCCTCCAGCTTTTGGGTCTCCAGCTCCACATCCCATAAATTTTGTCTGAAGGTCCAAAGGCTGGTTCACTGGTACTTGGCGCTTTACTGCTGGGTTAAGCTCTTCAGCTCCTAATATTGCAGAATGTGTGCTTCGTACCATTATGCAGAACAAATTGAGAACAAATTGAATTATTGGATATACTTTTTTTCAATTCGCAGTTTTTCTCACTGACGGTACTTCGGTAGCTTTGATGCTTATTACTGCTTGCTGGTAATGGGATGTAGTATAACAGTGTATGTGATTCAGCACAAAATTAGGCAGATGTCGTAATGTTCCACAAAGACTTCCAGAGCAGGCTTGCAAATAACCCTTAGAGTTAATTGATCTAGAATGAAGATATTTTCATCCTAAGGTCATTTTGACCTTGTCAGGTACCTAGAGCCTTCGTGTTGCCCTAGTCACACTCTTGGCTTAAAGTTAGAAATGGAAACTATTGCTCTTTATCTAATAATGAATATTATTGATAAACATTAACACTAAAGTCTAAAATTCTATGATACTGGTTATTGGGGGAAGGGTTAAATCTTGAGTATTCTTGTCATAAAAATTTACATAATTTTACTCAGAAAATCAGACTTAATTGAGTGAATAGATATAAAAGTTCACAACTGCAAGCTACTATTCAGACACAAGACTGATTGATAAAACAAGTCTTGTTTAAAATAGTCACATGAGAATGATGCAAACCAAAATAACAGGTAAAAATGATAAAATAAACAATGGAATTGGATTAATTCTGCCATGCAGGAAATTAATCAAGACATTAGACTGATTTAGTTTTGTTTTCACAAGAAAATATTTTTTTTGGCTAAAACTTCAGTAATGATGATATTTCAGTTTAAACATTCATATTAAAGTAACACAGCCTCAGGATGAAAATTAGGTCAGAATGCTAAGATCAGCCACATTCTATAATTTCTAGGGAAACGGGAGTTCAAGAAAATATAATAAACAAATAGCAGTGTTGGTATAGAGGTGATTAAAGTAAAGGTAGTATAAAATACCCGGTGAAAGTCTACCCAATAATTATTAAGTAGTGTGATGATAAAGATCACTATGAGCCTCTTAATAAATACTTCCATAAATAGATGGCTCATTGTATATCAATATCACGAGGAAAGGCAAAATTCCTGCCATGATCTGTAGTCAATGTCGACAATGACCTAACATAAAACACCTGGCCTAAGAAATGCATAAACTAATAAATAATTTCATAGAAAGTGCTTAGAATTCATTGAAATGATAATTTAAGGGCCCCAGCCAGGGAATATGAGAAGCGCATTCCACAATCCAAGCGGTGATCAAAGTGGCCATTCTTCCTTACCGTCTTGGCACACGTGCTGGTCAGGCGTGGGCTGATTAAAGAGGACATTAACTCCCTGCTGTCCCAAGTTTGTTTGAATGCACTGAGCCTGCCTGCAAACCTGGCCGGGAGCATGCTAGACTCGAACTCTTGGCATTTTCTCCGCTTCATCAAGTCTGGCAAGTTGCAAGCTCACAGTTTTTTGTGTGGGTTTTTTTTTGTTTTTTTGGTTTTCTTTTGGTTTTGGTTTTGTTTTTTTGTTGTTTTACTTATACTTCATTAGGGTTTCCGTAGCTGCTGTCCTGAAGCATGTAATACTCAGGGCTGGCAGGAATTTCCGTCTTCCTGCAAAGACTGAACCAGTATCAGCCACAAGGTCTCCCCCAATCTTTCTCCGAGGCTAAGATGTGAAAAGACTGGTATGATCATTAGTATACTAAGAGGTCCACATAAAACAAATGTGGGAAGTGGAATCAAGGACAGATAGGGCACTTGATACATGGTTTAGCAACTTTGTGAGATTAGGGGCCCCCCCCAAAAAAACCACATGATGACATTTGACGATAGGCAGTCTCTCTAGAAAGCCCATCCTTGGCATTTCAGTGCCTATCGTAGGCAGTCTGACTTCTGAGTCTTGCTATCTTGCTGATAGTTCTTGTCTGTCCACACTTTCTCGTTCCTCCACCAGACCTAACACCGCCTTGTTGGATCCCAGCTCCCCTGAATTCTCCGCTGTGGTATCAGTGGGCGATTGGCTGCAGGCCATTAAAATGGACCGGTATAAGGATAACTTCACAGCGGCTGGTTATACCACACTAGAGGCTATAGTGCACATGAACCAGGAGTAAGTACTCAGCGATGTAACACCAAAGGGTAAATCTAGATTTAATAGTATTTTTCTTTTCTGCTTTGAGCTGCATTATCATCCTACTCATTTAAAAAAAAAAAAAAGAAAAGAAACCTGGAATGCCTTTCATTTTGATGGAGTATAATTTTTACACAGCCTCTAAAGCACCTACATTGTTGCATTCAGTTGCTTAATTAAACATTGTAACACACCTGCCTTGTTGTGCTGTATGAACTGTGGCTGATTCAAATGTGTGTCTGCATGAAGCCCCAGAACCAGATTCTCCGCCCTCATGGCTTTTTCTCTCCCTCTCGCTTCTCCCCCTACATCCAGTGACCTGGCAAGGATTGGCATCACAGCCGTCACACACCAGAATAAGATTCTGAGCAGCGTCCAGGCGATGAGAACCCAAATGCAGCAGATACACGGCAGAATGGTTCCCGTCTGAGCCAGTGTACTGAATAAACTCAAAACTCTTGAAATTAGTTTACCTCATCCATGCACTTTAATTGAAGAACTGCACTTTTTTTACTCCGTCTTCGCCCTCTGAAATGAAAGGAAACTTCCAATACCTTCAGCGTTGCCTGGTGTACAGATTGCTGAGACTGTGGGGCTTACAGAAATGACAGACCGTCGTTTGAATGAAGACCTGGAACAAATTGTTTCTCAGAAGTACTCCGTCCGTCACCAGTTTGTAAAATACATGTACCTATATAAATAGAACACCACCTCCGAGTTTTGATGCCGTATTTGCTGCCAGACACTGAGCTTCTCTGAGACATCCTTGATCCTCTCTCCATTTGGAATTACAACTACAGTGTTTTGTTTGTGGCGTAAATGACAGTCATCTTGCTCTCACTGGAATGAATACCATGCCCAGGAACATTCTGGAAGGACTCAGTCGTAGCTTCTGAGGCTTGGTTCTTGCCATGGAAAACAACCTAGGTGAAAACCACGTAGCTCGTCAGGCCACCTGGTGGCTTATAATGACGTAAGGAGCTGGAAAGGAAAGGAAAGTGGATTTTAAAAAATAATAATAATAAAACCCAAACACCTCCCCCTCACTGGACAAACAAGGTCTGTTTCTTTGGGCCTGAGGCTGTGGCATATCAAGTCATGTTTTGGGACTCTACAAACTTCTTGTAACTACCTTTTGGATAGTGGACCGTGACAATCTTGAATAGGGAACTTTCACACTTCCCTCCTATAAAGAAGCAACCCCAGACCTACAAGGTAAGGCAAAAGAATCCACAATGCATCTTTCTTCAGTGAAAACTTGTCTTTTTTTTTTTTTTTTTTTTTTACTTGATCTAATTTGAAACACTGACCAATAAATAGTCTTTCATGTCTGTCAGGCAGTTTGGGGTTCTTTCAGGATTTCAGTCTTCTCTTGACTATGGGAGAAGAGGCCAGTATGGAAACCCACTAGGACTTTCTTACTGTTCCTCCAGGAAGAAGTGAAGTAGGAACCATATCAAGTCAGGTTTGGGAACATGGCACCCAGACCCCAACTGGCTCTCTCACACAGAGTTCCTCTTACCCTTTGGTGCCCATCATTCATGCCACAAATATTTTCCTGAGTATCTTTTGGGTACCAGATAATCACCTGTAACCTTGGGTCTCTCACACAGAGTTCCTCTTACACTTTAGTGCCCATCATTCATGCCACAAATATTTTCCTGAGTATCTTTTGGGTACCAGATAATCACCTGTAACCTTGGGTCATTCTTTGGAGACTTTGCTGTAGTTGAGAAGTCCTGGAAGGTCTGTCCATTATTCTCATTTTCTGTCCTGTTCTGGTAGCCAATACACCAGACAAGGTCAGCCAGGGAGGATTTACCTTGAAGTCAGGAGTGAGACTTGGGACTTACCTTGATGTCTTCACTATTAGCATGTAACCTACTGGAAAACATCTCATCCCTAAAGACCATGAGCCTTAGATACTTCTATTTTAATCCCAGAATTTTCTTCTTGAAACATGAATTAAATGGCTTTGTTTATTCCTAGAAACAAACAACCTAACTCTTTTTGCCTGGACAGATTTTAACTTCTTAAACTCTTCCATTTTCACTACTTTTAAACAAGAACTTGGCTGATTTTAATGACCTCCCCCCCCCACCTTGGTTTTATGCTGAAAGCTATTTCTTATGGAGCAAGGCATGTTCAATTTGATGCTGTCAAGTCATGACAGTTTAGTAAAAACCTTTTTGCAACATTGGTTGTAAAAGCTTTTCTGTTCAGAAGGAATGTGAAATTTATTTTTTTAAACTACTCCAACAATTTCTGTTTTATCACCACTTTTGCTGAACCCTAAGAGTTCTGGATATTCATGTTCAAAGTTGACAAACGTAGGTGGGGTTTTTTGCTCGTTGTGAAAAAAAATGTATATGTTTATTTTTATTTTTTTCCTTCAGGAAAGCTGTGGAGTATTTTGTTTTCAATCTCCATGGTCCAATTCAAATAAGATAGCATTATGGCATTATCTTGTAAGTCAAAAGAGCATTTCCTGGCATCCACTGAATAATTAGAAGTCTTGCTTTTCCTTCAAGGGAACAACTTAAGACTTGAGCTATTTTTCTAAACATTGAACATACTCAAAGCAGAACAGTTCAAAAGAGAGAATGTGTCAGTTCTAAGATACTGTAACAAGTTAATGCTGGACACTAGGCTGCAGTCATTGTGTTATTTCTCATCATGTATCTGTGTATTTGGAACCATCAGGCAAGGATTGAAAGGTGGAATGTGAAATCTTACTACATTCAAAGGTTGCCTTCTGAATCTTAATTTTAACACAGTGTAGGAGTTAGAGTCTAGGTCAATGGAAAGGCCGAAGAAGGGCTCTCTAAGTGCCTACCATAATATCTAGTAGCTGTAAAAGTGAAACCCTATCGCTTCTGTGAAGTGACACATTCTAGAAGAGAAATAGGACAATGGAAGGTTGCATTGTTTCCCAGGGCACGGAGCCAGGCTCTGGCATCCATACAGCTATGGATTCTAAAGCCAACCATGATGTTGACACTGGGAAATTCATTCCATGTTTCTTTATAACTCAGGTCCTCCACCTGTAAATTAGAGATGATGATATTTCAATAATAACACCTTTCCTAACACATGGCGTTGTTGTAAGTGTATAAGAAGTGCTCTTATGTAGAACACACTGAACTTCACAGAAGGAAGGTGGACTCTTTCTGCAAGGCTTTCCAAGTATTACTCATCCATCTTTCACTCGCGAACCCAAATGTATTGCGACATGCTGGAGTGAGGTGAAATGAAGTTCATTGGTAGGAGCCATGCACATGAAACTGCTTCACCTTAAATGGATTTGTGAGGAATTGATTTAAATTAAACATGTATCTGTACAAAAGGTGGTAGACCTACCAAATACTCCTTTATCACCTAGCCTTGAAATTCATGACATTGTTGTTTTATAATTGAAAAAAGTGAAATGCAGAAGTTAGATCTCATTGTAAGGAATAGAATTGGATGATAAGGACACTTTGATGTCTTCATAACGGATTCAGAGACACAGTGCTTTGTTTATTTAGAGACGGCGAAAGTCACATCTGTCCCTCATGATGCCACATAGATCATATGCTTTGGTCTCTGTCCAAGCACTTGCCCACGATGAAGAGCTTGTCTGAATTCAAAGGAGCTAATGTTTATTTTTCTCCACTCTAGAATATTCTGGCACCAGCTAGATACAGTCCTTCATATTCCTACACTTGTCACACTTCAAACATCCAACCCTTTTCACATACACACTGAGGTCCCAAATAGTCCACTTCCCGTTACAAACTATTTTCATTTTTTTTAGTTTTTAATGTTTTATTTATTTCTGAGAGAGAGAGAGAGAGAGGCAGCGTGAGCAGGGGAGGGTCAGAGAGAGAGGGAGACAAAGAATCCAAAGCAGGCTCCAGGCCCTGAGCTAGCTGTCAGCACAGAGCCTGATGCAGGGCTTGAACCCACGAACCATGAGATCATGACCTGAGCCGAAGTCAGATGCTCAACCGACTGAGCCACCCAGGCACCCCAACAAACCAATTTCATACCATATATTTATATCTAGGCATTTAGTGAAGAAGATGGTTGGTGAACTGAAAGGGGACAAATGGGTTTTGGGGACACCCTTTTCTCCTCTAAGAATAGAATTTCTAGCAGCAAAACAAAATCACCTTCAAATAGTGTGCCTATCCATATGGCGTTGGTTGTACTCCAACAGTCTTAAGGTCATACTCATGTTCTCCTTGTCCTGCGTGTAAAGACATGTCTGCCTGATGAAATCCCTGCACAGCCAGGTTTCAGAAACTACATTTGATAAACTTAACTGATTTCCAGAGAAGACACAGTTGGAACAGTAGATCCAATTCCTTTTCTTTCTTCTCTTCCCCATGATTGTCGAAGTGAATGATGTTGACAAGTGGCTTCTTGAAAGGAAGGCTTGGTAGTTATAACTTTACCCACATTTATCATTTTTAAAAAAATTTTTTATGTCTTTATTTTATTTTGAGAGACAGAGACAGACAGCAGGCAGGGGAGGAGCAGAGAGAGAGGGAGACACAGAATCTGAAGCAGGCTCCAGGCTCTGAGCTGTCAACACAGAGCCCGATGCGGGTCTTGAACCCATGGACTGTGGGATCATGACCTGAGCCAAAGTCGGACACCCAACCAACTGAGCCACCCAGGTGCCCCAAACCACATTTATCATTTTAATTTGCCTACGAAGTCATCTCTAACTGAATAGTTTGTAAGAAAACTTCATTTCTCTCTCTCCAAATAGACTAAAGCATTTTCTACAAGACTAAATCATGGTTATTTACCTCAAAGACACTAAACTGGGTTTATATCTCACACACGACAAACACACATAGGTACAAAACAAGCAAATACAAGATTGATTTAATAAAATACGCGAAGTTGTCTTTGAAGATACGTTCTGGTCTTAATCTTTGCTCTCTCTGTACCTGAGGTCATTCACAGCCAAACACTGCCGTTGCAGTGGGAGATACGGTCCCTGAAGCTATCTTGATAGTCAACTGTCACAAAGGAAAAGGAGAGAAATTGCTTATTTTGGTTTGTGTTGATAATTGCGAGGGCGATGAGGAGCCACAATGATTCCATTGTGTTATGCTGATCTTGCTCAGTGCTACACAATGAGGCAGTTGTGACTGATTAGTTCTCAGAGGGCTTGAGCCCCCAGAACCTTTCGCACTGGCATGCCAAATGTTTCCTTGTGCCATGGCCCAACCTTTCCTCCCTTGTCCCTGTTCGGTGCACCTTGTATGAGCCCTTTACCAGACATTCGCATCCATTAGAAGTTCCTTTGTAAGAAAAATGTTCAGTGACTTTTATTTCTTAGTTGGCATTTTTGTCAATCATATCGTTGAATATTGGTGGATGGTCGTGTTTCTGGATCTGTTCCCATGACACAGAATTCCCCTTTTTGAAAAGACTGGGTGCTACTGTAATACAATTTGCCTTTCACATCATTTTACCAACTCCAAGCCTTTCTCCTCTTGCACAGATGAACCTTCACAATCAGAGTTTTCATTTCACAGAGAGGCTGTTCACACAGTGGTTAAGGCATGGCTATCGACTCAGACCCTTTGTGTTCTAATCCCCTTTTTCTCCTTCTCCACCTATGACGTGACCATGAGCAAGCTGCCCAGCTTTGCTGTGATGCAACAGCCTCATCCAGGTGATAGGAGGAAGACTAGTACCTTCCCCAAGTTATTATAATTGAGCTACTAATAAACATTTTTGTTGTTGATGTTGTTACTATAGTTGTCACTTTTCAGAGGAGGAAAGCAGGAATTCACGCTCTCCCTCCTGAGCTACTTCTTACTGAGCCATACCGACTCCTACGTGCTTCTGTTCTTTCCTGCAATATTGGCTGACAACTGGCTGGCCGCATGCATTGATGTTTTGTCTAAAATCTTGTTCCTTTCTCTACAGGGAGTAGATTCTGCTATCTTGGCCTCACAGCCCTTCCTGTCGATCACAAAGCCCACAGAAGAAAACAGAACACACCCTCCTCAGTCCCTTCGAAATGTGTTTCTTCTGCGTCCACGATGCCAGTTCTGGAGCAAAGACACTGATGAAACAACACCCGTACCTGAAAAGAATACATGGCTGACGTTCAAATCTTCTTTCCCAGTGAAAGAAGCAGCAAACGTGCGAGGCTCAGCACCTGTTCTCTTGTGGCGCTGAGGAGCGGACTGTCTCGCAGCACCAGCTCCACGGAGCCCTCGTTCCTAAATTCCTCGTGGTTTTATTTATATGCATTTCCATATCTCATTCCTGTATGTCGCTGCTGCTTTGGCGCAGCAGCAAGTGACCCAAGGCTACAGGTCTTACAACGGACACCAGGTTAGGTGCCACCACACAAAACAAAGCCAGTTCCCATGAGCTGCCTATGATATGCATTGCTGAAGTCACATTTTACCCAGGGTGTGCCATTGCAGTGATATAAATATATTTTTTTCCTAGACTAAATATGAGCTGACTATCTCTTTCGATGTGTGTACATAGGTGTGAGTGTGCATATGCACGGGTGTGTGCGTGCGCGTGAGTGTCTAACCTCATGCTTAGACCTGCCTGCGAATGTTGTGGAATGCTACACCGGAGAGTTCTGGTTTTCCACCAGTTCTGAGATGAAGAGGCCACAGGCGAAAGCGGGCCTGGAGACCCCACCCGTCCCCTTAGAAAGACAGCCCGGAAGTGTTCAATGCCCTGTATCTAGAAGTGTGTTTTGTAACTGCCACACTAACCTTAATAAGTAATTCTACAGCTTTGGATGGAGGCATTTTCACCTCAGCAGTGGGGTAATTTTAGAATACAAATCCATTCAGGTGACAACCCATCATCAAAATCATTAATGCTGACTGAACTTCTCATCTGAATCACCAATTTCTTGACGGAGAGAGAGAGAAGGGGATGGAATTTGTCTGGTGACCCCAAATGGAATAGAAGTAGCCTTTGTTTTCCTGCATAAATGGACTTGTTGAATGCGAACAAATATATGCAATTCATATGCTTTTGGAGATGAACGGAGACACGTGTGTCAGCTTTGAGATGATGTGTCCTGGATTAATACTTTGTCTCTCAGTGTCACAGAAAAATACATGCCAGTGACTCTTGAGGTTAGCATAGTTGGGATTAAGTGTCCTCGAGTGATTTCAGGTTCCCAATTTACAGGAAGAGTTCTACAATTATTAATATGCAGCTAACTCCTATGGCCCTTAGCCTTCTAGAATCTGAGGTCCGGTGTGTGAAGATTCAGTTCTGATAGGATATGTATACCAAACGCCAGCCAACATACTGCCATTTTTCATAATCTGAGTGGCTGCCTTGCTTATTCTAAGCTATGGCTGCAGAACCTGTGGCCATTTACATAAGCTATAACATCAAATCAGGGAAAAATGGGAATAAAAAAAAGATTCTGACCCCTATGTTATTGAAGAAGTAGAGAAAATCATCAATAAATATTTATTACATTCTGACAGGGTGTGTGGCATTGTATTCTCATAGCTATGCCAGAGTGACAAAGTTAATTCACCCCTTTTGGGGGACTTTAATATATTTTTAAAGGGATGTGCCTATGCATTGATGCCTGAAAAATATGTATAAAGAAATGAGGTTGAATCTCTGAGCTGGTCATCTCTCCCCAGAGGTCAGGGCAGGAGGCCAACTTCAGGGACTGGATTAGCCCCATGAGCGAGTGTTGGCCTAGTGAGTTCAGATGCTGAATCTCGCTCAAATCTTCCATTAGGCAGCATTAAGCTGTTCTCCTGCACCAAATCAAGTAGCTTCGCCATGTGTGTGCTGGCCCCAAATTATTTTTAACAATCATGAATGAAATGTTCTGGTGTGTTTAAAGAGTTATTTTAAAGACAGGCTATGTTCACTACACTACTGGGGTGTGTGTTTTGAGAACTCTTGTATTCTGTGAAGGATATGTGTATTAATCCATACGCACTTATAGCCTCAATGTTTGTCTGAAGACACTCAAATTCTGACCAGTCAAGGAAAGTTCTAGAAGCAATATTTTCACACTTAACATTCTCCAAACATCAAGCATTGATACACACTGAAGAGTGCATTTATTTTTTGTATCACTCCAAGTATGTTGGAATATGCAAGGACTGTGGTTAAAATTAGAATGTATAAGGCCTATTATAATTTAGTCCATACCGTTAAAGGAAATTAACAGAACACTGCTTGGTTCATACATGTTCCAAAATTTGAGCGATCTCTTGAGTTAGACATAGATTTTCTATTTTATTTTGTCAAGGTATTTTGCTTCCCTTCATGAACTTTAGGTACACATAACTTATGTCATTTATTTATGGTCTTTTATACCTAGTTTGTAAAATTGTAAAATAGCAAACTAAATGCAAAGAGTTTGCATTTGAAAATAATAAAGTAGTTGCTGTATACAGACCTGGAATCCTGTTGTCTCTTTTCAATAATTTTTCAATATGCATGCGGCTTCTAAATTAATTAATTCTTGGTTGTCCTTTGGTTAGAACACAAGATCTTAAACTGCAGTTGAGTGTGCTTATTTAGAGGATAAAACACATTGACTTCCAAATGGCCCTTGCTCTTAAGAAACACATTAGCAAATCAGACTTAAGTTTTATGAGTTTTGTATGTATCCCAATGTAATTAAGACTACGAATTTTGGTTGGAATTTAGTCTCCCCTGCTATTACTGATCATGCAATCTAATGGTGAGTTCCTGCACCATTTTCTTGTTTGTAGAATGGCAATTGTAAAATCACAAACTTTTTTTTTTTAACATTTATTCATTTTTGGCAGAGAGAGAGTGAGCAGGGAGAGGCAGAGAGAGAGGGAGACACAGACTGAATCAGATTCCAGGCTCTGTGCTGACAGCTCAGAGCCTGACATCAGGCTTAAACCCACAAACAGTGAGATCATGGACCTGAGCCAAAGTCGGCTGACTTTGCCAGACTTAACCGACTGAGCCACCCAAGCGACACTAAAATCATAAACTTTATAAAGACTAAATACATTAGAACGTTAGCATAGTGTCTAACCAGATGATCTACCCAAGAACTCAGCAAATGGTAATTACAATAGTCTCCCCTTAATGTGTGGTCTCAGTGACCAATAGTCCATCATGGTCTGGACGTAGATGACCCACCTTCTGGTGTAGCTTCAGAAGGTCAATAGTAACCTAATATGTTACAGTGCCTGTGTCTTTCAGCTCACTTTGTCACCTAGGTATTTTATAATCTCAACATGATCACAAGAAGGGTGAGTATACTACAAAAAGATATTTTAAGAGACTGAGAGAGACTATGTCCATATAACTTTTATTATAGTACTTGTTATGTCATTCTATTTTATTATTAGTTATTGTTAATATCTTACTGTGCCTAATTTATAAATTAAACTTTCAGGGACCTGGGTGGCTCAGTTGGTTGAGCATAGAACTCTCGATTTCAGCTTGAATCAACTCTTGATTCTCACAGTTCGTGAGATTGAGCCCTGTGTTAGGCTCTACACTTACAGTGTAGAGCCTGCTTGGGATTCTCTCTCTCTCTCAAAATGAATGAATATTTTTAAAAAATTCTCATAGGCACATACGCATCAGAAAGAAAAACATAGTAGATATTGAGTTGATATTGAGTTTGATGCTATTTCTGGTTCCAGATGTCTACGTCCACGGGGGAGTGGGGGAAGAGGTGATCATAGAATGTTTCTCCTGTGGATAAGAGGGGACTACAGTATTCTCTGGAGCATTTTTAGTGATAAAACCTGTCTTCTCTAATATCTCCAGTTCTATACCCTCTCAAATATCTTTGCTGCTGATCCAAGTGACCAGCTACCCATCCTTACCACAAGCTTTTATTCCTGGATCCTTGAGAGTGCATTGGGACTCCAAGGGGTGCAAGAGTACCCCCAAAACATGGTCCTAATGTTAATGATTTTATGTAGATGTGTGTTTTCATGGGGAGAAAGCCCATAAATTTCATCAAATTCTAAGTGAATGTGGGATACAAAAATAATAAAGGCCATAGTTTTAAGGATGAATGCTCTCCTCATTAGACCATTTCATTAAACAAACTATCAATTGACTGAGCCCCTGTTAATTGAAAATCAGTCTCAATACTTATTACTTATTACAATGTATTAATGAAAGCCCTTAAGAGCAGCTGGCTTCAGAGAATGAGAGCATGCTGTTTAGTGTTATCAGAGATATTTTAAAACATAGACCTTGAAATAAAAAGACTCTGGGGTATAACTGGTTATTTTGTGTTTATTTCTTTAGTTTATTTCTTTAGTTAAATACCCCTCTAGAATTAGCTATATTAATATGTAGAGTAGTCAATAACCTATTTATGAGACTGACTGGACTTGGTATTTTCTGTCCCACTTGCTTAACAAGATAGTCAACTGTATATATCTATATCTATAAATATATGGAGAGAGACTTTTTAATGGGGACGTGGCTCGTGGATTTATGAAAGCTGAGAAGCTCCATAATCTGCAAACTGGAGACCTAGGGAATTCAGTGGTGTAGTTCTGTTCGAGTCCAACAGCCTCAGCACCAGCCAAGCCAGTGGCGTATATCCCAATCTGTGGGCAGGAAAAGATGAGATGTTCTAGCTCAGATAGTTAAGGCAGAAAACAAGAGGGAAATTCTGCCTTTCTCTGCCTATCATTCTATCCAGGCCCTCAACATATTAGATGATGCCCACCCACACTGGGGAGGGCATTCTACTGAATCTACCAATTTAAACACTAATCTTATCCAGAAACACCCTCACAGACACACCCAAAAATAATGTTTAATTTGGGCACCCCATGACCAGTCATGTTGACCCGAAATTAGCCATCTCATTGACCAACATTTTCCCCTACATTTTCTAGAATGAGCTGGCAGAATCATATCAAAATTGCCCCGTGTCACCTTAAAAATAATTTGGGGATTGATTTCAGTGTAGTGTAATATGTGATTTTTGTATTATTTAGGGTAATGAATGCTAGCTTCTGTAATAAGTGGCCCCATATTTTCAGCGCTTAACACTAAAGTGTTGTTTCTAGCAAACATCATAGCCTGATGCGGATCCAGAGATCTTTTTGGCAACTTTGCAAACATTGACTTGGATCCAAGCTCCTCCCCTCCTGTGAGGCTACCATGTTCAGCATGTGACATCTAAGGCCACCACCTAAGAGAATGTGGACAATTGTGTTGAAGGTTTTACGGCTAGGCTTGGAAAGGGCTTATAGTCCTAGTTCTCTTATTTCATTGGCCAGAACATATCACATGGGCCTAAGCTGCTGTTTGGAGCCTGGGAAATAAGAATCTTGTGTGCACTGGAAGACGAATTAAGCCTGTTGAGCAGCTAGCCAGTCTCCACCACAAGCACAAAGGAGCACCGTACACCAAGGGGAGGTCAGGGAAAGCTTCCCATGGAAGAGAAGTGCATCTATAAGCACTGTTTGACTTTCTCCCATAAATGTGTCGAATGCTCATTTCCCAGAGCTACAGTGAAGCATGAGCGATGTTCAGACTTGCTGTCACATTGACATTCTTGTCCTTGTCTACCCAGATACTTCAGAGATAACATTTTTCTTTCTACAACATGGGTCTCTCTGCTTTCTCCAGTCACAGCTTTCTGTTTATATACAAAAGTTTCTGCCTTTTCAAGTTTAAATAGCCTTAGCCACACAGTATTCTTAGGGCGAGGAAAGGGAGTGGGGAACATAGAATAAAGCCTAATCCTGGACAAGAGATCTGAAGCATTATTTTTCCTCAGAATAAACATACAACTAGAATGTGCAAAATCACACCACCTTAGCCCCTGGACATGGGTCGGATGGGCAAGACCTTAATTAAAGTTCTTCCTGAGGTATCCTAAGAACTTGAGCTAAAGCTCAGGGTTCCAAGGTTTCATCCCCTTTAGCGTTTTTGGACACTTACCTACATGCCAGACATGTATTCAGCTCTGTTTATTTAAATGCAACCACCTGCGTCTGAGACACAAGTCCTCATATGTTCATTTTATGGACGAAAATATTAAAGTACAGATTGGTCAGACAATTAGTTCAAGGCCACTTTACTGATAAGGGTTGGAGTATGGGATTTAAACACAAGTAGTTGGACTCCAGCAATTTGCTTGTAACTTCTACATCAGCCTGACACATGTATGGTAAAGTCAGTCCAATCAAACAGCTTTCCGGGTGGGTATCTTCCAGTTTGATATTGATGCTACTCGCCGTTGTTAGTAGGTATGTGAGCCAGTACATTATTCTTTTAAAATATTTATTTATTTATTTTGAGAGAGAGAGAGACAGAGAATGCAATCAGAGAAAAGGGCAGGAGTGGGTAGAGAATCTCAAGCAAGCTTGGCGCTGTCAGCACGGAGCCTGATACAGGGCTCGAACTCACTAACCATTAAATCATGACCTTAACTCAAACCAAGAGTCTGGTGCTTAATGGACTGAAGCACTCAGGCACCCCTTGGTCCCAGTACATTCTTTCTTTAGCACTGCCAACCTCTTCTGTTAGCAGGTGGCTTATTTTTTATCAGTTTGTCGTATTGATTTTTTGTTTCTTTTGGTAAGTTCTAGTGAAAGAAACTGTAACTTATTCACCTTACACACTGCGTTTTGTAAGAATTAATCTCCAAACTCTACTGTTTACTTAAAAGCAGAGTGTAATCTACTATCACTAAAATACTACCATCTGATACAGAGTGGGAAAGGAAGTAGTAATAATCATGTTTGTGTCCTAAGCCTAAAAATCATGGAGGACCCTTCTCAAGTGCCATTCTTCACTTTGATGACAGTGTGTGACAGAGAGGCCAGTCATTAACCAAATAGAAACAAAATATGCACAAGAGAAAGATTAACTGAAGTGGGGTCTGAGCATCACGTAATAGAAAAAATACACAGAATTAACGTGAACTCTGCCTTGGCTACTCTCTACCTATGGTGACCTTGAGCAAATCACTTCATCTCCCCTAAAATAAGTTTACTCACCTTTGAAATGAGAGTAAGAATTCCCTAAGTTGTCTGGGTCTTGTAAGAAGTCCGTGTCATCCATTCTGTAAAAAGCAGAAGCTGCAAATATGGATGTCTACACACACCAGTTAGGCCGTGTGAATGAGTGGTACTGTCTCAATGGACCACGATAGAAAATGCATATTTGGATCAAACATAGATGGATAGGATGTTGATGAGTATTATTCAGTGGATAGTACCAGTTGGAAGAAGGGTTCTACAACCAATTAAGATGGGAAAACCTTGATGCATTCTATTACCTTCTTTTGGAGATTCATAAAGCACATTGGTCCATTAAAGGCTTTGAGAAGTCCTGCTGTAAAGAAACCAGTTTTGCCAACTTAACCTACTATTCTCCAAATACTTTTGAAAATACTTTTCACATCTCCATGGAACGAAAGTTCTTTGTCCATCCTTTGGGATTTCATATGAGGAAACTGTAGGAGAGAGAGGCAAAAAGACGACTCCCTATAGGACACACTTTAGCTCAAGTTTCCTAATCCCCAACCCCCAATGCATTCTACCTGCACCACCCAACGCATACTCCAAGTACTTTTTTGTACTGTACTCTCGGGTTCAGCTCAGGTCATGATTTTATGGTTTGTGAGTTGGAGCCCTGCGTCAGGCTCTGTGCTAACAGCATCGAGCCTGCTTGGGATTCTCTTCCCCCATCTCTCTGCTCCTCCTCTGCTTGTATTGTGTTTCTCTCTCTCTCTCTCTCTCTCTCTCAAAATAAATAAACACGTATTTTTTTCTTAAAAGAACATACTGACACACATACATTCTAACAATGGCGTGTAGCATCAATATCAAACTAGAACAGGGGCACCTGGGTGGCTCAGTAGGTTAAGCCTCTGACTTCAGCTCAGGTCATGATCTCACGGTTCATGGGTTCCAGCCCCGCGTCGGGCTCTGTGCTGACTGCCAGCTTGGAGCCTGGAGCCTGTTTCGGATTCTGTGTCTCCCTCTCTCTGTGACCCTCCCCTGCTCATGCTGTCTCTCTCTCTCTCAGAAATAAATAAAACATTAAAATTTTTTTAAAAAAATCAAACTAGAACATACCCGTCTGGAAAACCACTATATGGAGACTTGCCTTTTCCCCAGTGTGGCTTGTGGCTGCGATATTGTTTGGGGATAAAGCACGTGAGGTGGGAGAGATTATGCTACTCGGAAGTATGAATATCAAGTCCTGATTTCAGAGCCCACAGAGAACATTTTAAGTCACAGACTGAACCATGTGAGCCAAAGTCATGACCAGTGCTAAGATGTCTGAATCCTTCTAGTCACAGTAAAGACCCAAATAGATTTTGACAAAGCAAAAATGCACGACACACTTAAATCAACAACCTAATTAAGACTGTAGCTATATCGTGGGCTTTGGCCTCAGTTATTTTTCCCTTCCCTTTGGAGGAAGTGCCTTGAGCCATTGACTGCTCCCAGTTGAATGGGTAAGAGACCCCTGACATATCTTGTTTCTGGCAATCGCCCTGAAGATAATTCTTTGTTTACAGTGCTGTTGTAGAAAACTTGATGCATACTTAGAAGAAAATAGAATTAGGACCTAAGGACCCAGTTAAAATCAACTTAGTAGAACATAGTCATTGCTTTGTGTAGAGCTGGAAAAGATAGCCATGAGAGAAAGTGGCTTAAACATACACCAGAGAAACTATATATTATACACATAATATGTAAGAGGCAATTATGGCCTAGTAATCTGCAATGTATCATTACCTAGCAATCAGATTGACGGATTCTAATGAGACCCATGTTGTTTGTAATCAGACTGGCATTGCTTATTCAGAGCTCTATTCCATAAGATGCACTTTTAAATGGCTCGAATTGCACCAGATGCTATAAGAAATAGCATTCCATTTTATTCCATTACCAGCATTTTTCCCTCTTCCAATTAGCATAATTTAAAATCAGCCAGAGGCAAATGCACAGGGCTGAAAAGTTGCAAAGAAGTTCAAGAAATACTTGATAGAAAAAGGCAAGAAGACACACATGCACAACATTTTTTTTTTTTAATCTGGGCCAAAGAACATTACAATTAATAGAGCCCTTATTCTTTAAATTGCTCAGAATTTATTTCTGTGACTTATTGAAATACTAGAATCTCTCAGGGGGCTAATTGCCCCAGAGGTCGCTCTTGCTTATGCATTATCTTGTGGATGACATAATAGAATCACCACCTCATTTACCATTCAGTCAAGGTTTAATTGAGTTCATCTTTTTTTTTTTCCCTCCTTAAAATGTCCAGGAACTTAGAGAATCAAAACAAATTCTCATTTGCAAAATGAGAAGATCCTTGTAAATTGTCTCTTTATAAGTTAGGTCCTGACTGTTTATAAAACACATGAAGTTAAAACTTAAGCTAACATGCTACACAATTTTCTCTGATGTAATCTGCCATGATACTGAAAGCAGAGCTAGCTTGTTAAGTAAGGATTGGCATCTGATGTTAAAAGACTAATTTTCCAATGATTTGCCTCCCCAGGGGCAACATCCTCATAATGAGGTATAAATGTCCCAGGCTGTGTCCTGCCTGGGCTTTTGCTAGTAGCTCACATGGCATTCATTCCTCCTGGCTTCTCTTCCTGATAGCACCTAACAGATATCAGTCGAGGATCCAGTTCTCTCTTGATGTCATTTGGGTGGAACTGACCCATTCCCAGCTGTAGTTATACTCGTGGGTCTGTACCAGGGTAAACCTCTGAACCAATGGCTCCTTCAGAGGAGGTCCGTTGAGAGTGAAACCTGAGACTTCTTACCTGCAGTGTGGGAAGCCATCTTTCTTGACCTCCACCACCCCCACCTCCACCCTTTGCCACATGAACAAAAAAGGGCACCTTTTGCTCTGGCAGCCATTTTGGGATCATGATAAAAGTCAGCCTTGGGATGAAGATGATATACACATCCATGAAGAGAATCTCAAAGAAACAGAGCTGTATCCAAGGGTGTGCTGGAGCCTGTTTGTACCAACCAGCTCTCAAGAGCTGTGAGGTGCCTGGCTGGCTCAGTCAGTAGAGTATGAGTTCAAGCCTCACGTTGGGCCTAGAGCTTACAGTTGGCCACTGTGGTAGTGTTTACACCATAGACACGGGCAAACACTAAAAGTCAGGGCTGCTGTTTCTTTTTCTCCTTCTCTCTTTCCTCCTCTTTCTCCCCCTGCCCCCCATCTTTCCTTTCCCCCCCGAGCTGGTTGGTAAACATTTCCCAGCTTTCCACTAGCTGTGCCTCTGACTGAACTGTGCCTGAAGCTTGGCCTACTTCTACACTTTTCATTGCAGAAGCCCAGAAATCTCCATTGTTTACATCAGTTTGACCCAGATGATTCCTGCGACGATTAACCAAAATCATATCCACCTGAACTGTGCCTGAAGCTTGGCCTACTTCTACACTTTTCATTGCAGAAGCCCAGAAATCTCCATTGTTTACATCAGTTTGACCCAGATGATTCCTGCGACGATTAACCAAAATCATATCCACCATTGGCTGCAAAGTTCTCCATAACAAACGTTAACATTAATGAAGCCTTTGCCAAGGACCAAGAACTCTGCTAAGTGTGAATCTACTTTGTTCAAACAAGCCATCCACTTGCACAAAGAAGATACTTTGATGATTTCTAATGCGCACGTGAAGAAACTAAACCTTAGAGTACAAGTGTCACTTATCCAAGTTTCAAAGAGACCTATTTACAATTTTCCAAATACACTGAGCCTTTCCACGCCTCAATGCCTTACTTATGCTCTTTCCTCTTCTTATATACCATGTTGACCTAGTTAATGCCTACTCGTTTTTCAGGATCCTTAGTCAGCGCCTCATGGAGTTCTTCTTTATCCTCTTAGTCTGAATCACTAAGTCACTTCTATCACTCTGTGCCTACCTTGTCTAGAGTGCTTTTAGCGATGCAGATTGCTTATTGATTTTCTTGTCAGTTCCCTATTAGACTATAAGATCAACAGAATCTTAGAAATATTAGAAAAAAATCTTTAATGTTCCTTGTCTATATCTTCATGCATATAGGCATGTCTGCCACATCACAGGTTCCCAACCAATGCTGGCTGAATTACTTAAATGGATGAGTAAGTAAAACCTTGTGATTTGTTCTTACTGCATTGAAATTCAAGGAAAGAAGAAATACTCTGTCATTCCCCTTAGTACATATCCTTATACTAAATATGTGAATCACCAGAAAACTATTAAAACTCCTTGACTTCTTTATTCTTCACTTTTCTCATCTTTAGTAACACCATCTTTATCACCATGTATTGTCTGCCCGGGTATCAGGGAAATGGAAGAATGTGTTGAGGGATATTGGAAAGATCACTGGGTTTTGTATCAAATAGACATGAATTCTAGTTCCACTATTTACTGCCTGGGTCTCCTTAGGAAAACTGCATGTTTTCCTCATAAGTAAAGTAGGAATGCTCCAACATTTAAGGTTTCTGTGTGAAAGTAAATCATTGGCAAAAAGCCAGATGTGTGGTAATAGGCAGTTAAGAAATGGTAGCTCTTTAGCTTCATGTCCTACAAGCTTAGCCATATTTTGCTTTATTTTCTTCCTAAGACTATCACTTAAGATTTACTATCTGGTCTCCATTTACTTTGTTTGGATATTTCAAACTAGAATTGTATCCTACTTATCCAATTATGATTAACAATAGCCACAAATACTGCTATATATCTCCATGAGGATTAGAGGCAAAAATAATCTTTATCAAGCTGAAACCCTATCACTTACAGGTTTCTAAGAAGTTTCTTATTTTTAGGGTCAGGCTGTGATTTGTCTTTGGATCCCTTCCATCTGTTTCACTTTTTATTAGATCCATACACACACACACACACACACACACACACACACACACTCATACCAATGAAACTTGCTCACAGGAAATCAGAATGTGAGACTAGACAATGACAGAAATGATGTACAAATTGCCATGTTTTCATATTTTAATCTGGAAGACATACTTTGGGGAAGGAAAAAAAAAGAACTGATCTTAGCAACTTGGACTAAGTGACTCTTATCCTACATGTGGTGTTGAAATTGAATATGCCAGACTTTGGGAAATATCCTTTTGACTCTTGTGAATGTCATGTCTGAACTATGACACCAGGCCACATGCAACATGTGGCAATTTTGCCTTGGATGGAAGGTTGATCACTGTCAATCATCCTGAAAGGAGGACGTTTTAGAGCTGGACAGAAGCTCCCCCTTGGACTAGAAGAGAGGACATTTTCTTCTTTAGGGCCTTAGGTGGTGACACAAAGTTGAGCAATGGGAGTGTTTTGAGTATTTCAGTGGTGAGAATGATTGGGTCGCTGCACAAAGAAATAGGTTGGAGATAGAGTGTTGACCTAATTAAGGAGATCTAATGAGGAATTTGGAAACGGAAGATAGTTGCAGTTGTGAGTTACTCCTTGTAACCCTAAACTTTAATTAAATTGGAGTAAACCACATCTTCCCTAATCCTTTCCCAATGGTGATGTGGGGAATTGGGTTGAGCCGTAAGTTCATAGTAAGACCAGGAAGGAGGCAGCAGGGGCTTGTAGTGAAAAATAGCTGCCCAGAAGAGGTGTGCTATCATGAGTATTTAGGCAGCACAGGAGGGGAACCAAAGGGAACCTGGAAGATTTCTTCTGGACTACATGGGAAGCAGGATGCTGGGACACACTCAGGAAACGTAGAGAGGGCTACTATCCAGGAGTTGGCTAGAAAGAGATGAAATCCATCTGCCTCCAAAGATGACGCTCTTTCTAAAATACCATTGTGCTCCCTGAAGGGTAAATAGAGCTGGAGAGGAATGCGGTTCACTGGTTAACTTCCTGTAACATTTCCACAAAGCAGACCCGTGAAAGTATTGCTTTCCCCTTCTTTCTGAGCCCTTTTGGTATAAGTTGCCCATCATTATTGTTATCTGTCCAACAGTCTTGATTGAGGAGTGGGATGTAAGGGAAATTTGTGTTTTCATGAGAACGAGTAACATTTCACATCTTAAGTAAGACTTTTAACTCTCTGGTCGATGACCTAAAATTGATTTTCCCCCAGCTATACACCAACGTGATAGGAAATCTACTTAGTGTAATAGGTACTCTCTGCTTGATGTTGTTGGAAAATAATACCATACAGTTTAGAAGATACTAGATCTAGCCTAAACTCCGCTACAAAGAGCTTTGTAAGTGGGAATGTGTCAGTCATGACTCTGTTCTAAAACCAGGACTTAGGCTTCCTAATCTCCACTATCTTTTAGCTCAAAAAAATGCAGTTATGCTTTAAATTTCTTGGTTCCTAGGTATGAGCTTTTGAATGCAAGAGTGTTTATTTACAGTCACAGAAAAGAAAGGCAGCGCTGAAATTTAGCAGGTATGCCCTGGTACTGCTGTAGCAGCTGTTATGATATTTAAGTATTTTCATGCTATCTGGTGTATGATTCATGTTCTTATGCACCCTGAGTGGCTCCCATTGCCTTAGCTGTCCTAATTATCCCACATGCAGTCCTGCAAACACTGAATCCATGTATTTCATAAAAATTTATTTTTTTGGAAGATTTAAAAATATTTTCACACATATAAAGGAATAAAAATACAGAATAGAGATTTGGACCATAAAAAACAAAACAAAACAAACAAACAAACAAAAACAATACTGACAATAGAAAGAGAGAGAGCAAGACAGAGAGAGAAAAGAAATGATTACCACTATCAATCAATAAGGTTGACCAGACAACTTAACACTGTACTAGACGTGGACAGGCTCTTTTGTCATTCTGTGTCTTTTCTTTACTTTTTTCTCCCTCCTTCCTTTTTCCTTCTTCTTCTTTTTCATCAGAGTTAAAGCAAAGAAATTTATATTTTCAGATTTTTCCTGAATCTTATACCTAGGATTTTCAATAGAACACAGCTTTGACTAGTTAGGTATCTTTTATTAAGAAATTAGATTTCCAGTACTTTGAGAATGGAAACACGTCAAAAGAAGAAAAACATTTCTTGTGCCATTAAGTGAACTCAAAGTGCTTCTTTTATTCTTTCCTCTATTCTAAAATGAACAAAATATTCTGTGGCGTTTTGGATGGGAGAGAGAATGGAATACTCTCAATGTAAGGTCTTTTACTGATCCAGAGTCAGTGTTCCTTGCAAAAGGTAATCTAATAATCCTCTATTCCATTTAAGGGCTATAGGAGCTTGTACATTTCTAGACATTTTAAATGATTTGTCCAATGACCCTGCAAGACCTTCTGATCCAAGCATTGTTATTACTCTTGCTTGATGGAAATTTAGGTGGGCTGAAGTCGATGGAGATCTTGGATGGTAACATATGCCCTGCTGGTGTGTGATTTTCTTTTTTATATGCCAGCCACCTTATCTGAAAGGGTTCTTCCCAAGTCACAAGCACATGTGTGTGAGTTTTTGTTCTTCTGATTGAAGCAAGTAACTTTCAGAAAGCTCTCGGAGGTTCTTTGAGGATCTATTGCTATTCTCGACAGTTTTGTGGTTGATTGCTTTGAAGCCCACTTATCTTGCTTAGCTGATTGAAGATGGTGCTGATGTGCTTTTTTTAATTAGTTTGTGAAGTGGGTGGAGTTGGAGCAAAGTCAATTTCATCTTGCTAAAATCCAATCAATGCTAGTTGACTGAATGACTTTAGTTTATTTAGCTGATTGACCCTGGACTTCTTCAGAAGTTGTTTTCTCTTATTTTCAATTTTGATGATTAAAAAAATGATTTAATTACAGAAGTCACTTCTATGTCACTTAATATGTTGACATGAAATTTACCCCCCTCTTCCACTTTATGTATAACTCATAAGGCACACAGTTAAGTCCTTCTGACTTCAATAATATTTGCTGTTCCCAACTATAAAAGCAACAACGCACTTTCCTCTTTTGATTTTTCATTTCTTTACTGTGCAGACAACTATTCATTGAAGGAAAGGATTGCTCCATCCTTTGCAAAATATTTACGATGTGCTAACTTTTGTTGAGATTCACTTTAGGGTTTTTGTAATGCAGTGTTTTGCAAATCCTTTCACTGGTTAAACTTTTCTTCTTGAAGGAATGAATAGAAAAACAGTGGTTCCCATTTATTTGGAGAAGAATTATTGTGACTGCCTGCCTGGGCATCAAGCTGAAATGCTTACAAAACCACTTCACATCCCAAACAACAACCAACCAAATTTTGTTTCTGTCAAAATAATAGAAACAAATGGTTCCAAAGCAGAGATGCTGCTAGTAAACATTTTCATCAGAATCAAGCACTGTGGCCATTAAAACTCATCTAAATTAGATGTGTATGTCTGAAACAAATGCCTTCTTTGTAAAAGATTTGCCAGCAAAGATAACACTAACCCTGCAGGGTGAAGTCACATATATGAAAAACCTATGATTTATGAGAGCCTAATTAAACAGAGAAAACTCTAGTAAACTCTCTGTAGGAAATGGGAAGCCTGTTTTTTTAAGGTGGTAGTGAAAAGTTCTTCTGAAATTTTATTCCAAATGTTATTTTAGAGAAATTTTACAAGCTGATTCACAATGAACATGGACAGGTAAGTGTTAGTCAAAGGTACCAAGACACCTGACTTGAGTCCCAAACTGGATTTAGGTCCTTCTTTCATTTTGATTAGTTTGGTCCTGGAGTGTCAGAAGGGGACAGAGTATGTGGAAAAACATTGGAATGGATGGATTAGTGTCTAGCCGTCCCCCAGTACTCCTGAGAGACTAACTTTTAGATCACAGAAGAAGTTATAAATTGGCTATTGCCACACAAAATCTGCATACGTGCCACTCTTAAATGTCACTCACAACTCAAGCTTCCGTGTATGTCATTCACACTAACATCCTATTAACAAAAACAAGTTACATGACTGAGCTCAAGATAAAGAGGTAGGGAAGTACATTCCATCCACCATGAGGTCGAAGCAAGTCACATGGCTAAGACAAACATCAATGGGTAGGGACATATTCTCCTGTCACGAGGGAGGGGGAAGTGAGTGAATATTTCTCGAACAATATTATCATCTACCACAGGTGATAGAGCCAGACAGTAAAGGACATGTGTTCATGAAATATTTATGAGTTTCAGGGGTCCAAACAGTGTCATAGACCATAGTCTAACTTTGGTCCCAGTGTTTAGAGAAGCCATCAGTGGAGACCTGTGAGTGTGGTGAAGCAGTATTTCTCTTGGGGCCTCTTGCTTACAGTCAGGGACCAGTTGCCTTGATAAGATGCTGGAGCGGTGGATCAGGAGCACACTTACTACTGAGCATACATGAGATGTTACTACCCCTGGGCAATCTAAAAAATACATGGGTAAGAGAGAACTTCAGGGGCACTCAATGCCCAAACAAGCAGGATAGTTGATACAGATCGAACTGTATTCTTTGCCTTTGAACATTGTGTTCCATAGATGAAGGGGGAGATTGGATCCATTTTCTAGATAATTCTAAAATAGAGCCCCGAATAAGTCATATCCATATTGTGAAGATGAAAAGAACATGTTTGGCCTGAAACTACATGTTTATATATAGAATAGACTAGAAAGCTTATTTTTAGACATCTAATGAAATGGATATGTGGATCCACTGGTGGTTTCAGTCAACAAACAATTGAACAAACAATTTTGAAAAATGCAAACAATTTGAAGATATGCAATACAGTTTTGCCACTTTATCCTAAAAAGACACACAGTTTCTATTTGTGAAGGCAGCTCATGATCCTACCTGCTCCTTCACCTGCCATTCCATCCCTACTAACACGTATATATGCACATTGTCACATCGCAGTATGTATAAGTATGAGCATGGGATTTTTGTGTGGCAGAGACTTCTTATTTCTTACCAAATCTATTTCTTCTTCTTCCTGAATATAAGCTAGTTGAGATTTCACAAGCTCCTCGCAGGTAGTTGTGGCCATGTGCCTGAGGGGTAGCTAATGGAATATGTTGAATATTGTGTTCAGTATGTGTTGAAGATGTGGACCCATAAAATGGAAGGACCTGGAGCTACCTCTCAGAAGAACTTACTGATCAAGACTTTACATGAGTGAGAAATAGGATCTTTTCGTGTTTGAGACTGTGATTGCAGGTAAGTTATTTGTGCTGAATGCATATCAATTTCCTCATCTATAAATGGTATAATTAGTCTAAAATATGTATGTAAACTCTGTGATACTTCTCCCTCTAAAAGGTGGAGTATAATTTTCCTCCTTTTCAGTATACAATGGACTTAATGATTTGTTTTCTAACAAAATATGGTAGAAGTGGTGTTTGTCTTCTAAGACTAGGTCATAAAAGGTATTGTGGCTTCCTCTTCTTCTCACCATTGGATTCTTTCCTTTGGGCAAAGTCAGCCCTTGGTGAAGACAAACAGCCTTCTGAAGAGGTCCACATGGTGAGGAACTGAAGACTCTTACCAGTAGCCATGTGACTGAGCCAACTTAGAAGCAGATCCTATAGCCCCAGTCAAGCCTTCAGATGACCATGGTCTTGGCTGGCGTCAGTTTCATTAGAGACTCTGAGACAGAAATATCCAACCTCTCTCTGATTGTCATCCACAGAATCTGTGTCATCCACAGAATCTAATTGAGTAAAAAGAATGTAAGTCCATTGGGACTGATAGGTGTGTTAAAGTCAGTAGACTGGAAGTCTAAATGAAGATCAAAGAATTGTTGGAATGGGAAGGTGTTAGGATATGTGAATTAGAAAGACAGAGCTGAGGGTCAGAGAGTACAGTGCTTAAAATCAAGATCATGGGGGTGATACAATTATGGATATGGAGATTATGAGATCTAGGTTGTTAAGATCATGAGAGTTGGCGGCTAAGGTGAACTGAAGGAAAAAAACTGGTGAAACTGAAAAGCTAGAATGATGAATGGATTATCTTGTTAGATGTTGAAGCTGCCAAGAGTGATGACACTGGCAGGATTAATTATGCAAGAAAGGCAGTGAGCTGGGTGCTAATATTTTCAATATACATGGAGGCCTAATTGAATATCTGTTAGATGAGTAAAACAAGGAGGAATAGTTGATGGTGCTACCTGATAGATGTGGCTCAAAAGAGTGTGTGTATGAAGAAGAAGGAATGAGAAATTATATGGAAAGATAAGAGGAGCAAGAAAGATAAACACTGCATGTCCAGGCCCTAGACCTCTGTCTAGGGACGCATAGAAAAACATTGTTGTTGGTGGTGAGGGATGTTGGAGAAGTAGTGCTGTCAGACAATGGCCAGATTCTACTCAGAGAAAAGAAGGAAAAAGAACCCCCACCCTTGGAGGAAATGTGATTAAGGGTATTTTAGCTCATAATAGACTCTAAATTCCAGATGTAAGAGTGGAAGGGTTTGAGAGGCAGAGAAATGGTGAGAGACTGGGTCAGATTAGGAGATTTTGAAGCTACAGAGGCATAAAAACCCAAGTAACGATGGGAATCCGGAAGTCCTATACTTCTGGAAGTGGCTGAGGTAAGCAGAAATTTAAAGCATGATTGGATTAGCTGCGGCGGCTTTTTCTGTGAAGGTGATTAATAAACTCTGCTTGTAGCCCTTTCTTAGAATTGTTCTTGGTGTGTTTGAAGGAGAGGCCATCTTGCTAGGAGCACATGTTGCTTCATGGGCCTCCCTGAGTCCTGCTTAGGGTGCTGTGAGGGGTTACAGGAAACACTCTAAAGCAGGGTGGTGACACAGTCCAAATGAGAGAACATCCACTCTTGGAGGTACATAAAACTTTGGAAGTCCTGCTGAAATTCTAGTTTGCTGAGTACTGCCTGCCCTGTTGATCAAAATATCACATATCCTTAGGGCTCAAAATAGTGGGGTCAATAAAATCTTGCTTCACTCCTGATCACTACTTGGTAACGAAGGGAAAATTGAGTCAAAGCTCGACATTTTATATGTAATTCCTTCTTTTTCCTCTTAATTAGTCTCCTTTTAAGTTAGGTTTGGGGTGCCTGGGTGGTTCCCCAAATTGTTGGTTGATCCTCTAACTCTTGATTTCATCTCAGGTCATGATCCCAGGGTCATGGGATTAAGTCCCACATCTGGCTCTGGGCTGAGCATATAGTCCACTTGAGATTCTTTCTTTCTCCCTCTGCCTCTTTCCTCTGCTTGCACATGGTCTCTCTAAAAATGAAATTAAAAATAAATAAAAATAAATTAGTTTCAAAAGCTAAAGTCATTTTGCTGAAAGTCTTTGATTCTGATGAGGCACAAGTGAGTGGATTCAACTTTTTGAATGGCTTCTGGAGACCAGACTGCACTTTTTCACCTCTAGTTGAAAAGGCTGGTGGAAGGGCCCTGGGGACCTGAGCACAGGAGTGGAAATCATGAGGCAGTTCCATAGGCCTCTCACTGAAGTGTTCCATAGGCCTGGCATGGCACTTGATCTTCCTCTGCATGTTTTCTAGTTTATAATCTCTCTGGAGTGCCTTGTGGAATAAATAATTAATGGTTGCAAAGCATAAACCCCAAAGTGCTATGGAAACAGAAAAGCAACAGCAAAGGGACTCTCCTTGTTGGTTGCTCAACTCCAGTACTTGGCAGAACAGCTCTTGAAACATGACCCCACTTAGGCTCCAACCTGGCCAGGCTGGACGTAAGCTAAACTGCCCCAGTACCTGGCATTAGCCTTCAACCTTTAATTAGCTCCCTGACACCCACCCATCCTCCCTTCCCTTTCTCCATCCAGCCAAGAGAAAAATAGTTCTGATTCAATGGGATTGTGTTGATGTGGTTGAATTTCATGCACTTCATTCTTTCATTTATCCATTTAACATTTACCGTACACCTGCTATGTCTGGGCTCTATACTTACATCACCTGGTTACAAAGATGGAGGGCTCCCAGTCTGAGGCTCAGCTGAAAGAATGGCCTGTGTCCACATATGTGAGCACCTGGGAGAACCAGTGTGTCAAGTTCCTCAGGAGACTTTGCAAGAAAAGCCCAACAAACCCTGGGAATGGAAGAAGACCAGAAGGACAAACTTGACCTAGAAACAAAGGCTTTGACCTCTGTCTCCAGTTCAGACTTTGTTGCATCTGGTCTAGATTTTAGTAATATCATACATCTTGTATGATATGTTTCAGTAATATGTATGTTCAGTAACCTGCTCTCTCTCTCTATTCTATAACATGGATTTCTCATTTTCAGTAATATCTGAAAGATCATTCTTTGTGATATCATGATCTGCGCAGCACAAGTTTTTATGGCATCCCCAACATATTTGATACCTGGAGCAGATCACTTATTAATTCTCCCCAGCTCAAAAAAAATATTTTCTGTAAGAATCATGTAATAATAAACTCTCTATTTTCTTGATTTATTCTTTAATTGAAAAACAACTGAAAAAGAAACTTCACCTTAATGATAGTATTAAAACTTCATAAATTATTTAATATATGAACTAAAATGTGTACCCACCGAGCAAAAGCTTGCTACTTGCACTACATTTCATTGTTTTTCAGTATCAAACACAAAAAAAATCTAAGGGATCAGATAGAATGACAGAGTTGAAGCAACTCATGTCTTATCTCTTCGTCTTCCCAAGCACCATGTGGTCATTAATTTGAACCTACTGTTTAAATGTAGAAATATGTATTATTTAGGAAATCGAGGACACCAATTGCCCCCAAAGTGAACTGGACCAATTTCAAATGATTCTTAGCTCTTCAAATGTACAGTTGAGTGTGTGTATTTTGAGTGTGTCTGTATAATTGGGATTTTTCTGAATTAGCTTTCATGTAGAAGGTCATGTCTATTAAAAGATAAGTAACAAAACTTGGTAATTTTTAAGCCTATGTTATTATTGCTATTATGGCCTAATCTCAATTTAGGCTCAGGTCGTGATCTCATGGTTGTGAGACCGAGCCCTGCCTCAGGGTTTGCACTGACAGCATGGAGCCGGCTTGGGATTCTCTCTCCCTCTCTCTCTACCACTCTTCCACTGCTCTCTCTCTCTTTTTCTCTCTCTCTCTCAGAAATAAATAAAAAAATCTTAAAAAAAAAAAAAAGAACTGCCAGTACACAGGGATAGTAAAATGCAGATTGACCTTTTAGATAGCTTTATTTTGAATTCTCCACAGGCAATGCATCCTTGTACTGCCTTTACCTAAGGCCAACCACTACCATTTTCCCACCATCCCGACTCCACTACTGCTTTGGAAAATTTTAGAACAAGGCAAAATGCGGACAGAGAGAGGAAGATTTCCATTTGTCCACAGACAACTGCTCCGTTTTGCTACTTAGATGATTCCAGCAGGTGCCTGGCAGGTGGTGACTGTGGTGGACAGAGGTAGTGGTACCCAGAGGGAGGGCCGGTTGTCCACAGACATTAGTAGGGCCATGGTGCTTGCCAGAAAGCATGATGTTGGTAGCGATTCACAGAGGTGCTTTGCACGCAACCCAGGGAGTGTTTTGCAGAGGTAAGAGTCTATGACAGCAGATTAGGGCAAAAGCCAGCACTTGTAGATGTACCCGAAGGTGGGTAGGATAGAAAGACGATCTGCCCTCAAAGAGCACACAATCTAGTGGGGCAGAAGTCAAATAAATGTAACACACATCATAATACGGTATGATACAGTTTACTTTAATATGATGTATAATCTGATACGCAGAATGCTAGACAAATGCGTATGGGATGTTTCAGAAAGGTTCCTGGGAGAAATAAACAAACAAACTTCTGAATGATTATTGAAATAGGAGGAGGGGTTAGTGACCTCTAAGATTAAATTTGTCCTGTCAAGGCTTCAGATGTGACTCTTGGGCAGGTAAGATATTTTGGAGTGGGTGTGCTTAAATTAAGCAGTGTCCCAATTCTTTCTTTCTTTCTTTCTTTCTTTCTTTCTTTCTTTCTTTCTTTCTTTCTTTCTTTCTTTCTTTCTTTCTTTCTTTCTCCTTCCTTCCTTCCTTCCTTCCTTCCTTCCTTCCTTCCTTCCTTCCTTTCTTTTGTTTTTTATTTTTGAGAGAGAGAGAGAGAGAGAGAGAAAACAGGGTAGGGGCAAGGAGAGGGAGACACAGAATCCCAAACAGACTCCAGGCTTTGAGCTGTCAGCACAGAGCCCAACATGGGGCTTGGAACTCATGAACCATGAGATCATGACCTGAGCTGAAGTCAGATGCTTAACTGACTGAGCCACCCTGGCACCCTAGGATTTAAATATTCAATTGTCCCCTGAAAATACATGCAACAAGGCATTTGGACACCATTCACTTGTAGCTCATCATCTCCTCTCCCCTAAGCTGCATGTAAGACTGGCATTGATCTCTGGTGGTGACCTCTGTAGGTATTCAGCTGAGCTGGGGTTGACGAAGATGAGAATCATCATCAGCGAGCACCTCTCTGGGTAAGATTCAGGCTTTGTGTTTGAATTCCATCTCTGCCACTTCTTGATAATATGACCTTGGCTAAGTCATTTGTCCTTTCTGAGCTCAGCTTTCTCTTCCTTAACATGGGGCTGTTAAGTCCTAGGTCTCAGAATTGTTCTGAAGATTACATGCAAGTAGGAGACATAGCATGTGGCACATAGTAGGCCCTTCACATGTTAGTCTGATACATGTCAACTAAGTTGATTAAGCAAGGCACACCACACCTTGTTTCCAGAAAACTTGGCATTCCATTTGCTTCTTCTACAGTGGCCTATTAAAAAAAATTTTTTTTTAATGTTTATCTGTTTTTGAGAGCCAGAGAGCCAGAGTGCGAGTGGGGGAGGGGCACAGAGAGAGAGAGAGGAAGACACAGAATCTGAAGCAGGCTCCAGGCTCTGAGCTATCAGCACAGAGTCCGATGCGGGGCTTGAATCCACAAGCTTTGAGATCATGACCTGAGCCGAAGTCAGAGGCTTAACTGGCTGAGCCACCCGGGTGCCCCTACAGTGGCCTATTTTGAATCTTAAGTGAAAGACCCCAGGATCACTATTTATTTTAAACAACAAACACCTGTCATTGCTCAAATTAGAAACACTTACAGAATCAGGCTACAAAATATTTATAAATTCATAAATGTGTTTTAATTGCTGCTAAGTAAAATGAATTCAGCTGTAGTTTTTCACTTTTAGGAAAAGGTGTCTTCATTCTTTTCTCCCTAATTATAACTGTTGAATATTGGATTTGTGAAGCCAAATGTACAGTATTTGTGATCAAGGGAAGTTTGAGGGTTAGAAGGAAATGATGGTAAAAGTGTGGGGGAGAGATGACTTAATGTCAGGTCCTTCACATTTCAGACAAAAATGAGACAAAGACCATATATCTTTATTTTGCCTTGTAACTCCTGCCCAGAGTGGGAAACTCATTACCTAATATCTGAGGTATGTTTTTCTTTTAATTTGATAATGCATGTCTGTAGGTATCCACACATTTACTCATCATCTTTTTTGGTTTTTTTTCTAGAATCTGAGGGAAAATAATGGCAGAATGGCAGTTTTATCTAAAAAAATAAATAATACAGTTCTACTTCCACTAGTTCTGACTTTTTAAAAATTCTATCCCTGACCTAATTTCCTACCAGACTTTTTCTTTTTTATGTTTATTTATTTTAGAGAGAGAGAGAGAGAGAGGGAGAGCAGGGAAGGGACAGAGAGAGTGGGAGACACAGAATCGGAACCAGGCTCCAAGCTCTGAGCTGTCAGCACAGAGCCTGACATGGGGCTCGAACTCACAAACTGCAAGATCATGACTGAGCCGAAGTTGGATGTTTAACCAACTGAGCCACCCAAGTGCCTCAGTTTCCTACCAGACTTTTAAACATTAAGGTTTTGAGTGCTACTTCCATCTAATTTAGCAAAATTTCTTAGTGGGAGAGTTATAAACAAAGAACAGTCAGGTCACCTTCAACCTATAAATGTTTTGCTCGGTGTTTAAAACCTTACAAGAAATACTTTTTAAAAAATTGGACTATTTCATGGGGCGCCTGGGCGGCTTAGTCGGTTAAGCGTCCGACTTTCGCTTAGGTCATGATCTCGCGGTTCGTGGGTTCGAGCCCCGCGACGGGCTCTGTGCTGACTCCCAGCTCAGAGCCTGGAGCCTGTTTCAGAGTCTGTGTCTCCCTCTCTCTCTGACCCTCCCCTGCTCACGCTGTCTCTCTCTCTCTCTCCTAGAAATAAATAAAAATACTTAAAAAATAAATAAATAAAAATTGGACTATTTCACATAAAATATGGATTTTCACATTCTCCTGACAAAAACGGAACACCACGCACGCTGGTCCCGTTGTGCCCATGGCAGGGTCCTCAGAGTGTGCTTGCTGCATCAGCGACACCAGCAGTACCTAAGAACTTGTTAGAAATGCAAATTCATTGGTTCTTCCAGACCTACTCAGTCAGGAACACTGGGATCTGAGTCACCCTTCAGGTCATTCTGATGAACACCCAGCTTAAGGACTTTTGCCCTGTGGAGGCCATTTGTAGGACCTTCTTGGAAGCAGGCATCTTCCCGTTGGTCTTTGATGTTCTGGCTTGCCACACACCCCATTGTGGAAATAACGTGTGGACACATACTCATTTGCTCCCGACCTTCTAGGGGTGATCTCCTCGCCAGGTCCTAGGGCCAGCCAGCTTCATGGGTGTGTGACCGGTGCAGCCACATGGTCTTAATATCAGGACAGGCTTGAGTTTGGTTTAATACTTTGCTATTCTTGTCTTGAAATTCATAATAACTTTACCTTTGGATTTATGTTTTGTAAGTGAATGGGACAATTAGACAAATGTTGGGGGCATGTATGGGCTCAGGTTGTTGGGTATGGAAGGGTAGCGGGCAGCATGCATGCCGAGAGGTTGGTTTGGCCGCCCAGTGCACACGTGCATGGCCGCGGCCGTCGGGCCACTGCAGTCCCCAAGGAAGCAACGGAATGGGTAAACAGCCATCTTGATGATTTATAACCAGCACTGGACTACCGGCATGCATTCAGTATACTTTTTCAGTAAATTAAGACAAAATAATAACATATGCATGGCCACTGCAATAAACCATATCAAGGAGTTATTCTTAAAACAGTTTAGAATCTGTGGGTTTGAAAAACCGCTGCACCAGTGCAAAGCAAATAGCCACAGGCTTAGAAACTGAAATTAGGTTTAAAAATTATCACATTCGATAAAAAAAGAATACTATTTTCCTATGAAGTTTTGGATTAACCAAAGAATACAATTTCCAGATTAATGTTTCCTTGTAATTGAAGATACAGTGATATAATGCGTAAGTCGGCTTTTGAATTACATACAAACCATGGAGCCACTTTTGGTTTCTCATGTGATCTCTGCACATTACGTAAAATGTCGGAGGAAACAAGATGCCTTGTATAAATTTACGCTTACGATTAAATTCAAACTTACATAAAACCGATTTGTATGAAGAGTTAAATCTTTTTAGAAAAGTTGTTTCCCAAGAATCATTAGCTCTAACTGTATAAAAATTTGTATTTGGAAATAACTTATCAAAAATTTCTGCCAATATTGTCACAGTCTGTAAAATGATGCCCTTAATAGTTATAGTAACACTTATATCACCGTAAGATCCTTCTCAGGGTTAAAACTGATCAAAAATCATTTGTTATCTTTCATTGGGCAAGACTGATTACTTTCAATTATACTGACTGAAAATGAATTTGCTAAAAGTATAAATATGATTGATCTAATAAAATGAATCAATGAAGACAGCCAGAAAAATTTTTATGATCAAGCCAGATATCATGGTAGCATTTCATAAAGTTTGGACTTTATTAGGATTATTTTTTATTATGTAAAATATGATACCAATTTTTTTTAATTTTGTAAATTGATACCGTTATTCAGGTATTACTACTACTCCATTATGTTTCATAGGAATAAAATCATGTTAAAGGTAAAAACTTAATTCTTTTCCTCTCTTAAACAGCATTTTCCCTCCTGCTTTTTGAACAAGAGCCCTACATTTTCATTTTGCACAGATCCCGTAAATAATGTCTTTGGTCTTGCCCATGACATTTGACTACCGCCCTCAGGAGTAAATAACAAACAAGCACAAAAAACATAAAAAACACAGTCAGAAGACTCAGTTTCAAAACCCGGCTCTGGAACATTCTGTAAGACATATTGTTTGTGTTTTCAATATACTGAAGGCAAAAATGGTGCTGAGACTGTTACAGAATAAAGAAGACTAAAGACAACATGATGAATAGAAGTAACACAGAAACACAGATTGAATCTTGGACGGGAAGAAAACTCTAAAGAAAATTTGGGGAACACATTTGCATATGGACTTGACAATAGGTGATGTCACTGAATTGGCATGTCCTTTATTGTGATAATAGTATTGTGGCTATTCGGGGAATGGCCTGCCATTAGGGAATACATTGATTTTTAGGAGTCAGGCTTTATGATAATTCTCAAATGGTTAAATGAGTCTAGTTAAATGATGTGCTTGGGTGTTTTGTACTATTTCATTTTTTTTGAAGGTTTGAAGTTTTTCATATAAAAAAATTGAAAAAAATAAAACAAATGACAGAGCACAAAAGAGCTTTCTAGGAAGTCGGTAATGTTGTATGTTTCGACATGGGGGATTTTCACAAAGGTGTCTCTGATTTCTAAGATTCCACCCAGCTATTCACTTATAATCTCTGTACCCTTTGGTACGTATGCTGTTTGTCAGCTCAGATGATTTAAAATGTTGTTTTATAATTGAGCAAGAAACACCCAAATGTGGTGCATTGTTATACTGCTGAGTGAACATATGTCAGTGCTCCGTGTGTTTTGAGTGTGAGGATTTTGCCAGTTAATCAGACGATCACTTTCCTTTTGTTTGTTTTGCACATCAGATTCCAAATTTCACATTCAGAATTTAAACCAAAAGCTCAGTATGGAGGAGGAGCAAGAATTACATGAGGAAAATTAAGAGACATTAGCGGGGTGGAGCTGGGAGGTGTGCCGCATGCAGGCGATACAACTTTGAGGGCCTTCCTTGAGAAAATAATGCACATTTAGGCCTGAAAATAAATGTTGACTTCAGAAGCGTCTAGGAAGTGAGGGCTTAGAAATTGAGTATCTTGGTCTTCATGAGAAATCCGCTTCTGTTTTTTCCATTATTTTAAGTGGCGATAAAGGAAAAACTCCATTATTCTCATCTTGATTATTCCTATTGCAGTCATTACTATCTTTACTATATTTGCATTGCTTCTCCAAGGCACCTCCTATGATGGGTTTTGGTTTTTTCATGACTCACGGAGCAAGCTTTCTCTGTTTGCTTCCAAACAATTGCTAGCAGAGAAGCACTAATCTATAGACTAGTATGGAAAAGAAAGGATTAGTAGAGTCTCTGAATCCTCCTCTCAGAAATGACATGAAACAATACACACTCCACCATGGCTGCCAAATTCAGAGCCCATCACATGTGCCAGATACCTTGCAATAGCTCACAAGTGACCAGGCTGAGCTTTGGTTAGTACTGCCACTGGCTTCCTGAGATGAGAGTCCATTTTGTAGCTGAAAACATGCCCCTTGAGTTCAACCAGAAAGTGGTGCCTGAGCCAGAATTTACATTACGGTTTTATGGGGGCACCTGGGTGGCTCAGTCGGATACGTGTCTGACTTGGGCTCAGGTCACGATCTCATGATTTGTGAATTCAAGCCCAGCCTCGGGCTCTGTGCTGACAGCTCAGAGCCTGGAGCCTGCTTCTGATTCTGTGTGTCCCTCTCTCTCTGCCTCTCCCCCGCTTGCACTCTATCTCTCAAAAATGAATAAACGTTTAAAAAAATATTAGGGCTTTGTGCTTCTGAGGCCGATACGCTAACCATTACGCTGTACTGGCCAACTGAAACAGCTTATTTCACAGGATGGGACGGACACACGATTGCTGTCTTTAGTTCAGAGATCTGGTGTCAGTGTCTCATGCCTGTAATAAGAGATAAAAGACAGAATAGTTGAATTTCAAAGCAGAGAATGTAGAGCAGTGGGGCAAAAGACTAAGCTCACCATGGCTATGTGACTGAGGCTCCCACTTCCACCAAGATGGGTTCCTCCCGCTTAGCTTCTGCAGCTCCCCAAAATGTCCCAACAAGAAAATGACGTATTTCATGAAGAGAAAAAAATGCATCTGGCTGCAGTACATTTTTTTCCAACCTTCATTTTCATAGTTTAGTCATGAAACTAATGCAATTTCTTAGTTCCTTTTCCTAATTGCTTTATTTTCCCTTATTCCAGCCAATGAAGACAGTTTAGCAACAGAAACATTTTAGCTTTTGGACACAACGTGTTTTGCTCCATTTTAGAGTCTTTGTGAAATTCACATTGCAGGGCCAATCAGCTTCACCCTCCTCTTTCTTTCTTTTCAAAGGGCTGACAAACGTATAAATAAATAAATAAATCTCAAGACTTCACTTATGCATTAACATATCCAGGGTCAGATGTTTCTCTGTAAAAAATCATATGGAAAGCTTATGTACTCTTTCTGCTTTGTCTAAAACTCCAAATCAGCATCAATCAGCCTGTCTTGATTTGGTATCAATCCCCAGGATTGTGGCTGGCAAAGTTGAAACAAGTTTCAAGACCAGTTGAAAAGGGAAAATCACTGGTAGATTTAAAGAAAAAAAAAAAGTTGCTCTTTTGAAGGCAGCAGCTGAGAGCATTTGGTACAATCAGGCAACTCTCACAAGGCCAGGGGACTTGATATTCATGAGGTCTCTCTTTGTGGCATGAAAGCCTTCTGCCTTCATTTAGTGACACTGTCCATGGATCGCTTTTCGGCAGTACACAAAACAGATATGTTTTCCTTATAGGTCTGGAAAAACAAGTCTTGCCTTTCATTACAAAGACAAGTTTACTGATGTGGAGACAAATGGAGCCCGCTTCCACTTGTGTTTGAATTCCCAGGTTGTGGCCGGGCCCATCTGGAAGGAAGTGAGGAATCACTACTGGCTGCTAGTTCAGACCTGATCGTTTGGAGTTAAGATTTCTAATAACTCAAAGCACAGAGCAAATAAAACCTTCTTCAATTTTTGGGAAATGGCTTTACAATTCTGGGAGGGGCGGGTGGAGAGCAGATATTCAGTCACCACTTTTAAAAAATAGTAGTTTTAGAATAACATGTAGTACTCATTCTCTCTCCCACTCTCTCCTTTTGGGAGGGCTCCAGCTCCATGTTTCTTGGGAGTAGAGAACAAAATCCTTTTCCTGCTTTGAGCCACATTTGTGATGGGCAGAAACAAGGTTTCTTGAGAATCATCTTTCCATGTGCCTCTTGGAGGACACTTTCCCTAACCTATTCTTGGGAACCTGGACAAAGCACTCCCCGACCCAGTATGCAGCCAAGATCCCTCGCTGGCCAGGTAAGAATTCTTTGGAGAGGGGTGGGATGTGTGTCTCGTCCCAGGATAGAAAACTTTTGAGGGTTGATTTCTCAGTTTTCTCCCAGCTTTAGGAAGGCCTGTTGCAGATGTCAAGGTAAAAGGGGCCTGACGATGCAGTAGTCGCTCACTGAGGTCGATAGAAAGAGAACTCCGTAATACTGTATTATCTTTCTTTACAACTATTATGCTAATGCAACCGTAGTGAATAACATTAAGCAGATAAAATTTACACTCAATTTAGTAGAAAGCACAGACTTAACCTGAGCCTATGGTTTCTCCCTAACCAAATCCAGTCATTATTCAACAAATATTTGTACAATGTGCCAATGTGAAGAAAACTGACTTAAAGTTTGGCTTGAAACTTTGCCCCAGTGACCAACCGACTTCATCAGAGGTAACGATGAGCAGTGATAGATGCTAAACATTGAGTACAAGAAGCAGATGTTGGGAGCAGAGAGGACTGACGCTTACAAATAAACAGTGACTAATGAACCCTCGGTGATTTAGGGTAGGCCACCTGGCTATTTTCAAGGTAATGAAATGGAGGCAGAGGGGGAAGTAAAAGCATGAATTTAACCATCTGAAAGAGCTAAGCACAGGATTTTGTCTAGGGATCCCTCTGACGGTTGACAAACTAGGTTTGGAAATGATGCGGAGACACCAGGAGCTGGCGCATAAGCATAGGAATGCTGCCATGAAGCTGTGCGTGTAGCTGCCTTGGCTTGTTTGCTGCGCATGTAAATAATTACAGGTAATTAATTACCAATCAGTAATTATTACCAATTAACCGGTAATAATCACCGATCGGTTGACAACAGGAAAAGAGTGGTCTTTTCAGAAGACAGCCAGCAGAAAGAGCCTTGCAGTCTCCTTCACAGAACTAACTCCCTCCCACCTCAACATTTATAAAAATAGAAACTGGGATTCAGGAAGTATTTGCCTAAAGTCGCTCGGAATCCTTGTCTGTTTAATTCTTCTTTTTAGAATCCGATAATACAGGCATACTACAACTTGGCACAAATGAAAAGGGGAAATGTCGGTGTGCAAAGCCTGAGACATAAATCCTCTAAATATTTGTGGAAGTATACTTACCCTGGATTTTCCCAGGGTTATATTTGGTCATCATTTTGATAGATTGTATTCAGGTCTACAGTTATATGACATAAACGGGATAAAAGAAACAGGGAATGCATGGGGGAATAGTTCTTTGCAACTCTCCCAAAATTTCAAACTCAGATTCTGACAGTGGACATGTAAGAGAAATGCTGTGATTTTCCTAAAAGGATGCTTCAAAAAATTTCTTTTGATGTTTATTTATTTTTGAGAGAGAGAGTGTGTGAGCGAGAGCACGTGAGTGGGGTTGGGGCAGAGAGAGAGGGAGACTTGGAATCCAAGGCAGGTTCCAGGCTCTGAGCTGTCAGCACAGAGCTTGAGGTGGGCTCGAGCTCACAGACTGCGAGATCATGACCTGAGACAAAGTTGGACGCTTGACCGACTGAGCGAACCAGGTGCCCCAAAAGGAGCTTTTTAAAAAATGTGTAGTCATAACACTGAAAATGATAGAACACATCCTGCAGAAAAAATTTAAAATGTGGCCAATTAAAAACACACTCCCTGGTAAGTAGGAAAAGTAGATCTCATGAGCAGTGTGGGGTGTTCAGGGCAGTCTGGTAGTGGTTAGGTTATCTTGTGTGGATGCACTGCATGTGATATCTGCTCCAGATAGAGAGATGAACTGCGGATGTATGTAATATATTCCTTACTGTACTATCTAGCTCACTCATCTTACTTGATTTTATTTAAAAAAGAAAGCAAGCAAGCAAAGGAAAGCCAAGCCTGCCACCCTACCTCCAAAGTGAGATTACTTTTACTTCCAGATATTTTCTAAAGACTGTGCCAACACATTTCTTATCAGATGTTAATACATTGATTTATATTTCTTGGTTTTCAATCAGTTAGATGGGAAGATTCATTCAGAAAATGTAGAATGAGTGAGTCATGGATTGAAGGATTCATTGAACGCATGAAGGTGACTGCTTACTGCCAAGTAATAGTTACAGAGTAGCACTAACATTACCTTTCCAGTAGTTTTATCTGATAAATTGTTGACCATGGGTATGTAACTAAGGATGGTCTAATGAAGATAGGCTGATTCGGGACTCGTTCCCAAATGTTTCTTTCTTATATATTGCCTCTAGCTACTTAGAGGTAGAAAATAAGAGTGAATGAATAACTGACAGTGGCAGCCAATCAAACGACTTTCTAATGGAAAACTTCCCTCTGAACTTTAAATAAAAATACATTTCATTGTATATCAACAAACGTAACACCCGGAAATAATATACACATAACATTCAGTGCGTCATGGGCCCAATACAATTGTGTCTCCACAAGCCAAGAGTTTTATAGTCATTTTAAATTTTTACATGAAGTCGGTAAGTATTTTTCTCTTTCAAAAACCTTTCCCTTTAATTACTCTTATCGCAAGGAAGAGATGTTGCAGACAAAAGTGTTACATCAAATAAAATGGTGAGATCCAATTCAATTTAGGAAGTACACATTAAGTAACGACTATGTACAAGGCCCTGTGCTAAATTTTGAAATGTACCAGGGTTTTTGAGTCTAGTCGTTTTCATGGACTTTGTTTATACAGCTCTTGGGGTCCTGATCCTGGGAATGTCCAGAGTCTAGTCCAGCTTTCTCTCTTGAAATTCATCAAGAAAAAGTAGCCCTGAGAAAGGTGTGTAGTCTATTCCAAGGATCCTGGGGAACCTGCAGGGAATCAAGGTGGCATCAGCAGCCTGCTGCCCCAGGAGACGGGAGTGGTTGAAGGGCTTTGCTGACACACGCCACACTGAACTTGAATCTCTCTTTTATTGGAAAAACAAAGTCTAAAACAAAAAGTTTACACTGAAGATATTGAGAAAAACTTTTCAAACCACTGCCCCTTCGCCATCTAAATGTAATCCATATGGATGCTGCCTATATGAGATAATTGTTCCAAACATTCTCCAGGAGAGAATGACAGAAGAAATATGGAACCATTAGTAACCCAAGATTGAAGCATCATGGTGATAGGCGAGGTGGGATTGATGTGGATATAAAAGAAGAGACTAGAGAGGAATTTGACACTGACTGGAGAGGAGAGAAAAAGCAGAGTCCACATTAAGAATTTGGAACCAAGGTTATTTTAAGAGTCTCCCAACGAGTCTCCTTTCTTTCTGTTTTATGCTGAGTTATCCTAGCTCTCAAGTTATCCCTCCCTAAAACTAATTTTTAATTATGTATTATACGCAGTCTTGACAACCTCCAATGAGCGCAGCACACACACTTTTCTCTACAACACCCCATGCGTGTCCTCACCACCACACTTCTGCAAGGCTCACCTCTTCTCCATTGCTGTTGGTACATTTTTAGGCTATTCTAAGGCCACTTTAAAAGCACGTGTAACCAGGAAACTGCATCCGGAACCAGGTTTAGTTACTCCCCGGCTCACCCCTCGGCACCATCCCTCTCTTAACCCTTGTCCCCTCCACCCTCTCTACCTTGGCAGTTTTCAGAATGAATCCTTGCACTGAAATCCCCAATTACACGCTCTTGCCATTTCCACTGATTGTTAGCCTACAAGGACTCAGTTCCAAAATCAGATATGCAAAGGCAAGTTTGGTCTTCTAGAGTTTTGCTATTTTTGTAACCCTATCATAGTGTAATTGTCAACACACATGGAGATACATTGTATTTGTTAGGAAGCTCCTTTAGATGGCAAGCCTGGGTCTATATGATAATTTGTAGGTGAATTACCTTACTGTGACAATCCAGTTCTGCTTCTTAAAAAATACCGTACACACACCTGAATCAACATGGCCAATCCCTGGCAAATAGGGTGTTGCTCCCAAGTAGGTGATTCATTGTCTATTAACCACTTACTCACTACGCTTTCTGAAATAGGAATTGCATCTATAATTACCTTGGAACCACTAAGGAAAGAAAGATGCTGAAGGAATGAGTGTAATGTTTCTTAAAGCATAGAATCTTTAGCACTAGGACAAAAGAGAGTCAGAAGGCATAGTTTGTAGTAAGAGTATAAAATAGAAACCCAAAAAGGGACAACAGTTTTTGTTAAAGGAGGATGATGAGACACTGTTACATACCAATTAGAATGACTAAGAACAAATAAACAAAAATACTAAAAATATCAGATGCTGGTGAAGATGATGAACAATAGGAACTCACACTGCTGGTGAGAATGCAAAATGGTACAGCCACCTTGAAGAGTGGCTTTTTTTTTTTTTTTAAAAAAAGGCACTTTTTTAAAAAAAGCAGTAACAAGATAGGCAGGAAAGTATATCTAACACAAACCACTCTTGGTTTAAAGCTCAAGTATAATTTTTACAAATAAAGATAACTTTATTTCTTTTTAATAAAGTTAAAGATAAATTTACCATATCAATCAGTACCCCATTCTTAGGTATTTACCTAAGTGAAGTTAGAACTTATGTTCACCCAAGAACCTGCATATGAATGTTGACAGAGCTCTATTCATCATCACCAAACCCTGAGAAAAACCCAATTGTCTTTCAGTGAGTGAATAAATGATTCATGGTACATCAAAATAATGGAAAACTAGTTGGCAATAAAAAGGAATGAACTATTGCCGCACGAGACAGCTTGAATGGATCTCAACAGCATTATGCTACATCAAAGAAGGCGATTGCAAAAGATTACATATTACATGATTCGTGTTATATGAAAAGTCCCCAAAAAACAAAACTGTTGTGACAGAGGTCACCAGGGAACAGAAGTGGAGAAAGAAGTGACCATTCAGGGACAGTATGAGGGGATTTGGGGCTTGCTGGAACTCTTCAGTATCTTGACTGTGTCGTGTTTACAAAAATCTGTAGATGTGTTAAAATTCGTAGAACTCTACATCCAAGTCAATTTTACTGCATGTTGATTAAAAATTAATTCATTTTATTAAAAAAATTTTAAGTTTATTTATTTATTTAGAGAGAGGGAGAGAGAGAGAGGGAGAGAGAGAGAGAGAATCCAAGCTGGGGAGGGGCAGAAAGAAGAGACAGAATCCCAAGCAAGCTCTGCGCAGTCAGTGCAGCGCCCGAGGCGGGGCTTGAACTCACAAACCGTGAGATCATGACCTGAACCAAAGTCAGATGCTTAACCGACTGCACCACCCAGGCATCCCTAAAATTTCAAGTTTTAAAAAAGTGGTAAGAAGATGGGCAGAGAAGAATATCTAACACAAACCACTTTTTGTTTAAAACTCAAGCATAAATTTTACAAAAAGAAACCAATGCAAAAGGATTTCTCCTAGCTGCATAAAGCCACAGAAACTACTGAATGCCTACCAGATAAGCTACTAGGAATTTATTGTTTTATTTTTCAAGTTTGAATAAAACTAGTTTTCTGATCTGCAGAACAGAGAATTACATGAGGAATTTATGTTTATATTATGATAAAAACCGCAGAGAAGCCACATTTCCCCCTTTGCATATTTATTGTTTTAAAAAGAGGTTTTACTAAAATGTGGCCCTATAAAAAATATTCCCCGAGGAAAGTTGAAAGTTTGCATCAACATATTATCCTTAGAAATGTCATTTGCTAATGAAAAACCAGTGGCTTCCTTTAATAGGTGTCTCTCCCTGCCTTTTATAACATTGGGCATGGTTGCCATGGATAGACACCAGAGCAAAGTGAGGCAAATTCCTTTTATTTTCCTTCTCTCTTTGACTTTAGCCATTCGTGCCTATCATTCCTGAGCATCTATGGGCTTAAAAAGCAATCAAGAGATAGTCTTGTTGCTTACATGGTGAAATGAGACTTTCTGAACTATGCATTTCAAATATTTATCAGTCTACATAGTAAGGTAATTCCTTTATCATTTCTGTGTAGCATCACCCTTTCTCTGTGTGTATAGATGTACTTTTATAGTTAGACTAAAGGGGAGCCTCGGTGGCTCAGTTGGTTAAGCATCTGACTCTTGATTTTGGCTCAGGTCATGATCTCGTGAGTTCGAGCCCACCATCGGGCTCTGTGCTGACAGTGTGGCTCCTGCTTGGGATTCTGTCTGCTTCTCTCTCTACCCCTCTCCCATTTGCTTTCTTTATCTTTCTCAAAAATAAATAAAAATAGGTGCACCTGGTGGCTCGGTTGGTTAAGCATCTGACTTTAGCTGAGTTCAAGCCTTGCATCTGAGCTTTGTGCTGGCAGCTCAGAGCCTGGAACCTGCTTCAAATTCTGTCTCCCTCACTCTGCCCCTCCTCCATTCACAGTCTGTGTGTGTCTCTCTCTCAAAAATAAAACACCAAGAAAAATTTTAAAAAATATATAAACTTAAAAAACGGAATTATAATTAGGCTACAAATTTACCAGATCTTTATTTTAAATTCTTAACACCAAGAGTTTTCCCTTTTGTGTCTTTTTGAACACGGAGAAGTATCTAATTACTAAAATAGCTTCATTTGTTGTTTGTTTATCAATCTAATGCTCTTGTACAGAGCTGGGCATTTCAGTTCTAAAGGCTGTGCTCTCATTTTCTGGAATCTGTTGTTTCTTCTCTTTTCTTGGGTAACTTCTAAAAACAGGCACCATTGTTACGAACATGACATAACAAAACAAAGATATCTGTGCAAGTCTATAAGGACCTAGAAGAGGAGACAACAAACTATGACCCGTGGGCTGGTTGCCTGTTTGTATAAATAAAGTTTTATTGGAACATAGCCACACCTATTTGTTTATATATTATCATTGCATAATTCATAGCACGATGGCAGAGTTGAGTAGAGACCATATGGCATACAAAGCCCAAAATATTTACTAATCTGTTTTTTTACAGAAAAACGTGTCACACCCCAGACAGAACATTTATCTCAGCCAGTGCTTCACTGATGTTATGACAAATTTTATCTGAAACATTGAAAAATCTCAAATTACATTTAAATGAAACCTCATTTTATTGCTTTTTGAAAACACCTTGGGAGGGCATTAAATGGAATTTGAAATTAAGCAAGGGACAAATCCACTGAGATAGTGCTTATCAAAGCCCGAATGTGGAAAAGGCAGGGCTGAGTCACCACAATGAAATCCACTGGCAGTATTCACAAAACTGTGAAACATGAAAGTTCCCTGCTATGCCCAGCCTTGCTAAAGTTATAGGAAACGCATAACCGGCAGAATGAGCATTGAGTAATGAGTGTACCAGGTAACACTTCGTCCGGATGATACATATATTTTTTTCAATCTTAAATCCTAGTTTATCTTTAAAAGAAAAACATAACCTTCTATCTCTGAGGCATAAATTGGAGACTATTAACAAGAGGAATTTCGGACATTCAAAATAGCCGCTCGGAGGAGTTCAGTCTTCAGAATTTCCTTTGTTGAGTGGATTTGGATAATAGGCAACAGGAAAACAAAATACAAATGGAACCAGTTTACCCCCCTTCTCTATTTGGGATTATGAGAGCATTATATTGACTTTAATATCCAATTTTCATTGGCTGTAAAACCTCACCTGATTGAGGTCAAGAGATACAGTGTATTTAAGTGTCTCATTCCCTTAATATTTCTGAGGTTTCCTAAGTTTGTCCATAGAGGCTGTAGGTCAATCCTGGGCATGGCTGCCGCTGCAAGCTTCACCAGCTGCCTGCAACCAAACATGGATGATGCTATGAGTTTGTTTCATTGAGGCAAGACTTATTCCCTCATAGTGTTGCTGCTGCCATTGTTATATGGGAAGTTTGGGAGACCCATCTCTGCTGTTTATGGGTGAATAGCTGCCCGGGTGGCTGTGTCAGGCTGGGCTCTCAGACCACCTGCCCACTGTACCACCACCATTTCTTTGTTTTCCACCTACGTTCCTCAGGCCTTCATGTTGTATCTGGCGGAGATATCCCCTCCCACCCTTGTGTTGAGGTTGCTCCTGGGGGCCTCTCTTTTCTTTCCTATAATCTGGTCCCAGTCAGGGTTATTCTAAGAAATCAGAGATGCCTCTCTGAATCTCTAATGAGAACAGATGTCGCCTTGTGGAACATAGACGTATGAAAAACTTCCGATATTTGGAGTGCCTGGTGTTCACCATCTAAGATGTTGGGAAAATCAGCATAAAATTTTCTTCCCCTTCACTCAGTTTTCACTGGACTATTGTTCTGATAGAGCATTGGTCACTTGTGTATTGAAAAATGTAAAATTTATATTCATAGATATTTATTAGAACTCTTTAAATGTATAAGACGTATCTCATGTACCAATCGCCTGCCAAAGAACAGCTATAAGGTTGTCAGTCTATCTGCTATATTCTCCTATAGAATTTTATACCTAATTGGGTTTTTTTTCATTCTTAATTGTTTTTTGATGGCCTTTCTTTCCCTCACTGCCGCACATCACCCTCTTTCTCTTTTTCTTCCTTTTCTCTCGCTCTTTCCATCTGCCTCTCCTTCTTTTTCCTCATTTGTCACACTTGTATAGCTTTGTGCCTGAAACTAGGTCATGAGACTGTCAAGATGTCAGCTGCAAATTTAGTTCTCAATTCCCTGTCTTTAAACCACTTTATACTTTGGGGATGATTTGTTCTTCTTTGTGGTTAGATGGAACAATTTGAATACCTTTTGCACATGAGTTTTTCTTTGTAGCTACCTGCTTACAAGGCTTCTTATCAGTCATTACGCATTGGTATTCACACACGACAGGATCTGGGTTGGCTTGAAAACTTCCAGGTCTTGATTTTTTTTAAAAGATGGAGAGAAAAGCATCTTACAAAAGGAACATGAAGTTAATTTTTGTCACCACATTCATGAAACAGTTCCACTAACCAAAGAGAGCCTACTTCTTACAAATGCAATTATGGTTATGCCCCATTGAGGGAAAAGATTTTTAAATATTAAAAATAAAATGAGCCACAGAAAACTCAAACATCCTCCCTGAGGAACAAATAGTAAAATCTGGTGTTCATTAAAATACTTGAATGTTAATGGAAGAGAAAAATGTAAGCCCCATGTCTCTATTTCTTTGGACCAAGACAGTGTGGTTTCTCAGTTTTCTCAAGGCCTGGCCAACTTAGGATATGGTGAGACTCTTTGGAGACAGGAAATGTGAAGTTGGATGTAGAGTAAAAAATGGGTGAAAAGGCTTGGGGTTTTCTTGCAAGGTACATCTCCTTGACCTTCCCCATGAGGGGTATCATCAGGCACAAGGAGCTCAAAACTCTTGTTTCTTTTCTGTTGCTAGAGATCTCACTGCCACCAAAGTGAGGGAAAAGGTCTACAGAAACAAACAAACACACCAAAAACAAGACAAAACAGGACAAGATCAAATGTGGAGGTTTTAGAGGATCTATGGATCTCAAAATACAGACAAGGAAGACATTGGAAAAACCAAGAGCATCATAAAGAATGTGACCCTTCTTCTGTCCACCCCCCAAAACCTTTCCCAGTACACTTGCGTTCTTGCCCTCACCTCCAGCCAGACCCTCAGCCAGATCAGGACAGTCCAGAGATATTTGCTGGGTTTCCCACCCCCCACTTCAATTGGCCATAACATTTCACCAAAGAGAGTCATTATGCTACAAAGTTCCCTCCTTTTATGTACCTTAATTGTATTTTGGATGCAAATGGCTCCTGGAAGATCAAAAGTATGTCAGCTATTACTTCTTTAGAAGAAACCGAATCAGATTGCCTCCCCAGAATTCCTGGATAAACCCAGCTGTGCTAAAGAAATGAGACCGCCAGCTGGAGGGGATTTGTTGGAAAGGAGTCTGGCAGAGGGAGAGAAGGTAGGACAACAGAATCTAAGGCTTAGGGCAGCTTGCTGGCTCTGGGTATCTGGAGGTGTGTAGACCGAGAACAAAAAAAAGACAGGTGGGAAACTGTCTATATCAGCTTTGGATGGGTTATTTGACATGCTTGCCCCTGGCCATAAAAGGGAGGAAAATTCCCAGCCTGATGGCCTGAAGGAAACAAACTGGAAAAGTTTTATGAAAGGCAGTCAGCATCCAAATTTCTGACTTGTAATTAGGTGGGATCCAACGATAACTTCATTTTGTGTTTGTTGAAGTATTTGTTGCCAGTTCTCTGCCCTTTTAAATTGATGTGTGTGTGTGTGTGTGTGTGTGTGTGCAGCCTCTGGTGCATATTATGTGCTAAATAAATGATAAGCATCATTATTAAAAGTACACATTTTTTTTAAATCAGAAATGATCTCTTATTAATGGCTATAAAAATAATTTTGTTTTGAGTTCGGAGCATATGAAGAGAGTATGCAATCTCAAGAATGAATTGGGAGATAAGTTATATATATAAGTAAAATGATTACTTTCTTATTTTTAACGCTTATTTATTTTTGAGAAAAAGAGAGAGAGAGAGAGAGAGTGCAAGCAGGAGGGGTAGAGAGAGAGGGAGACACAGAATCTGAAGCAGGCTCCAGGCTTTGAGTTGTCAACATGGAGCCTGACTCAGGGCTCGAACTCAGAACCTTGAGATCATGATCTGAGCCCAAGTTGGATGCTTAACAGATTGAGCCACCTGGGTGCCCCTTGATCACTCTTGTATCATAGAAATCAATAGACAGAAACAGAAGTTGCTGCTAATAATAGAAGTTTTCCAAAAAGGGAATCATCCTAAAGTGATATGTTCTATACTCTCTCTTTTTTCTAAATTTTCTCAAATACATACTGGAGATGGTTCAATGTCAGTAAATAGACATACATTATTTTTAATGGCTGAAACATTTTGTTTTATAAAGTTACATATTTCATAAATAAATTTTTAATATATTCTTAGGATATTTCTAGTATTTTTAAAAATTATTTCTGAGAGAGAGAGAGAGACAGCATGAGCAGGGGAGGGTCAGAGAGAGAGGGAGATACAGAATCTGAAGCAGGCTCTAGGCTCTGAGCCAGCTGTGAGCACAGAGCCCGATACGGGCTCGAACCCACAAACTGTGAGATCATGACCTGAGCCGAAGTAGAATGCTTAACCAACTGAGCCACCCAGGAGCCCCGTTTCTAGTTTTTTTTTAATTAGCTATAAATATCCTGTAATAAACTTCTAAGTTTCTATATATTTGGTCTAAAGACTTGGTAATGGGCAAGAACTTCCTAAATATTAAGCCAAGGGCAAAATCATGAAGAAAAAGTCTAAATTTCTTTACCAAAGCCAATAAACAAACACACAAAATCATACTACTGAGAAAAGGATGAAAACAAACTCAATCTTGTACAGAAATTTAAAAGATAAATGACAGACCGGAACTACTTCAACATAAGTAGTAAGAGTCTATGTCCTCAATGTATAAGGAACATTCATGAAGTACAAATAAGACTATCGTAACCAAAATACTTGGAAAGGCAGGTAATAACAAGTCAAGTGGCTAATGATGAGATGCCTTCTTTTTGCCAAAGATCAAACTTGTTATTTTTAAAATAAGTTTTAGGGTCAGTGAAGGAAAATGAATGTTTTTAACATAGATTGCCCTTTCCTCTTTCAACATGTTTTCCATATGATTGCATCTATCCTCATCTTTAAACATCACATATATTCCAGCTACCCCCAATTATGTACGTCTTTTCTTGGGCTTCAGATTCATACACACGTCTCCCTACTTGAGCTCTCCACCTCATTATCTGAAAAAATAACTCAAAATTTACATATCCACAGAGCACTTTTAATGTCTTTTCAAGCCTGGTCCTTTCCCAGTCTTTATTTATCCAGGTCTCAGAGTAGAATTATTCTTGATCCCTCCCTTTATCCTCTCCACACTCAGTATTACCAAGTGCTCTCAGCACAGGCTCCAAGTACATCCTTACTCCAGTCACTCCTCTCCAGTCCCATCAGGATAGGATGGCTGTCATCCAACTCACCATCCACTCCTTCCTGAATTACAGCAAGAGTTTCCTAATTGCTCCTTTCAACCCTTTCTCCCCCTCCTCTGATTTTCTACTTTTCAAATGGTAATAGATACTTTTCAAATGTAAATAAATCACTCTTCTTCCAAGCTTCAAACTCTATAATGGCTTTTCATTACATTTCTCTTAAGTTCAAACATATGGTGCCTAGAAGAGCACACAGTAGGCACACACATACACACAGATACATGAAATGCTTATCAAGGTCCTCTATGGTATGACCACTACCCAATGATGGAAACTTACTTTGGGGCAATCTTTTGCCTTCTGCCTCTCTCCTCTTCCACTTTCCCTCAGGGTCCTCAAATGTGCCACGGTCTTGCCTGGGTCAAGAGCTTGGCACCTACAGTTCCCCTCTTCCTGGAATGTTCTCTCCCCACTCCCACAGGGGTGCCTCCTCATTGTCATTCAGGATACAAGATATAGGCACTACCTTCTTGTGAGTCTTTTCTCGAATACCATGTCTAAAGCAGATTCACCTTCTGATTCTCTCTCATACTGCCCTGCACTGTTTTCCTCCACGTAACTTCTCAGAGTTTGTATTTTTATATACACTTGTGAAATAATTTGCTCATGAGGCCTCCAGGCAGTGATCACTACTGTATTTGGTCCATGATTGCATTTTTCATGCTTCCATAATCGTTCCAATTATAAGCCAAGAAAGAAGGAGGGACAGACTTTTGGGCAAGATGGCGGAATAGGAATGACCCTGAGTGTACCTTGTCTCACAGGTACAACTAGACCATGTTCCCATCAGTGGAAATAATGCAGAAAATGACCCAAAGACTGGCAGAGCAGACTGTCCACAACTAAATCTAGAAGAGAGGCCACATGGAAGAGGGTAGGAAGGGCAGAGATGCAGTAGGAAACCAAACTCCTTGGATCTGGCTGCTGGAGGGAGGGATCCACAGGGACAGAAGGGAGAGAAACAGACCAGACACCAGGGAATCTACACAGGAAACACACGTCTCCATAATATGTGGTTTTGAAAGCCAGAGAGACTAAATTTTGTGAGTTCTTACAACAAGTAAGACTTCAGATCTGGAACTTTAAAATTTAGTCACCTTGGCTCTGAGAGAGCAGGAAGGGCAGGAGGAAACTGAGATGAGCCCCCCCCCCCCCCCGCCCCCCCCCCCCTGCTAAGGTGAGGAGCAGTGGGGCTCAAACCCTGACTCTCCTCATTAGGCAGGTTTTGAATATTTAAAGACACGGCACAGTACTTTCAACTTTNCCCCCCCCCCCCCCCGCCACTTGAACAGACAGCACAACAAACATCCCCTCAGAGATACAGCGTAACAGCAGCAGTTGGCAAAACCCCTGGGGCATAGGGGAGGAAGACTGGTTTACTAATCTCAGAGCAGGTACTGGAGGGGCAGGGATCCTTGGGAGACTTCTCCAGGAACAAGGTAGCTGGCATTTTCCTCCTCCACTCTCCCAGCCTCAACACATAGAACCAGGGCAGTGCCCACACTCCCTACCTAACTTCCTAACAATATGCTCCACCTCCGGAGTTCCCCTTCAGACACACCCCCTCCATCCAGGCCCTCTTCCTGGTCCCCTCCCACAGCAGATTCTGACAAACCCTCCTAATGCTGCAAGCCTCACCCTTGCACCTTCTGCAGATCCTTCCCCTCCAACCCAACCTGTCTTGGTCCCAACAGCTGAAGGCCCCCTCCTGCACTGAACCACCATGGAACTCACTGGCATCGCACACCTCACCCTTATGTTCTCCGTCGGACCTGGCCTCTCCAACAGCCGTTGGCAGGACCCATCCAAAGCAGCGCCGCAAATCTGGCAGCGTGCAAGCAGACTTGACAAGGGCAGCACCACTCCAAAGTGACTCCTGTCCTGGGGAGAGAGGAAGATAACCACACACACCAGTTTGACTGCAACCTCAGCAGAGGTAGACAGCTGGCCAGGCTGCAGGCCCCGCCCATTAACAAAACCTTCTCAGGGACACGCCCTGTAGTTTGGTGATACTTCATCTCTGGCAAATGCCTGGTCTGGCTCAATTCAAGCCCAAGGTGGCCCCAGACTGGCCCACTAAAAACACAGGGAGCAAACACTGTCCACAACAGGCGGAGAGAACCTTTGCAGACTGGACTGAAGGAAAAACCAGCTCAGCCACAACAGTAGACCACACACAACTCACACAGAACACATCCCCGAAGTGCCAGGGTCTGGTGAACAGAGGAACTGCACTGTAGGTCATTACAGGACCTCTTCTTCATAAGGCCACTACTTGTAAGAGTAGGAGACACAATTGACTTTCCTAATAGAAACAGACATGGAGTGTTAGACAAACTGAGGAGGTGGAGGAATACATCCCAAATGAAAGAACGGGACAAAATCATAGCAAAAGTCCTAAGTGAAACGGAGATAAGTAATATGCTGGATAGAGAATTTAAAATAATGATTATAAAGATACTCACAAGACTTGAGAACAGGGTAGAGGACTTCGGTGATACCCTTTCCAAAAAGATAGAAAACATTAAAAAAAATAGTCAGTGATGAAGACCTTAATCAATGAAATTAAAAATACACTAGATTAAGTGAATAGTAGACTAGAGGAAGTAGAAGAACAGATCATCAACCTGGAGGACAGGGTAATGGAAAGCAACCAAGCCAAACAGGCGAGCGAAAAAAATAATACAAAATGAAAAATAGACTTAGAGAACTGAGTGACACAACCAAACATAGTAAGCTTCACATAACAGGGATCCCAGAAGGGGAAGAGAGAGAAAGGGAGGTAGAACATTTATTTGAAGACATAATAGCTGAAAACTTCCCAAATCTGGAGAAGGAACAGAGATCTACAAACAGGAGGCACAGAGAACCTCCCAAAAATCAACCCAAGGAGATCCACACCAAGACATATAGTAATTAAAATGGCAAAAAGTAGTGATGATGAGAGAATTTTAATAGCAACAAGAGAAAAGACCCAATACATACAAGAAAAACCTCAAGAGGCAATCAACTGATTTATCAGCACAATCTTTGCAGGCCAGAAGGAAGGGGCATAATATATTCAAAGTACTGAAAGGAAAAACAAACAAACAAACCTGCAGCAACAAATATTTAGCAAAGGTATCATTCAGAATAGAAGGTTCTTTGAAAAGATTGACAAAATTGATAAGCCTTTAGCCAGACTCATAAAAAAATGAGAGAGAGAGAGAATGAGTGAGAGGGAGGACTTAAATAAACAAAGTCAGAAATGAAAGAGGAGAAATAACAACTGATACCACAGAAATACAAAGGATTGTAAGAGAATACTATGAAAAATTATAAGCCAACAAATTGAATCAATGGATAAATTCCTAGAAACATATAACTTCCCAAAACTGAATCAGGAAGAAATTGAAAATTTAAAAAGACTGATTAGAAGCAATGAAATTGAATCAGTAACGAAAGTAAAAATAAAAGTAAAAAAAACTCCGAGCAAACAGAAGTCCAAGACTAGATGGATTCATAGGTGAATTCTATCTAACATTTAAAGAAAAGTTAATACCTATTCTTCTCAAACTATTTTCCCCCCACCCCAAAAAACAATAAAACAGGAAGGAAAGCTTCCAAATTCATTCTATGAGGCCAGAATTATCTTTATACAAAAACAAGACGTAGGCATTACAAAAGAGAGAGAGAGAGAGAGAGAGAGACAACTACAGGCCAATATCTCTGATGAACATAGATGCAAAACTCCTCAATAAAGGGCTAACAAACTGAATCCAACAATACATTAAAGAAATCATTCACCACAATCAACTGGAATGTATTTCAGGGATTCAAGAATGATTCAATATTAACAAATAACTCATTGTGATACATCACATCAACAAAAGAAAGATAAAAAACTATACGATCATTTCAATAAATGCAGAAAAAGCATTTGACAAAGTACAACATCCATTCATGATCAAAAAACTCTCAACAAAGTAGGTTTAGAGAGAAGATACCTTAATGTAATAAAGTCCGTTTATGAAAAACCTACAGCTAACATCATCCTCAATGGTAAAAACCGAGAGCCTTTCTCTTAATGTCATGAACAAGACAGGAATGTCCATTCTAACGACTTTTATTCAACATACTAGTAAAAGTCCTAGCCATAGCAGCCATACAAGAAAAAAAAATAAAAGGCATCCCAACTGGTAAGGAGAAAGTAAAACTTTCACTATTTGCAGATGACATGATACCGTATACAGAAAATCCTAAAGACTCCACCAAAAAGCTACTATAACTGACAAATGAGTTCAGTAACATCACAGAATACACAATCAATAGTACTTCTGTATGCTAATAGTGAAGCCACCGAAAGAGAAATTAAGTAAACTCTTCCATTTAGAGTTGTACCAAAACTAATAAAATGCCTAGGACTAAACTTAACCAAAGATGTGAAAGATCTTAAGTCTGAAAACTATAAAACAATGATGAAAGAAATTAGATGACACAAACAAATAGAAAGAGAATCCATGCTCATGGATTAGAAGAAGGAATATCGTTAATACGCCCATGCTACTCAAAGCAATCTACAGATTTAATTCAATTCCTCTCAAAGTACCAATAACATATTTTACAGAACTAGAACAAAAAGAAACAACCTTAAAATCTGTATGAAACCATAAAAGATCCCGAATAGCCAGAGCAATCTTGAAAAAGAAAAACAAAACTGAAGGTATCACAATCCCAGATTTCAAGTTATATTACAAAGCTATAGTAATCAAAACAGTGTGGTCCCGGCACAAAAACAGACACATACATCAACAGAACAGAATATAGAGCCCAGAAGTAAACCCATGATTATATGGTCAATTAATCTTTGACAAAGAACCAAGAATATGCAATGGGACAAAGACAGTCTCTTCAACAAATGGCATTGGGAAAACCAGGCAACTCTGTGCAGAAGAATAAAACTGGACCATTTTCTTACACCATACAGAAAAATAAACTCAAAATGGATTAAAGACATAAATATGAGACTGAAACCATAAAAATCCTAGAAGAGTAAAGGCAGTAATTTCTCTGACATTGGTCATAGCAACATTTTTCTAGATGTCTCCTGAGCCAAAGGAAAACAAAAGAAAAAACAAACTATTGAGACTACACTCAAAATAAAAAAGTTCTGCATGCAAAGCAAACAAAAGCAAAACGGAGAGAGAATTTTATTGAATGGGAGACGATATTTGCAAATGATATATCTGATAAAGGGTTAGTATTCAAAATATATAAAGAACTTTATACGAGCACTTAGTGGCTCGGTTGAGTGTCCAACTTTTGATTTCAGCTCAGGTCATGATCCTAGGGTCACAGGATTGAGCCCTGCATTGGATTCAATGCTGAGCATGGAGCCTGCTTAGGATTCTCTCTCCTCACTCTCCCTCTGCCCCTCTCCCCAACTCTCTCTCTCTCTCTCAAATTAAAAAAAAAAAAAAAACTTATACAACTCAACACCAAAAAACCCAAATAATGGGATTAAAAATGTGCAGAAGACATAGACATTTCTCCAAAGACCTACAGATGGCCCACAGACACATGAAAAGATGCCCAACATCACTAATCATCAGGAAAATGCAAATAAAAACCACAATGAGATATTAGTTCACACCTGTCAGAATGGGTAAAATAATAAAAACACAGGAAACAACAAGTGGAGATGAGGATTTCGAGGCAAAAGTAACTGTTGGTGGGAATACAAACTGGTGTAGCCACTATGGAAAAACAGTGTGGAGGTTCCTGAAAAATTTAAAAATAGAACTACCATACGCTCCAGTAATTTCACTATCTGGTATGTATCCAAAGAATCTGAAAACACTAATTCAAAAAGATATATGCACTCCTATGTTTCTTGCAACATTATTTACAACAGCCAAAATTGGAAGCAACCAACTGTCCACTGAGAGATGAATGATAAAGAAGTGTGTTCGTGGGTGTGATCGAATATTATTTGGCCATGAAAAGGAATGAAATCTTGTCACTTGTAATAGCATGGGTGGAGCTAGAGAGTATAATTCTAAGTAAATTAAGTCAGAGAATGACAAATGCCGTATCATTTCACTCATATGTGGAATTGAAGAAATAAAACAAATGAACAAAGAAAAGCATAGAGACAAACCAAAAAATAGACTCTTAACTACAGAGACTCTTAACTGACGGTTACCAGACGGAGCGGGGTGTGGGGATGGGTGAAATACGTAATCAAGAGTACACTTATTCTGACGAGCACTGAGTAACATACAGAAGTGTTGAATCGCTATATTGCACACCTGGAGCAAACATACACCTGTATGTTAACTACACTGGATTTAAAATAAAATTTAAAAATAGAATTAAAAAGAAAGCACCGAAATCACACAAGCTATCCAGTTTGCTGGAGCAGTTTTACTTTTACTCTGGTTGTAGAATTATTTTTTAATATGTTTTTAGAGTTTATTTTTGAGAGAAAGAGTGTGTGTGTGTGTGTGTGTGTGTGAGCAGGGGAGGCACAGAGAGACACAGAATCCAAAACAGGTTCCAGGCTCCCAGCTGTCAGCACAGAGCCAGACGTGGGGCTTGAAAGTAAGATAATGACCTGAGCTGAAGTTGGACTCTTAACCCACTGAGACCCCCGGGCACCCTTGGTTGTGTAATTATTAATAGCAAGAGTCTGTGTGTGGATGTAGATCACGTGATCACTCATATCTGTCCTGCATGGCTGGTGGCTTTGTGCCAGCTTCCACTCCTCACTTTCCTCCTCATTTAGCGTCAGCTCCTCGCTCTCTGCGCTCTACTACATAGGTTCTCCCATAAGGTAGCAGACTCCTGCTGCCTCTCCAATCATCTGCCCAGGCAAATCCACTTTTGAGCTAAGTCAGAGTCCGGCCGTGGTCGGAGACGACTGTGGGGTGCCAGGACTTAGGGCTCAGAACCTGTGGCCCTGCGTGCGTTACTCCACACGCAGAGGCACCTTGCCCGTGAGCTCATGGAGAAGAGGGCTCATCACAATTCCTGGCAGCCACTCCAATCCTGATTCTCTTTCATCTGGGCTCTTTCACAGTTGACTGGCCTTGGAGATGCTTCTGAAACTTCAGGCTGAGCAAATACGCTCCCGACTCCCTTGCCCGTGGGAGCTGCTGTGTGTCTTCAATGGGGCTGATTTATTTCACTCAGTCAAGCCCTTACAGGGAGGAGGGCAGAGTCCTTGAGCTGCCTCCCTGCTTCCTGCCTTCCCCCACTCCAGCCACTGCTCAGTTTGTGGTTTTGAAATGATAATGAGCTGCTGGTTTTCTTCCCTGGTTTGTAGATTCTTGTTTCTAACAGTGAATCCCGCGTCTCCTGATTCATCATCTTAGAAAGATGAATGCTATGTGTCCTAAGGATACAACATCATCTTGCCTGCCTCCTTGCTCCAATATAACCATCAGCAGGTAGATGTGGGCAGCCTGGATTTATTTTTCGCTGCATTCAATCAGGCACATAACAGCATGTAGAGAATGTCATTCTGTTGCCGCTCAAGGTGAATTTCTTTCTCCTCAAGGCAATGACACAAAAGTTCCCTAGGGACAGCCCATCGCAGACCCGCTTGACCGTATTTTTTTTCATAAATGAGCGTTCACGGGAGCATCAGGCTTTGCTGTGATAGAGAGTCCGGACCAGTGATGGGGCTGGAAATGTCACCCCATGCTTTCTACCAGGGCAGCGCTGGATGGGATGCAGTATTGAGAGCAAGCACAACCCAGAAAAAGTGAAGCGCTTGACTTTCAGGGTTTTCCTTCAAAAGAGGGGAGCTGAAGGCAGTTCTGTTTCAAAAGGTGGGGAAGTGAGACCTGAACATTCAGCTCCCTGTCTGTTCTATGTGGACTTCCTTTTGCTGAAGGTTCCATCCAACGGCATACATTCACAACGCTGAGCACAGCCACTTGCCAAGATGGCCGTCTTTTGTGGGTGGGGAGCTGGCTGTAGGCGTAAGAAGGAGCAGTCCGAGGCCCGGCAGGAAGTGGTGGTTTTTACCTGGCACTCAGAGGCAACTGGAGGTTTGCTAGGAGGTCAGCAGTGCAGCCTGAAAAAGAATTTTGAAATGTCTGATATTTCACTCTTCTAGCCCTGCCAGTCTTTTGTTTGTTGTTTTTCTTTTATTTCTAACCAGCCGTGCCAGGGGAATGAGCCCCTATGTCTTAGGTGACCTAAAGTATAAAAGGAACCCAGGCCTTCATGAATCAATTTGGAAAGAAGAAACCTTTCCAATATGGATGCATGGTGTCTTAAGTTGAAGCGATATATAATATCTAGGGATATTCATAGAAAAGACTTAGATTCCTGAAGTAACTCTTGCAAACATGGTAGAACTAGTAACTAGTTCTCAGGGATCTAGTCTCCTGAGGAAGGCTTTGGTTCCCTAGACACTCTCTTTCCCTCACCCCATCACCTGGGAAAGCCTCTGTGGCAGAGAGCACTCCTTGGAAATGGCTACTGGCTTCATGGCCCTATGGCATCCGTGATCAGATGGGGGAGGCCAACTGGAATGGGGCCGGATGAAAAGGACAATGTAGGACTAGTCACTCCACACCTTTCTTTCTCTGTTCCATTTCCGTCCCCATTCCAGTTACCCACTGGAATTCTCCTAGGGCTCAGGCAGAGCAGTGACATGGACGACATGAATGAAGAGGGTCCCTGGCCACCCTGCTCCGCTCTTCGTGAAGGGGAGGCTCCTGCTGGGCAAGGGAAGGCTCTGAGTGTTGCAATCCAGCTCACCAAAAAAGAATGAGGAAGAAGGGCTCTCTGAACTTCGTCTGAGGCTCCTTCCTTTAGACACCATAGTGGCTTTCTCTTGGCTGAAATTCAAAGAAATCTCCAAACTGAAGGAGGAAGCACTTTAAATCACTTTGCAACCCACAGCTTGTCTCTCCTGGTTATATAAGTTTATTGTATTATTTTTAGAATGTTTACTTAAAGAGTGTGCAGAGCTGCCTAGGAGGCTAGCTGAATCTTTTATTAGAATACATCTATGTCTTCTATCACTAGGGTCCACTGGCAGGAGGCTAAAAATAGCCCACCCAACCCTTTCCTCCACCAGAGGGATCGTGTATTTGCCAGAAGAAGAGAGGAAACAGAAACTCCCCCTTCACCCTGGATTCCTTCTGGAACTGAGTGAACACTTTGCTTCAGAAATAAGAATTCTTTGCCTTTAAATGGGGGGCCAGTGAGTCATTGGCAGCCTCAGTCTGTTTCTTTGCAGCTGAAGGTGACATGAAAGTTCTCATCATGTCACATGCTTGTGCGAAAATTTTAGCATCTTACCATTGCTTGTATGGTGGGGCTGGAACGTCCCACATTTGGTATTTGAGTCTCTTTTCAATAAGCTCCACTTCCTGCCCCTCCAGTTTCCCAGCATTATTTGCCACTGTTCCAGATCTTTCAGCCCCAGACTTGTCTTTTCAATGCCCCACAGTATCCCTGGTGTTTGTCTGTCCCTTTGATCACGTTACTCTTTCTGCTAAAATGTCTGACTCTTTCCATAAACTAGTCTGGTCCTGCTCATCATTCAAGAGCCCACCACTACCCTCTCCTCCCCTGCCCTCACTGCTGAGGTTACCCTCACCTTTCCACGCTCCTCCAATGCTCCCAGTCCACACTGGTCTGTTCTTTCTGATACTTAGCAAATAAGAGTCTCACACAGTTTTTCATCTTTTTAAGTGAGCAAGTTTTTATTTTCTTAGTGTCTTGAAAACTGAGAATAGTGACAGGAGTTTTTAGCCTCTGTAACTGCTACCACAATGGACACATAGCAGGGCCTTCATTTGTGTTTAATGATTGATTCAGGGATTCTCTGCTCTGGTCCCATGAGGTGAGTTCACCATTCTTACCATCTCTACTGGGACCACCCAACCCAGGGACAGAGGTCTTTAGGGTTTCTGTAAAGTAGTGTTTGATAAACACTCTTCCCCTCGCTAAAACACTTGCAGGGGGAGGTAGTGGGTGTTGTGAAGAGGAAGGTCACCTTTGCGGTTAAAAGAAGAAAGAAAGAAAAAGAAAGAAAGAAAGAAAGAAAGAAAGAAAGAAAGAAAGAAAGAAAGAAAGAAAGAAAGAAAGAGAGAGAAAGAGAAAGAGAGAGAGAAAGAGAGAGAGAGAGAGAGAAAGAGAGAAAGAGAGGAAGGAAGGAAAGAAGGAAGGAAGGAAGGAAGGAAGGAAGGAAGGAAGGAAGGAAGGGAGGAAAGAACGAGCTTTATGCTAAAATAAATTCAGTAAGTGGTAGGTTAACAAAAGTTTTCTTTATAGTATTTTTCAGCACCTTTAATATGTTCAAGGGTCTTGTGACTCAGTAAGGACATTGTACAAAGCAGTTTCTTTCTTTCTTTCTTTCTTTCTTTCTTTCTTTCTTTCTTTCTTTCTTTCTTTCTTTCTTTCTTTCTTTCTTTCTTTCTCTTTCCTTCCTTCCTTCCTTCCTTCCTTCCTTCCTTCCTTCCTTCCTTCCTTCCTTCCTTCCTTCCTTCCTTCCTTTCTTTCTTTCTTTCTTTCTTTCTTTCTTTCTTTCTTTCTTTCTTTCTTTCTTTCTTTCTTTCTTTCTTTCTTTCTTTCCCCTAGAAGTAATAACATTAGCAACATTAGCATCCAGACACACTAAATGTCTTAGTCAGCTCTGGCTTCTGTAACAAGATATAGACTGGGGAGCTCAAACAACATTTATTTCTCACAATCCTGGAGTCTGCAAGTCTGAGATTGGGGGGTGCCAACATGGTTGGGTTTTGGGCGAGGGTCCTCTTCTTGGTTTACAGATGACCAACCCTCATTATGTCTTCACATGGCAGAGAGGCAGAAGGAGAGCACTGGCCCTTCTTCCTCTTCCTTTAAAGACACTAATTCTACCCTCGTGACCTCATCAAAACCTAATCACTGCCCAGAGGCCTCTTCTGCAAATACCATCACATGAGGGGTTAGGGCTTCAACATTTGAATTTGTGGGGGGACAGACATTCTGTCTGTAACACAAAGATTCTGTTGAACACAGTTGGAGAGTGTCTTCTTCCTACCTGGCTTCCAGCTACACTCTCGCTAAGACACACCTGTGGTGCCTTATTTTCATCTTTGACTCTGGTATGACCTCTCAGGCAATGGGATTCTGATACACTCCCAAGTATGTATTCCTTTGGCCAATTTTCGAAATTTCAAAAAAATCAACTGCTGCTCTGGTTTGTATCCTTTTAGGTTCATCCAAATGAGGAACAGGGAAATTAATATTTACAGTTAACTTGGTAAGTACGAGACTGAATTAACTAGGTATTTTCTTGTGCCTCTGCCTCTAGTTATGTGAATATTTTGGAGATTTTCTAGTCGAACCAGATTTTTTTTTTTAATACATGAACTAACTGAAGATGTGGAAGGTAAGTAATGTCTGCACAAGTCAGGAGTAAAGTTCTAACTAAATCCAGGTCTTCTGGTCTCCAGGTAAGTGGGCTTCTCCATACTCCTCTCTGACTCCTCAGTCATGAGGGATCTCCTAGGTCCTAGATTTTCTGTAATGTTTTAAAGTCACCTGAGAACAATCTACACAGAAAAGATGGTTCTATCACATTTCTTGACTTTTCTGGGTTGTGTATAACCAGACTCTTCAATTCTCCCTGTTTTGCTTGGTATGCATTCCATTAGCTTCTCCACTCTGGTCACCCTCCTCTGGGTGCTTCCAAGACACGTCCTTTGAACAATGTGGCACTTGAGACAAAACCCAGTTCTGCAGACGAAGCCTGATGTGACAAAGTTCAGTGGGGCTTTCTTGCCCCCTTCATCCAGGCACACTTCTTCTCTTGTGGCAGAAGAAGGGTGTTAGGGTTCTCAGCGATCCTGGGTATTCTTTTGATCAAGCCCTTGCCTGTCTCCAGACCGGGTCACAGCCCTTCCATCTGGAATTTTAAGCCCTCCTACCATTCAGTTCCTCTCTAGGTTAATTCATCTCATCTCCTGTTACACTCAGCCTTTTGTCTTCCCATCAGACAAACCCGCAGTGCATTTCCCTACACCTGCTTCTGCTTTGGTTTTTCAGATCCCTGACCTCTGGGCAGTTCTGGGCACTTCTTTCAAATCTTCCTTTCCTATTCCTGTCCTCAAAATGGCGGCTCTCTCCTTCTTCAGGTCTTTGTTCGAGTCTCATTTTCTCTATGAGAAACTTCTAGACCAAGCACTTCCAGGTCTTTTTTTTTTAATGTTTTGTTTTTTTTTTTAATTTATTTCTAGGAGACAGAGAGACAGCGTGAGCAGGGGAGGGTCAGAGAGAGAAGGAGTCACAGACTGAACAGGCTCCAGGCTCTGAGCTGGCAGTCAGCACAGAGCCCGACGCGGGGCTCGAACCCACGAACCGTGAGATCATGACCTGAGCCAAAGTCAGACGCTTAACTGACTAAGCCACCCAGGCGCCCCAAACACTTCCAGGTCTTACCCCTCCTCAAAGGTGTGCACTCTTTCCTCTTTTCTCTCTGAATGTTTAGCACTTGGGGAATATCTTTTGTATATCCTTGGAATGCTCAGTGTACATTTCTACCACTGGTCTCTCATCTTTAAGTCTCTCTCATCGCAGTAATGATTAGTGTGTCACAAAACACTTCATATGCCCTGGTTCTGCTTGTCCTGTAGCAGACAAGTATTAGCACCTCCTCATTTTCAGATAAGGACAATGAGCCTCACCCAGGTTTCATAACCTGCTCAAGGTCTAATAAACAATGCCGTAGGGGCTCTGATTCAGGGACATGCTCCTTCAGACTTTCCCCATTGGCTGCTAAGTTAGAGATTGTATGGGCAGACAGCAAGATTAAAAAAATCCCTGATCTTATGCAATAACCTTTTGGTTTTGAAATTCTCAGAGAGAGGCATCCTTTACTGCTTGTGCAGAGGATTTGCTCATCCCGGAAAGTACTTGGATTTCAGGTCTTTTTGTTCTTGTCATCCCTCTTTCACTTTGTCACATTTTTGTATTTTTAAATCCAGTGTTTTTTACTTGACAAGTAGGTTACTATTATATATAAGAATCAAAGTTTTAGAAATAGCTTGTGAGGCATTTATTGAAAATGAGAACCATACTGCATTGCACATGTTCTAGCATTTTCAATCACTGAACAGAGCCAGTTAAGGCTTAACTGATGTCTACCAGGAGGCAGGCAAAATAATTTGAGCCTAGGGTGAAGCTCATTGATAATATTTGGTGAAAACCAATAAGCATGACGCCATCCCACTTTGCCTCACTCTGTGGCAGTGGACAGGCATATCGAATTGAACAAATGCTTCTGAGTCTTTCCTCTGTGTCAGGGTTCTTCTAGGACTGGACAGAAAGGAGTGAACAGTAGACACAAGATTCCTGATCCATGGAGCTATATTCTAAATGTGAAGACAGATAGTACAAGTAAATAAACAAATGCTATATTTCAGATAGTAATAAGCATTAGGGGAAAACCACTCAGTAAGATGTGATGGGACACAGCTTGAGGACAGGGCACTAGAGAGTGTGTTAACAAAGGTCTCACCGAGGGGTGGCACTTGAGTTGAGATTTGAATATTAAGACAGTCAGCCAAGTAAAGATTGGAGGCTGATTGTCTCTGGTGAAAGAACAAGAAGACCAGAGTGGGGAAGAAGACATGCTTGGGGCTTAGAAAGAAGGCCAGTGAGGCTGGTGTATTATCATGAGTGAGGAGAACAAGGTCAAGGAACTGCAAGTTTACAAACGTAGGGGCCTTGTAGATCAAGAGAGCCACTGGAAATTTTAACGGGGAGGGCTGATGTAATCTGATCTTATTTATTTATTTATTTATTTATTTATTTATAATCCGATCTACATTTTAGGGACATCATACCAGTTGCGCTGTGAACAAAGGTGATTATTGGTAAGCAGGTTGCTTACCAGGCAGTTTGGGCCAGAGAGATTTAGGATATATTTTAGAAATGAAAATGATCTCATAGGCTAATGGATTTTCCACGGAGGTGACAAAAACTTGAAATAAAAGACGACTTCTAGCTGCCGATCCTAAGTAGAAATATTTACTAGTTCTGTGGAGAGTAGCCAGGCAGAGTTGGAAGTGAATGCTGGGGTCATGGCTGTAGCATGTACTGCTCAGGGCATTCCTGCTGATAAACTCCACACATGGGAGTGCCTCAGACCTTTTGAATAAATACTTCATATGTCTTCCTTGTAATGAGGACTATGTTATTTTATTGCAAATTTAAACCAGGAGAAATCTAGGCGAACATAATTTTAGTTTAAACATTTGTTAAGTTTATTTATTTTGAGAGAGACAGAGACAGTGTGAGTCGGGGAGGGTCAGAGAGAGAGGGAGAGAGAGAGAATCGCAAGCAGGTTCCACACTTTCAGCACAGAGCCCGAGGTAGGACTCCAGCTCACAAAGCTATAAGATCATCACGTGAGCCAAAACCATGAGTTGCCCTAGATTCTTCTACTTTTAAACTAAGATTATGAGGGGTACCAGAGTGGCTCAGTCGGGTGAGCATCTGACTCTTGGTTTTGGCTCAGGTCATAATCTCACAATTCATGAGTCTGGGCCCCGTGTTGGGCTCTGTACTGACAGGTTGGAGCCTGCTTGGGATTCTCTCTTTCTCACTCTCACTTTGCCTCTGTATTGTGCTCGCTCGTTCTCTCTCTCAAAATGGGTAAACTTTAAAAATAAGCAGAAGAACCTGTTAATGACTGAAATAATTGATACTCAATGTATAGAATGAGCCATCCACAATGCATCAAAATATACAATGAGTTGCCTCTCACTAATGGGGCTCACCCAGGGAAAGGATGTGCAGTTGATTCCCTTGGTGGGGAGGTTGGCATTGAAACAGAGGCATAGTCCAGTTCTAACATGGTTGGGGGGGGTGCTGATCTGACATCAGGTCCCCCCCATGAGTGGTTAGAGAATAACCAATCAGTTGGTGGTATGACCTAGAATATTAGAAAGACACAGCCCCTCTGAGTATGTGACCTTGAGGGTTATAGACTCTAGTTTTGACATGACTTTGTCTAAGGCTTTCACATAATGGTTTTAGCAAGTGTTATGAGGCCTTAGGAGCTGAAGAGGAGGAATTTCTTCCAGGGAATATACTAAGGAGAAGCAGTCCTCAGACTCCTTGCCTTGTTGTATATATCAGTCAGAATCCTTGGGGGAAATGCTCAGCACTCTGAGCTGGGAGTTTTGCAGGCTCTCAACAAAGGGACTCTTGGTAGAGAGCCAACCAATGATGCTCAAACACTCAGAGACCTGCAATGGTGGCAAGATATTATAAGTCTAGGGGGCAAGGGATGGCAAAAGTACTGCCAAGCTTGAGTGAGACCAGAAATGTTCAAGTAGCATCATTCAACAGAACCTATAGAGGTCATGGCCACTCCACCCTGAACTCCAGCAGGGAGAAAACAGATAAGAACTGCTCCCACCTTCTCCCTCCTGCTCTCTGATGGTCTTCTGGGGTGTCTCATTGGCTGATCCCCAAAAAGAAGTAAGACAGAGGATGGAGGATCCAGGTTCACCCTCCTGGGGCATAGGGCAGGGCAGGGAAGGCTACAGCATAGATTTGAGGTTGAAGCTACATTTGTTCCTCTAAAGTCATTTTTTGTTCTATGGTTTCATGTTTATATTCATTCTTATATCATTTTATGTACTGCCTTTTACACCCTAGGACATATGGAGAAATGACCGTTGTAATCACTATAGAGATAGTTGGTGACTCTTGATTCTGAGGGGCCAGGAGCTATCCATTTGCCATGGAAGTATAACACGCTGTTTCTAAATGCACAGATTGAAAGGAACAGTAACAACAAATAGAGCAGCTTGCATTCCAAATCCCATTGTCAGAGTCTTTTGATCAAAGCTCATGAGCAGTTGATGTTGATGATATATACAAGGAAGGTGTGGGATCAGCCACGGTTTCTCATGCTTATTCCACTTCTTTGGCTCTAGAGAAACATTTCTGGGATTGGATCAGGCAGGGCTTGGTGCCAGCGAGGAAGTGGAATAAATGGAACTTGGCCACACTCAAGAGTTAGGAAATTCCCCCATGTTGCTTCATCATCTCCACTTAGCTACTAGATGCAGCCTAAACCCTCCCAGGCTCTTCCCTCTGAACTGAGTGGTGCTGTGGTTTATTAAACAAATTGTGGATCTATTCCACATCCTCTCTAATACTTTGAAAACTACACGCGACGAAGCTTAATGAAGGTGGCATGTCTCACTGTGACTTAGAACTGAAAATACGACTACATCAAAAGTCTTTAGAAGGCAAGATTTTAATGGTGGGATAATATGCTGAAACAGAGGAGTAATTTCTTCTCGAATGCTAGGATGAATTATTTATGCTTTGACAACATTATGTGTCTCTAAAGCAGCTTTTAGTTATTCACCACTTCTGGGCTACAGCTGATCCTGCTGCCCGTTCTTGTAATTACATTAACCTCTTGACTTTACATGACAAGCTTTTCCTGTGCGCTGCGATCAATAGCCTATCACTATACCTCTTTAATAGGGCCATAGTTACACTTCAGTTCAGATACAATTAACTTGTTCCCCTCTTTTCTTTCTGGTGGGGCATGGAATAACATTCCGTATTTCACCTCCGAAACAAAGGAAATCATTCTGAAGGAAAAGACACACATGAAAATGTGTAGATTGTATGTTAAGAAATGATTGCAGTGATAAGTAGACCAGGTAAAAATCTCTTTCTGCCAACCCACGGGATTAGAAATGCTGGGAGAAGCAGTGGATCTCAGTGGATTTCAAAGCCCTAAATTTGTGTGGTGGCTTTTAAATCTCTGCTGTGACAAACTTTTTTACTTTCGGTAGGATTAAAAGCAAGGTGGACCACCTACTTTCCTACTTAAGCCATGGCAATTAATTATAGCATGTATATGTAAACAGAGAAAGTATAAGGTTCAATGTTGAAATGAGGTCAGCTAGTTAAATCCTCTTCTTTGACAGAGAGAAATGGAGAAAGGTAAATAGCAGTGGTATGGTTGGAACCCCACAGCTCAGGGAAACAGATTGTCTGTCTTCAGTCACGGTTGGCAGTTTTCATTCAGCCATTCTGGGAGCATTTACACCATGGAAATTGGCAAATGTTACAAACCACTGCTTTTCCCCTCAAAGAACTACTTAAACATTTACTTGCATATCACTGCACATATATATATATATACATACACACACACACACACATATACTCACATACATACACACACACATATATACACACACACACACGAATGTATATGTATATGTGTCACACACACACACACACATATATATTACTATGTGCTATATTATGTAGGCATTCTATCTATATTTTTCATCAAAAATAGTCTCATAAAGCTTTTTCAGGTATTTTTGTGAGTACATTTTGTGTTTTGTTTCCCTCCCTTTATAATATATTAACAAACACAAACACAGAGATCCACAATAGGTATCCACACAGACCTGCAGGGCCTTGTATTTTATTTTATTATTTTTTTAAACTTCATTTATTTATTTTGAAATAGAGAGTATGCACGCACATGGGGGAGAGGAAGGGAACGAGAGACAATCCCAAGCAGGCTCAGAGCTCTCAGCACAGAGCCCTACATGGGTCTGGATCTCACAAACTGTGAGATCATGACCTGAGCCAAAATGTAGAGTGCGACACTTAGCTGACTGAGCCACCCAGGCACCCTCAGGGACTTGTATTTTAGATTAGCCTTCAGATTGCACAAACCTCTGAGTCTGTGGATCACTTGCAAAAACTCAAAGGAAGGGTCACAAGAGTCAGCTCTACAGAGACGGGCACAGTGGTGAAGGCTGTGACCAGATACATTTGGAACACTAAAAGTTCTGGATGTAAGCTGAATTAGTTTTCCTTTTAATTCTATAGTACTGTAAAGGAACATATTTTGTTGACTGTCTATATTATCAGAACCATATATCTTAGAAATAATAAGGTAAAACTATCCATTACCAATAGCAATAATTTAGGACTCATCCAATATTCCCTATAGATAATGCATCTGTTTTAAAATCACCTTAAGAAATAGCTGGTGGCTACTTAAATCCTGTGGGACCTCTCTAATTTTCTTTTATGACGATGTCAGACTTGCTATATTGCAGGCGAGTGATCTACGTAATATACATGCTCAATGCCTACACATATTACATGATCAGCAAATTCAATGTGAAAAAATAATATTGCTAGTGGGTACAGAATCAGCAGAAGAGAATTACAGTGTATCTATCACCAAAGGAAACTAATAATAGAGAACTTATACGGTCATAGGGCTCAAGCTCTGTTCCAGTGAGAGGAGGAGAGTACATGCATCAACATGTCCAGGAGTGTCAATTGAATACTCAGATATCTGGACCCCGGTCCTTGCCCCATTGAGTTGAATGACAGTGATTCTCATGCACCCTTGAACTTGGGGAATTACTGCTATGGGGCTATATATCCCAAATGAGGACAGTCCACGAAATGGGGAACTTTTAGCATGTGCTGAGGTAAAACTAGGACATATTTTACTTTGTGGCAAAGAGAGGAAGACATAAGAGACACCAAGTTTCCTCTGAAAGTATGAGGGATGCACCTTCTTCTCCTCCTCATGCCCCTCTACGACCTCCTTCGGTCAGGTTTGTCAGGGCTCTACGTTACCATGAAGACCAGAAGTTTCAGATATGATTGCAAGGTTGTGGAAAGGGATGGAAGAAGCCTTGGTCTTAGAGACATGAACTCAGAATGGAAGACTCCATTGTTTTATGTGGCATTGGATAAATTATTGATTTCTTGAGAGCTTCAGTTGCCACGCTGGCAATATAGAGATGATTATATTGGTTCTTTATATATCATAGAGTTGTTCTGAGAACTAGGGAGACATAGAGTGTAAAAAGTTAGCCACAAGGGGTTGGGTACAGAGTCATGTCAAGTTTACTGTGACCGAGCTCTGGTACTATTACTTGCTCTGAAATGTTTTTTGTTTGTTTGTTTGTTTTGTTTTAAGTCGGCTCCACACGCAGCATGGAGCCCGATGTAGGGCTTGAACTCACAATCCTGAGATCAAGACCTGGGCTGAGATCAAGAGTTGGACACTCAAGGGGCTCCTGGGTGGCTTAGTCGGTTAAGCGTCCGACTTTTGCTTAGGTCATGATCTCACGGTTCATGGGTTCGAGCCCCACATCGGGCTCTGTGCTGACTGCCAGCTCAGAGCCTGGAGCCTGTTTCAGTCTGTGACTTCCTCTCTCTCTGACCCTCCCCTGCTCACGCTGTCTCTCTCTCTCTCCTAGAAATAAATAAAACATTAAAAAAAATAAAATAAAATATTCATATCAATCACAAAATATTGGGATCTCCTCTTTGGAGGGGACTTGAGAGAATGGATCTGACCCCATCTCCTCTGGAGGCCTATTTGGTATGCCTGTTGTCCTATCATTTACTTGGCTTTTCTGAGCAGAGCCAATATTCCTTTTTCCTTGGCTCATTACNGACTTTTGCTTAGGTCATGATCTCACGGTTCATGGGTTCGAGCCCCACATCGGGCTCTGTGCTGACTGCCAGCTCAGAGCCTGGAGCCTGTTTCAGAGTCTGTGACTCCTTCTCTCTCTGACTCTCTCCTGCTCACGCTGTCTCTCTCTCTCTCTCCTAGAAATAAATAAAAAACATTAAAAAAAAATTAAAAAAAAAAAAAAAGAGTTGGACACTCAATTGACTGAGTCATCCAGGTGTCCCAAAATGGGTTTTATAGAGAAACTCTATTTTGTGGTCAAGGATCTAAGATCTGAGTGAGAGGCATCTGAAACTGGGTGGTAAAGGGAGACACAGAGATATAATTAGTGATGGTAGCCTTAAACACACACGTAATTAAAGCTAACACATTCTGATCACTTATCATAGTAAGCACTTTAGATAAATGATCTCATTTTTTCCCTATTACATGTTTAATAGTACATGTATATGCAACTATAACCACCATTTACTGATGAAGAAATGGAATCACTGACTGCATGATCTGCCCACAGTCACATGGCTTGCAAATGGGAGTCTGGTTTGACTCCAGAGCCTCAACCATCTAAAGTAGCAAGGGGATTAGGTGAGCCAATGGGATTAGAATAACCCAGTAGCTGCTATTATAGCCATATGTCTTGAGCTGTGGGATCAGACAGGCTTAAAGGTCAGGAAAGATGGAAAGTGAGCAATATAAATACTCCTCTTGCTTCCTGGAATACCTCAGAAAGCACAGCAGAGAGAATGTCCTTCTCATTGAGGGTCTGTAAGAACTAGATTGGACAATGATGATAATTTCAGAATCTGCTTCTCTAGGTTTTAAAAGGTTTTATTGGTTAGAGTTATAAATATAATCTGCTCCAAAGGTGAGGAGAGAGATATGATAGATCCTAAGTTCTTTTAGTTTAGTTCGGTGGAGAATATTCAATTTTTGTGAGGACCTATCTAGTAAAGTAGTAAAAGTTTATACTCTGCATTAAACTCTAGGGATGGCCTCTTTCTCTTTTCTTTTATGGGTGGTCTATAGGAGCCAAGAAAATGTCAGAGGCATCAGAACGGGGCACACATATTGCAAAAAACATTTTGCCTTTCCAATGGGTTTAAATCATATACAAACAAAATCTGGACCCTTTCATGTAGATGGAGCTAACGGGCCTGATATCAGTCTACAAAGCAGCACTTTGCCAAAAGGATCCAGATTCTTTCAGATCCAATACAAATTCTCCTGAAACATCTGGATCTATTCCCAGATGAAAACCTTGTGGGTTAATGAAATTGCCAGATGTGACCATTTGCCAAAATATTGAGATGCTTTTGTTCGAGAGTCCCTACTTTAGGGGTAGACACGATAGGAGCTGAATTACCATTCTGATCTTATCCTTCTAAACAAATTAACATTTTCCAGCTTTACAGGCTGATAACATGATTTGAACAATTTACACCAAAAAGGGGTTCTCTGCGTCATAGATAGAGGAGATAAAACCCTGACTTCAAAGCACCTTGTTTGCCTTCAAGATCAATGACTTTCTGGTATCCTAGAGAAATTATTATGGCCTTTCCAACCCACTCCGTACCTCAATACACCTCTTGATCATTAATGTATGAATCAAAAGAAAATCCTATTTGGAATATCTGAATTCAGAGCTGTCTAGTTTTAATCTTGCTTCTTTACCTTAGTTTCAATAGTGATCATGATGAAACAATTCTTTTCAGCTAAGCAGAGGCAAATATTTCCTTCCTGAAGGGTGAATCACTTGGAAAATAATAAATCCTACTCTGGTGCTCTTGTTTAATGTTACAATTCCTTCCTTAATGGGGATATCTGACCCGTGTAACCTCTCTTCCCATTCTAAAAGTACAACCTCAAACCCAAATAAATAACTTCTCCCATCAAAGATTTTGGAAACAAAATGCTTTCTGAGAAACAATGGACACAGTGCCGTAAGACTGACTGTACCAAATAAATTCAACGTGGTTTCTCTAAAGCCAAGCATGATTGGGAGATGATGATGCAGACAGATTAGCAGCACTAGACTCTAAAAGTAGGTTCCTTAAAAGATCTAAGAGCTTGTCTTGAATGGACACAGAGAAAGCTGAACAATAGACAGTTTTTCAAGGAAACAGGAAAATTCTTTATTTTGATGTCTAGTAAGAAAAAACAAAGGGTGTAGCAGATAATGATAGACGATGACCTGAAGATGAGAGGGAGGCTATGGCAACACAGCCCTACCTGCTGCAAGAGAGGTTTGTCTATCCTGAGAACCAGAGCAAACCGCTTTTCCCCAGGTGGGAAGAGTGTCGCTTCTTTGTCACAAAGGGCAGGAGGTTTGCCATGACTTTGAAGACCCAGTCGGTTAGATGAGCTCCTGCAGTTTCAGGGATAGGAATCTCTCTTAGGATGAAGTTGATATCAGTACATTAAGCAACACTGGAATGAAATCAGGAAAGGCCTGCTATTCAGGAAAGAGAAGTTGGAAGGCTGTGTCCTAACCAAAGCTGGGTAGTCTTGAATGTATGGGCCAAGATGATTTGTGGTTTGCAGTACAATCCAGCTCTACAAAGGTTTAGTCTCTTGTAATGCAGAAAGTACTTGCCAGAGATCGAGAAACCTATGTTCTGCACCCTTGGGTGCAGTTTCCCCTGCAAATTCTTATGTTTGGAGTTGGAGGGGGGTCTTCAATTCATTTCTCTTACTCTTTATTCCATGCATTTTCTTTAAACTTCTTGGATGGGTGGTATTTCTTTTCCTTTTCCTTGATTTTTCTGCTTTTCATGTGTTTTCCTGTTTATTGTGTTGTTGCTTCTTGTGCTGGTTTGGGTTGGAGGCTGATTAGAAGTATATCTTTCAGATGAACTCTCCAGTGGCAATGCTCATTTGCTATATCCCATCATGCAGTTTCCTGGCATATAAAAAGCAGGGTGGTATGTGAATTTTCCTATACTTAGTCGGATACGCTAAACCTCTACAGGATAGATCTCCCAGAAAGAAAAATAAATCTTGATATGATTAATCACCTAGCCTAATATCTAGTTGATTCTACTCAATCATTAATTCTAACTTATATTGGAGGCCCAGGTATTTCTTCAGTCCCCAGTCTGGTATTCAAATAACAAGGTACCTTCTTACATTGATCTAAATAAAGTATTTGGAGATCTTCAGAAAAAATAAGTCAAGATTACATTTTCTTCCCTTATCTCAGATCAAAGCAGCATATCCTTCCGTCCTTTCTTCTCCCCTTTTGCATGGACACTTCTTACAGACTTTAAAAGTTGAAGTTTGGTGTTTTCATATTCTTAAAATGCTAAATGCCCCTTGGAGGAGTTCATCTAAAGAACAAGTCATCTTTCTTTAGAAACATGGATAATCATTTTGTATTCAGACAGCTGTCTCCAAAGACCTTGCTATTGCATACCTTGTAAGTTGAAGAAATAACATTTCTATGAAAATAAATGGCCAAAGCCACTTCAGAAAGCAGCAAACTTCAAACAACTTGGTAATTTGTAGACCCCTCTGACATCCCAAGTGCATAATGGATTTGCACAGACATTGAAGAGGAAGTAAATTGACTATGATGTCACAACTCTATTTTAACATTTTTCCTTTAAAATCTTTATTTGGGGGGAAAAATATATTTGCTGATAAATCTTCCCTGAGAAGCCTCTGTGGTTTTCATCTCTGTCCCAGGTAACCCATCTGTCCAAAAGATGCAGTTGATAAAATCTACAGGCTGAAGGCCAAACTTAGCCCCTGTGGGTCATAGAGTCCCATTAAAAAAACAACTTCAGATAATCTGGGAGGTTTCTTAGAATAACATCCGGAAAGGGTATTTTCTGCTTGTGTTATAGGCACTGGAACAGAAAAAAGAAATCTGTGGTATATCCAAAAGTGAACCATTTGCGGTTTCTGTTCCGGTGATGGGGCCATTTTATTGAGTACCGTCACCCGTGTTGGATTTATGGGCACCGGCAAAGAGCCGGGGACCGTAAATTCTGAGGCCTGCTTATTAGAACCTGAGAGCATTTGACAATGCACATAATTAATGATCATTTGCTGAAAGTATTTTGGGGAATTTTATTCAAACAAAGTAAAAAAGAAACACATTAAGTATCAGTCCTGTTATATATTATGGGACATTATATCCATTTGTGCGCCCATAAATCATTTAGCTATGAATATTTGAGAAGAGCAAGAAAGTGATACCCTATGTACACTCTGAGATAATATTGTCTTAGTATTTGATTACAGGCACAGTGTCCTTAATGGACAGATTCATGCTCCATATCCAATGTCCAGTTGGAGCGAGGGCACTAAGAAATGGTAACAGGAGGACTTGAGGCCAGGATCAACCAGAGTTCAGGAGTGTGAAATTAGGGATGAAATAAGCCTCTTACTGGCCTTGTCAGAAGATTCTTTGCCTGTTTCACTACATTGTTTCCTGTGATTGGTTTTGTCGCCCCAGCGTGGGTGTTTATGTTTGTGCGCGTGTGTGTCTGTGTATACTCTTTTATTTTAGGGGAGGTGGGGTGGGGGAGGTATTAAAAATATTTGGCCTGGCTTAACCATCTATTTATTGGGTCAAAGCAAAGAGGAGGCCAGTGGCTGCTTCTGTGAGAGCTGAAGAGATGAACCTGACAGTAGAAACAAATAGAAGATTTATTCTTTTTGAACAGCTACAAAAAAGTCATTGCGATCTGAGTTAAACCAGAACCACATCTTTGTCTTCATACATAGAGTAAAGTAGAAAAGTAAATTAAAAAAAAAAAAAAAAAAAGGAAGGGGGAGGAAGAAGGGGGGGAGGGGGACGGAGGAGAAGGAGGAGGAGGAAACAGAATGAAATATGCCCAGGAAATGGAAATACCCAGCACAGGCTTTGTAAAGTGATGAGTGGAATCCAAAGATTGTTTCATGCGCTGACTGCAATGGACACATCATGTGATTTGGGACAAACCACTTAAACTTTCTGGCCTCCGTGTACAATTCTAAGAAATGAAGGAAAATCATTAAGCTCACTAAGGCTTCCTAACTGCAAATATTTATAATTCCAAATTGACATTTTCAGGAAACACACAATCACACACACACACACACAAAATGTGGACTTTTTTTTGTCCAAATGACCCATATCATTTTTTTTTCCAGCTCCAATTCAGTAGACACAGGCACGCCATGTCTAGCTGCCAGTATATGTCATTTCCAGGTGCTAAGTTGAAGCATTTATTGCTTGCCTGGGAAGGAAAAAGGGTCTAAAAGAAAATTGTTTAAGGTCATACAAGCAAACTGTGGGAAAGCTTTAAAAATACATTAAAAAAATTGAATTGAATGCAAATCTTTAAAGTTTGGCTGAAGTAGGCAAAGGACTTCAAATATTTGTGGAGACAAGTTGGAGCCTACGACATTAATAAGCACATTGACTTCTTTGAGGACTGTTGTTGATATTTCTTGTTAGTTTCTGGGTTCCAATAGTGAGGCATTTGGAACTCAAGACTGCCCACACAATGTTAATTGTGTCTACCACAAGTTCTTTAATTTATGATGATTTAGACATAACAGTCACAATGAAAGTTATGAGAGGGGCACCTGGGTGGCTTAGTTGGTTAAGCGTCCGACTTTCGCTTAGGTCATGACCTCACGGTTCGTGGGTTCGAGCCCCGCGTCGGGCTCTGTGCTGACTGCCAGCTCAGAGCCTGGAGCCTGTTTCAGTCTGTGATTCCCTCTCTCTCTGACCTTCCCCTGCTCACGCTGTCTCTCTCTCTCTCTCTCTCTTTCCTAGAAATAAATAAAACATTAAAAATTTAAAAAAAAAAAGAAATNGTCTGTGACTCCCTCTCTCTCTGACCCTCCCCTGCTCACGCTGTCTCTCTCTCTCTCTCCTAGAAATAAATAAACATTTAAAAAAAAAAAAGAAAGTTATGAGAATTAAGCTGTATCATTTTAAAAATTTAAATGTAATAACAACTAGGTCACCTTGTCCAGTTTCATATCAGTTACTTGAAGAGAATCTATCTATCTATCTATCTACCTACCTACCAAGCTACCTACCTTCCTATCTATCAGTATCTGCCAATGTTCTTCCCTGGATCCTTAGCCTCTCCTAGTGCTGTTAATTAAAGAGTAAGTTAAGAGCATTGTTTTAAATTCTTATTTCTGAAATTTAGGCCATTTTTGGTTTAGAAAAATTCTTTCACTTTTCATGGCTGCCTAGAATCTACACTAAATACAGCATGAAAGAAGATGAAAAAGGTATTTCAAATCAATACATACCCCTGATTATTATACCTGGAATCCACTTTAACTTCTAAATTAAAATTTTCACCATTGAACTTATATGAAAACATTCACTTCCCTAGAAAGTGGCACCTCGGAAAAGAATATTCTCACAACATGTCTTTTTCACTTTGAGTCAAGTTAAAGGAAAAAAAATGGGTCAATCATGCATTGTGTTTTGAGTTACAAAGGATGCTTTGGGGGTGAAGGTGGAGCACATGGCCTTTATCTGCATCAGAAGTTGGCAGATGAACCAACAGCTGATCCTTTTCTTCTCTAGAGAAACATTAAAGTTTTATTTGCAATTGTACCTGCATGCAAGTCAAGGAATGGGGTATAGGGGTTGGGAAGTCACAATGTGTTTTACATAATGCAGCCCATGCCATTTGGGGCAATTAGAGATATGTAACAGAGGCAGCTGGAAAATTCCTCTTTTGGTTATGGTTGGAAAAAGGCCACTTTACAATTTTGTTAGTCTATTTCCAACTCTTAACCACCAAAGACACACTAAGAGGAAGCAACTTGATCTACTGGCTAAAACAGGAGAAAATGTTAACATCTGTCAAATCTGGATGGTGGTTATCTGGTTGTTTGTTATTTTGATTTCCTTGTCTTTCTAAATGTTTAAGGATTTTCATAATTAAATAAAATGGGTATGTGTTTGGAATTAGGCCTTGTGTTTCAAATCCCCATCACCTTATTTTCTAACTCTTCTGGCCTTTGAGTGGTTCTTTAACTTCTCAAATCCTCAGTTCCCTCATTATCACAATATGTATGGAAATACCCACCATGTGGGTTGATCTGAGAATCCCAGATGATGTATACAGTGCCCGGCAAATGGCTGGTTTTTCTACTGATAGTGGTTGGAACCCAATTTTAAACCCAAACCCAACTCAGCTGAGAGAATCAATCTCCAGGGGAAATTTCTTAGAAGTTATGCAATACATCTGTTCTTATTGACGTCTGGATTAAGTCAGATCACTAAAAGTCTGGTTGTCTGCACCATATCATTCTCGCTGGGGGCCCATCAGGATGTTTACACTTCATTGTCCTTGGGAAAGATGTCATGGGCCTTCTGTGGAGAACACTGTTCACACACTTCTATAAAACTTCTATACACTCTCTGTAAGGGTGCTTTGTGGGTGTGGTTCACTCCATGACGCAAGACTCTTCATAGCTCCAATGAGAGACATTCCTATCTGATCTTAGCATTTCAAATAATTGTTTTTTCAGAGTGGCTTCTTTTTTTTCTTAAAATATATGAATTGTTAAAATGGTTGCATTTACCTTTTGGGGCTGGAACCTACAAAATTGCAAGTCAAATCTGTAATCTACCCAGAGCAGCTGTATGGGTTCTTAGGGTATGAAGCTTTGCATTTTCCTTTATTCCAGACCCATATTTTTTCTGTACCCTTGTTTTTCTGACTTTTCCCCCCACTCATTATAGTTTTATTTTTTAAGTTTATTTATTTATTTTTTGAGAGAGATAGAGAGAGCAAAGGTGAGCAGGGGAAGGGCAGAGAGAGGATCCAAAGCAGGCTCTGCACTGTCAGCACAGCGCCCAACGTGGGGCTCAATCCCACAAACTGTGATGTGAGATCATGATCTGAGCCGATATCAAGAGTCAGATGCCAAACTGACTGAGCCACCCAGGCACCCTTTTTCACTTATTTTAAATTTATGTCATGTTGTGTTTTGGGTGTTCTTATAATTATCTTAAGTTCTTTGGTAGAATAGATAACCAGGGTGGCATATACATAAATCAACAAACAAATAGCATATAGCAATCATTACTATCGATACTAATAGTAGAAATATGAGATTTAGCTAGAAAGAGAGAGGGATGAATGCAGCAAATATTTCAGAAGAAGGTGATTAATATCACAGCAAGGCTGAATATTCTTAAATGGATACAAATAATTTATTTTGTAATAGGTTCATCAAGGAAAGTAGTTAATTCAAAAAATATTTATGGAGCTGTGATAGGTGCCAGGTACTACTGTTGTTATCATGATAAGACTATCATGATAATTTCAGAATACCTTGCTGAGTACAGAAAATTGGTTTGAGAAATTGGAATTTGGGAGTAAGTATGACAGAGGGTCTTGAATTTGGAAACTGAGATAGAGGCACTTTGGATGGTGACGTTGGTTTGTAAGGAAAAGGGAATAATCAAAACACAAATTGAGAAACAAAAAGATAGAAGTTATGTTGCTGCATGGCAGAGACATAGTGCTGGGCTGGACTGAATAATGGATGCCGAAGCAATAGGCTGTGTCTGCAGTGTGGCCAGCTTGGCTAAGGATGGTGGTTTCTGAGGTACAATGTTGGGGAGGAAGCTGTGGAGCTGGCTGAAGTCCAAAATCTTGGCTAGAATGGATATCTGTAGATCCCAATGTTGAATCTCTTTTTATGGACACATAGGACATGGCAGCCACTTTACAGTAGAAGTGATGTGCAAGACCCAAGGGTTAGTGATATCTGGATTTTTCTCTACTACTTTTTTTTGGTACTTATATGGGAGCTGGAAAACCATTACAAAGGCCTTGATATGGCTTTTACCATGCCAACTCAGAGCTGAGTGGTTTATGATATTTCTTAGCCTAAAGTTCTTATCTCAAACATCCCCTTACACCCATCTTATACAGACTTCTTAGAGGATTTATTTTTATAAATAAGCTCCTTTACTCATACTTCCTTGCTTTACTACTGTACCCAAAGCCTACTGTTATACTGGCTTAACATTTCCACTCTTCCCTGATGCTGACTCCTGAGTGTTTCCTCAGTGAATCCAATCCAACAATGTCTCTGTGATGTGGTATTACGGTGAGTAAGGGTTGTGGGTCTTGGATTTTCCTCTCCCAAAGACCTGGAATTTTTATGCAAATTGATCTGTACCTCCATAATGACCAGCTTTTCATATCACAGGTCTCAAGGAAAGGTAGTATTTTTTTTTTTTTAATGTTTATTTACTTGAGAGAGAGAGAGAGAGAGAGAGCAAACAGGGGAGGGGCAGAGAGAGAGGAAGACACAAAATCTGAAGCAGGCTCCAGGCTCTGATCTGTCACCACAGAGCCTGACACAGGGCTCAAAGTCACAAACCACGAAATCATGACTTAAACCAAAGTTGGATGCTTAACCAACTGAGCCATTCAGGAGCCCCCAAGGAAAGTCAGTCTTGCCTGCATCATGCAAGATTTTGTTACACCTTTTATCCCAGACAATGAGAATCTATTCATCCTATGTTTATACAACTTAAGGTCAGACATTTAAACGACTTATCCTTGAATAAAGAAAGTTTACTCTAAATTGATCTGGTCTGTATCTCTAGACATAAGAGAGGCTTGCAGAATTTCCAGTATCTCTCTTGATATCTACATCTTGTTATATAACCCAGAGAGGCTGCCAGTACCATTTGTGTCTATCTCATGGATGTGGAAACTGAGATTCACCAAACTTATCTAAGTTGTTCAAAGTTACATGCTGATAATCCTATATCTCAATACAGTGACATTAGCTAAAGGATAGAGGGTTCAGCAGTGAGGGGAATTGTAGAGCAGATCAACCTTATCCAGTAATAGAGAATGCATGCTGGTTAGATAATTTTGTCTTAATGGAATATTAATGAATATGTATGTGGATATGTTTTTATAGAAATATGTTTTATGGTAGTAGAATACAAAAAAATGAAGGGAGGATTTGTTTGGGAGACATTCTTTAAACAAGATCTTGCTCTTTATAGTAAAAACAATGAGAAACTATAACAATAAACCAGTGGAATTTTCTAGAGTCCTTTGAGTCAGCCTTTGCTGACAGAAAGATTAAGAGGAGAAGGATCTCAGAGGTTTTCTGGATAGTGAAACATGGTGTCTGTGTGACATGAACTATAGCAGAAACTATTGCTACAAATAATAGTCTCCTTCCCAATCTCCTAATTATTGATGGGTTAAAATCTACAGATTTCACAGTAGCATTTCAGTTTTTCTCTGTGACCAATGAAACCAAAACCTTATATAAGAGAGAGGAAGTTCTGTAGACAAAGCTTAAGTCACCTTTTGAGATTAGGTGATAGGAAGCATGGCTTGGTCATACCAGAACAAGTCAAGGCTGTCCGCCAAGTCAACACACTGGGAGTGTGATGGGAAGAAGGTAGGGAAGAGTCGAGAGAGAGGTGAAGATATGGGAGACCCTGGGGATGTACCAAAGTAGGTTGTATATCCTTTATATTTTTTAGGTTTAAAGTGGTCACATCTGAAATATAAATGAGTAAGGTCTATATCTAAGTGGATCAATCTAACTGTTCAGGAAGTCAACAAAAGCAAGGACAGAAATCCAGCCTAGAATGGAATGGCCAGAGATGTAATAAGAAGCAGATGAATTGAAGTCTGAGTTAAGAACTCAGCAGGTACTTAGCACATTATTTTTATCATCTGTATGATGATTCTCTTGGAAGTAGGACCATGGTCTTAAAGGGACAAAATGATGGTCATAGTCTGACTATGACTCAGGTTGAATTCTTTGGCTCTGTCTTTTTATCCTCTCAGATGCCAGAGAACCCTCATCAACTCTCCAATCATGAGAACTGCCCAAAAGTTAAGAATAGATTAGAAAAGTATACAGAGGGAACATCAAAGGGCATTCAACCTTTAGCTGTCCTCAGAAGAATTTCTAGCAATTGCTGAGCCAAAAGCCAAATGGCGTACTACATTATGGAAGAAAGTTTATTCACTTGAACTCAGTTATATTTACTGAGCACTGAGTATGTGCCAGGCTCAGTGCTCAATATTTTGTGGGATAAGGAGTAAAACAGACAAAATCCAATGAATAAGAGCTTATAGTCTAGAGGAAAAGTTCACACATGAAACAAATAAAGCTATTAATTTATAATAAGTGTTATTGAAGAAAAGACCAGGATGTTCCAAGAGAAAAATAAGGGCAATACATTTGTTTGGGGTGATCTTACAAGAAATATTTTTACAAATTAAGGCTTGAACCTGACAGGGAGAGAGAAAGGAGTTACCCAGGTCACAGAAGGATAGTCCAACTGGAGAAAACAGACCAGGCAAAGGACCTGGGACAGGAAAACTGCTTGGTGTGTCTGAGAAACTCATAGGAGTCCTCTTTGGCTGGAGTCAGGAGGAAGGCATGAGATAAAGTTCTAGAAAGCCTGAAGCCAGATCACATGGGGCTTGTAGGCCCCTTTGAATGGTTTTAAGAAGGGGAGTGAAGTGATTTTACTTGCATTTTACAAAGATCACTGTCTGATGAAGGGACAAAAGAAAGAACAGAAGCCATGAGACCAATTATGAGACTATGATGATGAAAAAATGATGGCAGCTTGCACTACACTGAGTGCAGTAAAGATGGAAAGAATTGAACTGCCTTGAGATACATCCTTTAGTTAGAATCTACATAATCCACCCAAACGGCTGAATTTAGAAGATAAGGAGAAAAGGAAGAGATAATAAAAAAGACTGAGGAATACCAGTCAGAGATGTAGGAGGAAAGTCAAGACATGGGTATAGTAGATATTACAAGAAAATGTTTCAAGAATAAGGAATGATCATAAATCCAGGGAGGAAAAGAAGAAATTTAGAAAGATAATATTTTTTTAAAAGTTATAAAAATTTATTTATTTATTTATTTATTTATTTATTTATTTATTTATTTATATTTTAGAGAGCATGTGAATGGGGGAGAGGGGTAGAAGGAGAGAGAGAGAGAGAGAGAGAATCTTAAGCAGGCTCTGTGCTCAGTGCAGAGCCCATTGTGGGGCTCAATCCCACAACCCTGAGATCATGACCTGAGCCAAAATGAAGAATGGGGTGCTCAACCGATTGAGATACCCAGGTGCTCCAGAAAGATGATATTTAAAAAATCTTTGGGATGTTTAGGATTGGAGGCCATCTGTGACCTTTGAAAGAGCAGGTTTGTAGAGGGGTTAGTGGTAGAGGATAGCTGTTTAATCAGAGTAATAGAAATCGCAACAGAGAAAATGAAGATAGGAGGTGAAAGCTTATGCAAAGTTTGACTTCACTTTATAGATAAGAGTTCATCATTTGCTGTGTAGAGCGTTAAAGTGATGTGTTCCAGATTACCGTATTGAGCAAAAGGGGATCAAAGTGGACTTCCTCCAATCTCAGATTCTCTAGCCCATTGAAGAAGGCTATCCTTGGCTTGAGCAAAGAATATTGCACTGTCCAGTACAGTAGTCACTAGCTATAGGTGCCTATTTAAATTTAAATTAATTAAAATGGAATAAATCACTAAAGTTTAGTTGTTTAATTGTACTAACTGTATTTCAAGTGTTCAAGAGCCATGCCTTTCCAGTAGCTACCATATTGAACAGAACAGATATAGAACATTCCATCAGAACACAAAGTTTCACTGAATAGCACTGGTGCAACTTGTCACTCCCATTTGGGCATTTTGAAAGTGAGTGATTCATAATCATAGCAGGACAATAGACTTGAATCATGGCTGCCTTGGGAAAACCAGGACATACAGACACCTCAACTAGACTGACCATTTTAGGAACTTTATTTCAAAGGACATGAGTAAAGCAAATGGGCTCAACATCTGAAGCCTATAGGTAGGTGTAGGGATGGCCTCTAAGTTCCTCTGATGAGCCTCACTTTCTGATATTCATGCCCTTGTGTAATTATTACACCTTGAGTGTGGGCTGGGCCTATTGACTTGCATCTAACAAACAGACTATGACAGTTTTATTTCCTAGATTAGGTTACAAAAAGACCATAACTTTCATCTTAAATGTTTTTGCTTGCTGGGTTGCTCTGAAGGAAGCCTGCTGCCATGCTATAATATAGATCATGGAGAGACCCATAGGACAAGAAACTGATGTAGGTCTCTGGCCAAGGAACTGAGGTCCTCAGTCCAACTATTAGCAAGGAACCGAGGACTGTCAATAACTATGTGAATAGGGTGGTAGAAGACTCTCCCCCAGTCAAGTCTTAGATAAGAGTGATTCAACAGACAATGGTTTGCAACCTCATGAGAGATTTTGAGCCAGAAGCACCTAGATGAACCAACCACACCTGAATTCCTGACATGCAGGAGTTAGGGGGTAATAAATGTTTGCTGTTTCAGGGCACCTGGTGGCTCAGTCGACTAAGTGTCTGACTTCAGCTCAGGTTATGATCTCACAGTTCGTGGGTTCGAGCCCCTCATCAGGCTCTGTGCTGACAGCTAGCTCAGAGACTGGAGCCTGTCTTCAGATTCTGTTCTGTATCTCCCTCTCTCTCTGACCCTCCCCTGCTCATGCTGTCTCTATCTCTCAAAAATAAATAAAATGTTAAACAAATAAAATAAAATAAATGTTTGCTGTTTCACACTATTACATTTTGGGGTAATTGGTTACATGGCAATAGATAAGTAATGTATCCGGGCTATGCAAGGAGTCATTTTAACAAAATGTTAAAGACGTAGGTATTGATATGCAAGCATTTTACCTCATTGTCCATCTTCCCCAGGCTCAATTCTTCTTTCTCTTTTGTCTCTTTTTCTTCTACAATTTAGAAAGGCCAGCATGTAGCTTGACTGAATGACGGTAAACCTTCAATGTACGTTTGGTGACTAAAAAAAAACAAAAAAAACCAAAAAATAATATAAGGTGGAAAAGTTTTCCTCCTTCCACCCATCTGTAGCAGATGGCTAGACTTGAACACCCCCGAACTGTCTGGAGACGTGTTTAAACCGAAAGCAACTTATTTTCTTATGTTGTTTGTTTTCTTCTCTCTCTGACATCTATTCTGCTCCTTTCTCTCACCATGGTTCTGTGTATATGGGTGGCCATGGGCATATTGAATTGTGAACACAGGTTTTTTACTCCAGTTCTTTAGTGCCCATTACATGAGAGTGTTACTGAACAAAACCATCAGTCTGCATCTCAGAGCATTCATCACCCAGATTCACTCAGTAAACCTTGATGGAATTCTAATTCAACAAAGAGCATTTCTGACAATGGTAGTATATACATTATCTCTACAACCACGAGAATAAGTCTGTGGTGTCAAATACTCCTTTGCCATAGTAGCAAAAGCCCAGAAGTTCTTGATGAAATCCATTAGAATAGACATTGCATAATTTCATTCATCCAAGTGGTGTAATTGGCAAAATTACTCCACACAACCAACTTTTTAAAAGAAGAAAGTTGTAAATAGTGTGAAAATGAATCTAGAAGGGAAAGACTGAAGTGTTGAGAGGTTTGGAATTAATATTCAGCAAGTGAATGTAGACGGGCATCCCCAGCCCATTCAATGTGACTATAACCAGGACTTAAGTACCACACGACCAAAGGTAAGTAGATGTTCCAAGAAAGAAAAATAAAATGTGCCAAGAGGAGGAAAAACATTTATGATTCTACTGAGAAAAATAATCAGCAGTCATCTGATGAGGTCAGGACAATGAACACCTAGTCTAACAATGATGGCCTGAATCACAATGAAAATTAACCACCTACTTCTATTACTTCAGGGACAGCACAATTACCATAGCTGGCATCATAAAAATAACATTTCAAACAGAGGCTCACAAAATGTTTTTTTGTTAGGAATCCTCTTGGCTTCCCAATTAAAGTCCCTGAGCTACCTTTTATTTTGTAAATGTAAGTGTCCCTTTGGCATATTCTTTCTCTGCTCCTTGTGGATGAGGAAACTCAACGACTTAGAAAAACCCTGGGGGAATATACAGGGAAGGTCTCCAGTGATTCTAGAACCGTTTGGGGGAAAATGATTTTGAAAAAACTGAACAACGTGAGACATGCCTTCGTGAAACTGGGTAAGATAATTTATATAAAGTATAATAATAGGATTAGAAAATAGTTTGATGGGGGCGCCTGGGTGGCTTAGTCGGTTAAGTGTCTGACTTTCGCTTAGGTCATGATCTAGTGGTTCGTGGGTTCGAGCCCCGCGTCGGGCTCTGTGCTGACTGCCAGCTCAGAGCCTGGAGCCTATTTCAGAGTCTGTGTATCCCTCTCTCTCTGACCCTCCCCTGCTCACGCTGTCTCTCTTTCTCTCTCCTAGAAATAAATAAAAAAAAAAAAATATATATATATAAAAGAAGAAGATGGTTTGATGGTTTTGATCAATGTGTACATTCAGAATGAGAGAGGTTACTAAAAGTATGATAGGACCAAATGACACATCAATACTGATCTTGAGGTGGCCTAGTGAAGACGAAGTTGGGAAATTCACCCTAGAGGGAGCAAAGGGGGAAATCTGTGGAATTCTCTGGTTCACTGAAAGCTCTGGGTATTGAAAAAAAGAAAAAGTTTTCTCTACCACATACTAAAACGTTCCTATCCCATCCTGCCTTACCTTAACCTGGACTACTTGGCTAAATGTCTCTGTCTCCTCTCCTAGTTAAAATATATTCTTCTGTTAACCTCCTTTTCAAGAGCAAACATTTTCCATGAATTCTCACCTCCCTCTTTGCTGCTTATTCTAGATTCTCACGATTCTTGAGTGAAAATGGTTTTGTTGGCTGTGTACTCAAATGCGTAACAAACTTACTTTTGGTATGGATGCATGCGTGTCTGCCTTTGGTCCTTGCTAAACTAAACTGTAAGCTCCCAAGAGGGCAGGAAGTTTGTTTTATGCTTTTGGTGCTCGCCTTCTAACCATTACCCTATTTAAAGCTTCAAACACAGCAGGCACTGTGACCATGATGGCTTAGCCATTGATGGAGCTCTCCGGGCAAAGTGAGTCCATTGAGAGAGAATCTCAATGACATTAAGGTTGGAGGAGAATATGTTTGAAATGAATGTGATTTATAGTTGTGGTTTAAGTTTTAGAGTGCAATAAACACAACCCTATTCTGAGCTGCTGGTTTGGAAATACTGAGGATGTAGAGTCACCTTTATGAGCACACAGTAGTTAAGTGAGGAAATAGTGATGATTAATAGCTTATAATCACAGGATGCAATCCTGCAGAAAGACAAACATTTAGATTGAGTAAACATTGAGTGCTTACTATCTGCCAGGCATTACCACATTTGATTCTCAGAGACATTCTGCCAGGATATCATTAACCTTAGTTCACAGATGAGGAAGGGGTGCCTGGGTGGCTCAGTCTGTTCAGCCTCCGACTTCAACTCAGGTCATGATCTCGCAGTTCATGGCATTGGGCTCTGTGCTGACAGCTCAGCCTACTTCAGATACTGTGTCTCCCTCTCTCTCTCTCTGCCCCTCCCTTGCTTTTTCACTACCTCTCTCTGTTTCTCAAAAAGGAGAGGTGCCTGGCTGGCTCAGTCGGTTAAGTGTCTGACTTCAGCTCAGGTCATGATCTCGTGGTCCATGAGTTCTAGCCCCTCATCGGGCTCTGTGCTGACAGCTCAGAGACTGGAGCCTTCAGATTCTGTGTCTCCCTCTCTCCCTGTCCCTCCCCTGCTCATGCTGTTTCTCTCAAAGATAAGTAAACGTTAACAAATTTTTTTGAAGTGAGTAAACATTTAAAAACAATGAGAAAGATGGGCTCTGAGCCGAGTCCAGAGAGGGTATGCTGGAGAGTGTGTCCTGGAAAGCAGGTCTCTTGTCCTCAGCTGTGTCAGGTCACAGCTCCACCTGGGATGCTGACTTTCCCAGCTGCTTATGCTTTCAAGTTGCAATAATAAAAAAGAGGTATCAATTTAATTCTAAGACATTCTTTCTCATGCGCACTGAGCATGAGTTGGACTATTGACGCAAAACCAATATCTAAAAATGGCTATTGATGTATTTAAAACAAAGACAGGTCACCAATTCAAGAATTAAAGATGGTGTAACTCATCTATCTTCTTACTCGGCCAAATAAACAAATATCTGTGAATATTATTTACAGTGAATAGAACCATTTGGAAGAATATGTCAAGGGTATTTCTAGTGGATACCTGCCTTTTTTTTTTTTTTTAAATTTTTTGCTGGAGAGTTGCTCAACAAAAGGACCTTCTTATTTGTTTTGCTGTCTCTGCTGCATAGCTCTTGCTGGGAAGCTGGGTCACTACTTTACTACACAATGTACCCAATTTCTCCCCATCCCCTGGAGGCCAGATGGAGGAAGAGCAGGTGAGGTAGGCTCAGCTGGTCTGACCCCCTCACCCAGGATTTTGAATGTCGAGTGGGTCGATCTCCCACAGAGATGGTGTAGCCCAGCAGAAATAGTGGACATCATGGGGTCTGTATTCAGTGGCAGCAATGCTGTGCAGTGGCAGTTGCGACAATGCTCATCCCAGACTATTTTCCATCCCTACACTCCATTTCCTCCATCCTGTTTTCTGATCCTGATACTATAGCCTCTCTTTTTGATTCCTTTAGCAGTTACCCTTCCAAATCAGTAGAGCTTCAATTAACTTAAGTGGCAGTCCGTGCTTTTGCAACCAATAACATATTTATGTGATAGTACATTATACCATACAAACCATAGTACTAACGGAAATGATTAAGTTCATCTTTATGTCTCTAATTCTTACCTGGGACATGTGGATAGCTTTCAAAACACAGTGATTCACAACCCAAAGAGATTCTTCAAGGTGCTCAGTGTTAATGACCATTGTCAAAATGGATGAAATACTTGCTGTCTGGGCTAATGTTCCGCCTAGGGATGTCGGTTGTTTTCCCAGGGTGGGGCACACCAACACAGGGCGCACAAAATCGGGAGGCAGAGAGATGCATTAGGAAGCGTACAAACTTCGCAGCCGTTTCTGTCTGTACCAACAGCTGGGCGATCCAGCTTCTCGAAGTTTTACTCTCCTCATGTGTTCACTGGGGAGAAGCCCATATCCTCTTTCAGTTGTAATGAGAGCTCGTGAGCTTAAAACACCTGGCAGATACTTTAGAAATGTTGGCCAAGTCATTTCCCCTTTGGTTACAACTTCTGTTAATTTCGGTGTGTATGGACACCATTGTCTATACAGAAGGGATAGTGAAGGAAAAGATCACTCAAGAGTTGCCTGTCAAAAAATCAGGGGAAACATTACATATACATATGTGTGTCTGTGTGCAACTACAGGGATTCATATAACTAATATTTATATTTTTGATTATTTAAGAGTAATCCCAGAGGTCCAGGACATGAGATACTTCATAGTTTTAATAAAGGGAGAGAGGCAAACCATGAGAGACTCTTGAATGCTGAGAACAAACTGAGGACTCATGGGTGTGTGGGGGGAGGGGTGAGATGGGCATGGAGGAGGGCACTTGTGGGGATGAGCACTGGTTGTTTTATGGAAACCAACTTGACAATAAACTATTTGTAAAAAAAAAATAAGGTATATAAATGTTTTAACTGTATTCTGCTAAGATGGTGAAAGACAGCAAATCACTTAGCTAGTGAATAAACCTAGCTGCCTTCCCAGCATCAGCATTTCAGCCCATCTCTCTTGTTTTCTAGTAACTTCTCTTGTACATTGCAGTTCTTATGAGGTGATCGAACTAGTTTCTTTGTGGGAAAAGACCTCCGGAAGAGAAGGGTCACAGGTAATGCAAGGCAAGAGAGAGTGAAGACATGTAAGAAAAAGAAAGAAAAAAAAAACCCAAAACCAGAAACCAATAACCACCTGATTTTTCAGATACCTTAAAGTTGAATCTGACCTCATGATGGCTTGGCTTGGAGTTGGTGAAGTTCCATGTTTATTCTCCATAGGAAGGCTACATGAAAATGTTTTAGCAATTGCTTCAGCCAGCTCAACCCTGTTCCTCAAGTGAGAGAATATTAGAAGGCTGAGAGGTCATTTAACATTTATATTCACATTTCATTGCAGTTTGTGCTTGGACTTGTTTGCTGTTATAGTATGAGGGAAATTGTTGGTTGGCAAAAGTTCATGAACAATGAATATATATGTGTATATATTTTTTTCTTTCTGTGGGTAGAATTTAATATAATGCTAAGGGGTCAGGGTTCCACAAGGGAAACAAAAATCTGAATAATAATGAACTGATTGTCTTCTAAGAGATTTCAAGAACAGTATTTTCAAAGCTAATCATCAAATCACAAAGCCATGGAGAACCCCGACCTATCTTCTCTAGTTATATCAGGTGATAATTTTACCTTAACGTTCTAAGTGGTCTTTATGATTCTGTCGATCCTTATGCACATGAATTTTAGGAAGTTAGCTATTGTCAGATCAAGAAGTTACCCATGAGCTGGGGCAAGGTGTCCGGGGTGGGTGGAGGGGAGGCGAGGTCATTTGGTGGATCTCCACTTGAGGAAAGTCTTTGATACGGAATATATGGCTTCTTGATACTGAGGAAGGTCGTATAATGTGTCCCTTGCCTGTGCTTCTGCATTCTGGAAAGCTCAGGTCTGTAAAGCAGTGTTTGACAGGAAAATAAAGCAAGGAGACCTATGAAGGCTAATCAGGAGCTGTCTGTAATTCTTACCTTAGTGAATTTCAGTTTGAAAGAATAGGAGCTGCTTGAAAGTGTAGCTTTGATTTTTCATGTGGAATTTTGTGTGATGTTGTGTTTTAAGGAATACAACCATTATGCTGTCTCTTTTGATGGATGAAAAATGTTTCTTCCATAGTCTTACAATTAACGTTATATTGCTTATTTCCTCTCTTGGAAGGACACATTATTTTTAAAGGTTATTTATTGTTCAAGTAGGTGCTCTCTCTGATTCCTTCCTCAGTCGAGGTTACTTGGAATATTATCCTGCAGACATGCAGTAAAGCTCAGTAGCAGGGAAAATAACCGTGTCGTTAACCTCCTTAGCACTGGAGATAAATTAACACTAATAAGATAGGTACCAGGGTAGCAATTGACTTGACAGAATGAAATTCGCCAGCCTAAGGAGGCGGTAGCCAGTGTCACTCTGCTGTACTCCCCAGTCCTGTATGGACGCTGTGGCTGGCAAGCTGCTTATTCCTGCTTTCCTGATGTTCAGGACGCAGCTCTGAAGAAAAGTCCAGCTGATCCACAGTGGCTCTCACCCTCCTCTGCTGCCCCTGCTGATGAAAACCAGCGCCACCGTTATTAATTTAAGTCTCCACGGATCAAATAACTTTTCTCATCTCATTTCATGACAGGGTATCATGACAGCTTCATGGTAGATATACATGCCATGACTAGAGCGAGCTTTGCCTTTCTGGAAAACATTTTGTCAAAATATTTAAATGATGTGCTGCGAGGGGAAATGGGCCACAGTGGACGTCTTCAGAGAAGCAAGCCTGGGGAGGGGGGGGCAGGAAAAGCAACAATATAAAAGATAGAAATAAAAAATAAAAGGATGCTGGTTATTCAGGGGTCCTCCGGGTCACCTTTGGCCAGCCGTGGAAATACATTTTAAGCTTTCATTTGTTAATTGAACACTAAATGAATATGGTGATAATTAATATCTTTACTGCTTATTAATTAGGAACCTGTATCCCACATAAGCTACCTAGAAAGATGGTATATGAGGCATGACTAAGTTGTCCATTGTGAATTTGATGGTGCCTCACACGTGGAAATATAAATGTGTTAGTCATTTTGCTTCATTATTAGAGGAGCTTTTAATAAACTGATGGTTTTTCCAATTCTTTCTTTGTATGCTGCAAGGGACTGCAGTTACACAGGAGGGAGACTCCTTTTTTTATGTTTTTGCTGTTATTTAGTGTTGCCGGCAGGCTGAGATAGTGTGCAACCTACGGTTCGCATCAGGTCCCCTTCTGAAGATCCTTTGTCCATGGCATGTGGAGTTTTTCAGGTTTGTGCCTTCAACCAGTTGCCAAAACATCTGGTTCAGTTTTGGGGGAATATTTGTAGTTATTTTTCCATCCTGAATTAATTACTGCCACTGGAACATTAATGGGTGCCCTGCTGGCTTAATAGATTTTATCTGTGCGCCCTCATATCTGTGAAGTGTAACAGACAAATCAGAGCTCTGTTTTGTTGTGACTTATAAAACGGCCACAACCTGAACACCTGAGGATTGATGACTCAAAGGGGGAACAGATAACAGATCTGTGAGACAGGGATTCTAATTTGCAAAGAAGGTTACTTTGTTTCTTCAGTAATTTAACATCCATTGAGAAAATCATCAAATGTATTCTAAAATTAAGACCTTAAGTAAAAGAGGTTCATAGCAACCATAGGAGTACATGGTTTAATGTCGAAGCTAATGTGATCTCTATTTAACGGGAATGTTTGCTTGTTTAGTTATGTGTGTGTGTGTGTGTGTGTGTGTGTGTGTTTTAATCTTTCAAACAACAGATTATATAGAAAAGAAGACAGAGAAGGAGTTACTATTTATTACTTTCTATACAGCAGGCACTGTACTTAATGCTTTACATACCTAATATCATTTTAGTCATTCTGTTAGTAGGAGGTAGGTATTATGATGGCCCATGTTGCTTACATACAAGGAATTTAAGGCTCACTGAGACTGTGTAACTTGATCAAGGTCATGCATTGAATGAGTGGTAAGAAGCCTAGGATTTGAGCACAAGAATATTGGACCTTGAGTTCACTCTTGACTACAGTGGGAATAGTATACTTTCACCATCCCTTTATCAAACATCTTTTAAACACTTAGGTTCTTTGTAAGGTGCTTATGCTGGAGGCACAAAAGGGGAACAAAATGGGGTTTCTGGTGCCACCAAAGGGCCTGGCAGGCGAAACAGGGTCCCTGTTGCATCATATAGAGGCTTGACTAGCTTGGTTGTAATTCTGCAATGCTTTCTACAGGCTTAAAGCTTCGTCTCCCCCCCCCCCCATCCCGCCCCCATTTTAACTATACCTATTAATATTGTTGAAATTAATGAAATACATCGTTAAAAACTATAAGACAGTAACAGCTCATCACCACCTTGTATTTAGTGAGCAAGGCAGCGTGTTACGGTGGCTGAGATGTCCGATTTTGGAATGAAAAGGATTTGCATCTGAGTCTCTGCTCATGCTCTTATGAAGTTGTTCAAGCTTTTGGAGACACACTGTTTCCATCTATAAAGGGACGATAATGCTCCTGCCTTCACTGGGTTCCTATGACCACTGGATGACATAATGGACTATTCTTTGGCATAGTGCTTAGCATTTAGTTAAATCTTAGAACTTATCATTATTAGGATAAGAATTATTAGGATAAGAAAAGAATGTCATAGGAACTTGCCTCCTCTCCATGTGTTCAGGCCAGCCAGGTGAGTCTCATATATTTCAATCTGTAAATTAGCTCTTCCCCAGAAAGGTATTAAAGCACCAGGGATGAGGCACTAAAGCTCAGTAGCTCACGCCAGCTCGGTGCATCTCCAGGCTGGCTTGAGTCCTGTCTTTATCTTGCACTATTTCTGTATATTCCCGGGCTGTTCATCTCATGCTGAAGGTGGATCTCTTGATTCCTGATTTTTTTTTTTTTTTTTTTTTGCTTGTCTTCTGGATAATACTCACTGATTCCTTTATTCACCTCTTTCTTTGAAAGTATGCTACCATTTTGGATCTGCAACAGAGAGCTTGAGCTTGTTTTCATCTGCTGTGGCCTGCTGTGGCCCAAAAATAATAAGATACAGGTTATGTCTGCTTGGAACAGGAGCATGTTTGAAAGTTGACAAGGTAGCATTCACATGTGTTACCAACAAACAGGTCAGTTAGGATGAGAATGTTAATTTTGGGAGGAAATAAAAAAAAGCAAAGAAAAATCCCCCCAAACAAAAAAAACAACACAGACACATACACAAACACACACACACATACACACAACTCAACAACCAAACACAAAATTTTTGGAGGAGACATGTTACCATTTTGCTGGAAAGAATGTTTTAAGTAGGTTGTGCCAATGTAAAATAACATGCACAACAAACTCTGGGGTTAGAACTACAGGGAATTGCCACAGAATTTCAAGAAAAATCTTTGCATAATAGGAAGAGCACAAGTATGATATACAGTAGGTCAGCTTGAAATGTGACTCTCAAGAATTTGCTCTGTAACTCTGAGGAAGTCACATTCTCTCTCTGAGGTTGTTTTATTTCTTTTTCCTATAAGAGGATTATATTACAATCCGTGACACAGATTATTGTGAAGATTAAATAAAATAACACAAAATAGTTGATCTATTTCCTCGTATGTGGTGGCTGTGATTATTCTTGCTTCATTCATATGGGTTTTCTCACACACCAGTTGTGTATGTGGGCCAGGTCCAGGGATTGTCAAGAATGAAATCTGGGACTCGGTTAAGGTCATTTTCGCTTTGTTTTTCTATAAAATGTTTGATGCGTCCAATGGCCTGCATGGAGTAATGGCTTCCGGGAGGAACTAGTTGGAGAAGATTCTGTACCTTCTGTTCTGTCATGTAGTGCAAGGCTATTTTGTTTTTTTAATGAGTCGACTTTATTTTTTAGAGCTTTATAGAAAAAGTGAGCATAGAGTTCCCACATCTCTCTCTTCCTTCAGTTTCCCCTAGTTTTAGGGTCCCCTTTTGTTAATATCTTCCCCTGTCGTTAGCATTAGCGTGGTATATTTGTTACATTTGAAGAAAGGATACTAATACATTGTTATTAATTAAAGTCCATAGTAGAGTAGGGTTCACTCTTTGCATTGTAAAGTTCAAAGGATTTTGACAAATGAATAATCTCTGTTGCCACGGTGGATGCGTACACCACTACGGTATTATACGGAATAGTTTTATTGCTCTAAAAATTCCCTGGCCTCCACCTGTTCATCCTTCCCATCTTCCCTATAAGTCCCTGGAATCCACTGATCTTTTACTGTCTCCATAGTTTTGACTTTTCTGAAATGTCACGTAGTTGAAATCATACAGTAAGTAGTCTTCGGATTGGTTTAGTTCACTTCGTCTAAGATTCCTCCATGTCTTTGTGTGCTGACAACTCATCTCTTTCTAGAGCTGAATAATATTGCATTTTATAGGCGTACTACCATTTATCCATGGACCTTTTTGGGACATCTAAGTTGATTGGTTCCAACTTCCAGCAATTGTGAATACAATGGCTATGAACAACCTTGTGCAAGTTCCTCTGTGGATGTAAGTTTTCAACTCACTGGAATAAACACCTAGGGGCGCGATTAGTGGACTATATAGTAAGACTGTGTTTAGCTTCATAAGAGACCACCAAACTATTTTCCAGTGTGGATGTGTGGTTTCTCATTTCCATCACCAGTGGATGACAGTTCCTGTAGCCCCACCCCCTACTCAGCATGTGGCCTGGCCAGGGCTTTGGAGCTCAGTCATTCTATGAGCTCCTATGTACTAACTATGTAGTGGTATCTCATTGTTGTTCTAATTTGCAATTTCCTTTTTAATTTTTTTTAGTTTTGCAAGAGAGAGAGCATGCACAAGTGGGTTTGGAGCAGAAGAGGAGGGAGAAATAGAGGGGGAGAGAGGGGGAGAGAGGGGGAGAGAGAGAGAAAGAGAGAGAAAGAGAGAGAGAATCTCAAGCAGGCTCCACACGCAGTGCAGAGTTCAATGTGGGACTTGATCCCACGACTGTGAGATCATGACCTGAGCTGACATCCAGACTTGTATGCTCCATGACAGAGCCACCCAGGCACCACCTCATTTGCATTTTCTTAATGACGTGTGATATCGAGTATCTTTCTCATAAGCTTATTTGCTATCTGTATGTCTTGCTAAGTAAGCTGTCTGTTCAGATCTTTCGCTCGCTTTTAAATTAGGCTGTTTATTTTCTGGTTGTTGTTGAGTTTCAGAGCTTCTTTGTATATTTCAGACAGCAGTTCTTTATCAGATAAGTGCTTTTCAAATGTTTCCTCCTAGTCTGTGAGTTGCTTTTTCATTCTTTTAAATGTCTCCTGCAGAGCAGAGGCTTTAAATTTTAGTGAAGTCCAATTTATCAATTTTCTCTTTTGTGGCACCTAGATTCACTCCTTTTCTATTTGCTACAAGTTTTATAGTTTTGTGTTTTACATTTAGGTCTGTGACCTATTTTGAGTTAATTTTTGCTTACTTTTTAATTTTTAAGTTTATTTTTTTTTTATTTTGAGAAAGAGAGAGAACATGAGCAGGGTAGAAGGGCAGAGGGAGAAGGAGAGAATCTTAAGCAGGCTCCATGCTCAGCACAGAGCCCAAAGCAGGGCTCAATCCCGTGACCCAGGGATCATGACCTGAGCCCAAATCAGGAGTCAGATGCTCAACCAACTGAGACACCCAGGTGCCTCAATATTTAAAAACTAATTTTGATTACTGAGAGGGTTTGAGAATCATTGAGATAAAGGAACTTGAGAACAGTGGTGTCAGACACTGGTAATAAATTCCATACTTAGAGTTGCAATTTTTTCTTCTCTTCCATGTGAAGCTATATTTCAACACAAATGCGTATTTTTTTCATTGTGTTCATAAATGTTATTGGAAAAATGTTTAGATCTATTACATAACTCCAGCCCATGCTATGGTCTATGAGGACGAGACACCTCTACTCATACTCACTTATAATTACCAGCATTACCAGCAATAATGTCCACAATTACCAGCATTATCAGAAAATGATGATCAGGATTCCACTTAGTTTCTCTGAGCTACTCTAGGCACTTAGAATACTGAGGGTCTGCTAGAATCTCATACTTTCTCAACCACATAGTGATTTTAAAAGAAGACAGCCCTGATATAATTCCCCTCACAGTCTCTGCGTCCACCCTGATGTAGAGCTCTGGGTGATTTTAGACAGCACAGCCCCAAAGCCAGTGGGGACTTTGGAGATGCACCGCTGATGTGTAGCACAGGGAATACGGTAGCTTATTTTCAGAATTCAGAAAGTATGAGAAAGTCAGAGCTTTCTATACAGTGATTTCCAACCTCCATGGTGCATTTAAGTCACTTGGAGACTTTGACATGTGGATTCTGATTTGGTAGCTCTGGGGTGGAGCCCAAGGGTCTGGGCTTCTCAACCGGGGTCAACTTGGCCATTAGATATTCTCTAAGGGGCCTCAGACAATGTTTTCATGTCTTTTAAAATCTGAAGGAGTAAAGTTGAACTTTTATGTTGAAGGAAAAGGTTTTAGATATAACATTAAGGTATGTGTCTTTATATTAGCATAATCATAAAAATGTAGTTTTCAATTTTCTTATTGAGAGGGACCCGTGAAGACAGAAACACGGATGGCCCACTGACGTCATGAGGAGGCCTTGTTTCCAACTTCTAGGTGATGGTAATGCAGCTGGGCTGGGGCCCATGCTTTGAGTAGCAGGCTTTTATCAGCTTCTCTTATAGAGGATGAGGAGAGGAGTATCTAAACCCATGTAGCAGCATCTCTGGGATTCTCTACTTATTGAATAAAGTCTATGTGCACAGGTAAGATGCTCACACCTGAACTTTTTTTTTTTTTTTCTAGGAGAGAGAGAGAGAGAGACAGCGTGAGCAGGGGAGGGTCAGAGAGAGAGGGAGTCACAGACTGAAACAGGCTCCAGGCTCTGAGCTGGCAGTCAACACAGAGCCCGACGCGGGGCTTGAACCCACGAACCGCGAGATCATGACCTAAGCGAAAGTCGGACGCTTAACCGACTAAGCCACCCAGGCGCCCCGCTCACACCTGAACTTTTAACAGAGAAGGCATTTTCTCCAGTTTTCATGGCTTTGACTTTCTTGACTATCGATGTATCTTCTCTCTTGAATGGACTCCTCAAAATATTGGGCCCGGAGTCTATAATCAACTAAATCTTTCAGCTGCTGTTGTTGGCTTTGGTAGGTTTCCTTCAACATGGGCATTCTCAATGTGATTGGGAAATATGTTCAAAACGGCAGGCTTTGAAATGTCTTTGATATTTACTCAGGATTTCTTCTTTCTCCACAGAGAGAGAGCAAAAGCCATTTACCTCCCCCTTTCCTGTCAGCCCTTGCCTTGTCCCAAATTAAACAAATATTTGTTCAGAATTTGTTCTAGGCCTTCACATGGTCCCTGCCTTTCAGTTGCTCTCTTGACTTCTTTTTACTGGAGTCCCAGAAATTTCTAAGTTAAGGAAAAAGAAGAAGCAAAACAAAATACCAACTAACTTACCAACCAACAGAACTAAGGCAAAAAGTTCCGCCTAGAGAACAGAGGAAAGCTCTTACCCAGGTCACTTTTCCCTTCTCTGTGACAATGGTTCTGGAATTATCTCCAGACCAGCAGCGTCAGCATCACTTGGAAACTTGTTGGAAAATACAAACTCTAGGGCCCACCCCAGACCTACCGAGTAAGGAACTGTAGGGGCGGGGCATCAAGCTGAGTTTTAACAAGCCCCAGGTGATTCTGATGCAAGTTCACGTTTGACATTCATTCTGAACTGAACCTGAAACATTCATTCTTAACTAAGCTGCAAAACAGAATCACCTGGAGAGCTTTAAAAAACACAGATGCCCAGGCTCCCGTCCAGACATTCTGATTCAATTAGTATGTAGCGGGGCCCGAGCATGGATATTTTTAAGAAGCTTCTCAGATGATTTGAATGTGTCGCCAGGGCTGAGAACGGCTGTACCATCTGTTTCTTCATTAAATTCTTCCATGGCAGGTGTGTGAGTGTGTGAATGTGTGTATCTGCGTGTGTCAGTAACCTTGTGTGAGTGTGCATGAGCCCCGAGTCTTTGTCTAATTATGCTCATTCTTAGAAAACTGCTGGTCACAGATATGGTTCTAGAATAATCTAGACAGTGGTCAGCAAACTGTGCTCATGGGTCACATCTAGTCCAGATGCTATCTTTGGACTAAGAATGAGTTTTTACATCTTTAAAGGGTTGTTAGGGGGGAAAACAAAGGATGTGACTGAGACCATATGTAGCTCTCTCCACCTAACATATAGCATTTAGTCCTTTACAGAACACTTTGCTGACCCTGCTAGAAGATGCAGCAGGGACATAGAAGAGTTGGTAAGCTGGTCTTAAAAACCAGAGTCACACACAGAACAGCTACAATGTAAGACTATAAGAGCCTTACATGATGTAACCCAGGAGGAAGTTAGAACTCACCTCAGCCTTTAAGCATTTGGATAGGTAGAAGGAAGTGGAAAGCCATTTCGCCTAAGGTCTTCTGGAAGGGGGCAGTCAAGCTTCAGGAAACTCAACTTCAAACACTCACCGTGAACTTAGAACACAGTGTTCATGACATTGTTGAGCTTCTTTGTATAGAATAGACATGCAGAATCACAGGGCTTTGCAGCCACGGTTATACATTATTTAAAAAAATGTATTGGGAGTATTTTTTATTTTTTTAAAAATATTTATTTATTGAAGTAATCTCTATACCCCACGTGGGGCTCAAACTCACAGCCCTGAGAACAAGAGTCACATGCTCTTCTGACTAAGCCAGCCAGGCACCCATTTTTTATTTTTATATTAATTAGTTAATTGTTGATAGTAAGCTCTGTGCCCAACATGGGGCTTGAAGCTCACGACTCTGAGATCAGGAGTTGCATGCTTTACTGACTGAGCAAGCCAGGTGCCCCAGGAGCATTTTTAAATAAATGTTTCTTTAAATTTTGAGAGAGTGTGAGCGGGAGAGGGGCAGAGAGAGAGGGAGACAGAGGATCCGAAGCAGGTTCTGCACTGACAGCAATGAGACAGATGTGGGGCTCGAACTCAGGAACTGAGATAACAAACTGTGAAGTCATGAACTGTGAGATCATGACTTGAGCTGAAGTCGGACACTCAACCAATGGAGCCAGCTAGGAGAACCCCCAGGAGCATTTTTTAATGAGAAGTTTTAAGTTCACAGAAAATTGAGGAAAGAGTACAGAGAGTTCCCAATACATGTCCTTTCTCCCATGCTCACAGCTTCTGCGGTTGTTAATGTCTTGCATTAACGCGGTATATCTGTTAGCATCAATGAATCAATATCAATGGCTTGTTATTAAGGAGACTCCATAGTTTATATTAGGATTCCTTCTCCTTGTCCTACAGGAAGTTCTGTTGACAAATGTATAATGATGTGGATACACCGTTCCGGTGTCTTCCAGAATAGTTCACTACCCTAACGATCATCTGGGCCCGACCTATTCATTCTTCTCTCTCTTCCCCAAGCTTCTGGTAATGACTAATCATGTTACCATCTCCATAGTTTTACCTTTTCCAGAATGCAATCTAGCTGGAATTATACAGTATGTTGCCTTTAAACATTGACTTCTTTTATTGAACAATATGTTTTAAATGTTCCTATATATCCTACTGTGGCATGATAGCGCGTTTCTTTCTTTTGTTGTTAATATTTATTTATTTGAATAGAGAGAGCGAGCAGGCAGGGGCAGAGAGAGAGGAAGACAGAGAATCCCAAGCAGGCTCTGTGCTTGTAGAGCCTGATGTGGGGCTCACACTCACAAACGTGAGTGATCATGACCTGAGCCAAAATCAAGAGTCAGACGCTTAACCAAATTAGCCACCCAGGTACCCCTCATTTCTTTTTCGTGCTGAATATATTTCATGCTATGGATGCCTTTTTTTCTTTTTTCTTTTCTTTCTTTCTTTTTGTTGGGTTGTAGGGCAGCCCATCCCAAAGTCTGTCCCATTCTCCTTACAAAGGGACTTCTTGTGTTTTTATTGCCTGGCTCTCCCTGCTGGAATGTAAGGTCCATGCATATAGGAACCTTGTCTATTTTATGCAATCCCACATCACCAGCACAGAGCACGGGGCTTGGTATGGAGTAGGCATTATACAGAATATATCTCGAATGAGACTTCACAGCTGCTGTTTTTACAAAAATGCAAGAAAATAAAGGTTTGTAGGTTGAATGGGCTCAGGGACAGTTCTTTTCAATTGCAGGAATTATCTGAGTCCTTAATATGCTAAAGTTCTAGCTTGATAGGTAAATGTTACATATATTATAATGTCAAGATTCCAAAATATTTCTAACCACTCGTATCAGATGCAAATGCTATAAGGCAGAATCATAGATGAAAGTTTATAAGAAAATGGAGCTGGTGAATTCCTAATCAACACAGGCAGCTGTACATTTACAGGACTTTACATGGTATTCTTTTCACTGATATCCTTGTCGTTTATACAACTGATTGTGCATAATATAATCATGGAGGTTAGTTACTGCTGTACTCCCCTGAATATTTTTACATTGTTTAAGATGAGACAGAGTAGGTCTTCTAAGAATTATTCTTATCCCTGTTTAAAGTAAATCCTAGTTTAGGAAGCCAATCACTGAGGAAAAGAGTACCCAAGTTATCCTAATATATAAAATGTAATAAGCCATGGTGGTTTGGAGTACGTTAACGTCTTACTCTCTATTCTGATGGGAAATGAGAGGTCCCGGGTGTCATTTCATTTGGGGAGAGCTATTCATCCCAGATAATCCTACAGTTATTCAATTAGCCAAACACCATCATTCTTACTTTTTAAATTAGTTGGAATTCTCTGGTGAAAATCAGTCCAGGTTGAAAATCCATCCAATCATCCAACAAAAATTGGACTGCCCTCTGAGTTCAAGGTGCTGTGTCAGGTTCTATGATCAATAGGAGACAAGTGAGAAATGGTCCGGCTCCCCTAACACCTATAATCTAGCTGAAGAGCCAGCCACACCTAAAGTTTACAAAAGGGCCTTGAAGCAAAATACTAGAAACACAGAAAACAGGAAAATAATAACGTGGATGCTTGTTATTAAAAAATAGGGAAAACCATAAGGTACTTAATCATCTTTGTCCTACTAATAGAAATATTTCTATATAATGAAGAAGAAACTGGGTACAGCCCTGGGCCAGCTCTGAAAAGTTTTGTTAGAAAGCTTAATGAAAGGACATCCTTCATATGTTCCCAGAAATGGCAAATGGTGCTGTATGCCTTGCGTTTTCCAGAAGCAGGTACAGAAAAATTGAACTTGCCCTGCATGAGATTTTGGAAGCAACCATTCTCCGAGGATTTCAGTCTTCTTTCAGCTGTGATAATTGGCAATAGCTGAACAATCGAGAAGTCACATGGTTAATGAAATGACCAAAATCACTGTATTGATTGCTCCTGTTTGGTTCCTGTTATTTCAGCTATCAAAACAGAACGATCTAATCTATTTTGCAGTTGACAGCTATGACTACAGCCCAAGTCTATTTGATTGGGAAATATTAAACACAGGTTAAGTGATGAGCTCAGTGAATCTAGTCTGTTAATGACAGCTCACAGTAGGAGATGGCGGCCCAGCTTAAAGCATCCTAACTTTGCAATTTTCAAATATCCTCTAGTCCCAAGTTGGGAATGACAGGTGAGGAGCCCCTATCTTTTCTTCATGGTTTGCCTGTTTTTCTGTCTATTTTCCATGACTTTTAAGTAGTCTCTACCCCCAATGTGGAGCTCGAAATTATAATCCTGAGATCAAGAGTTGCATGCTCTACTGACTGAGCCATCCATGGCTCCTAATTTTCATGCCTTAAAATTTTTTTTAATGTTTATTTATTTTTGAGAGACAGAAAGAGTGAGAGGAAGAGCATGAGCAGGGGAGGGGCAGAGAGAGGGGTAGACACAGAATCTGAAGCAGGCTCTAGGCTTTGAGCTGTCAGCACAGAGCCCGATGCAGGGCTTGAACTCACGAACACGTGAGATCATGGCCTGAGCTGAAGTGGGTCGCTTAACTGACTGGGCCACCCAGGTTCCCCCATGACTTTTAATTACAGAAATCTCTGCAAAGTGAACTTGAACCTCAAGAACCGTCATAGTTTTTCTTCTGTTCATATCGCTGATATGATTTTCCCTATCCTTATTTCTATGGTCTGATAAATGGGTTACAATCGAATTTAGGGGAAAAAAATGCAAGAGCGTATAAATCCTCTGGCAAAAGGACACCTAGGGGTACAGAATTCTTCATAGAAAACTACAATTTTTTTACTTGATTTTTCTAATTCTCAAAATGTGTTTGAAATGTTGAATCCTTAACTTCACCAAAAGTGGGTCTTAGCTAATGATAGTCTGGTTACAACAAACAATAGAAAGAATTCACCACCTGAAAATAATTTCAACAGGATGCCAACCGAGCACTGTTTTTCTTTACCTAAAGTGTGAGTCACTCCACCATCCTGTTCTTTGCCTTGCTTTAGGGAGTTAATGCTTTACAGAAGTTCTAGGGATGGATTGATTTGCTTAGGTGTTGGCTTTGCTTTGATGTGCAATAGACAGATGCTGTCGACGTTGGTAAGACAAGGCAGCCTCGTCTGTCTCCTGGGGAGCCTCAGGACTCATTTCACAAGTCATTCATTAGAAAACCAAGCCCATCTCAAAAGAGGCCAACAACAGTACTCAGAGCTCTCCGATGCAGAGGAGAGCAACCCTGTATCCCTGGGGGCAGATAAAACTCAACCTCTGAACCTCAAAGAAGGCTTTTGTGCTTGGAGGGAGCAAATTTATGACAGCTGATGAACTAAAGAAGCCATGGGCATTTGAAGGAAAAAAGGTTAACTGAACATTGTCTTTTTGTTGGGGATGGATTTGTTCTTTTTGTTCTTCCCCTTTTGAAGTATTTCTAAAGGGAAGAAAGTCTCCCGCTCAATCACAGTTTTAAAATAATACACAGCATATTCTAAAGAGCACACTGAAAACCTCACACCGACTAGGTAAGAGTTTGAGGACTGTACTTGAGACGGGGAACTATACTAGTTGAGCGGTAGATGGTCTTGGTGTGAGCCATGGTCAGTAGTGGAAGATCCATGCTGATCCTTTGAAAGTTCAGGAAATCTATAGCCAAGGTCACAGCTTGATCTTCACCAACTTCAAGCCTCTGCATGGAGACAGCAAGTAGCTTCTTTCTCAGTTAAGAAGGTGCTCAGAAATCTCCAGTTATCTGAACCCTGGGGTTATTATTCAGAATCCTCAGGGCCTCGAAAATACATTAATAGAAATATCAGTCCTCAGGGATGCTACGTAAGGTGAACAACCTCTGACACACACTGCCATTCAAAGAACTACTTGGTAAAGAATGATTATGCTTCTTATAGGTAGAGTCTATTGAGAAAAATGTAGACCACCTACAAAAGCATAAAAAGAAGACAAAACTGATTGAAGTTCATCTGAGAGGCTAATTATTAAACTTCATCTTGAATACCTAGATCTCTGACTTCCTCTATGTACTATGTTTCTTAACCCTAATCTTGCCTACTTTCAAACTTGACTTTATTATGCCCTCGCCTCTTCTTATAGCTCCCCCAGTGTTGAAATGCTGAGATGAGAATCTCAGATACCCCTCCAGTAACTCACATTCCACTGCCATCCAGGCTAAATCTTTTGTGATAAAAAGGAGGGCATTTTGGATTTACAAATAAAAAGGTTCAAAATCCACTTCACTCCAGCCTCTTTTTCTCCTTGTGAAAGTAACAAAAACACGGTGAAATATTCAGAAATTGAAGTGTTTAGACTATGTGCACAGATAAATACTCGGGGTACAGTTTTTGTTTTTAATTTCTGATGAAATCCAAGAAGGCCAAGCCTAGGGCCAGGGTTTTTATTGGATTAGAACAAGATCCCTGTTTAGTCAAAGTAAGCAGGTGCCCACCTGAGGTAACAGTGTGTGTGCAAGTATTATTTTGAGTCCACAGAACGATTTTGCCACCGTCCAGTGTTTCTCCGGTTCTGAGCTCTTTCTTCTGAGCTGATCAATGCCCCAGAGAGGTTTGATTGCTAGAGGCAGTTTCAGGGGGATTGGGCAGATGCTGAGTCAAGAAATTCAGGACTCTAGGTTTTTGGTGAAAGGTACCTAGTGGTCCAGTCGATGAAAGAGAACTGAACACTTACAGACTTGAACTATCAGATCGATCAAGTGTAATATCAAAAGAAGAGTCCTCCAATATGAGCATGTTTTATCATGCAAGCCTCCCAAGCCAGAGAATTTAGAAAGCGAGGTCATAAACTAGGTAGGAAGGTTGAGCATTTTTAGAAAACAATGGTTACAGCATCAAAGAATCATCTGGATGAGAAGTTACTCTGCCAGATCCTGGGTTTCCTTTGTCTTTTTTTGTGAAATCTTCCAGATCTTTCTGCTCCTGCAGATAGCATGATCTAGGGCTAAGAGTATGTGACTTGGATTCTGCACAATTTGGATATTTACTACCCTTCTGGAGCATTTATTCGGTGGTAGTTTGTATATAATCTCCCTAACCACCGCTGTGTGCCTCTGTGCCGGGATTCTTATCTTTATTATAGAGGCACACACACTGAAAACGCTGAGTCTCAGAGAGGTTTAGTAATTTTTCCAAAATCACAAAGCTACAACATGTGAATCCATCAATAATCAGTAGAAACTTAAATGGTAAAATGGGAATTATGAAATGGGAGGTGGCTGTGATGATCAAGGGAAACACAGAATCACAAAGTATTGTAAAAGCAACCCAGCTTGGTATAGATGTTCACCTGATTTCAAGCCTGCCTCCTCTGCACTCAAGCTGGAGCTGGAACTCTGCCCTGTGTCAGAAGAGCTTGCCCCATGCAGGAGATGGAGAATAAACCCCCTGCTGGCCATGGCTAATTGGGGAATCAACAAGATATCATGGGAGGGTACCATCTGGCTGGCTCAGTTGGTAGAGCATGAGACTCTTGATCTCAGTGTGGTGAGTTCAAGCCCCATGTTGGGCTTGGAGTCTACTCAGAAAGAAGAAGAAGAAGAAGAAGAAGAAGAAGAAGAAGAAGAAGAAGACGACGACGACGACGATGACGAAGAAGAAGGAAATATGGGAAGTCTAGCCCTGTGTTTTCCAATATGTAGGTGACAGGCTTGGCTGGCCAATGAGCAGTTGAAATACAGCCAGTCCAAACTGAGAAATGCTGAAGTTGTAAAGAGCACATCAAAATTCAAAGATTTGGTCCAAAGATAAAGAATGGAAAGTACCTCAGTAAGAGTGTTTATATTGATCACATATTAAAATGATAATATTTTGAATATGCTGGGTTAAATAAAAACGTTTTTAAATTAATTTCACCTTTTTCTCTTTAGTTTTTCTTACAGCTTTTAGAAAATATAAATTCACATACATGGTGTGCATGTATGGCTTGTGATTCTATCGCACAGCAGTGGCCCAGAAACTTTGTGACTTGGTTTCCCTTTTTTAAAGACTGTCTTTTTATAATCTTTGGTCAAGAGCCCTGATGACCTTTGGATTAGTATTTCCTAGAAACAAACTAGTATGTTCCTGACAGCTCTATGCATTGCATAAAAAGTGATCAGCTTCGTTAAGTGGCAACTATTCTTTAAAATTAAAATGATAACATGAAGTTTTATGTTGTCTCAGAAGATGCAAGAATGTCCTGATACGAAGGGGAAGAAGAGCTGTGAGGCACAGAGAAGCTAGCCAGCATGCCAGGCAGGACAAGGGACACTGGGGGCACTGGGTGAGCAGAAGCAAGAGGTACCCATCTGAGGAGTAGTGTTCAGAAAAGAGATGGTACAGGCTTAGATTAATGTTGGAATTTCTTCTAAGAGGTTCCTTCTCACCATTAACCTTGAAGCTTTTATTTTTTTCCCAATAGGCTATTTTTTTTAGGAAAGTTTTATTTTCAACAGCAAAATTAAGTGAAAAGCATAGTTTCCTAGATAGCCCCTGTCCTCACATATGTATGACTTGCCCCACCATTAACATCCAGCGCCAGAGTGACACACTTGTTTCAATCAAAAAATCTACAGAGGTACATCATTATTACCTAAAATCTGTAGGAAGTTTTGGGGTTTTTTTTTTGGTCTTTTAGGTACTTTTAATTTTCTATATGTATATGTGAATATAAATGTGTTCATTTCATATACATGTATGAATATACACACATATACATATATACATACATATACACACATGTATATACATATACACACATACATATATATATATATACATATACACACATACATATACGCCCACTTGCATTTTTTTTTTTAATTCAAGAGAGTGAAGGGGAACTTAATGTTTTACGGAGGACAGTTGGTGGATAAGCGGAGGAGTTGGGATATGCCCCAGGGTCTGTTGAAATCCAAAACTGAGTTCTCCTCCACAGGTCAGGAAATGAATGAAAAATTTGAGAGCATGAGATCTAGGGCCAGTGTATTTGTCCAGATGCAGAAAATTGCATAATCTGTGCCATCCAGTTTCCTCATCTGCAAAATGGGAATAGTGATATTAACCTCAGAGAGTTGATGTTTGCATGAAAATAAGAGAGTACTGCGTGCTTGACCCAGAGCAAGCACTCTGTAAATGACAATGATTATTAATTCACTAAAGAACGCATGTTTCAAATAACTCTCTTTTGGACAATGAATGAGTCCTATCTGAATCACCCGCCAGCTTCTACCCCAGGGCTTTGAATCACATTCTTGCTTGATGAACTTCCAATATGCTTGTCTGGTTCTTGCACACAGCAGTTGTTTGGACACTGCCTTCCTATTGCTTATGCTCCCTTGGTCTTGGAAAGGTCCAGCCTTAATCTTTAGTAAATCTAGCTTGAAAATTCTGTGGTCTTGGAATGTTTTACAAACCTTCACCACTCTCTAACTAACTGCTCTAATGAAGAGAAAAATGGTAATTGAAATGAGACTAATTAGATTGTCAATTACCTGCCTCCTCACATAGGTAATTGAAATCCCCCTAATTACGGTGTCTCTGTGTCTCGATGCTTTGTACTGAGGAATTATTAATGGAAAGCAGCTTTAGATGAAGTAACAGGAAATCTTGAAAAATGATTTAGAGAAAATTTGCTCTAAAGTGTTCATTCTTTCAAAGCAAAGATGTTATATATCCAATTCAGCAATGAAGTCATCAAGGAGGAAAGAAAATCAGTCCAGTATTTTGTCTTGACTATAAAGTTCAGGTTCAAAGGCAATACAATGATACTAAACCTTGTACTTGACCTTAATTTCTATTTGCTATTTATCCTTGTTTTTTTTAAACCTCCCTTTGGGTCCATGGATTCTTTTTGTTTGGAAGGAATCAGCAGGTCCTTAGAGGACCTCAAGATAAATATAGAAAGTGGGATTTGCAGATGAGGCGCAAAAATGTACACAAAATTAAATATATACATCAAACAAATGACTTCCTCTGAGTGCCCACTAGGAAGAGCTTTTATTGAAGTGGCTTTCAAGGGTGAGTAGGGAAGACAGTTTCGATTCCGGGAAAAAAAAAGTCATAATGATGAAATCCTTAGAATTCTCACAGCTAGGGAGGTGGTTTCCAAATTTAAGCCAAGTAAGTTAGAAACAAGGCCTCTTTCATATCCATTTCAATGTTTTCCTAGAAGAATTTCCTTAGAGAGAGCTGTAAGTTCACACTGATGATTATATTTGTACCGGGATAATTTTTAAAGCTTTTTTCATCACTGTGACCTCTGATAGCTCATCACTTTTATAATAAACTTAAAGTTAGGCAGCAAAGATCTCATGACCTCTGTCTGAGATGTGGAGAAAGCATGTCATGAAAAGCTGAAGTGACTTGACCAATGTGAATTATTGAAGATAATTGAATAATTATCTTATTGAATAGAGTCTTACTGAATGGAGTCTTACTCCTTGCCCTTAGCTTTCTATAGTGAAGCAGGAGGCCTGGAGGGGCACCTGGCTGGTTCAGTTGGTGGCACATACAGTTCTTGATCTCGAGGTGGTGAGCCCCAAGTTGGGTGTAGAGATTACTCAAGAATAAAATCTTAAAACAAAAAAAGAGCAGGAAGCCTGGTTGAGTGAAATATCATTACTATTATTTTAATCTAGTGAAGTTGCAAAATAAAATGTGCCTTCCATGCTTCCTGTCTGCAGGCTACCATTTTGTGATTTTGATCCATCTCCTTCTAGCTACCTAAATATTAGGCACACTGGAACTCACTGAGGATTTAATATTATTCAGGTTTTACAGTCATCATGAAAAAGCTCCTATGGGCCCCAAAGAGGGAATTGACCATGACAGAATGCTATTGAGATCAACCCCCGAGTCTAGGGGGTTGGGGAACTGCTAGTGTTTTGGCCAGCCCATGACTAAAGCCAGGCTCTTACTGCAGTGCCCCAACCCTGCACCCCCATCCTACCCCAGCATGGTGTTTATGTTTCAGAGATAATGTGCTCGAGAGTTCTAACTGTGGGAGTCCAAGAGTGAGGAAGCACTATGGTTCGTGATGTCTGGAAAGTGGTGGATGGTATCATTGCACCATTGGGTTTACTCTCTGTAGCAACACCATGTGACATCAGGAGCTGAAAATTATGTCCCTCCCCACTAAGTGAAATTGTGGTGCAGTAAAATCATTGTAGTGGGTAATAATCAGCATAGTTTTGGAGTAAAAATTGAATATAATAGGAAATATCAAGGTGCAAAATACAAGTAAAATGAATTGCTTTAAAAAAAATGTTGACTCTCTGCTTTGTAGATTTGGGAAAACCCAGTCCCCTCTCTAGAACATGTTTAGAGGTAGGACTCCATATTGGACTGAGTAAGTAACCTTCTGATTCTTGCTTACTTGAATAGTGAGTGGAGACCCATGCAGAGGTACTGGACGTAAAGGGAATGAGTGGAAAAAGTAGGGGTTGAATAAGTAAATTTGACAGATAAAAGCAAAAAAATGGATTGTGTGTTTGATCCTCAAGCTGAGGAGGAGGGTCATGCTGATTATAATGACAATTAAATACTTTTATTTTAAGAATTCCTAAAACTGCTGGGTGGCTTACATGGTTAGATTTTAAAGCATAATAAGGAATCTCAAGTTTTCTAATCTTCATTGTGATGGGCTCAAATCAATGAGGTGGGAAAATTTAGTTAATAATTTTCCTTCCTCCATCTGTTCACTCTCTCTGAATGACAAAGGCCCAATTAAGCACATTTCTATATAGTCAGAATAAAAAGAACTAGAATTAAAAAAAATTAATTGCATACACATAATTACTAGTATGTGTTGGGTTGGAGAGAGGGAAGGAAAGGAAAAACCATGCACAAAAAGTGTCTTCAGGCTTTCTGGAAACTGCTAACTGGTTCAACGGCTCACCTAATAAGAATGATTCAAATTTTACTGAGAGGGGAATCCAAAAAGAGAACATGTGTTTTCAGATGTTAATATCTGTCTTCTCTTTGTTGCTTTGGGTGTAGGCCAATGATGGTTTCTGATGGCACAGGAAATTGGTGGCATAGCAACATTGTGTCATGGTGGGATTTGATAGAGGAGCTGTTGACTTTCCTATCAACTCCCATTGCTGCTTCAGCCCTCAATCTGGTTTCATTCCTATTGCATGCTCAATTTCTCTCAAGCATCTATGTTGTACTTTCTCTGGTTCCCGGCTCTATTCATCTATCTAATCACTGATGCATCATTTATTAAAGTCCTGCTGTGTGCTGAGGGCACAAAGAAAGGGGAAGGAAATCATAAATACTCCCTTTCAGAAACTTACAGGCTTCTTAAGTATCTCCAGCCTCAATTCACTGCTATGGGCCTAAGGTACAGACTGCTTATTGGCTAACTCAACAGCTATTTCCAATGTCCTTCTCACTCTACATCTTCCCATATAATCAGGGGTGATTGTGTCACTGTTCTGACCAATGACATATCAGAAGAATCTGATGAAGGGAGAGGTCTTAGCATGTGTACTTCCTGATAGAAGACATGAAAGTGGCTGGCACTTCTCCTCACACTTTCTTTCTGCCTTGAACAAGTGGGGACAGCTGGTGCCATCTTGAAATCATGAATTGAGAAACAAGAGGGAAAAATCAAGAGAGTAAGATGTTTTGTCTGAACTGACACTATCACCCATCACTTTGAGACTTTCTGTTATTTATTTAAGGCCCAATAAGCCAGGTGAAGTTTGATGAACTGTATCTCATCATCTATCGGTCTGTACTTGACATTTTCATGAGTTTTTTTCCTTTTCATCGGTTTCAGTTCCATCCTAACTTTGACCCAATCCTCTAGCAGGTTATATAATTACCACTTCTACTGGCTACCTGGAAACCTTGGGACTTCTTCACCTTTTTGGTATGCTTTCTTTTTTCCCCTTTGTAACTATTGAAAAAGAATTTCACCAGGAAAGACGAAAGACAAGCAAATTAAAATATAAAATTCCATAGAAATTCTGCTTTATTTTAGTTAAAAAAATTAAAATATTTATTTACTTATTTTTAAAAATTTTTAATGTTTATTTTTGAGAGGGAGACAGAGACAGAGTGTGAGTGGGGGAGGGACAGAGAGAGAGGGAAACACAGAATACAAAGCAGGCTCCAGGCTCTGAGCTGTCAGCACAGAGCTTGATGTGGGACTCGAACTCAAATGACCTAAGCTGAAGTCAGATGCTTCACCGGCTGAGCCACCTAGGTGCCCCTAAATCTTTAGTTATTTTTGAGAGAGACAGAGACAGAGCATGAGCATGGGTGAGGCAGAGAGAGAGAGAGATACAGAATCTGAAGCAGGCTCTGAGCTGTCAACACAGAGCCCGATGTGGGGGTTAAACTCATGGATCGTGAGATTATGACTTGAGCTGAAGTTGGACGCTTAACCGACTGAGCCACCCAGGTGCCCCAGAAACTTGACTTTAAATGAGATAGTATATGATAAGTTCCTGACACATAGCAGGTACCCAACACGTATTGATTTCCATTGTTTTTCTTCTATTGGAGCTGAAGCTACTCACGTTAAGCAGCTGAGGACTAGTCATGGGATTGTGTGGGTGGCGTAGAAGTTGAGGCAAAAGAACCTATTGCTTTTCATTGATTTGGCCTAAAGAGCCCTGTTCAAAACTTCCCTTTTCAATGTATGAGCATTGCTCCTCTCACATCCTCCTTCGTGTGGTGTTGTAGAAAGAACCCAGGATATAGATTAGGAGAACTGTGTCTTAGCCCTCGATCTGCTAAGGGCTCATGTAAACCTGAGTAATTCACATCAGTCTATAGGCCCCATAGGTGCCTACCATGGATCAAGTCGCTGCTGTACCCTGGAACATAGAGATGAGCAAGAGCTATGGTTTCTGCCATTGAATGGCTTCAGTGTAGTTAGGAAGAAGAGATATCTGAACAAATCATTCCAGCTCAGTATTGCCTGTGTTTTGGTGGTGATACACACAAGGCCAATGGGAACATAGCAAAGAGCCCTGGAATTAATCTTAGAGTTGGAGGAGATAATGCCGAAGGTAAGTATGGCCTCACTAGGTGAAAATGGGGAGGGAGGCTGTCTTAGGAGCAGAAATTGTGTGAAAAAGACATTTTCTCCTTTGTAAGTTGAAAGTTTTGGACTGAAGCCTCACAGATCTCTTTTAGCTTCAGTGTGTTATCCTATATTTGCTTGTCTTGTTTCTTTGGAAAATTCATGAGTATTTATTTTCCCAAGAGCTATCAAAACGAAGAATAGAAAGAAAAAGTAGAAAGAAAGAGTCTGTGTTGGTAGAGCTGACCACAGCAGTTTCTGCATCTCGTGTTTTGGCTCTCGGGTTTTATTCAAGTCAACTGACACATAGACAATTTCATTCTCTTCTATGAATATAACTTTATTAACTATGTAAAGTATTATAATGGTTTTGAAGTGGCACCGCTATATTCTGGGGGTGAAGGGTGGACTGTGAACACTGTGGAATATGAAGGGTCTATAAACTTAATTTAGGAAAAAAAGACGCCTCTAAAGTTAGAAACAAGGGGCACTGCAAGTTACTGTTTTTTAACAACTCATTCTACCTCTGATTATGACAGGGTCACTGTCTTGTAAATTATATCAGCGGGCTAGGAAGGGAGACTGGAAAATAATCTCCAGGAGAATAATGCCTTGTTCATGTCATATTCCTGATAACTACAACCATGGTTAGTACATATTAGATGTTCAGTAAAAATCACTGAAATGAGTAGGTGGCTGGGAAGATCCATTTCTGTGATCAACTGCTTGGACCACAAGCAGGTACTATAGGTCCAAAAGGCAATAACAAATCCCAATCTACACTTTACCTCACAGGATAAGGCAATTGGGGTGAGCTTTCCAATCTAAGGAGACCCCACATGTCCACAAATTCTCTTGCTGAGGAAGAGGCATTGGATGGAATTTTTTGTTCAATGTATAATCCACTCAAGTCTTCTTCCCACATACCATTGGCTGATAGATCAACAAATTCAGGTTCAGTACAGCCAGAGAAAAGCAGCCTTGGTCAATGTTCAAAAGTGTAAATCTAAAGATACATCACGCCTGTCAATGCTGGTTGCTAACAGAAAGCCCATAATATATTCCCTATCAGATACCAGTTGGATTTTAAGTGTTCAAATGCCACCTTGTTGATTGGCTGACCTCTGGTTTAGGCAGGTATTTTTATGCATGAACTTTGTGTGAACTTGGAGAGGCAAGAGAGTGATCTACTCCTGGGTGAGGGTTAAGGAAAGTGACCTTGCTTGGGCCATTGTGGGATTTCCCAGGGATACTGGAGAAGGCCCTGCCTTACATCGTCTAATAAAGTCCAATAAAAGGGAGAATTTGTCTTGAGGTGGTGTCAGCACAGCTATAAATTCTTATACAATAATAAAATAATAGGATGCTATTAATTCCCCCATTCTGGTTGCTTCTGAAATAGTATTAAAGTAATACCATTGATTCATATTTTCAACTGCTAATACATTATTTTCTAGAACTATTAACTGCTTTAAAACCAGAGTGCCATAATACAGTGGGATGAGATAGTGAAATATTTCGACCGATTCCAGCAATTAACTTAATTTAAAGCTACTCTGCACATTTTGGAATTAAGAATAATGCTTTGGAATAACTTAGAGAAAAAACGAAAATGAGACAATGAGTAGTTTTGAACTTCATCAGTCTTACAGGTGAAAGTTGGGTCACATTTTCCTCCAAGAAAAGGAACTTCAGTAGACATTTAAAATGTCAATCTCTCATATATTTTGTACCTTTGAACCAGAGGAAAAGTATAAGCATTTATTGAATTCCTACTTTGAACAGTACATTGTACTAAATACTTTCACTATACGGGTTCATTGAACCATGATGTAGATGAAATTGAAAGAGGGTTGCTATGTTCTCCTGCTCAAGACCTATAGTCTTAAAAACAACGACATCTACACCAGGTTCTATGAGTAGAAAGGTGAGGTAGAGTTTGGAGGTGGATAAATGTCCCTTCGTCAATGCTCTGGACTAGAACACAATGCTGGTGTCCTGTGTATTAAAAAATAATAGCTTAAGCTGTTAAATGTAAACAACACTATCATGGCAAACAAAAGGTGTTGGCCTCCAGACATTTAAATGGGTATAAGGAAAGAGAAAAATGTTTTCACTCAATAAAAACTGAAGGGCAGGAAATTCCAGCATTTTGTACAACCAAGAAGTGTAATTCATGTGTGTGTGTGTGTGTGTGTGTATTGAGAGTGGTTTGGTTACTGGAAGGGTCGAAAATGAACTGAAGGGATGCCTGGGTGGCTCAGTCAGTTAAGCATCCAACTTCGGCTCAGGTCATGATGTCACAGTTCGTGAGTTCGAGCCCCACATCAGGCTCTGTGCTGACAGGTAGCTCAGAGCCTGGAGCCTGTTTCAGATTCTGTGTGTGTGTCTCTCTCTGACCCTCCCTTGCTCACACTCTGTCTCTCTGTCTCTCTGTCTCTCTCTCTCTCTCAAAAATAAATAAAACATTAAAAAAGAGTTTTTTAGGGGCGCCTGGGTGGCTTAGTCGGTTAAGCGTCCGACTTTCGCTTAGGTCATGATCTTGCAGTTCGTGGGTTCGAGCCCTGTGTCGGCCTCTGTGCTGACTGCCAGCTCAGAGCCTGGAGCCAATTTCAGAGTCTGTATCTCCCTCTCTCTCTGACCCTCCCCTGCTCACGCTATCTCTCTCTCTCTCTCCTAGAAATAAATAAAAACTATTTAAAAAAAAGTTTTTTTAAAGAAAATGAATTGAAATAAGAAAGAAAAAGCAAACAAATATAACAAAGAAAACTGGTATAGAAGGTTCTGCTGGTAAATGGAAAGAAATGTCTAGACCAAGAGGTCGTAATGACTCCCTCCTGAGTGCTTTCTCTGTCGACCACTCCTGGAAGCCAGGGAACCATGTAAAATCAGCCTGCGATGTTTCTGAATATTCTTCTAAGAAGTCAGCAGGTTCTCATCTCATGGGTGTCTTCTGGGCTCTTTTAGGTTGCCGAGGAACAAAGAGACCACCAGTAACAGGCATTTTCTAAGGTTTCCAAGGCTCAAGCAGCTTAAGCACTTGTGTTCTTCCCTTGCATGAGGGGCACTAGCAATGTATTCTTATGGTCTTGTAATTCCTCACCTTCATTAGTATGAATCCAGTGTGGATAGTTATATGGGGTAGTTATCCAGAGTGTTTAAGGCCACGTCCTAAACCAGAGAATCCTGAAGTATGCTCAAGTCTTATAACTCCCATGTAAATGAAACTGTTCTCCCCAAATTTGACAACAATTCTAAAACTTCACATGTTATTACCAATATCAAGTTGTGAAGTTGAATTAAAACTCTCTAGTCTCTCAATTTAATTTTTATTAGCCATGCTAGAGGAAAGACTGATTTATCTTTTTATTCCCTCTATAAAAAAACACTATTACAAAATTATTGGCATATAAAAAGCAACCAAAGAAAGCACCCTTGATATAGGAAGCATGTTATAGAGGTATATCAGACAGTTGTTTCTGGCTTTTCCAATGTTTGTAGTATTGGTTGTGATTTATATCTTCAATTCAGATAAATAGCACTTCCAACCTACTGTTATGTTCATAAGTTTGGATCCTTTTTCTTAAAGAGGGCTCTGGTGACCATATAAGCTTCAGGACTCACAAATTTTGGATATTCCATTGGGAGAAGCACAAAATAATTTCATCTGCCAAAAGGCTCTGATTTAAAAAAAACAATAGGAAACAGGAGTGGCTGCATAATTTGTTGAGCCGGGGGCAAAATGCAAACACAGGGCTCCTTGTTCAATGTCCATGAAGAATTTCAAGATGGTGGCAACGGCATTACACCATATGCTGGGTCCTTCTCTGCCAAGTATATTAGCCTGCCCGAGTCCCACACCCATGAAGCTGGCCCTGACAGGAGAGTGGTGCATGGTTACCCTACATCTGGTTCTCTGGTGCAACCTCAGCAACAAACATCTGAGGCTTCACTCCCAAGAGCAGCCATTATGGTGGCAGCTTTATGGCTCTTACTTCTACCAACAAATGGATTCAGCTCTGCTCTTTTTTCCCGACTTTTACCTCCTGCTTTTATATTATACTTTCGTTTCCTACTGTTTCTCACATTCAAATTCTGTGAGAGAGAGAGAGAGAGAGAGAGAGAGAGAGAGAGAGAGAGAAACAGAGAGAGATTGAGAGAGAGAGAAGTGGTCAGGTTCATTAATAGTTACCCAGCATGAAGCACCCTACTGGGTGGAATTCTCATGTGCAGGTATTTCATGGATCACTAGGCAGCGTATAAATAGCTGCTTTGGGTCAGGTGACAATCTTGGTCTAATCAACTTGTGGCAAGGGTTGTGGTGTCAGATAGCAAAACATGATGACTTATTTGCTTCTAACTCCTTCACTTAGAGCCATGGCTTGGCAGTAATAGGAAGGTTTTCGGTGGGCTGGATGGTGGGAAGACATTGGCCCTGCTCTGTCCAATCTGATGTGCTAAAGGGCCCATGCCGAGCTCCTGGAAAAATATTTAACTGTATCATATATTGCAGCACAAAAGCTGAACTTTGCAAGTTAAAAAATATTGTGTTCCCAAATTGAGGTGATTTGAACATTGGAAAAACAGAATGGGAGGCTGGCTCCCTCTGAGAATCTCACTTTGCTTCCTTATCAGATTTCAGCCTTCTGCGAAGGCATTTTCAAGTGGCTGTAATTGCCTGCCGGTACACACTTCGAACCCTCATAAATCTTCACTAGCACAGAAAAGTAAATTGTGTTGTGTTTGAGAGTTCTTTGGAAATGTATTGCTGTTGGCTAGTGCCAGGGATCCAAGGTAAAGGAGAAGGGGTATTCTCAAGGTGAAAGTCGCCAGTCTTAGCACAAAGGTGCTAAGAGATGGCAGTGAAGGCAAAACCCAGCTGAGGAGCTTTTGAGCAGCTGTCCTTTCTGCATAGAGCAAGGGCATGTGGATGGGACAGCTGTGGTTGGCTGTCCCACAGATGTGATTTAACTAGATTCTGTCGGGGTGTCAATATAGGTGTCCCTAGGAGCCTCGGTCTGAAATTGGACAATTGGCTCAAATTTCATTTTGAGGGTTTACTGTGACTACCCTCTACTCTTGTTCTCTGGTCTATGAAATGTAGGCAACAGTCTTACCTTTTCATAAGGTCTTGTGAGATTACATGAGAAGATGAGAATGTCAGCAAAGTATATAAAACTTAGGGAGCATCCAACACATTCTGATTGTTATTTTTCATACATATATGCAATTATGGATGGAGGTGCTCACACACAGGTTTATGTACATACGTACACAGAGACACAGGTAAATTACATTAAGGCTTAATGCACCATCAGAAAGGGGATACTTGACTATAAAGTTTCTTTTGAAATTTTCTCTTGAAAGATGAGTGGTGTACCCTTGAACATGTGTTAAAAATTAAGTTGGAATCCAAATAAAGCTCTTAAAAAGAGGCATAAGTCATATATAAAGGGACTTGGGTTTTGACAAACAACTGAAAGGTAAATCTAATTTATTTTAGGGGAAGAATTATCCAGAAGCTGAAGAAATCAAGTCCTGTGTTACCAAGCATAGGGAAGAAAACGAGCCGGGCAAATACAAGGACAGTGTTTCCCAGGCGAAAACAACACAATTCGTTGCGCTACCGGGCAGGAGTGGAGAATAGCAGTGAGGCACCATCTTTTCTCTCTGATTTATAACGATGCCTCTCTGGATTGTCAGGTCCTGCAGGGCATGGACCAGGCCTATTTCACTCCCTTGAGCTAGATCCTTACATATCACCATGTGTGGATTAGCATTTAATAAGTGTTTGGGAAGATGACTGATAACACGGCAGTGTACTTGGTAATTTAGAGCAGGCTGTATCGGTAGTAAGAAGTTTTATTTCCCTTCCTGTGGGAACTCCTTCTCTGCTGGACTTTTCCTGTTGATTGTAAGCTCCCTTGGGCAGGAAACTTCTTTGTCTGTATGTTTACTAAGAGGCATTGAGCAAATTGTGACAAAGTACCCAGTGATAACAGTGAGTAAAAATTTCACGAGATGCTATCGAATGATTCATTAAAAGATAGATCCAGGATATTACCACCAACTGCTACATTAACTAGTCATGTCATAACACCATCAAAATGCTAATTAGATTGTCTGGCATGATTTGTTATTTAAAAAAATCGATCCAAGTTTCCTGTAGTTCTTGAATTTGAATACTTTTCCTCTCTAATACTTGCTTCAGGGTCTGTTGGGTACCATTGAGTTCTTTCACTTTGCAGATAAACAAAGCTTTTAGTGCCTCTTATTCCCATTGCTCCTATGGATGCCTCCCCTCTCCCTGCTCCCCAAGCACTCAAAACCGTCAGACAGAGGTCCAAGTCTGAAGAATAGTGAATCGAGATCACTAAGAGAGGATAAAGCATGGTGTGAGGAAGGTGCCAGGAGGAAGAGACTGCTCATGCTGTCCTATCTTGGGATCCAGCCAGGCCTGACGGACTGGCTGCCTGCAGCTGGACAAGGCAGCTGGGAAAGACGGAGATCTAGAGCTAGAGCCATCCACTTGCGTAGGCTAGTTGCTGGCAGGAAAATAATAAGGGCAGGCTTATACAGAGCAGGCCTGTCCAGCAGGCCAAGTCTGGTATCTTGGGGACAGAGGCTTCAGAAGCAATCAACCAGAGACAAAAATTCAAGCTGAAAAGACAGGGGTTGTTCTAATGAGTAGGAGTCACTCAGCCTTGGAAGGCGCAGGCTGCCCTAAATTATTTTCCCTAAGCAGTCACTGAGAACAGGAGTCTAGGCAGAAGCCCAACTATTGAGATAGGATGGTGATGAGGGGGAAAATGAGGGGCACCGGTCGGGTCTGGGACGCTGTGTCATGGCTGAGTTGACTGCAAGATGACATAATGGGCCTAAACAGAGTGGCTCCCGCAGGGCCAAAATCGTTGCTTTAAGACAGAAACTGGGAGCAGAGCTGAGCCTGCAGAGACCACGTGGTCCCACGGGGAGAGAGTCTGGCAGCCAGCACAGGCCGGGGATGTGGCAGCCAAATCTTCTGCTTTGACTCCTGTCCCCAAATGTCCAGAACCATGGAACTGGCCATCATTCCTGAAGGCAGAGACAGCAGATCGTGACGTTAAGAGCACATGCTCCGGAGTGAGATGGTTTGGCTTTGACTCCTAACTAGAAATGCCAGATTCAGTAAAATAAAAGTACAAGGCACTCAGTTAAATCAGAATTTCAGATAAACAATGACTAACTTTTTAGTATAATTATGTCCCAAATATTACATGGGACCATATATATATATATATATGTGGTATATATATATATATGGTACCTATATATATGGTACACACACACACACACACATACATACATACATATATACATATATACATATATACATATATACTATAAGTATATCCCATGTAATATTTGGCACATAATTAAACTAAAAAATTGGTCATTGTTTACCTGAAATTCTGATTTAACTGGGTGTCATTTTTTTTCTGGCAACCTCCTCCTAACTTATGTTTTCTAGCTATTGGAACTTGGGAAAGTTATTTCATACCTCAATTTCCTCATCTGTAGAATGGAAAGGATCCAAGTCATAAGGTTATTGTGAGCACTGAATGAGAGAGCACATGCAAATTATTAGCAATAGTATCTGGCACAGAGCAAGTGCTCAGGAATGAATACTTTTGCTTTTCATGACTCTTAACACTCTGAGAGTCAGTCTGAGTTACTGGTGTCTAGTAGGAGCTTTTCATTTTTATGGAAAAATGCAAGGCAAGCCTTCAGGAAATCGGTGAAATATTTTATTCATTTCTTTATTCTCAACTCTATTCCCCCACAAATCATACAGATCTTGCAATAAAAGAACAGGTACATAAACTCAAAGATAATCACCATAAGAGAAAAGACAACCACTAAGAATTTCAAGAAGAGACGAAGAGAAAACATAGTTCCCTATGGCACCTGACTAGGAAGTTAAGTTCTGAGTTTGCCAATAGCTCTGGGAAAAAGAGATGGTGGGAAATTGGAAGGAGGTTCGACATGCACTTGCTGTCCCCAACCACCCTTCTCTCTACCACTTTTCCCTCCTGATGCCCCATGATATAGGTTCTCCTCTTGAGCCTTGCTCCAGAAACACTCATATCCCAATATCAACTTAAGGTAGTCACTTTCTCCAAGAGTTTTTTCTGCTTAAACTCATTGTAAACACAGCACTTACTTTCGGTTAGAAAGAACTTTTGGTGTTATTGCTTCATGGGTAGAGAGAGAGGTTTATTTTGGTGCTAGTTTTGGGGTGGGGAGGTTCCCAGTCAAAGCACTGGCCCAGGAGAATCACCTGGGGCTATCGGTGATTAAAACCTACAAGTCCAGGGCACAACTGACACCAATTTCTTCAGCATTGGTGAAGAAATACTCAGGCACAAGCCTTTTTTTTTTTTTTTTTTTTTTTTTAAGTTTTCCAGGTTATCCACCTTGGGCAGCAAAGTTGACAACCATGGAGCTACGTGGCATATACCTCTGTGCAAATGATTTATATGGCAAGACTTATGAGTTAACCATATAATCCAGGAAATAATAATAACCATGATTTTAAAATTCTTACCATATGCCTGTGTTACATATATATACTTCCAACTCTTACAACATTGAGGAGCATTTTTATCCGCATTGTACAATGAGGAAACAGAAAATTATAAATCATGCAGTAAGTAAATGAGCCCAAAAGCAATTGGGTGCTTGACTCCCAAGCCCGATCCCTTTCCGGTACGTCATCTTGTGAAGGAAGGTGGAATCTGTTCTTTTGGAGCTCATACTCAATGTCCTTTCCTCGGCCCTTATTTTCGTCAGTGTCTGATGGTCATTCAGGTCTGTGTCTTAGGAACTTGTAGGGAGAAGGCTCTGGTTGGCCTTCGCTCTAACATTTTTAATTCCCCACGGATGTTCTGTCCCCTGTGAGGACCAGTCTAGAGAGGAGAAGGGCGACACCCTTGCTTGGGCTTTGTTGGATCAACCCGTCTGAAGACAGACCTGTGAATGGTGTGCCAGGGTTCTTAGCTCCAATTAAATAGGGTTTTGCCTGACAGGTTCAGCCGGTTAAGCAGGACTTGATTGTGCCTGCGCCAATGACAAAGCTTGAATAAAAAGTAGGAGCGAAATCAGCCACCGGAGGATCATTTCAGCTCTTCTCATCAGGCACTAGTTAACTATTTTACCAGGAAAGCCCTCTTTCCTAAAACAGAATGCAACACTGTCATATTTCATGATTAGGCCATGCATGGAAGGAACGACCAGGTCCACCCACTTTGCCTCTTCAGACCCTTAACCCTCACGCCTGAACGTGTGCATGTGTGTACGCGTTTGTCTTCATTCACTCATTGTTCATTTCTTTATCAATTATTATTAATTGATCACACAACCAATATTTTTTGAGCGCTTGCTGTGTGACAAGATACTGTGCTAAGTTCTGGGAATTCATTACTAAACCAGACAAAAATGGTCCTGTGGTGGTGGAATTTGTAGGAGAGGGGTGGTGGGGAGAACTCACCAGTAAACAAATAAATTATATGTTTTACCCATATAATTATCTACTGTAATAGAGGCTATTAAAAAAAAGAAAATGGGTGGTATGAGCAAGAAGAGATTAAATTTTTGATGGAGAGGGGGTAACAGGTAGGGCCATGTCTGGGAAGTCTTCTCTGAGAAAGTTGTATTTGAGCTAAGCTATAATTGTGCAATTGAAATTTTTTCTTCACATCACACTGTCATTGAGTATTTTTCTAAATTCTTTTGTCTCTTTTATCAAGAATGTGGGGCGCCTGGGTAGCTCAGTCGGTTGGGTGTCCAACTTCCACTCAGGACATGATCTCGCGGTTCATGAGTTTAAGCCCTACATCGGGCTCACTGCTGTCAACGCAGAGCCGGCTTCATATCTTCTGTCCCACTCTCTCTGCCCTTCCCCTGCTTGCACTCTATCAAAAATAAGACATTTTTTAAAAAAAGAATGTCAATTGTACATTGTTTTCTGTTTTCCTACATATGTAGATTATTGAGCTAAGAGTGATAGTTATATTAAAAAAAATACACCCCAGCATCCCACAGAAGATCATTGTAGATTTAATCCCCCCCTTTTTTTATTTTATAAATCACCCTTTTGTCACCATTATTTTCTTATTTTGGGATATATTTTATCGTTCGCAAGCACTTTCAGGTATATTACTCCGTTGATCTTCACCAACAGCCCTGCAGGATACACAAAGCCTTGTCTCTGTTTCAAACAGTGAGAAATCATAGTTCTAGAGGGTCAGCGTTTTGTCGAAGGTCATATAGGTGAGTGGGTAAAGGAGAGAAGTCAAGAACCTCGGGGAGATTTTTTGCTCCTGGGCCAAGAATCGTTCATGCAGAGTGGGCAATTACAAACTTTTCTCCTTTTCAAACTCTGCCCTTCTTCCAACCCTGCTTCCCCAGCACACACACATTTGTCTCTCTCCTCAGTTCAGAGCATTTGGGGAAAGACTGATTTAAAGGTTTAATTTCTTGTGTGCATTACCATAAATCCAGGAGAATCTGCCTGGCCCCTGTTCCAACTTTCCAACCTAGATTTAATCAATAGATAAACCAGTAAATAGTTAAGTCCAAGATCTATGTGTTGGTTGCCTGCTGTATATCAGATGTAGATCCAGGCACTGCTGACACATTTCTGAGCAAATAAGCAAGACTTCCTGCCCTCACTGAGTTTACATTCTCCCAGGAGAGGCAATCAATAGGTAAATAAATAAGTAAATATATATACTATGTCAGATGGTAAGCTGAGGAGAAAAAGAAAACAGAGAGGAGAATTAGTGAGTGCTTGCGGGAAGGTGTCGAAGTTTTAAATGAGATGAGCAGAATGACCTCCCTGAGAATGTGCTCTCTGTATAGTCACAAGGTCAACTGGAAGAAGAACATTCTAGGCAGAAGGGACACGGGCTGAGCTGCTGGCCAAGGTTCAGGACCTATTTGCTGCATCCCCCTCATGAACTTGAACTCTGTTTTTCCAAAGGCACAATATTAAAAATGCTGGTTAGACACAGTTGAAATCATATTTTTAAGGATTAGTTTCTATATTCAATTTCACTGTGGGCTAAATACCCTATTGCGGGCTGTCCAGAATGCCAAACCACCATGAATAATGTTTCCATGGGAAGATGTTTTCTGAGTTTCAACCCACTGACTTACAAATGAAGTTAGGAACAGAACTGGTTAGTCAGTCGAGAGCTAGCTGTGTTACTTAAGGGGCAATTCTCCCACCTCATCTCCCTCTTTCAGCTAGGAGAGAACACTATTGACTGTGTCTCTGCCGTCCTGACATTCTTTTTCTGGCCTTATCTCTTCTCTCGTCTTTTTGCTTCCAACCTGTATTTTCCATTTCCCCCGCAGGGCTTCTCTTTTTGCCCTTAGATCTTTGAATAATCCTTCACGAAGCCATACTGAAAGCCCTTGATTCCCCTTATTCTTTGCCTTCAGAAGAGCTGCTGTGTATCTCACCTTAATTGTAGTGTCTCAGAGATTTCCCAAGGCTTTTTTTTCCCATGCACTTGGATTTATTTGTATTATTTCACTGTCTGCTGCCGGCAATTGCAGTGTATTTAATGCCAGTAATGAGCATTGCACCTGGAAAATTGTGAGCACCTCACAAATAGATTAATGAATATACGTCGTGTGGTTTTATGAAATTAATGACTACCTGCTCTCCATTAAATGGTGAATTCTTAAAGATTCTTTTCTACATAAGGAATGCTCTGCCGTCTGTTTGAAATGGACTGTACATGTTCATAAAAGTAATCGGCTAGGCTGACTTTCTTTTCCTTCTTTCAACGCTGTCTTGCCCTCCTTGGAGGTGGGTGGATGGATAAATAGTTTTGGACCTATAGAAAGGCACGATGGGGAGTCAGAAGTCTGTGGCACCAGAGTAACAAGTGAAAGGGAGGTGGGGTTTGGGGCACCTGTACACTGGGAAGACTATTTCAGATTATTCTATGAATATGCCTTTGGGTTTTGCCTGGGTCTGCATGGAAGAAGTATACACACACACACACACACACACACACACACACACACCCAGTGGGCACAATTTTCTGTTTTCTCATTTACACAGGAAACCAGTGGGGTCAAATACACTACTGTGGGCTAGCCAGAAAGGAAAGCCTAGAAAATAATCATAGTTAACAGGTTGTGAGCGCCTGCTATGTTCCAGTTTCATAGGAATTAGCGCTTTTATTTCACAACATCCTAGGTGAGCTCCAGAGACTTAGAGGTCGGGTAGCTTGCCAAAAACCATCCAACTTGTAGAGTTAGGATTTGACCCAAGACAGTCTGATTGTAAAATACAAACTTTTAGCCACTACCCATTACTATTGCTTATGGAAGATAAAGGAGAACAGAGATTTCCCATTTTCTTCTGCTTCCCCTCCATGACTCTCCATGGAGGCTCAAACCCCAAACTACTTTGATAGCTCACAGATACTGGTCCTGGTGCTGGCCCTGGCTTTCTATGTAGTATGCGTCAGAACTGCCCATAGGACTTGTGAAAGCTCAGAGGTCAGGGTCACCCTAACAATACCGCAGCTAATGCCACGGTTCCCGAACTGAGGTGCACACTTTGAGAACCATTGGTGAGTCCTCTCCATTGACCCGCACGGATTAGTAGCATTCATAATGATAACTGCAATTTCCCCGCAGGTTGCTGCTTCCCATGCCTTATATCAATAGCGTCTTAGTCCTTAGCACAGTGCTGGGCTTTCTCTCACGCAAATGTTAGTTCCATTGCATGGATGAGAAAATTAAGGCTCAGCGACAGTAACTGGACAGTAAGTTCCCCATCACTTAGTACGCCAGTGGCAAAGCTAGAATTTAGGTATTCTGTTTTTTATTCTTTCCTATTTATGCTCTAACAAGTCCAGCAATTGTCCATCCCTAGCTCAGGAACTGGTTTGTTCACTCTTCTTTTCAACTCCAGCTTGTTATAGGAATGAGTGAGCTCGAGGGAAATCATCTCTCGCTCAAAAGGAGAAACTGTGTCCCAAGAGGCAAATATCTGAGCACAGAGGTGGGCGGGCCTGTTTGTCTCTAAAAACAAGATCTCGACACTTACATCCAAATTAAAGGTCTCTGAACTTGAGTTGGGCTGGCTAATATTTCTTTTCCCTTCCAGGTTTGCTGAGCTTATAAATATCAATTATAAGGCTGAGTAAATTACAGGGATGTTGAACTTTGAATTACTGTAGCACTTTAAAGTATCTATACAGGGATAATAAGGAGATTGTGAAAATCTGCTGAAGGAAATCTCACACATATTTATAGATAATTAATATACTGAGCGGAAACTGGAAATCAGCACTGAATTTTTTAAGGCAGTAATTTAAAAATGCATTATGGCAACACATTAGGTTAGCAGTTATTCAACAAGGAAATGTGAAGATTATTAAGCTAATTAAAGGTAATAAAAACAAGTTAAGGTGTTCAGCATATAACTTTGAAATTAAAAAGAAAAAAATAATCCTTGCTACTTCTAGGCAAGTCACAGATGGTAATTAATATATTGATAAGTTACTGGGTTTTTATATAATCAGAAAAGACTGCTGTATAAAAATATATTCCCTGGAGAAGCACAAAAAAGTAGAAGGAGATGTTTCTGTGTAACTCTAGACCCTTTAGCAAGCCCCGGTGGGTGCACGTGTGCTGTCTCTTTCTCACCATGGGATGAATGATGGCCATTTCGGGAACCTGATCTTGGAAAACTTTCTCCAATATATCTGATCCCACTTGGTTTTCAGATCCAGTGGCCTCTTTCCTGATCTCTGGGCTGTCCCTCCACTTCGAGTTATATGACAGTGAATCGGGGGATGGTGTGTTACTCTTCTCTGCGTTTTTATACTGTGTTTTCTGTGTGGAACCGCTATTGATGTCAAATGGAGCTGTGGCCCTCGAGAGGCAAGCTGAGCGTGCTGGTGAGGTCAGAAATAGACACCTCTTTGTGCTAGACGCTAAGGTTAAGTGTGCTCAGCTCCGCAGGGTTTGTATGTTTCTTTAGGGCAAGGTAAAGAAGAAGGAGAGGAAAATGTCCAAAGTAATAATTAGAGAATTAAAGAAAAAACATTTGCACATGCAACAGACTAATGCATTGATGTCCGGGCATTTTTGTTTGTTTGTTTGTATCTCAGTTATTGAGGAGGAAGGGCTAGGTAACAAGAGGGAATGGCCAGACAGCAAATTAACCATACCTGTGTCTGCCAGCACGCTTAAACAGATTATTAAACGCTTCTGGAAGAAATCTTGGGGGTGCTTATTGCAGCATGGGGCTTTGCAATTTCAAATTAAGGCTGGCTCATGATTATTAATTCTGGTAGAGCACTCTTGTAAAATTTACCACTGAGCAAATTGGGGTGTGCACAGTTAACTGGGGTCAAAGGGCAGAACTTATCACGGGAAGAATTGTTCCGCTTATCAGAAAAATGTGGCTCGAGCAGGATAAAAACTAACAAATAAATGGTGTGTCCAAAAAAAGAAAAACCGCTCTAATTTGTCTGTAATCTTACACAATTATAGAGAATACATTCTAAGTATATAGGTAAGCACTGGGCTTTACGCCCTGCAATAGTTTATTTTAGTTCACAAGATAATAAAATTCTTTACAAACTCAGCCTTTCCTAAAAACAGGGGAAGAAACCATCTCAAAGAGCAGTTGGATCCAACAATTAAATTGAGAGAAGGTTTTATTGTTGCCAGTTAGTTGGTGGATGATTATGCAAATTTTAACTAAGGTTTCTGTAACCTTTGTTCTAAGATGCTAAATAAGGGAGACTTCCTTTGGAAAACTAGCACACTTTTATCAGCAAGGTCATACTAGGAATTTTAGGAGGACAAGTAAAAAAATGACTTCCTCGAGCAAAAGGGATCACTTTAGGTCATCAGAATGAATTGTTTGAAAGCTTCAAAGCAGCCTTGGTTCTCGTTACTGGAGCCTGCCTTTACAAGAAATGCCTTTTTTCAATTATTTTCACTTTTCATTAGAAGTCTTTGCGGTTGTTGCTAACCTCATTAAATTCACTAAGATGCTGTGCATTTAATTTCCCTGTTATATAATTTGTAGCAAATTGTTTGACATGGAACCTACCTTTTTGAGCCCGTGATTTCTGAAGGTTTTACCTGCCCTCCCCCCAGACTCACCGCTTACCTCTTTGAGGCTGGAACAAATTAATGTAATTAATGTAATTTGTAATTTACCTAGTCTTGATGATTGGAATTTTGTTCTGATGGGTTGTCCCGGCCACGGTGCCTTCCAAGTGCCGAGGCAGTCATTAGCAGATGCCTTCTGGAAACATACCCGTCCTGCTTGTAAAATGTCCCCCCTGAGTCAGCCTCCATTTCCCTGACTTAGTGATCAGTTGGCTAAATTGAACACTTTCTCTCAGAGGAGTTTTCAAATTCACAGCCACAGCTTTCCCCTGTTAATGTATATCAAGGAATGTTTTCCTTATTTAGCGTGCGCACATTACAGGTATTTGTAGCTTTTATCATTTTGCCCCTCAGCTATTGCTCAGTCAGATTCCTTGATTTGACTCTTTTCATCTTTCCTCATCAGTCAATCACCTCCAACCTCCCCCTGCCCCATTCCTTTAATCATCTCCTTTGAACTCGGTCCAAGTCTGTGGGTACTCAGGTACCCAAGACGCGATGCCGAGTTCCGGGTGTGGTCCCGCCACAATGCCACAATCACCGGGGGACCGAGAGAGGGGAGGGGAGAGAGAGCCCGTGAATCTTGGCGTTCATCTTAAACTTGTTCTAATTTCATTTCAAAAATAGTTCCACTTTCCACCCTCTGTTAGTGTGACCCTCTCTCTTTTTCTTCTTCCCAGGCTTTTCTGGTTCCGCGAGACGCACGGGGTTTACGGTCACCTAGTGTCACATCCCAGACGGATCACTGGCACCTTTATAAAATGGGTGGCATCTTGGGACTTCAAGGGAGGTTGTCATTCTGTGAAGTTGCTTACACACGTGCGTAAGCCTCTAATATATTCGAACTCTGAAGGTTCAGATACACTGTACTTTATTAAACCACTAGTATATTTGGACTCTGAATGTTCAGATACACTGTACTTTACTTTCTCCCCAGCTCCCCAGCAGCCGGCAGAACTCGGAGTGTACACATGTTGGATGGATGGCCAGCTTTCTGGCAAACACCAAAATGCTGTTGAACACTGTTGTCAGGTCATGGGGTTTTCTGAAATGCATTAGCAAACATTCCAAATACGATCTCAGTCCCAGATTGAAGTAAATAAACCCCGGGGCTTTCAGCTGAGCTAAGCAGCACAGATGTGGAAGGAGCTCTGGGCGTTGCTGTGGTTGGGTGGACAGGGAAGATGGCCATGCTCATGTCACCTTTGATCCCCACATCACAGGGGCCCTGAGTTATACATAGGGTTAGGGAAACATGAAAAAAAAAAAAAAAGCCATTTCAGCAAAAGACAAGGCATCATACAATTGTCATTTCAGTTGGAGCATGAGAACCTTGCTGCTCCCGAGAATTGAAAATTGAGGTTGCAGTACATTAGGGCCAAGGAAGGTCCCTCTGCTGGATAGTGTGGGATTCTGTTATATCCACAGCACTTTCCCAGTGAAGGAGTCTTGTAGCTTCAGACCCTTCATTCCCTGGGCGGCTGAGTTTTTCATTTTCCCAGTTTAGCCTTTTTCTTGGTAATAAATTGCCCTGAATTGGAGTCCCAAGACAGTCAGTTTGAAAGTCCCAAGATTTCCCTTTTCTATCCTTGCTTCTCTCCTGCTACGAATGTGTCGAGCCGTGACAGGAGATTAATATTGAAAGAGAACTTTTCCCACTGTTACATCTTACCTGCCCACTTCTGCCTTTTCTTTCTTTCTCCGAGACTTATTTTCATTTGGCAGAAGACTCCAGGTTAATTTCACAAAGGATTCCTCTGAGCTTACCCGAGTTTCCTGCCCATGGGTGACCTGTTATTCTACCCATTGATATTTGTCACTGAGTGATGCTGAATGTTGATCTTGCTTCTTTCAAAGAGGGAACAGTGTGCCTTCAGGTCAGTATCGCTCTTAACCACAACAGAATGTAAGCCTCATTCTCAGACAGAAAGCAATGCATTTGTTCAAAGATGAAGAAAACATAAAAGGGGATGAGGCTAAGAATGGAGACAGTTTCTGGGCGTTCACAGGTAAGCTGATACTTTGAGATTCTCAGAGATTAGTGTTCTATCAAACAGCAGAACATCTTTGGCAAGAAGATACCTAAGGGATTAATGGGAGGGAGGGGGTGGGTGGGGGGAGCTAACTGCAAGAGTATGGGGGACAGATGTGTACAGAGGGTGTAAAAGTCATTCTTGGAGCTGGGAAAAGTTTAGACATTCTGGGGATTGAGCCAGCTAAATTTTATTTTAAGCCTTCCAAATCACAAGATTACAACAAGCACGGGCAAGTTTAATTATAGTAGAGGGAAGGTTAAAAAGCACACACGTTTACACTGGGTTGTGCACACATAGACACCAACACGGCAGCTCTGTTTTTTGTTTGGTTTTTCTGGGGAATACATGTTGCTGCTAATTGCTTAGGGGGAAAGGTTTGCTGGAGCAATAGCAGAACTCACTGGCACATGCTATAAATAATTTGAAAAGAATCAAAGGAGAAGTTCACTTTGACACTAACCTGACGCGGTGAAAGAGAGCAAGTAAGAAAATAAAAGCGGTGTTGGAGCGTACCTATGGCTCCTGGCCAATTCTAAACATTACACGTGTGTGTGTGTGTGTGTGTGTGTGTGTGTGTGTGTGAATTGAGAAATCAGTCATGAGACAGATGAATAAATGATGCTTTAACAAAATGCATTTGAGGTCATACAAAGGACCGGTTTTAGGAATAATATAGAAACAGCCACCAAAATGTAAGCTGCAAAGTTGAAATAGGGGAGTGTTTTTTTTCTCTTGTCCATTACAGTGCAACAGACCATGCCACAACTTACTGATTTCTTTTTTGTTATTCTCCACAATTCTCTGTGTTGACCGGACTCCATCAGGGAGCCCTGCTGCGGCTCGTCATTAGCTGAGGTCCCTGGCATGGCTGCATTGAGCTGGGAGCACATATGAGGCTGGAAAGTTCAAGGCAGCCTCACTGGACTGGACGGGGCTCAGGTGGGGGACCTCTTCTTCTCTGGCAAGGTCAGACGGCACCCCTTTACATAGTGGCTCAGAGGTGACAGTAAAAATAGGAGATGCTAGGCCTCCTACAGGCCGGGCTGGGTCTGGCACTGTGTGACTTCCTCCTCATTGTACTGATGAAGGCAAGCCATGAGGCCAGGCCAGACTAAACAGTAAGGGAAAGACAGACCGTCCCTTTAGGGGAGGAGTGGCCAGCAGACACAGGCTCCATTGGAATTGGTGGAAGCCATTTTGTAGATGGTTTAAATCAGTCTTGAAAGCACATCTGGTCAAAAGGGAGGGTCAAAATCTGAGCTCTGCTTCAGTTTCCAAATAAGTAATATCATCATGTGTGAGGTGGAGCTGTAGTTTCAATGTAACTCACTGGTAGTCACAAAGCCCTTCGTTTAAGGTTTAGACTGAGAAGTGAAATTAGCTGCCTTTATAGGTTAACACTTAAATGGAACTCGAATGCTCCCTTACATTTCAGAGTCAATGAACTCTGGTTGTGGAATTGATGCCATGTTGACATTTGGTTTACTTACATCTTAGTCTTTATCTTATTTCTTATATACTTGTATCTTTTTTTTTAATGTTTTTATTTATTTCTAGGAGAGAGAGAGAAACAGCGTGAGCAGGGGAGGGTCAGAGAGAGAGGGAGTCACAGACTGAAACAGGCTCCAGGCTCTGAGCTGGCAGTCAGCACAGAGCCCCACGCAGGTTTCAAACCCACGAACCGCGAGATCATGACCAAAGCGAAAGTCGGACCCTTAACCAACTAAGCCACCCAGGCGCCCCTTATATACTTATATCTTAAATTCAATGATATAAGCTTAATAATAATACATAATTTTAAGATGAAGTTATTTGGCCTTTGTTTGAGCTCTGTCCTAATCAAGTTTAATTTTTTATTGCTTTTGGGAAGTGTATCTTCTGTTAAATCAGTGTGTGCTCATTCAATGCCCACCCTGTGCTCTCCAGTGTATTTTTTCAGTGCCATGAGTGTTCTGTCGGGAAGTTGTATCTTTTGGACAGGCCTTTTTGATACCAACTCATGTAGGACACATGATCCCACATAATCATCAAAATCGACTGAAAGATAAAATGGAACAACTTGAACTAGTTGCTAAAAAGTGGATCAACACAAATAATATACTCTATGGCAAATACAAGTGTTGTCTTTGCATCTTCTCAGGAGTTAAAATACAATTGTATCCTATAGGAAGCTATAGATTTTCCTAGAGACTAAAGAAAATACAGAAAATAAAATATCATCAAGGGATGTGTTTAAACATGAATCAAATTATTTCTGAAGTACAGTGCCATGGTGGCAAATGCTTGTAGAGTGGATCTTTTGATATAATACTTTAATGTGAAATTTATAATGGCAGGTTATTATTAATTTTTTAATTTACAAATTATTTCTTTTTGGGAGGGGTGGGGAGGAAGAGAGAGAGAGAGGGAGAAAAAGAATTTGAAGCAGGCTTCAGGCTCTGAGCTGTCAGCACAGAGCCCATTACTGGTCTTGACCTCACAAACTGTGAGATCATGACCTGAGAGCAGAAGTCAGGTGCTTAACCTAATAAACTACCCAGGTACCCCTAATGGCAGGTTATTATTGAAAGGTGAAGCAACCATACATCAAATACACCCCCCCCACACACACAAATCAACTGTAGTCTACTCCATTCCAGAGTTTTTTTTAAAAAATGTGTTTTATGGGAAATGAAGTAAGAATGAACACAGAGGATAAAAGAATTGTTTTATTTACTTATTGGCTTTTAAGAAGAAAATAAAATAATATAATTTTAATACAGCAATCTGGTCTACAGTCATTTTTGAAAAATTCTAAAATCTTTATTACAGTTCTAAGTACTTTAACAGGAAAACATACCTTCACGTTTAAAAAGGTGGATTCTTTCATCTCTATCAGGGATCAACAAACTGGGTCAAGTCCTTCCTACCACGCCCAACCTTTTAGGTGTTGTCTACACTGCCTTCATGCAACAACTGGCTGTGAAAAAGGCTGAGGCCATACACCTGCACAGCTAAGAATTGTTTACCATCTGACCCTTTGCAGGAAAATGTTGCCAACCCCTGATCGAGAAAATATGATGGTTTTAAACTGTTTATGGTAAAGATAAGGAAGCCCTTGAGCTAAACAGTCATGATATGAATGATTCCTAGGCTATATTAAAATATACTCTTCTAGGGGCACCTGGGTGGCTCAGTCAGTTAAGCATCTGACTCTTTGTCTCAGCTCAGATCTTGATCTCAGGCTAGTGAGTTCAAGTCTGCGTTGGGCTCCATGCTCAGTGTGGAGCCTATTTAAAAATACATATACATATATATGTATGTGTGTATGTACATACATATATATATACACATACATGCATGTAATACATAGATATACACTATACCATTCTACTCCATTTTATTCTATTCTATAGCACAAGGTTTTCAACAAGAATTGTTAACATTAGAACTCTCCCCATCTCCCTCCAAATAAATCTTACCTGGAATCTTGGTATATAAAACAAAGGTGAAGGTGGGGAGGTAACAGAAACTGTGATGTTTCAAATGGGGACAGGACCTTGGACTCTGACAGTTACACTGTTTTATAAGCCCTTGTTTCTTCAATGAAGCCCATGATGTCTCCTGAAGAAGCTCGTGGATTCCAATACTGCTTCTGGGCTAAATGGGTAAGTTCATGAGATGTCAGACCTAAAAGGAGATCCTATAACCTTTTGTAGCCATTGTTGTCTTTTTACAGATGAAGAAATCAGAGCCCAGGGCATTTCAGTGGTTTAGGCCGGGACCCACGCCAGTTACTGCTAGAACCAAGAGCCAAGACCAGAACTGAGTGACCTGATTTGCCTCTGTCCTTCTCTGCAGAGGATGCTGAAGGGGCGCGGCTCACTTGGTGGCATGGTAACATCAAGACCAGCAATACCTTCATAGGACGCACTCCCCAGCAAGTTCCTAAATCAATTTCTCACCAGTGACTTAGGAAGAGAGAGGCAAGAAGACTCTGATGAGAAGTCATAGCCACATTTCAAAATGGAAAAAGATAAAAGATGGGCCACTGGACATAAATTTTAAAGGAAAGTTTTAAAATAAACTGATGACATTAACCATCAAGTATTTCTTTCCTACCAATGATAAAGGATTTTATATACCCAGGGCTCTGATAGGCTGTACGCATTTCCATTTACATATTTCCCCCCCTAATTTCAGCTTAAGGGAGTTGGTCCAGAGCAGCAATCATGAACTCCGAGAGAGAAAAAGAAAGAGAGAGAGAGAGAAGGAAAGAGCTGATGGAATGAAGTACAAGACTATAAAATTAATTTAGAAGAGGAAGTGGAGAATCATTTACTTACTTTAAATTATAAGGAGGTTTAGGTGGAGAGAATTGAATTACCGAAGCAGGAGTTTGACAGGGCACTGAGGTTAACAGCTTGAGCCTTATGACAAAGTTATAGGATCTCAAATGAGGACAAGTGGCCATGAGCATCTAATTAATATCCTTTTCAATTTATGGAAGAGGTTAGAAAATCTATTTTGGCCTGAGATTTCCTCAGCCTTGCAAAATAGATTTCTGTTTATTACACTTCTAATAATATTATCACTGTTCATTGATAAAAGTTAGAAGTAAATTAGACCATTAGCCTTTACTACCTGTTATATCTTTCAAGAGGAAGATGTTTTTCAAGTACCATCAAAGATCTAATAGTAATTACTGAACACTTGATGCCTGTGTCATCTTACGTTAATGGCACTATCAATTTTGTAGATGAAAATTTGAATGAAAACTTTAGGAAACTTTAGTTGTGGGCATTCAGCCAAAATGAAATTACTTACCATGCTGAGGAGAGTCCAAGAAAATAAGTGAGAAGAACTCACATATCTCATTTTCTTGAGATACTCATAGTTGTGTTTATAGTAATCTATCCTTTATTTTATTTTTTTTAACGTTTTTGAGAGGGAGAGACAGAGAGAGGGGAGGAGCAGGGGAGGAGCAGAGAGAGAGAGAGAGAGAGAGAGAGAGAGTGGGAGACACAGAATCTGAAACAGGCTCCAGGCTCTGAGCTGTCAGCACAGGGCCCTACATGGGGCTTAAACCCATGAACTGCAAGATCAAGACCTAAGTCAAAGTCAGATGCTCAACTGACTGAGCCACCCACGCACCCCTGATCTGTCTTTTAAAATGACCACTGATATTAGAGTCAAAATGTTTATAGAGATAATGGTTGGCTTCTGCTTCTAAGGGGACATACATAGGCAAAATGTAACCAAATCCAAATATATTGGAATAGGGGTAGTAATAGCCTGTAGAGAGGAAAGCGCATTAAGCCAGAAGTCAGAATTCCTGGATATGAGTTCTGATTTGGCTGTTCATTTGCTTTGTGACCTTGGGTCAAAGTGCTGAATCTCCCTAGAACTGGCTATACTTGTGTATGCAGGATAAGAGCTTAAATAAAAAGAATCGGCATGGATTTCTCCAGTAGATTATATATTAAGACAATCTGTGATAGCTTTTATTTTATTTAGATAGTTCCAAAATAACTTTAATTACTTTTTTTTATGGGAGAACGTTACCATTTCTATTATTTTTTGCTACCCCTTAGATGTTTCTGAATCCTATAGATTTTCGGTTGGAGAAGATCTGAGATTATCTTGCTCAGTGATTCTCAGATTTAAGCATGTATCAGAAAGAACTGGGATCACCTGTTAAAATAATTGAGTCCTGTGTCCCCAACAGTTTCCAATGCAATATGTCCTGAGAAGGATTCCAAACTTGAGTGTCTAATAAGTTCCTCGGTGATGTTACCATACTGGTCCAGAGACCAAGGTTTGAGAACTGCTGGGTCTCTCTCAATCTCTGTATTTACTAGATTGGAAAACAGGGCCTGGCAAAGTACACTGAATTACCCGTGCTTACCCATCAAGGGAGTGACTGAGCCAAGTCTAGCAAAACTCTCGTCTCTGAGATGCTGAGGTCAGAGACTTTTCTAGGACACCACAATTCCTCACTTTGAATTTGGGTTACATGATACAGTCTGAAAAATCTAAATGAATTTATTCCAATCCACACTGCCAATCAGATTAGAATAAGAGAAAAGCAAGAATTCTTTATATGTCTGTAGAGAGAAATTTTAGTAACAGATCTTTGGCCAGCAATAAAGATTCCAAATACCCAGTAACTTGTATTGTATTGTATAGTATTGTATTGTATTGTAGTTTAGTGTAGTTTGGTTTAGTTTGTTTAGTTTAATTTAGTTTAGTTTGTGGCCTGCACCTGGGCCATGTTTGCATGACAGAGAATTAAAGGCTAAAAAGGGGGAAAGGAAAGAAGGCAAGGCTCATCGTGAATGAAAGGCTTCTGTCACGACAAAACACAGACTAAAAGAAAACAACTCTGCTCTTTCTACAAATACATTTATTATTTTCTTGATTGACTTTTAGTTGTTTATTTTTAAATGAATAACAAAAACGGAGCAGATTTTGGTTTCAAGAAAGATTTTGGTAGATTTGGGAATTTCTGTACTGAAAAACATTCCCCAAAGATCTTGACCTGGAGATTTTATTCTTGAGTCCCCAGAACTAAGCATGCACAAGATGCTGGTGGGTACCACTGAGAGGCCTAGAAGACAGATAGGTTTCCCTGAATGTGCTGAACTCTCCCCTTTTATAATGCTTTCCTCATCTTCTGGAATCGTCCTTTGCCTCTCCTCTTCTCCTTGTTTGTCCAGCTCCTCGTCCTTCATGTTTGAGCTTAGATGTTCTTCGGTGACCCTCCATATCTGAGTAAGGGACTTGAGATGGGCACCCTCCAAGAAGGTTCTCGATCTCCCCACATTCTGGTATTCTTGCCCTTGTGAAGTCTGGCTGCTTGAGCGTGACCTACTGGTTTGCTTTCAATGAATGTCATGTGACAAAGTGTTGGTACACAAAGACTCTGGTTGGTATCTTGCTTGCCCTCTTGCTTGTCAGAGTGCCACGGTGACAGCTACCTTACAGAGTGTACTTGCTGGCAAGAAACTAAGGGCTCTTGAAGGCTGTGGCCAGCAGCCAGGAAGGAACTGCGGTCCTCAGCCCCACAACTCATGTGTCACTGAACCCTCCAAAAAAACACGTGAATGCACTTAGAAGCTGCTCCTCTTTCTGCTGAGCCCATGGCCGAGACCACAACCCAGTGACCTTATGAATGACCTCAAGGAAGAAGCATCCAAAACAGCTGCTCCCAGATTCCTGACCCACAGAAAATTGTTGTTGTCTTAAGCTGCAAATTTGATGGGGCCAATTTGGCACACAGCAGCAGAAAGCCATTATACGATGCGTGACATTTATTGAGTCTCTTTGGAGGCCAGTGGATCACAAGCTTTAGATGTGAGCTTTTACAAGTAGAGATTTCCAAGCCTAGCCTTCAGATAATCAGGTTCAATAGGTCTGAAATAAGGCCCAGAAATCTGTGATTTAAAACAAGCATTGTAGATCATTTCTAAGCATTATAGACTATGCTCAGGACTACACTTTTGAAAACACTCTCTAGTTTGGAAGCCACAGCAAACATATATGTCTTACTCATGGCTAAATACCCATGTCTGAAATATAGATGCAAAAGAACTATAATTGAATTAATGAATGCAATAATGCAAAATATAGAGAAATTTTGGATGGCTTTACAAAAATTCAGTTGTAAGTATAATATGAATAAGCAAATTAATTCTATGTTCTCAGAACCCTCATGTGGCTATCATAACTTTTCTTAACTGTTCATGCTTTTGCCTATGCAAATTTCCCTTCTCATTAAGAGCAAAGACTGTGTCTTATCCTTTTTATCCAACCACTGTGAGCCCACAACACCTAGCAGTGGATTGGCATATATTTAATTCTCAACTGCACCTGTTTATTTCTCTCTTTTGTCCATATTAAGATAACTCTACAATGATGTATATGTTTAAAAACCAGAAAACTTAAAAACATTAACATGACAGTCAATCTAGCAACATGGAAAAAAATGTGAATTTTCAAATTATATATACCTGGCTTTAAATTCCAGTTTCTACATCTGATAACTGAAGGTCCTTTGGCAAATCATTTAAATTCTCTGAGTCTTCGTTTTCTTCTTTTTAAGTGGTGGTTGGTGTTCTTAAGAAATTTCAAGAAGTTAATATGCAAGAAACTTTATACCTGATGGATGCTTAAGTCCACATCATTTTTACCTGTTTTTAACAAACTCCTTTTTGTTTTTTATTTTTTGCTTACGCTGTGAATTGAACTGTGTCTTCTCAAAATTTTTATGCTGAAGCCCTAATCCCTGGTGCCTCAGGAAGTGAGTATATTTGGAGTTAAGCCCTTTAAGGGGATAATTAATTTAAAATGAGGCTGTTAGGGTGGCTTTAATCCAATCTGGCTGGTGTCCTTATAGGAAGAGGGACTTTGTACCTACAAAGAGACACCTGGGATGCACGTGTACAGAAAGAAGACCACCTGATGATACAGCAAGGTAGCCACCCACACAATCACACAGAGACCCCAGGAGACACCAATCTTGCTGACACCTCAGTCTTAGACATCTAGCTTCCAGAACTGTACGAAAATAAGTGTTGACTCTTAAACCGCCCACCTCCCCCCAATCTATGTTATCTTGTGATAGAAGCTCTAGCAAACAAATACACTTAATATCATAGCATGTTTTCATGCTGCCATACATTCACAGTCATAACTTTGAGTGACTACAGGATATTCCATGGAGTCGCCATACTTGGTACAGAAATCCCATTGGATATTTAGTGTTTTTGTTACTTTGTAAATAGAGACAATCTTTCAGGTCTGGCTTGTGTTCCAGACTGGCCCTCCCCTCCCTTTTCATACGATAGTGATGGCATTCATTCCAACAAACTTACTCTTCCCTTTGGTTTAAGCCCCAACCCTGACCTGATGCCAGAGACAATATTTAAGAGACGGTGTGTTGGTCCAGGGCTAGAGTCACCTTGGCAGTGGCTTTCTTCTTTCTGCTCTCTGGCCACCTTGGGGGACTTGCCTCTGCCTCAGTGCTTTTGGGGGCTCCGTCCTTACCGCTGGGTGCCTGACTTGGCACCGGAAACTGACCCTTCACCACCTGATCATCACTGAGACTGAATGTCAGAATCAACATCATCAACACTTTTGGTCCAATTTGCCTTAGCCTTTGTTTCCCAAACCAAGAATCAGGGAGATATCATTTTACTATATTTGGGGAATAAAACCATGTAGTCATGCCCAGAAAAAGACTGAGGAAGAAGGTAGCCATGCTTGTTTGTGTGTTTCAGGGAAAGAGGATGGCAGTGGTGGTGGAGGGTGGAGGGACCAGAAAGGTGCCTTCTGCCCCTCTAATGGTCTCTCTGTTTTAGAGGCTGGAGTTCCAAGCCATGAAAAACAAGGCCAGAAAATATTCCGTTTCCTCAAAAAGTTAAAAAATCTCTCGCTCAACTAGACCTAGCTCAGGTTTCAACTGCAACCAAAGGGCTTTTGATTACAAATAAGGAAAAGTATTCTGAAAAGAAGGGTGGTAAAACATCATAATATGTTCCTAGAGGGGTTGTTGAATTACTGTAGTGGTTGGCCTTTAAAATACAGAATGTCTCCTTTATTTAGGGTCATTTAAGTATAGTTGACTCAAGCCTGAAGTGGAGAAAAAAACAGGAGGGCTTATTACAGGCACATTCACCCCTGTAATTCTATGGTCTTCATGCATCAGAAGACTGTTTCTCAGTGGGTTACTGATTTTTAATAGTTGATATTATTTTAGGCTTACCAGTAGCTGATTCTTAAACATGCTCTAGGCTTCCAAAGCTGTGCATACCAAAATTTCTGGTAACAGCTGGAAATGCATAATTATAGTTCATGGGTGCAGTGCTCATCTGGCAAAATCTGTAAATAAAGCTTAAGAAAGCAAATACACCATTTTTATAAACAGTTTCTGAATACTTGTAGATCTATTGCTGAGGGAAAGGAAAACTAGCTTTTCTCAATTATTTCTTTTCTTGTATCAGAGGGTAATAGTTTAATACCTGATGTTAAGAAAAGAAATGCTTTTAAAAAGTATTTAAAGCTTGGATGTAAAGAGTGAAAGTGTATCTAAAATGTTGTCCTTTTTTGCTGTGTGTATAACTTGAACATTGGTTGACTCTACTTAATTGAAACATCATTGGAAAGAAAATTATTGCTTGAAAGCAATTTCCTACTAGAATCCAACCCCTACAGATTTATCTTAAGGAAGCTTCTGGATTAGCTGCCAAAGACTGTGAGGTCTTTCTGTCTTAATGTCTTTTGTAGAAATTATTTGAAGTCCTGTAAACCAACACGAATAAAATGGCATGGGATCAGAAATCATTTTGTGCTCATAAATGGAAAACAAATGGAAAGAAATCCAGTGTGTGAAGGGTGCATTTGAAATAAGCACAATTTGGGGCACCTGGGTGGCTCAGTCGGTTAAGTGTCTGGCTCTTGATTTCGGCTCAGGTCATGATCTCACGGTTCATGGAATGGAGCCCCGCATCTGCCTCTGTGCTGACTGTGTGGAGCCTGCCTGGGATTCTGTCTCTCCCTCTCTCTCTGCCCTTCCCCTCACCACCACCCCCTCCCAAATAAATAAAAAAACATTGAAATAAGCACAATTTCTAAGTAAAGGTATGAAACAGTTAAAGGTGGCCTTTTTAAAATATCACACTTTAAAAAACCCTCACTGCGTTTCATTTTACTCCGAGTATTTATTGGAGACTGAATTTTGATGGAAAATATTTTAAACCGAATGAACTCTTAAGCAATTAATGATTACAGTTTTAGTGGAAGTGACATGTTATAACCCCACAAATATACCACAAGAGACATGCCAGTGACTGCTTAGCATTTGTGGTGGCAGAGGAATGGGAGTGTGGTTCTTGCTCATTGCAGAGCAAGCAATTACAATGGTCAATCATGCTGAATTCCATGCAGTACACCGCTGGTTTAAGAATAAAGGCAAACACATTTTTTTTCCTCTTTCCTTTTGTGATACTTTTACTTTTGTTTGGCTCTGAGCATGTTTTATACTAATTATTTAAGTACTTAACACAATTTAAACAAAATAAACGAACCAGAAAAACTGCGATTTGCCTATATCCTTCACACATTAAGTTCACTGGCATCAGTGACTGTCTGAATGTCTTGGGGCACAAGCAGATGTAAAATCTGATGTTAAAAATCTCCCAAACTAGATGATTGCATATGTTAGCATATAGAAGATCTGATTATTGTGTATTACTTCTTTTGCAGAGTAATTGACATTAGTATGTGAACGACCCAGAGTCTCTCTTTATGCTTCTGTTCTATGTTTCTGTGTCTTTGAACTCTAAACTCTTGTTACTTCACTTACTTGTTACCACTCTCACATGTAAAGCTCTGCCTACATCTTGGTTGGAAATTAAAATAAACCTGAGAATCAATAAAAAGAAGCAACTGTTTTTCTCCATTTTTGATTATTGTGATTTTTTAGTTTATTTATTTTGAGAGACAGAGAGGGTGAATGTGCATGAGCAGAGGAGGAACAGGGAGAGATAGAGACAGAGTCCAAGCAGGCTCTGTGTGTCAGCACCGAGCCTCACGTGGGGCTTGGTCCCACAGAACCATGAGATCAGGACTTGAGCCATGATCAAGAGTCTGATGCTTAACTGACTGAGTCACCCAGGCGTCCCTGGTGAGTGAACTAGGTGTCCCTCCATTTTTGAAATTGAGGTGTAACATATGTACAATAAATGTATGTACCCATGTAATCACCATTCACATTGAGTGTCTATCATGCCCAGCAATCCAGAAGGTTCCTTATGTCCTTTCCAGATTAGTATTCCTCTCCCAACCCCTGGAGTAGCCTCCATCCTTTTATTGCCATCAGATGGCTCTGTGTGTTCTTGAAACTTATGTCAATGCAATTATACATATTCCCTTTTATATCTGGATTCGTATATGAAATTATCAACCTTTTCATGTTTTTTTAAAAGTTTATTTATTTGAGAGAGAGACAGTGCAAGTCAGGTAGGGGCAGAGAAAGAGAATCCCAAGCAAGCTCTTTACCTCTAGGGCAGAGCTCCATGCAGGGCTTGAACGCACAAACCCTTGGATCACGACCTGAGTTGAAACCAAGGATCAGATGCTTAACTGAGTGAGCCACCCAGGAGCCCTATAAATTATTAATATTTTAAATGCTAATGTAATATTAAAACAAAGGGAAAGCAGAGGAGTTTCCCTTTGCTCCATCTTAGTAGTACTGCTATTGAAGAAATCTGATATGTGGTAAGTATTTAATTTTTTAAAAAAGGTTTTACTTTAAATAAGCCATACCATGGCTGGCAAAGAGCCACAGAGATGTTTAAACGTTCAAAGATAATACATTGTTCTAACATTACAGTGGTTTTATTGGAGAGAAGTGAGATAAAATTAGCCAGACTGAGCATCTGTACATATGTGAGTTGCTTTTATTTTTATTAAAATTTTTTCAACTTTTATTTATTTTTGAGAGACAGAGCATGAGTAGGGAAGGGGCAGAGAGAGGGTGACACAGAATCCAAAGCAGGCTCCAGGCTCTGAACTGTCAGTCCAGTGCTGCATGCAGGGATCGAATGCACAGTTGTGGGAGATCATGACCTCAGCCAAAGTTGGAGGCTTAGCCAACTGAGCCACCTATGTGAGTTGGTTTTTAGAGGAAAAAACTCATAGAGGAAAAAATTCACATAGGGGCGACCCAGGCACCCCCTATGTGAGTTGTTTTTAGAGGAAAGACTTGGGGCAATTGTTCTATACACCCAGAGAGGAATAAAGGGGAAATAGGCTAGTTAAAGTAGAAAAGAAAGAAGTTTGGGCCAAAAACATAGCCAAAAATATATGATGTCCTGAGGTATAGATCTGTAATCATCTATACCCTGAATGGCAAATGAACTCACTTCTCTGGTTTGTTTTATATCTGTGAGGGAAAGGGATTGGCTCTGAGCAAATTTAATCCACCCAAATAAACAACTAGCACTTTGCAGTGTATTAAGCCATAAGGCCAAGATCTCTGATTTAGATACTTTTTATCCAATATGGTAACCATTAGGTGCATAGAGCTAATGAGCACAATGGAATATGGCTAGTCCAAATTAAGTGTAAAATATACTTAGTACAAAAATAATTTACTATCCCTTTAATAATTTTCCTATCGACATGTAGAAGTTGTAATATTTTTAATATATTGGGTTTAATATCTGCAAGGTATGCAATCTCTTTCCTTTCCACAAGTCAAAGGAATAAAAAGAAAGGATAAAGTGTACTTTGGTTAAATAACGTTTGAATACATTAAATTAAGTGACCGTATCAATGTATTTTTTTTTAATATTTTTATTTATTTCTAGGAGAGAGAGAGAGATACAGCATGATCAGGGGAGGGTCAGAGAGAGAGGGAGATACAGTCTCTGAAACAGGCTCCAGGCTCTGAGCTGGCAGTCAGCACAGAGCCCGATGCGGGGCTCGAACCCACGAACCGCGAGATCATGACCTAAGCGAAAGTCGGACGCTTAACCGACTAAGCCACCCAGGCGCCCCCGTATCAATGTATTTATAGACCTGCTGTTATTCTCCAGGAACAGGAATGTGATAGTCTGTATCTCCTACACTTACCCGACCATAAACATAAACAGGATTGCTTTACTTCGTAGAGATTCTCACAGCACAATGTTCCGAAAAACACATGAGATAGACCATACCCTTTTCCTGCAACTCGGTCTTAAGAAACCAGGCACGTGTCTCTAAAGAAGCTGCACTTGCTCTAGAAGAAAAAATAAATAGATCTCATAATGAAACAACCAGGACCCTTGTACTTCAAAGCCCTTACATTCTCAGAGTTTGTACTCAACTTTCCAGGGTCCCAACTGCTACTTGAGAGAAACCTCTGACAGAAAAGGCAGATATCACAACAGACAAAAGGACCAAAGAAGGTATCAGAGTCAGTGCAAGAATCAAAAGGAAACACACACACACACACACACACACACACACACACACTCACACACACACCGATGTTTATATGTTCTTGCTGTATATCAAGAAAGAGGAATGCAACAATACGACTAAACACAGAAGAGATGCTCAGTGAAATGCAGATGAATAATTTTGCATAAACCTTGAAAAGAATCATTCCAAATTGGAGACAGGTATCAGAGAATTCCAGGAAGGAGAGCTCCAGAAAACGGAACAAAACAAAACCTGTGTGATCCTAGATGTATTTGACCATGTGGGAAATAATACTAAGAGAGGTTTTAAAATCCAATGATAAAATTTGGGAAAAATTAGTAATATATATATATATTTCTTTTTAAAAAAAACTATGTTTTTAAAGACACAATTTTTTGGTTGTTGCTTTTAAGTGTACTCTTAGGTGTTTACTGTTTAGTATATTCAGAGACTTGCACAACCGTTGGCGTTATTTAATTGCGGAACGTTCTCATCACTTGAAAAAAAGAAACCTTATAACCATTAGCTGGTCACCCCTCACCCACTTTCCTCTCTGACAACTGATAATCTGACAACTGTCCTCATGGGTTTACCTGCTCTGGACATTGCATCTACGTGGAATCTTCCAATGTGGGGGCATAAAAGCCTTCTATGTCTGGCTGCCTTCCTTTAGCGCCTTGTTCTTGAGGTTCATTCATGTTGCAGCGGGTGTAGCACTTCATTCTTTTTTGTTGCCGAATAATACTCCATTGTATAGATCAAGCACATGTATTCATCTATTCATCAATGATAGACATTTGGGTGTTTTTACACTTTGAGTTATGAATAATGTTACTATGAGTATCCACATGCAATTTTTAAAAATAGTTTACTGTCAAGTTGGTTTCCATATAACACCCAGTGCTCATCCCCACAAGTGCCCTCCTCCATGCCCATCCCCCTTCCCCTTTCCCCCGTCCCCATCAGCCCTCAGTTTGTTCTCAGAAGTCAAGAGTCTCTCATGGTTTGCCTCCCTCCCTCTCCCCAACTATTTCCCCCCTTCTTCTCCCCCATGGTCCTCCGTTAAGTTCCTCCTAATCTTCCTATTTGTGCAAACATATGGTATCTGTCCTTCTTTGCCTGACTTATTTTGTTCAGCAGAACACCCTGAAGTTCCATTCATGTTGCTACACATGGCCAGATTTCATTCTTTCTCATTGCCATCCACATGCAGTTTTTTATGTGTACATATGTTTTTCATTCTTTTGGCTATATATGTAGGAGTAGAATTGTTGGGGGCGCATGATAACTCTATATTTAATGCCGTGGGCAACTGACAAATTGTTTGCTAAAGTGGCTGTACCATTTTATATTTCCACCAGTAATGTGTGAGGACTCCAATCTCTCCACAACCTAGCCAGTACTCGATTTTTTTTTTAATATTTTTATTTATTTCTAGGAGAGAGAGAGAGAGAGAAAGAGCGAGATCAGGGGAGGGTCAGAGAGAGAGGGAGATACAGACTCTGAAATTGGCTCCAGGCTCTGAGCTGGCAGTCAGCACGGAGCCCGACGCGGGGCTCGAACCCACGAACCGCAAGATCATGACCTAAGTGAAAGTCAGACGCTTAACCGACTAAGCCACCCAGGCGCCCCAGTACTCGATTTTTGTAATAATCTCAACAGTGTTCTTTTGCATGTAGATGTGCAGTTGTTACTGTCCATTTAAAAAAAATTAAAACCATTTCAATGGGTGTGAAGCACTTTTTCATTGTGGGGTTGGTTTGTATTTCTCTAACGATTAATAATGTTGAGCTGTTGGTCATGGTTTGTGCATTTTTTTTGGTCACTCGTATATATTCTTTGGAGAAATGTCTGTTTGAATCATTTACTCATTTAGAAAATTGGGTTATTTGTCTTGTTGTTGAGTTGTAAGGCTTTTCTATATATTCTGAGCAATTCATTTATCAGAAATAAAATTTGCAAATATACTCTTCCATTCTTTGGACTGTCATCACTTTCTTGATAGTGCCCTTTGAAGCACAAAAGTTTTTAGTTTTGATGTTCAATTGCTCTATTTTTCCTTTTTTTGTTCATGCTTTTGGTGTTATAGTTAAGAAAGCATTGCCTAATCCGAGTTCATGAAGATTTACATCTATATTTTCCTCTTAGAATTTTAGAGTTAAAAAACATACTTTCTTTTTTTTCCTCTCAATTTTTATTTAAATTCCAGTTCGTTATTAGTTCCCAGAAGAATAAAAAGAAAATATAATCCTGTTTTACTATCTGGCTCAACAATGAACAGGTATTTACATAGTGGTAAAAATATTAATATAATTTTGATTTAACAAAAATGCCGTGACATAAAATATGAGGAAGATGGTTAGAAGAAATAGCGGTGCTGAATGTTGACTCTGCATTTTCTAGTATAAGAAGTCAATGGATGATATCTAAAATTGAGTAACCAAAGAATGACAATAAAAATGAATTTTTAAGAAATATGATAGTAGTGGGGTACCTGTATGACTCCTTTCGTTAGGCAGTTGACTCTGGATTTCAGCTCAGGTCATGATCTCACAGTTCATGAGATCAAGGCCCACATCAAGCTCTGTTCTGACAGTGCCACACCTGCTTGGGATTCTCTTTTTCCTTTCTCTCTGCCCCTCCCCTACTCCTATGCATGTGCTCTTACTCTCTCTCAAAAACAAATAAATAAACGTTTAAAAATGAAATATGAAAACAGTATAAGAAATAAAATTATCTAGGAAAGTTGAATTTGCTGTCTTTGTTGAAAAAGATTTGAGAGTTGAGCTAAAGACCGTTGTTTATTACTATAATCCATATAGTACTATTTGCCATTTAACAACAGGTATTTGCATTTGTTTGGTTTAAAATAAGAAAAAGTAGTTAAAGAATGACTTGCAAGTACATTTAATTTTTAAAGCAATTACCATGTAAATTTTAATCCTAACTGAAGAGGTCATTTATTAAGGTATTTATTCTATCAATTTATTTAAATATTTTTCTTTATAACAAAATATGAGAAATTTACATTTACATATTTGTTTATAGTTGCCAGGAAGAAAATCCCATTAATGTCATTGTATTTCTGGTGTTGGGAATATCAGCTAATTCTTTTTTTTTTTTTTTTTTTTAATAAGTAACCTCTACACACAATGTGGGGCTCGACTTCATGATGCTGAGATCCTGAGATCAAGAGTCACATACTCCACTGACTGAGCCAGCCAGGCGCCCTTCAGCTAATTTTCATACTGACAGGTGTCATCAAGAAATTGCCGATTCAAACATAAGTGGTTCATATATGATTTTTAAATTGAGCTTTTAGAAACAAAATAAAGCATGTTTCTCGAGAAGCAATTATATAAAAATAAAATGACTTGACCCTGACATTAGGAAGCTCATGATCTACAAGAAGAGTCAAATTTTTAACACACATTATGTTAAGAATGACCGTATCTATAGATTATGGCTCAGTAGGATACAAATAAATTGATGGATTGAATGAATAATTAAATATTTTGAGACAAAATTGAGAATATATTTGAGGATGACTAGCTCTATGAAGTGAATTTCCATTATAACAATGATGAGAAATAGGGACATGAAAGGTTAAAATTGGGGGTAAATAATGAGGTTGAGAAGTTAGTGGATGTAAAGTTTATTTAGCTAGAGAACATAGGGTGCATAAAACTGAGGATTTTTCTTTTTAGAAACATTTCTTTAAACATATTTTAATGTAAGTCATTTTAATATGTTTGCTGTAATTTTTGTTCACAAGGGAATAGCTACATATCTATATAATATTGCAATACAGATGCTTTCTAAAATAATTAAAAAAAGAAAAAGCACATAGGTTCTGCTACATGTAGCATAGCCCAGAGAAGGTAGGAAGAAATTAATAGTTGTCCTATGCAAAACTATAAAAGACAAAAGGTTATTTTATAATGTTTTTCCCGATTACGATATTACATTTATATTATTGATCATTTAGAAAATGAGAAAAAGACAAAAGAAAATCATTTATAATCCCATTACTCAGAGATTGACAGACTAATTAGCATACTGTAAATACCTTGCAGGTAGGAACAACGTCTGTCTTTCACCCTATATTTTCAGTACCTAGTGCAGTGTCTGGAACAAAACAGGCATTTGATATTTGTTCACTGATTAATTTCTTGTCTTTTTGGGCGCACTTTTCCAGTGTTCTTCTATGCATGCTGTATCTATTAGCCCATAGTGCACTAATGTTTTGTCTTTAATGCCAATTTCTATCACTAAGTATTCTTAGAAAACATGATCTGTAGTGGATATATAATGATCCACAGTTATGTATAAATCATAATTTAGAAAAATGTGCTTTAAAAATATGTTCTGTAATCTTTTTAATTTGGCTTGGAATTGAAAGCATTTCATTTAATGCCATGTGATGAACAAAATGCCCATGACTCTTATTTTTGCAGCACCAATTTAATTTACGAGGTTTCTAGTAACTTCCCTTCTGAGACAGAATGTGGTGTGATATTCATAATGTGTTTCTAACACTTACTAGCCGTGTGGCCTTGTGCAAGTTATGAACTTCCAGTAGTAATTTCCTCTCCTGTGATAATGCAGGGTTAGTAAATAGTTTCCCTATAGAGTGGTTGTAATGATTAATAATGTTTAATAATTAGTTTGCAATAACAGTATGTCATACTAAATGCCGTGTATTGCAAATTATGCCTGAGACAAGCAAGATCTCACCAATGCCAGCTCCTGCTCAGTCGATGTCATCTTTAGATCAAGGAGTGTTTTCCGGCACAAATACTACTCTTAATTGCAAGCTAAACTTTTTTCACATATTCTTGAAATGTGAAAGAGGAAGAAGGGACAAAAGATAAGAACTTATTACCAAGTCTGGCAGGGAGAGACCAGACATTAGGTTCTAGGAATTTACTTTATGGAACTCCTGACCAGAACCCATGGTTTGAATATAACTACAAAATTCAATTTCTTTGAAAGTAGATGTTATATCTTTTGCCACTTCATACAACTGGATAGATCCTTAGCTGAAAATTATAGAGCAGTTTTCTCCATATGTGAAGTGATTTTATGATCTGCACATTCATGTTCATAAGCATTGTGGCTGAATGAGTCCCTGGAACTCATTTAATCCAAGATCTCCATTTTCGAGATGAGGAAATGAAGACTCTGAGAGGTAAGGGATTTGACCAAGGTCAAAGAGATTAAGTGACAAAACTAGCATTAGCCTAATGCATTGCCATTATACCGTACAGCATCTTGTTATATGAGGTGATAGTTAAATATCAATACTCAGTCTTTATATCTTAAACTCATACATATTTTTTGTATGTTCTTTATATTTCATTTGCATAATCATGGCTTCTGCAAACCGAAGCAAGATATTTATGTTGAAAATTTTGATAGATAATCAGCTCAGGATATGAAAATGGGTGGCCACGAGCCATCTGGTCTTGATTGTAAATTAATCTTAAAAGGGTGAAGATAAATAGGATTCCAGATGAACAGAGATTAGAAGAAGGTCACCATCTTCCAATGTTAAAAATGAACAGATACTCATTCAATTGGCTATACAGAAATTCGGTGCATATTTATCTTCTTTCTGTTTGGAGAATTTTATCTCCCAAGAGCATCATAGACTATTAGACATCATGGAGTCCAAGTTGCTTTATTTTCCAGATAAAATAATTGAGACTCATTGCAGTGAAGTCATCATTTTACAAGTCAGTGAAAGGAAGGGCAATTATTAAGTGGTAGACAGTTTCAAAAATATTATCCTAAGTATTTTCAAATATATCTCATTTATTTTTCATTATTTTTAATATGAGTATTATTTTCCACATTTAACCTCTGAACAGAAAGCTCTTCAGAAAAATTCGAGTTGTTGAGTTTCAAAAATACAACTGAGTGTAAGATGAAATCTTTCACCACGTCTAGTTGAGAAGTGGAACTTAGATTCAAATTCTTATCTTTTGATATGAATATCGAATCAAATATCTTTTGATATCATATCTTTTGATGCCTAGTTTTTTGACATTATTTTAAATGTGGACATTGCCTTAATACATTTTGCTTTTCAAATAAGCCCACTGATGCGGTATCCTCTAAAGAGGTAATGTGACAAATTAAATATGGCTGTATGGTGTATTTTTACCTCCATATTACTGGTTCAGGTAGGAACTGAGTTTGATCTAATACCCTCAGAAGTGCTGGTCAAACCACAGATAACTCCTTCTATATTAACAGATTACATTTAAAATTAAAGATTTTAGATCTACTTTTTAAAATTAGCAATGAAAATATCATGTCTTTATAAATAACCTTTGAACTCTGGGGCAAAATTATCATCTATATTCTGGTTATATTTACTACAAGGACTTTTTTTGAATGCACAATTTACCTTACTACGTACCCAGATCCATGTAATAACTATATGACACAGGCTGCTGTACTAGCATTTATTTTAAAATAGACCACGTGTATATTTTTGTCGAAGTCGTCTGCATTGCCAACTTATGTTCAGTCAACATAAAATAAGTTGGACTCCTTGACCTTTCAATGAACCGTATCATTCAGTTACACATATTAGTTTCAAAAGGATTTACTTTTCCAGAGTCATTCTCTTTCTGTAATACTATATAGGTAGGGGAATTTTAATGGACATTAAACATTTGGAGAAAGGCATTATACATCATATTTAAAATAAAATGATTATATATGATATATATTTTTTTAATCACATGTATAGCTGTTTCATATAAGAGAAAAGGATTTTTATCAAAAGTAATGACTGGAACACTACATACAGCTCAGTGGCTGTTGGCTAAATTTCTCATCTAATTCTATATACATAAGAATGCTCTAGGCATTAAAAAATAGTGTCACAAAAGATGTGTTTTCCTATATGATCTGAAAAATCTCTGTTATAAAAATATATTATTTCTAGAAAAACACGCACAGACACATAAATCAAGAATTAAAATTGAGAGAAAAAGATGTTCTGTAAGACGGTCTTATGGTCCCTTTGGGAAAGCATCCTCATTTGCCAGTTTTTTTTTTTTTTAATGGGTGACCTCAACTCAAAATGAACCCTAATTATAAGTCCTCAATAAACAAATATCATTCATTCGGTCCTAGGCATGGATATATTAAGATAAAAACCTAGAAGTCAAGTTCTCTTCCATCATAATTAGTTAAACAGACAGTTTCCATACATATTCAGCCAAGAAATAAAGGAGGCTTTAAAATGTCTTCATAGAGGGGCGCCTGGGTGGCTTAGTCGGTTAAGCGTCCGACTTTCGCTTGGGTCATGATTTCGCGGTTCGTGGGTTCGAGCCCCGTGTCGGGCTCTGTGCTGACTGCCAGCTCGGAGCCTGGAGCCTGTTTCAGTCTGTGACTCCCTCTCTCTCTGACCCTCCCCTGCTCACGCTGTCTCTCTCTCTCCTAGAAATAAATAAAACATTAAAAAAAAAAAGTCTTCATAGATCGAAGTGTGAGAGTTCCTTCTCAGGTATGGCCTACCTACTATTGGTAATTTTCTTTCTTTTTTTTTTTTTTTTTATCACTAAAAGGTAAAGGTTGGGTTTGAATCTGCCTCATCAAACGGTGAAATGCCTCTCACTCTTTGTGGCATTATCAATAGCCTGAGAAGTCAGGGAGTGGCAGCAAGAGAGAAAAAAGAACATTCAAGTAAATGATAAGAAATTCTAACTAACATTTACTGGGAACTTACCATGTATCAAGAAGGTTGCTTCTAGCGTATTTTCGAGAGCTTAGAAATGGCCTCTATAGGAAGGAGAGGAAACTTCAGAGAGTGCGATTTCCAATATGTTTAAAAACAAAGAAACTTTTTCTGAAAAAAAAAATGGTAAAGACTCTTCGGTGTGATTGTATTCATATGTTATTATGGGCAGAGTCATAAAATAAAGCAAAAAGCTATGAAGTTATATTGTATGATTCAATAACATCTATACAAATTAAAAAATATATATGTATATTTACTTTTGATATACATTGTTTAATGCTTATTTATTTTTATTTTTTATCTTTCTTTGTTTTCTTTCATAGTTTATTGTCAGGTTGGTTTCCATATAACACCCAGTGCTCATGCCAACAAGTGCCCTCCTTCATGCCCATCACCCATCTTCCCCTCTCCCCTATCCCCCATCAGCTTTCATTTTGTTCTCAGTATTCAAGAGTCTCTCATGGTTTGCCTCCCTCCCTCTCCCCCACTATTTTTCCCCTTCTTCTCCCCCATGGTCCTCTGTTAAGTTTCTCCTGATTTTGAGAGAGAATGAGAGAGAGACAGAGTACAAGCAAGGGAGGGGCAGAGAGAGAGGGAGACACAGAATCTGCAGCAAGTTCCAGGCTCTGAGTGGTCGGCACAGAACTCGAGGCAGGGCTCAAACTCACGAACTGTGAGATCATAACCTGAGCGGATGCCCCTGTACATTTATGTATGATATAAAGAATTATAAATATAATATATATACACAGACATACATTTATAGTACATATATATTTATGTAATTATATGCGTGCATTTATATAAGATTATATATAACATATACAAATAGTGCATAAGCATGGATTTATATGAAAGACTATTGAGCTGTTCTATATATAATCTTAAGATGTATATGAATAATTATCCCTTGAAATAACATTGAGGCCATCCAAGGTGAGAGCTGATGCTTCCAAAGATGGCTTTTTAAAAAAATTTTTTTAAAAACGTATTTTTTTATTTGAGAGACAGAACATTAGCAGGGTAGGGACAGAATGAGAGGGAGATAGAGAATCTGAAGCAGGCTTCGGGCTTTGAGCTGTTTGTCAGCACAGAGCCCGATGCGGGAATCGAACTTCCAAACCGTGAGATTATGACCTGAGCTGAAGTTGGACGCTCAACCAACTGAGCCACCCAGGAGCCCCCAAAGATAGCCTTTGACCGTAATGTGGTGCCGTGACTTAGCAATTCATGCAAAACCCCAGCCGAGGTGCAAAATCTGCTAATTCCATAGCCATTTTATTGAATTTTTTTGTGTTGTTGTACTTAGTGTCAGTGTCACTCATTAAAGGTGTCCATTCTCACATAAGGATGGACTTTCCTTCATATTAACTCTATTTCCACTATGTTTTAAGATCTCTATTTCTGGTTTTTAAAACTTATATTTTCTTTTTAATCAATACATTGCAAAGATGAGGATTTTTCAAGATCTTTCCAGATGTCCACTTATTTTTTAGACTCTTTTGTTTAGCCAACCCAGGTTTCTTGTGCCTCTCACTTTATGTGTGTGACTACGTGCGTACAAAAGTGTTGCATTTGTGCAGCAAATATAATTTCCACAAAGGCTGTTTTTCTTGACTTCCTTCTCATCATTTTCTCTTTGGAGAGTCCAGTTTCTTAAGGCTACTGCAACCGATTTTCTTAAAATTATTTGTCCTATATTTTTCCTACATTTTCTAAAAAGTTCTTAGTTCTATCTATGTATGAATACTTGTTTTTTCTTTAATGGTGTCCCTTACCTAAAGTTTAAATTCTGAATGTCAGTGTATTCTGATTTTCCCTGAAGAGTAGCGCATAGCTTTTTTCGGACTCAGTAAAGGATAGAGACTTTTAAATAAATAAGTAATCAATGTATATAGGTAAATGTTGTTCTATGGAGACCTTTTAAAGTAAAGAAGATTCTCATATACCTAGAGAGGCTTAATTATCACCTGGTTTGAAAGCAAAACACCTCATCAGTTAACGTCCCAGAATCCCAGAAATAGTCTCAGGATCCCAGACATGGAAAGAACACTGAAAGTTAATTTAGTGACAGAATTCAGCTGATCACTCCTGGAGTCAAAAAGAACAAATCTGTTCTCTCTTTTCCATGGCACTCTTACGAGAATTTTAATGCTGTAAACATGTCTCTTCTTCAGTCTTAACATAGAGTCTGATATAACATGGTTGCTAATGCTCCCATGACGTTTTTTTTAGTTCATCACTGTGGACTGAATGAGGCAAATTTATCAGGAGTGGTTAGAGAGTAGCAGCATAGATAAGAACTATCACCTCCCTTATCTAGAAACTAGACCACCATTAACGCAACCCAAGAGAGCATTAAGTTCTGAGGCAGACATATCACATCATTCCCTAATTATGATCTTGTTAGCTTCCTACCCTTTTACTCTGTACTCGAGTCCCCCCACCCCCAAGCCCTTATCCTATAAAGCCTTTGGATTTTTTGTTACTAAGAGATATGTACTTTATTGTCATCTGGGAGTTCTTCTGAGAATGGGGAAGGTAATTTTCTATACCACAAGAGGAAGGAAGGATTTCAATTCAATTCTTTTGAACTTGAAACCTAGATGATAGGATAAAAATGAGAATTACAGACACTTTGTCTGGTCATTCCTTCTGCCCACTCCCTATTTCAATCAATACGTCTTGGATTCTGTCTAAATTAGAATTCTGGAAAAGATAATGCATTCAGACTTGAGTTTAGATTTTATTTCAGGCATCCGTGAGAAATGGTGGTTGTATATTATCCTGAAAATCTAAGTGGTTCTTCTGGTCAGTCCTGATGATTTAGCACATTCACCCTGCAAAACTCAAATAAATAAAACCCCAATGCCTGAATGGTTTGATTTGACATCGTGAGTAAGCAAAATGTCTTCATAATTAATTGTGCTCTTCCTTGGCCACTCTATTTCTGTAGCAGGTAGGCACAAACAGACAGATATTTACCCGTGCAAAAACTTCTCTGGTGTAAATGTGTACATGGACATACAAATAAATTCGTGTAATGGAAAAACCGTGCTTTAGCTGTTTCCCCTAATTGTATATTCAATATTTTCCTTGGCCACAAACAGTTGACCACCTTCCCTAGTCATGAAAATTCTATGAAGCATGTTTGACAAAGCATTTACTTTCATGCACATTGAGATATATTCCACCTATTCCCATCTTTGGGTTACCTTTGCACTCTGCTTTTATTGCCACCTGGCGTTACTTAATAATCAAAAAAGGGGATGAAAGAAACATGATATCTAATTATTCCGCTGCTAAAGAATGTTTGAATCAAGCAAGTATAAATGATTCTCTTATCATGAGAAAATGTGCTTCATGTGAAGGCTAATACCTAAATTGAGAGAAAGAGAGAAAAGTGGAGAGAGGGAGAGAGTGGGAGAGGAGCAAGGGAGAGAGAGGGAGGGGGGAGGGGGAGAAAGGGGAGAGAGAGAGGGAGGGAGGGAGGGAGGAAGAAGAGGAGGTAGAGAGAAATACAGTGGGTTGAAACTGAAATTTATTAACACTTGTGAAAACCCCATTAAAATCCTTCAATTTATGGCAGTTAAGCAAGTTTACATGCCTGAATCACTTGAGGTTTCACATCTAAGGCAGATCATTTGATGTTTTATGAATTATCAGAGGTCCAAGAGACAGATACTTACAGCACAGTATCACATTTTATGGAAGACTTGATTTTCATATTCATCTGAGATCTTATTTTACTTACTGCTTTTGACAAGAGCGATTCCAGGGAAATACTCACTTATTTATAGCATTACAGGAAGGAATAATCAAACTGGAACTGTAAAGAAATTCACCTGTCCTTCCTGGCAGTAATGTGAAGAAGTTGACATTTACAAGATTAAATAATCCAAATAAAACAGAGGGAATTTAACATTAAATTAAAAGAAAAATTGAAAAAAAAATGACTAGGGTATAAAGAGCCATTTGGGAATAGAGATAGCATTTCTCTCTCTCTCTTTTTTTTTTTCTTTTTGTTCAGCAGCAAATTAGGAGATCATATGATAACCCATGATTTGTCATCCTTGGTTTAAGAATATTCTACTTGTTAGGTCCGGCATTTTGCTAAATTTCCTAGAAGAGATAAAAGCAAAGCCCATCCAGGAAACTGATAATGTCCCTCTGCTTTAATAAATCTGCCTCTTTAGGGACACCTGGGTGGCTCAGGCAGTTAAACATCCAACTTCGGCTCATGTCATGATCTCAAGGTTTGTGAGTTTGAGCCTCACCAAGAGCTCTATGCTGACAGCTAAGAGCCTGGAACCTGCTTCAGATTCTGTGTCTCTCTCTTTCTGTGTCTCCCTCCTTCTCTGTCCCTCCCCTGCTAGCGCTGTCTCCTCTCTCTCTCTCTCTCTCAAAAATAAATAAGCATTAAAAAAAAAGTAAAAAATAAATAGATCTGCCTCTTTAGAATCTGCCTCTGTTTACAACATCCAACTACTTGGATGGAAATTCATACTGTTTACCAAGTCTTCCAAAGCCAGATTGCTTTTATAACTTGTAGGTAATAGCATAAGCAGGTGGACACCAATTATTATTGGCTAGCCATTTTGGAGTTTGAGGCAGAAGGAAGAAGTTAGTAATGCTGATTCTTTCTTTAGTTAAAATTTTGATATTTCATTTATTATAGACTTCTGGCATTGATGATAATTTTTTAAGATAGTGTATGAAAATACTATCTACCTTGTTTACCGAGGTTTGGATCTCCCTTCCCTTTTGTGCCCAAGGCAAGTACCCTATCTGCCTCACCCTAGAATGTATATATATCTATATTTTGGACACGGTTATTTAAACTTAACTTTACTCTTTCGTCTTAGAATTGAGGCGCACTCCTCTCCCCCGTCTACATTTTTAGTGTGCTTAAAGAACAGATAATTACATTACAGTTTCCTTAGATTTTAAGGTTAAATCTTCCTCGAGGCTCTATTTTAGGTTGATTAACCTCAGAAGCTTTTACTTTTTCATTTTTTGACTCATTTTCATGGTTTCAAGATCAATTTGCCTCTGATTTTCCCAAACAGTTTGGTCCTGGAGGGAAGATCTAGTCTTAGGGCTTCTAGTTTTTGCATCTTCATATTATACTTGCTGCTGCTGCTGCTTCTTTTTCTTCTTCTTCTTCTTCTTCTTCTTCTAATTGTGTCAGGACTATTTCTTCCTTGTTTCATTCCTCACTGTAGTTAGGGAGAGGGATGATTTATCACGGCCTCCTTGAGGCGCAAGGTCCCGGTTGAGGGTTGAGGGTGGGGGTGGAGGAGGGGCTTTGTAAGCTAAGCGAAGGGAGCATGAGCGTGTACATACGTGCACAGGTGTGAGGGGAAGTGTTGTGCGTGTGCACACGTGCGGGTAGAGCCCAGCAAATAAATGTTCCCGGAATCCTGCCCGTACTCATATCAGGCTTTCAGAGTAAGATGAATCTTCATTCTGTGAGATGAGACTCCTTGTTATTAGATACTTAACAGCAATACAGTTTTAAAAATAAAAAGCAGCCTGATATTAGTCCCTCTGCCCACCCACCCCCATACTCGTCTGCCTCCTCTTCCCAGAGATTTAAGAGGCAGAAACTCACTGGATTCAGCAATAAAAATTTTGAGAAGGGATGAAGGAAGAACGCTGTGACCAAAGGACACAAAATGTGACAAAAATCCCAAGTAACTCTTTCACCACCAGACTTCCATAGACCTAACTTTTCCTTGTCTTTATTAGCAAAATGTGTCCCTCAGTGACCCACAGCTCTCTCCATTAGACTTTATTTTAGCTGTGGCTGATTGTTTTGACAATCTGTTCTGTTGTCTTGGATTTCACTGCCCCCTTTCCAGGAATCTGGCCTTCCGCCTTCCCCCCTCCAGAGTTTAACAAGAACCTTCTCTCTGTTGTGTCCTTCAGGTCACTGATAGAAATGTTAAATGACCACAGGTTCTGAGCTGACCGTGGAGGACCATAGCACCATTTGTTGTATGTCCCTAGGTTGACACTGATCCATTGATAACCTCTCTCTGGGTCTGACGTTCCAGCTGCTTTTCCATTCACCTCATAACTGAGTAGTTCAGACCTTGTTTTTCCATTTAATTGATGTGTGTGTTGGGTGGGGGAAAATCAAAGACCCTGCTAAAACTTAAGATTGATTGTATCTCTGGCTTCCTTTGGTCGACCAGAACTCCCACAAGGATATCAGCCTGGTTAGGCTAGACATATTCTTGTCGATGCCACACTGGTGTTCTTATCCAACTGTTTACTATTTCATGTTATTTAATGATTTCTCCAATATATATACGTTTTTGTAGTTTCCAAATCCTGCTTAAATTACAATACAGAGCCTGGTTATAACCTCAGTTCAAAATCCAGGATAGCTTTTAACTTTTCTTTTAAGGAGGAAAAGAACCATTAGCAATTTTTTAGTGCATTACACCAAAATCCATAGAGTTCAGGGAAGAAGATTTCCAGGAAAAAAACCGAACAAAACAAAAAAGCAGGGCTTTCAGGAGAGCTTTCTGGAATATGTCTATGGCACTTCTCTCTTTGTTTCCTTCTCCTCGTTTCCTGGACTTGGTGTACAGCCTGACAGTCATTCAGGTAAGAAATCACCCCGTTTTGAGAGCTATAACTTCATCTTGTTCATTAATGTCTCTGCTTTAAGGTAAAAAGAACGGGTACATCAATGTCTTCCTGCAGGTATAATAAAAATAGATGTATCACAGAGAGATGGATCATTTGTCTAGTTTATAGGGAATTCCTTTCCGTGCCCAGGGAATTTAAGTATTCACATGAAAGGAGCGGCCGCGGTAGCGAGGCTTCTGCTGTTCTTCATTCACCACAAAGCAGTAATTCAATTAATTTATTACTTTGAAAGACTTTGACGCAACAGTGGTGTACATGACCTACTCATGTTGGGAACAGATGAAAATGCCGTGTTGGCAAAAGTCTTCCATCTTCTTAATGAGATGTGATACTGTGTAGAGTATTCTAAGGCAGAAGAGTAGGTCGAAAATTCAACCTGGAAGGAAGAGAACGTACAAACGATGGAATAGATGAGATGCATAATGATTTCCGCGTAGTTTTCAAGATTTCCAATGGTGAATTAATGAAACTTTCCCTTTAGAGGGGGAACATATTATGTTTTCCTATTTTAAGGGGGAAACCATAGGCTAGCTTTCTAGATTTTTACATAGATGTAAGTTCTTTCAAATAAAAGGTGTCACAGAAGCATATATGAGAACACAGAATGCAAGAGAGACATAAAGTCTCCATGAATATTTTAGTTGTGTGGCAAGACTACAGGCTGATGACGCCTCCATGCCTCCTGTATGCCGAGGTTTCTGCCGGAGCCAGGCAAGAGCAGAGGAAAGGGCCTTTGTTTCCGCCACTAAGGAGCTTCCAGACTAATTCTGGGATTGGACAAATGCTCAAGGTGACCACCAATCACACCGCTGGTCACAAATTGAAAGTAAAGCTTGGGTCATCTTTGCACCATGAAATTGCCTTCCTCTACCTTGAGCCCCTCATGCTTGTCCTAACAGACCCTTACTTTCATCTATTGTTAATGGACAAGTCTAATTTTCTCATTAGACTATAAATTCCCTCCAGGCATACTGTGATATGATCTCAATCAAGTATTACATCTAAAAAAGAGAAAAGAAAAGAAAGCACACAGAAGGAAAGCACATATGAAGTTCAAAAGGAACTGTGAAATGAGTAAAGTGAAATCCAGTGTGCAGGGCTGGCAGGTAGGGTTGGGCAGTTTGCACACTGTACGAGGACTCCAGACCAAGTGAGGCCAGCCAGGGTTTTTCTAAGCAAACCTTAATGCTTGCAGCACTGTGCCTGCTTGGTTAGTAGGCTTTTGCCTACCTTGCCAGGGTACCTGCTATGGGATGTCCTTAAGATGTGAGTTTTAATTTAATTTAATTTAATGTAATGTAAGGTAATGTAATTTAATGTATTTTAATGCAATTTCATTTAATTATTTTAAGAGAGAGGGAGAGAAAGAAATGGAGGAGGAGAGAGAGAGAGGGAGAGAATCCCAAGCAGACTCCACACTATCAGCGTAGAGCCCAATGTGGGGCTTGAACTCACAAACCGTAAGATCATGACCTGAGCCAAAATCAAGAGTCGGACACTTAATGAACTGAGCCATCCAGGCACCCCAAGATGAGAACTTTAAATACCTAATTAGCAGGGAGGCAAAGAATTACATGCAAATCTCAAATTCCAGAATCCCAAGGCAGATAGTAGAGGGCATGAGAAACACCAAAGGGCCACGAAAAAGAAGACAATGTAAGTAGGGCAAAGAGCACATCATTTCCTTTCACCATACCCAGTAAAGGCCTAAGTAATTCTCTGGGAAAGAGAAATGACAAGTAGATATTTGGAGGCTACGCCTGCTTTACATCAGTGACTTGTTTGATAGATACTGATGACTATGCTTCCGGGAATTATTTAGTAAACTGGTTGTGGTTCACATCCACGGTGTGGGTTCTCATTCTCAATGATGCTTATTATTGTCCCTGTGACCTAAGATGAAGCATATCTGCAAGAATTATTAGAGAACATACCTGAGCCGAAAGGCTTCCGGTAATTGCAGTTGTGATTCAGGTGTCGGTGTGGTTACACCAGGTACCCGATTTATACAGACGACTTCGCGTGGCTTGTCCTGACTGGCTGCATCTCCTATTAGGTAAGCCAATTCTGCCAGTTACCATCTACACTGTCCTGGGTGGGAGTCTACCATGGATGCTGTGCTAGGCACTGGTGGAAGTGATCTGGTAGCTATTCATGGAGGTTGTGATTTTGGGGGATAAAACATTAGAAGAAGAGGAAACCATCTCAAGAAAAACAGAAGAAGGCATTCCAGGTGCCGGAGGCCTAGAGGGCGAATTTGGCTACTGTGTGTATTTGATTTGGCCTGCAGAAAGTGTACGTAGCTAGGGAGATATTATGGTTGATCAAAACATAACTAGCTTAGCACCTAATATCTTACCTAGCAGTTTTGTTCATTTGTGCATTTTTCCAGGCCCCTAAGCGCAGTGGAGCTTTTAATTCCCATGAGCATCGCCCTTTGGAAGCAGAAATGGAAACAGCACAATTACATTGTGAGGGTACGGATAGGAGCTATCTTAAAGCATATATTGCAGTATTTAATCATGACATAATCGGCATCTGGGAAGTTTTTGCAGAATGTTTGAGGTTAGAAACCCTTCCTGGGCGCCACATCCTAAAACTGACCCCAGACTATCTCCAGCATGCATAATTTGTGTTTTATGTGTACAGGGTAAATTTTGTCACCTGTCTTTATACCTCACATGAACAAAGCAGATGGAGTCATGTCTTTGGTCATGGCTTAAAAGAGTTTCAAACTCTTTTAAGGCACTAAATTTAATAAAGAAAAATATCTTCAATATTCCTAGTGCGGAAAAGCAAAACCCAAACCAAGCCAAACCAAAAAAACCAAAAAACAAAAAACAAAAAACCCTCCCAAACATAAAAAAAAAAAACACCCAAAAACCAAAACCAAACACAAAGAAAAATGCCCAAACTCTAATTCTGTAATCATCTTTTTCAAAATGTTTGAAGTAGTGAATCTTACTAGTCACAGCATCATAAACTATCATAAATCATAAATTTCTAGGAGGTATAGTTTGTGTTCTATGAGTATTGAGTAAATATTATAATGTGTAGCTACAGCTCATGTGAACTTGAACCCATAATGGTTTGAAACTGTCCCACAAGATCACTTTTTATTAGGATGGAGGTTTAAGGAATGCATGAAAGAAACATAAGGGCTAGAAGGTTCTGGAGGTTTTGACTAAAATCATCGAATATGGATTTCAGCCACGTGGCATCTTGGTGATGCTGATCATACTCTTGTTAGTACCTGGGAGTCTAAAATATAACAGTGGATGCTGTTTTGTTTTGTTTTTTTTTTAATATTTTTATTTATTTCTAGGAGAGAGAGAGAGAGAGAGCGTGAACAGGGGAGGGTCAGAGAGAGAGAGAGACACACAGACTCCGAAATAGGCTCCAGGCTCCGAGCTGGCAGTCAGCACAGAGCCCGACGTGAGGCTCAAACCCATGAACCGCCAGATCATGACCTAAGCGAAAGTCGGACGCTTCTCCGACTAAGCCACCCAGGCGCCCCCAGTGGATGCTGTTCTGAAAGAGGATTTAGAACACTGAGCAGAACTTCATGAATCCTTCTATTGTTCCAGGGCAGGGGAAAGTCCATAGAGGCTCCAAAGGCATAGTCTATCCAAGGAGCCGGCAACCAGAGAGATTTTCTTATCTCTGTTATCACGGCACCTGGGTAGCTCAGTCGGTTAGGCATCTGACTTGTGGTTACAGCTCAGGTCATGATCTCACAGTCTGTGAGTTCGAGCCCCACATTGGGTTCTGAGCTGGCAGAGCTGAACCTGCTTGGGATTCTCTCTCTTACTCTTTCTCTGCCCGTCCTCGCTCACACCATGCCTGTCGCTCTCAAAATAAATAAACTTAAAAAAACGTGTTATTGAAAATTGGGGAAATTTATATTTCATTCTATGGTGTTCTTATGCTCGATTTCGTGTGAGACGTATTCTAAATTTCTTACCATCCAGCAAAACTGATGTTCTAAGAAGAAACAACTCATTGATCCAACTGATGCCAGCACTCAACTTACTCTCTGTGGGGATGGAGGGGAGGAAGGTGTGTGAATACCCAGTTTGAGAAGCACGAAGAATAGGGCAGACCAAGGTGATCAGTGATAGAAGCTTCTGCACCGACACAATTCAATTCTAATGAGGGGAGACCATCGACATGCGGAGAGAAGGACTCCATTTACATGGCTACTCCAGCCCTGGCATTCATCTCAGCCACAAAACAGGAGACACGGGATGCAGCCGTGAGGACATTCGACACCTGTCCAGGAGAAGGGGGGTCAACATTCACTCAGTGGATGAGAACAATGTTCAATAACCTTTTTTGGTACCCACAGGTTGTCCTTAAAACGTTGCTCAGTACAGAAGGAACATACAGCAGCCCTGTAAGCATTCAGCTTCCACTTTTAGCTGACATTTTTTGCAAAGCTGTTTTCACTTTCTGCCTAAATCTTCTTGCAAAGTGCTACGGTTAACTATCCACACATCACAGATGATGTGCTCTGACAGACATGGAGAAGAAGTGAGGTAAAATGCATGCACTGTTTAAAATAAAATCATCTATGTCGTGAATAAGAAAAACAAAACAGATGGAATGGTGTCTTTAGTCATGCCTCAGAAGACTTTCAAACTCTTCTAAACCACTTAATTTAATAAAGAGAAAAAAACCTTTCAATATTCCAAATGCAATAAAGGGGGAAAAAAAACCCCAGCCTAATTCTATAATCATATTGGAATTTGGTATCAATAGTTTTAATGTCAGGAATTCACTGATGAAATCACATTCAGGTTTATGAGGAGCACATTGAGGGTAAATCACTGAGGCAAAATGACTATTGATTTGAATGTCACTGAACTGACAAAATGGCTTTGCATTAGCATATCCCCTGCTAAAAGAAGGATCTAGTAAGGAGAACTGTGGTCAAAAAAAGGGGAAACCTCATGTCATTTTGGGGAAGCATGCCTACAGTTTCTTCAACACAAGGGTTCAGTTCTTCAGAAAAAGATTCCAAGCCAACATTCCACCCAGACGATTTCGCTTTCCTAGAATGAAAGAGGGGGCACGCTTGGTATAATCATTCGGTTCGCTCTGAGCCACAAGAAAAGTCAACAATCTTGAGGTTGCTTTCTCAATGGAATGCTTCAACTTGACATCAACAGGAAAGCCCAATCAGTCTTAGATTGGAAGTGCTGGAAACTTTCTCCCCAACTGATTGGTGCGGGGAGGAGGGGAGAGAAGGGAAGGATTTACTCAAGACCAGGGGAGCCGAATAAACAAGTGCCATTGCAGTTTCCTGCAGGAAAGTGGAAAGATTAGTCTGGTTTATATTGAGATGAGAATGGAGCTTAACACAGGTTGTAGTTGATTAAACAAGAGTGAATCATTGCGCTGTCCCATCTAGATAATCTCTGGCCATTATCTTTCATAATAACAGAGAAATCCCAAGCTTTCAGTTAGCTCTGATTGATGCAGTCGATGAAGAGGTAGAGTTCAAAGACATGCGGTGGTGGCAGTCACCCCACCTTCATAGTATTTTCACTTGCTTCAAACTTAAAAAAAAATAATACATAAGATAATGTTACGAGTCCTAATCACGGGCTTTAAATCATGCGTTAGGAAGCTCAGGATCATTTTCACCATCTTGGGAGAAAAGTCTGTCTTGCCCAGTGTCCTTGGAGACCTTTGTAACTGGAGGTGGGCATTTTGCCAGAAGCTGCAGCAACGCTTTATAAAAATAGACAAGATAAATGGACTTTTAGTGCAGTGTCGTGCCAGACTTTTAATTTTCAGGAAATTATTTTTTTAACCTAGCTGAGAGTCAAGTCAATTTGTGAATTAGTTGAAAGGATGGCTGGATAGAGCTGGGGTGGGGGTGGGGGCGGGGGTGAGGTATCTGACATTTTAAGGCAGAAAAGCCTGCCACACAGAACAGATTTCTCTTGGCAATCAAGATAACTTAACAACCATAAACACATTGTCAGAGGGAAAAATTACATTTTGCTCTAACACAGATCATGTACAGATGACTGATTTTTCTTTCAAGTTCAAGCACAGAAAGACTGTTTATATATATCAGCTTCTGACCCAGGCAGGCGGAACAATCGCAGAGGTCTGAATTGAGATGGTGAATGAGGTTTTGGATATTTCTTTGCTAAGGATAGAGCACAACCATCATGGGATGTATAAAGAGCCAAGGTTGCAAAGAATCAGAATGAAGTTGCTACTGTAGATAATTTGTAATATTTGTTCACTTTTTTATTATAACCTGCCAAAATAAAAAAGGTAGCACAACTACAGTTTTAAAAATATGTTTCCCTTTGCTTACTTTGCTTGGAATATGATAAGGTGTGTTTTCCTGTTACTGGGCAGTGCTTGTATTATTATAGATTGTGCTAAATGGATAGCCCCCAACTTTATTATTAGAATTTCATCAAGTTCTCAGATAACTAGCCCTTCAGATGGTGAATATAATATATATTTTGTGAAAAGCAATTGAAAACTGTTAAGAACTATATGAAACTCAAGGTATTATTAATCCTTTTTTATTTTTATAAATGTTCTCAAAACTAAAAAGCACAGTAAAGTCTTTTAAATTCATATGACGCTATGGCTCAGGGCAGGATTATTTGATCCCTTTGTTTTTATTTAGTCAGAGTGGAGGAGAGGCAACCACTGTGGTGATTTGGAACTATTTATTGCAACAAATGAATTAATACATACATATTGATTGATGGAACACCTTTGATGTACACAACAATGTAATGGAGATTGTGTTGGGTATTTCTGACACAGCAGCAAAGAGTCCCTGCTTCATGAAAGATTGTAAGCTGGTTGTACAGAAAAGACCCACTTGTGCTCACAGGTACAGGGATCCACATGCTAACCTTAAATAACCATACAAGACAGTAGGGCAATAAGTTAAGTGTAAGCAGTGGTGTATTATGAATATCAATTTTCATTGTGACTTGACAAAATCACTGAAAGATGATTTGCGTGTGTGTGTGTGTGTGTGTGTGTGTGTAAATGTATGTCTCCTCGCATCTCTGCAGATAGCTTAAAGACGTATTCCTGAGACCCCTTGAAAAGGGACACATGTTTCTTGAACTCATACTATGTGCTAACCATGTGGCATAAATTAATTACCTCCTATAATTGTTAGAACAGTAACTGACGTAGGTGTCATTATTAATGCTGTTTTATAGACCTGGAAATTAAACCTCAGATACGTAAACAAGTTATCCAGCGAGCAAATGGCAGAGCTGAACTTTGAGTCCATACTTTTGGCGTTCAGAATGCTGTTATCTTTTCTGCCTCAACCAGCGATCCTCAAAATGAGATTTGCAGAGCTGAACAAGAATGGCGAGGGGTGGGGGTAGGGTTGGTCATGAGGTCCCCAGGCTTTCTGAACCTCTTTTGTATATTGCCCTCCACTCCACATCATCTGTTTCAGGGACTTAGAGATTTTGTGCTTCAAGTAAACACAGTTGTCTGAGATGAAAGGAGTAGAAAAAATAAACCCCAATTCATTGCTCCTTGAGCTGAGGTCACTCGAGCTCGAGCTGAATTCTCTTCAGTTTTCACTACGGTTTTTCAGGAGTCTACAAATCATTGTGCAAGTAAGACTTCTCTCTCTTCCTTGAGGAAAAAAAAGAGAGGGATTCCCTCATGAGTGGTTGGCATCGGAAGGAGGCTGCATCTCTGGAAGATAAATTTCCAGGTAGTTAATAGGAACCTAATGTGGATCTTGTCCCCAGTCTGGAGCCTTCCTTCTCATGTCCTTTTATCTGGAGTTATAAAGCTCAAAATAAATTTAGCCAGAATTTAGAAGGAAAGACGTTTCCTTACTAGGTTGTGGAATGAAATGAAAGTTAATCATAGCAAAAAGAGTTCCTTTTATTTTATAGGATTATATTGGAAGATAATACAGGATTGGAAACTAATTCATAGAGTCAAAAAACTCTTAAGATTGAATGGAAGTATGATTATATCTGCTTGGGAAAAGGTATTTGTAAAATACTTGTATTCCTCTGAGCAGAATAATACTTACATCAAGCTTGGTTGTACTCTGAGAGAAAGGTCTCTGGGACTGAAATATAGGATTTTACTTTATCTAAGTCTGTTAAAAAGTAAATTTGATAAAGTAATTTAGTAATAGGAGTTGTAGGTAGTATTTATTAAGCAATTGCCTAAGGGTTAGGCACTGAGCTAATCACTCAATTGCCATATTTCATTGGGAATTAGATTATTTTATGCTGTCATTCAATGTTGGTTTCCTGTGCCTGCCTCCTTGATGAAAATAGGATATTTCATTTTATACTACCATATATATATGCATATTTATGAATGTATATTTATACCTATACATATGTGAACTTTCACACATGTTCTTATTTTATTATTCATATTAATAATAACAATAATAATTGTGGTCAAATTTGGTCCCCATGAAAGCCTGGCGAGGTAGGTGCTATGCACACATTACAGAAGACAAACTGAGGCTTAGTGAAATTAAAAAAATAAACCCGATAATTCTGTAAGCTTAGCTTGCAGCACCTGAAGGTCTTGATAAAACGCAGCACTGGGCTCCATCCCCAGATTTTCTGCTTCAATATATTTTCGAGTCACTTTAGGGAAAATACTGCTGTTTGAACCTGGAGTAAGACATTACGTCTCCACATATATATGCCACACTTTGGTATCCTATTATCTAAGAGTATCCTATCATTTAACAACGTATTTTCCTTAACATACATTTTGTATATTATTTTGTCCTGTGAAAACACTGTGCTTCAGGGTGGGCCACGATACATCCTTGATGCACAAATTACAGAGGAGCCAGGAAGCCCAATCTCTAATGGGAGATCAGAGTATAGAAAATGTGCCTGATGGGGGCAGGTTGGTGGGGGCGGGTGGACACTTGGACACATTTCACTTCTGGGTTCTAAAAAATGTTCCTCCTAGTCTCATTCTGTGTCTGCAGCCTTTGCTCTTAAAAATCATGGAAATTGGGAATGGCCAAGACCCACGCCGTCCTCTGTTTCACTGTCCTGGCAGGTGAGAGGCGTTACCTGCCTTTGTCTCCTTTCCACAGAAATTCCTTTCTTGTGAAAAATGAGGAAGTGAGATAGTTAGAGAAAGAGAATACTTGGAAGAGGGTATTTTTCAGCCAAAATGTCAACAGTTAAGAAAGCTACTGCTTGTTGGTTTCTCTGCCACTGAGAAAGCCAGAGAGTATTAGCTTTCTGTACTCATGCTTTCATTGTGCTCCTTGACCCACCTCTGAAATGTCTCTTCTGGCTTCTCAAGCTCCAGGAAGCTGGACGACATGCTAACATTTCTCGTATTGGCTTCGTCACTATGCACAGGTGCAGCTGTGTAAACGCGGGTGTCGCTTTTTAAAGTTCTCTTTTAGGGGCACTATTGGGTACCCATTGTCTTGACCCATCCACCATTCCTTTTCCAGTTTTTCATAACAGCATCCAGATTTTCTTTTGTGGCAGGGACAGAGTTAACCCTAACCTGCAGCTGTAAGAGTGAGGCAGTTTGCCTGTGCTGGACCACCTAGAACTTTCTGGAGCCTTTTGTTTCTTTCTATTGGGCTTTCTCACATCCTCTAAGGTAAACTGCTGTGTTACTGGGTTTACTATCACACAGGGGGGAGAGCTGGCTTCAGAAGGCTGGGATAGAGGAATAAAAACAGATTCTGGGGAGAGAAAGATTTCCTGAGGATGTTACTCAATAACATGAATTCCAGATGTGAACCAGTAAATTTGTGCTTCCCCCTTTTGCTTGAACTTTCAGAATATAATTGGAATCACCCTCTGGCCCAAGTTCTAGAAAGTTAAAGCAGAATAAATTACAACCGCTTCAGCATCCAAATAAACAAGCCTGTCTATAGGTGAGACTACTAGGTCCAGGAATCTGGATTCCAGTTCTGATTATACCGCTGATTAAGGTTCTCTGGGGCCATTATCTCTTGGTGTCATGGCACCTTGAATTCTTTCTCATCCACCCCCAGCCTCACAAAATGCCTTCCATTAACAACAAAATTGCAGTGAAGAGGCTTCTAGGGAAACTTTGGAAAATGGCCGGGAGAGAAAAGAGTCAACTGATGTGGAATGGCAGAAAGGAGACGTGACAAGGCAGAAAGAAGTTGCAGACTCAACGTCATAAGCAAGTTACAGACAACGGAATCACATTCCCTGATACCAGACAGTAGCTCGGCTAACCTCAGCCACTGGCTGTCATGGAAAGGCTAGGACTAAACAAGAAATAAACTCTGGAAACAAAAAAAAAAAGAGACATGCCACGTTCATTGCTGATAATTGCATTTTTGCTGGGAATGCTTGTTGTTGCTAAAAGCGAAAGAGACCAGATATTGAAGAGAAGCCAAGAAATACCCTTTCCAAAAAAGAGGACTTCAAGATGTTTGGACCTAAGATTCAAAGAATTCTCCTAACACTGAATTGTTGCATTTCATACCATTTGTCTCCCACTGAAGTTTTTCTCAGGACCCTGACCTTGGTAATGCTGCTACAGGTTTAACAACTGGATCTCAAGGCGGGCGGGGGAGCCCCGATCAGAGGTGCTTGCAGATTTCAGTGGTGTAAATACTTCCTCTGTGACCAACTTCAAGCTACCAATCTGATGTCAACTGACTCATAAAATTCCAGAAAATGTACCAACTGGTTCTGGCAGAAGCTGACTCCAGCTTGCGTTGAAATTAGGGAGTAGAAACTCTGATTTGTGTTTGCATCTAATGTGGTCCTCCCTAAGGGCTCAGATGGGAATCAGAGATTGCCGAGCTCCAGAAAGAAAGGATACCGATTCCTCAATTCCTCTGGTGTCCTGTACCGGAGCAAAGCCATCCTGATAGCAGGACATGTTAGCTTCAGAGCAAAGCCTTGAGTGTGGAGGGCCCAGGGCAAGGCTGCGGGCTCATTCTAATACTGTAATGCACTCAGGCAAAATTAGTGTGATATGAAGCCTGCTGAGCTGTTTCTGGTATTAGGATTCCCAACACAAAGGTTGCCATTGTGGGGAAAAAGCAATGGCGCAACCTTTGGAAAGGAGAGAAGCATTTGCCCTGGGGCAGGAGACAGCAACAAAGGGCGAAGGAGGGGGAGGCGAGCACTCACCTGTCTTGGACCCAAAACAAGTTTTAACAGACCAGGTAGAGAATCTCCCAGTACCAGATAATGAAGCAGCTCATGAAAGGACAGGGGAGAAGAAGAGAAGGGTGGAGAAGGAGCAGCTGCAGGAGGAACGAGGAAGAAAAGAAAGGAACAAAGAGAGGAAGGAGAGAAGTAGCCCCAGGAAGTTGGCAGGAGAGCCCTTCACCAGGCGGGCACGTGGGTGGGCACAGGTGGGATTGGGTTAGCAGAGGCCAATCGCAGAAAGGGAAAGGATGATGGATGTTTTCCAAGGGAAATCAATTGAGACGCACTGTGAACTTCCTATGAGTGGCTATGAATGTGTGTATGTATATAATTTTTCCTGTATAATAATACATTTACTTCTAATGTATACATAATTTAATATTAATCATCTGACTCAAGCAAGAGCCCAAACTGTATTTATAGACAAAAGAGTAACTGGAGTAACTAGCCCCATTAAAGATTGGATACAAAAATCCCAATGTCTGAATGGAAGTTAGTGAAATGCAAACTTGACTTTCTTTCTTTCTTTCTTTCTTTCTTTCTTTCTTTCTTTCTTTCTTTCTTTCTTTCTTTCTTTCTTTCTCTCTCTCTCTCTCTCTCTCTTCCTTCCTTCCTTCCTTCCTTCTTCCTTCCTTCCTTCCTTTCTTAAAAATTTTTTATAGTTTATTTATTTTTGAGACAGAGAGAAACAGAGCATTAGCAAAGGCGGGGCAGACAGAGAGGGAGACACAGAATCCAAAACAGGCTCCAGGCTCTGAGCTGTCAGCACAGAGCCCGATGCAGGGCTCAAACCCACGAACCATGAGATCATGACCTGAGCTGAAGCCTGACCCTCAACTGACTGAGCCACACAGGTGCCCCTCTTTCTTCTTTCTTTCTTTCTCTCTCTCTCTCTTCTTCCTTCCTTCCTTCCTTCCTTCCTTCCTTCCTTCCTTCCTTCCTTCCTTTCTTCCTTTCTTCCTTCCTTCCTTCCTTCCTTCCTTTCTTTCTTTCTTTCTTTCTTTCTTTCTTTCTTTCTTTCTTTCTTTCTTTCTTTCTTTCTTTCTTTCTTTCCATCTTAAAGGAAAAGATGTAGCAATCTCTGCCTCTCTCCAAATCTTTTTACTTATGATTATGACTAGGTCATGATAATGACAAATGCCCCAAACTAAAAGGCCACTGGATATTCTTCAAGGAAAAATAGCCCAAGGATGATGTCTTTGGCTTCCACTCTGAAGATAAGACATTTGGAGATTAAACAAGATGCTTGGGTAACTTTTAAAATGAGAAAGAATAGATGCTTTTGGGAGGTGATTTGTGCAAGAACAGCACCAATGTTGTTGGCTCTTGGGATAGCAAGTCCTGCAATGCTCCTTTTGGACTCAAAGGGCAACAAATGGCAAAAGCTGTCAGCCTCCTGTTGTACTTCACATGGAGACACGTATCGGTTTACCTGAAAAGAGGAAAATTATGAAAAATATCCAAAGACTAATCCAAGTGGTGTCTCTAGCCTGCCTCCCCGCAAAAAGGAGAAAAATCAAAATCTGTTTAACCAGATATGTTCTCCGCAAAGATGTTACGAAATCGACGTTTCTCTCTACCCTCAAACTCCTATCTGAAGAAGAATAAATATTTGTGGGCTTCATGACAGAGAGAAATCAAAGATTTTTAGGTGCAAATGCAAATTCATTCACAAAAGAAAAAATTTAAAGCCAAATAGAAATGCTCCAGGTGCCTCTGAGGCAGAACTGAATTTCCGCCCAAACCTTGCCGCCAGCATTCGTTGCTACTGTGGACAATGCCATATTCTATCTGACCTGTCTTTAATAAATCACAGAAACTAGGGCAGATACATAAGGCTTCTGTTTGGCATGAAACTGACAAAAGTATTCTACAATCAAGGAAGACTCAGTCTTTCTAAATACAAAGTAAATAATTCATTTTAAAATTTAATTAATTCATTTTAAGTACATAAATAATGCATGAATAAATGTTCTGTATAAAATTTTCAAATAATACAAAAGTATGTAGAGAAGAAACTGACCAAATGCAACCCTTCCTCCGCCATCTCATTTCCCTGAACAAAGGTAACCATCACTCACGGTTTCCTGTGTATCCTTTCTGGCTCTTTTCTATTCACTTATCTATAAGATCATTTTCATATTTTCTAATATTGTAGCAATGCACAGAGTAAAAATATGCCCATAATCTCAAGACCCAACTCAAATTCAGTAGCCAACTTGTTTTATTTTTTCAAAATTTTGCCTATGCATAGTTTAAAAAACAACAATAATACATAAAAAGAGAGAGGTATCAGGGTTCCTGGGTGACTCAGTTGGTTAAGTGTCCAACTTCAGCTCAGGTCAGGATCTCACGGTTTGTGGGTTCAAGTCCCACATCAGGTTCTGTGCTGACAGCCCAGAACCTGGAGCCTGCTTGGGATTCTGTCTCTCTCTCTCTCTCTCTCTTTCTGCCCCTCCACCTCTCATTCTCGCTCTCTCTCTTGTCCTCTCCTTCTCTCTCAGAAATAAATAAACATTAAAAAAAAATTTTAAAAGGAAGAGGTATTCAATGCTTGGGCCAAAAATTAATATGACGGTGTATTCTGTTTTGAAGTGATATTTAACAGTACTCAGTGATTTTAGTAGTACATCTAACTAGGCACCAGATATCCAAGAGAGAGATAGGGGAGTGAATATCATGTTTAAGAAATGGAAAATATGAATAACTTACCCTCTTTTAGGATACTGAAGATGGATGGCAAAGACATCAGAAATAACAAAAGCACTGGCTAGCAACAGATTTAGAGAATTGCAGTTCTTATTTTATAGAAGAGACAACATAAGCTTGGGAAGGTTTTTCCCAAGGTTGCAGGGCTAATACATGAGAAAGCCAAGATTAGACGCCCCCCTCACACATCCCACAATTCCTTCTATTTTTTCCCCAATAAAATGGGCACTTGGAAGGAGGACACCTTCATGGCTGGAAGGCTTGATCTAGCTAGTCCCTTTTAGATAAGAGTTTGTAAACCAGCAGCTTCAGATCTAATCTGACCTGCACAGTGTTTTTCAAAAATTAAGCCGAAGTTCTTAAATACAGTTTGTTCCCTGCATTTGAAAATGCAACTTTTGACTTGTCCTGAAACATGCGAAGATCTCCCCATGTGACTACGTGGCAGCCATAGGCGGGAGTCCCTTTACATCTGTCCTGTCCTCTCCTGAGCACCTTGACCCTCACTCCCACAGGATACCTGCCTAGATGCCCTCCTCTGAGAACAGCATGCCACGCCCACACCTGGACACTTTTGGGGGTGAAAGTGTTTGCAAATAATTATTATGTTGAGATCAGAGACCAAACCCAGGACTCTTCTAGACTGATTAGAACCTACTGTTACACGATAGACATCTGAGTATGGGAACACCATTTCAGACCGAAGGCCCCTGTGTGTTCCTGCTCTGGCTCAGCTCGCACACAGCTCCCCTCTAGCAATTATTCACTTTCCCTGCTCCTCCCAAGCCTCAGGAGAGCCAGCTGCCTTCTCCCAAGCTGCCTGGTACTCCTAAGAGTTAGGACATCCAAAACACTGCTAGATGCATTTGGGAATAGGAATTAGGAATCTGTTTATAAGGAGGGAATTGATTGGGGAAATATTAGGACTGCAATTTCTTCTTCAGCAGGTAATTCTTAAATGACACCACTTGGTAGACATATTTAAAACTACAAGGGGACAGGAGGCACATTTCTCCCTTTAGAACATCTTAGAAGTGAGCTGAGAAGCTTTGAAAGGAGAGGGGAAGTGGAGTTCAAAGGAACCAGGGATTTTGAAGTGGCTCTGGCTTCCCAAGAAGGGCTTTGTGGCAAGCAGGTCTTAAGCACAATCACACACAGTAAGTAGGAATCCAGCCAACATGAAGACAATAGTGACATCCTAGGCACAGAAAAACCATGAGGAGAACCTTTTCTCAGATTGAGCAGCTTTTATTCATCTGTTCTTTTTGTTTCCTTATCAGAGACACAGACACAGAGAGACAAAGACAGAGAATGTGCTATGAGCACCCTTTTTTCCGTTGATGGTTTTGTGATTCTGGGCAAATCATTGGTTTGCTTTCCAAATGATGAGCAAACGTTACCTTAGTTTACTGGCTGATGAGCCAGGTTGGAGGTTAAGGTACACACTTGGCCTTCACAATAGTCTTGGGAGCTGGTCATGTGGCTGAGGATACTCCTCTCAACAAGTGGTTCCCAACTTTCACACCCAGAGGTGCTCTGTTATAACAGAGTTTGGAGTTCCCTGTCTTGCTATCCTCAAATAAAATAGACTCTAGGAACTGCTCTTCACACATGTAATTGTAAAAATCACTGTAAGACTCTAGCATCAATAAAATAAAGAAATGAGAGATAAATATTTTATAACAAAATTACACACATATTTCAGTATGTTCCTAGTAGGACACAGTCAAGATAGAAAGCACAAAAAAGCTGATATCTACACGAAGATCTATGGGTTCTTTTGACGTGGACATGAGTGTTGGGGTTTTCTGAATTGGTGAACAACTTACTAATATTCCGAATAAAATGAGGTCCAATCTTCCTTCTTTCTAATAAATTTCATTATTGGAAAAGTCAGTGTATATTTGGAACAAGCAAGTAATACTGTGTCTGTATATCAAGGTGAGTGAGAATTTAGGCCTAATTAATTGCAAACAGATTATTACTTTTTTTTTTTAATTTTTTTTAATGTTTTTTATTTATTTCTAGGAGAGAGAGAGAGACAGCGTGAGCAGGGGAGGGTCAGAGAGAGAGGGAGTCACAGACTGAAACAGGCTCCAGGCTCTGAGCTGGCAGTCAGCACAGAGCCTGACGCGGGGCTCGAACCCACGAACCGCAAGATCATGACCCAAGCGAAAGTCGGACGCTTAACCGACTAAGCCACCCAGGCGCCCCCAGATTATTACTTTTTTGAGACTGTCCTTATTCATTGCTGCCCCAAATGATATTGGTACTTGCCTCAATGAATATCAGAGGTGTCCCTTGATTATTATGTCAACCCCAAGCCCAAGCTGCCCTTCCAAATGTCTAAATTACTTTCTGGGGGTAACAAAAACCATTAAGAACACTGCCTTGTATCAGTCAAAAGCCACTATTAGAACAGCTTTTAAAAAGGCAAGAAAGATAGGAGACACAATCTAATAAGCCTTTTATTCTGTGTTAATTGCACATCAATAATAAGTACTCAATGATGAAGATTCAATGCCATACGTACTCTTCTGTGAAGACTCCTTTCTCACACTGATCAGTAGATTTTTCCCAGTTCTAGGAAGAGTCCTGAGTTTTAGTGAACTTCACTTAGAGAAAGATGTATCAGTATGTCTTAGTAGTAAAAGAGGCTAGAAGTAAGAAAGACCAAGGAAAAAAGAATACAACACTATTTACAAAGGGAGCAAAGGAATTAAACTGTAAAGGCACTATGTGTCTTAGCCATTCCTAAGGTAATTTCGATAATCTGGACTCCCTGGTTTGGAGGATCTATACCTAACATTGAGCAATGACCCAGGTAGGCGTTGGAAGCAATAAATAGGAGGGTTCTGGCCACCTGTTCCTAAGCTTCCCCAAACTTCACAGGGTGACAGGCCTCCAGGCAATGTAAGGCACCAATGACCTGTAGGGAGAATGCCCCTCACTGCATTGGCAAGCTCTCCAAAGGCTGAACTTCAGTGGCGTTGAAGCTCCCCTTTAGGGCCAGTGTAACCTGATTTCAGATAGAAACTATGGATAAGATAGGAGTCTGAAGGGGCATTGGCTCTGAGCCAGAGAAAACTTAGAAGTGATTGTGTGTGAGCTTTTCCATGACTATAGTACAGACTTAGCCCCAATCATTCAGAAACCTTTTTCTCTTATCAAATTTAAAAAGATCGAAAACATTCTCAATTGTCCAAGCCTTCATGAGACGGGCATGTTCATATACAAGTCATGAAAGACAATTTAGCAATAGGATCAAGAAAATGATAGATGGATAGATGATAGATAGATTGATAGACATAGATAGATAGATAGATAGATAGATAGATAGATAGATCCATATACTTACAGAAAACATCCTTTTGACCTAGTGATTTTCCTTAAGTGATCTAAGCTAAATAATACACACAAAATGAAATAATACACAACAAAAAGACTTGGGTACAAAAATGCCCATTTGGAAATATGTAAATAGTAAAGACTTGACAGCTTTTTGAACCAAAAATTCTCTGGCTAGTTATTTAAGTATCTGAATAATATAGGTGCAAGAATAGACATATACATGCATAGATACACATATAATAAATAACTCTTCACATTGGTATACACTTTCAGACCTACAATGATTGTTTATCTTGTATTGTTTGATGACAGTTTTGTAGTTTTATATCTGAGTAGACAGATAAGATTGTGTATACACAACATATAAATATATTATGATTCTTCAGGTAGCAGTTAATCACAATATTCTTAACCAATATTACTAGCAGGATCTTTAAAATCTTTTCTTTCATAAACTTCATTTATTTATTTTGAGAGAGAGAGAGAATGAGCAGGGGAGAGGCAGAGAGAGAGAGAGAGAGAGAGAGAGAGAGAATCCCAAGCAGGCTTTGTAACATCAGCATGGAGACTAACGTGGGGCTCGAACTTAGGAACCCTCTGATCATGACCTGCACCAAAATCAAGTCAGACGCTTAACCGATTGAGCCACCCAGGCACCGCATTAAATATTTTCTTTTTTAAGTAATAGATATTTACATGATTTTAAAAGTTAGACAATCCAAATAAACAAATTAATAAAAAGGAAAGGAAGAGTTCTATAAATTCCAATACACAGAAATATCCTCTTATTATTTTGATATCTGTTCTGGATTTTCCCCAAATGCTTATATACTTTTCAAATAACGAGAGGCCCATTTTCCCTAATATTTCCCAGATTATTTGGCCTTTCCATCTCTATCTCTATAAAAGTCAAGGAAATAATGAAGTTGTAATGGAGGTGTGTATTTAGTTTTGTTTATCCATCAATCAGTGCTAAGTCTAGATCCATACTTTAATTTCTCAGCTGCTTAGATTTAATGCATTTCCATCACATTTGATTGTATGTTAAAAATATAGAGCACAGCAAAGGACCAAATATAACACCCATCTGTTTACCATCCAGAATGAACAAACATTTAGCCTTTGTAAAGTGCTTCGGGTTAAGAATTATTATTATTATAAAAATGGAAAAATATTATTACAAAGGTCAAGCCCCTCATGGCATTTTTCCTAGCCCCATTTGTTTCCTCCCTCCATTCCTAGAGACAGAGACAGAGACAGAGACAGAGACAGAGACTGACCATTTATATATACTCCTGGCAACAATAATTGAGTAAGTGTTCAAACATTTGTGGAGTGAATATTCATCCGTAAGCCATATATTAACACAACTATGGTTACATACAACATATAACAGGTATTAGTATACATTATAGCTATACAAACCATATACTACATATAATGGGGTGTTTTGTATATCTCAACAATGGTATGGTACTCTGCTATGTAGCAACTTCTTTAAGTTGCTTTTTCCATTTAATATTAACTACTATATTAAGTATCCACTGACTATTTAAATTTGTATATATCTCATTCATTCATTTTACTTTTTCTCACAATGTTATTTGTATATTTATGTTACATTCATGTAAATAAGCTGTATCCATTTAAAGTGTACAATTCAACAAGCTGTGCACACCCATGATTCTACCAAGATATAAAACCTTCCATCACAGCAAAATGATTCCCTGTTTCCCCTTTACCTTTGATCCTGGACCAACGCAACCACCAATTTGCTTTTTGTCGCTACAGATTTCGTTTGCATTTTATATAAATTAAATCCTACTGTTTGATTTCACTGCGCCTGGCTTCTCTCCCTCAGCAAATTTGATCGAGATTCCTTCATATTGTGTTTATCAGTAGCTTTTTTTTCCCTTTTTATTGATGAGTAGTATTGCATTACATGGACATACTATGTTTTCTTTATCCATTCACCTGTTAATGGACATCTAGGGTTTTGGTAGTTTTTTTCCCCCCAGTTTTTAGTTACCATGAGTGAAGCTGCTGTGAATATTCATGTGCATGCCATTGTGTGGACTTCTTTTTTTTTTTTTTTTCACTTAAAGTGGGGCACCTGGGTGGCTCAGTCTGTTGAGTGTCCGATTTGGGCTCAGGTCATGATCTTATGGTTCGTGGGTTCGAGCCCCGTGTCGGGCTCTGTGCTGACAGCTCAGAGCTTGGAGCCTGCTTCAGATTCTGTATCTCCCTCTCTTTCCCGCCCTCCCCTGCTCCTGCTGTCTCTCTCTCTCTCTCAGAAATTAAAAAAAAAAAAACAAAAAAAAATTTTTTTTCACTTAAGGAAATGCCAATGGTCATATGGTAAATATATGTTTAAGTTTTTCAAGTGTTTTCTTTTCTTTTTTTTTTCTCAGAGAGAGAGCATGAGCAGGGGAAGGGCAGAGAGAGGGAGAGAAGGATAATTTTTTTTTAACATTTATTTATTTTTGAGAGAGTGAGGTAGAGCATGAGCAGGGGACGGGCAGAGAGAGGAGACACAGAATCCAAAGCACGCTCCAAGCTCTGAGCAAGTGGTCAGCACAGAGCCTGATGCGGGGCTCGAACCCATGAATGATGAGATCATGACCTGAGCTGAAGTCGGACTCTTAACTGACTGAGTCACCCAGGCGCCCTGAGAAAGATAATTTTAAGCAGTCTCCATGCCACCGGCAGGGAGTCTGAAGTGGAGCTTGAACTCATGAACTGTGAGATGATGACCTGAGCCAAAATCAAGAGCCAGACGCTTAACTGTCTGAGCTACCCAGGCGCCCCTATATGTTTAACTTAAAAAAAAAAAAGCCGAATTATTTTTTTCTGCTCCATTCTCTCCTTCCCTATTGTGACTCTATTTACTTATGTAGTAAACTTCTTGCAATTGCCTCACAGGTCCCTGAGGCTGTTCATTTTACTCAATAACTTTTCTTTGTCTTCTTGAGATCTTATGCTTTATGTTGCTCTATTTCAAGTTGACTGGCATCTTCTTCTGTCACCACCATTTTCCTATTATGCCCATTCAATACTTTTTAACTTTAGATATTATATTTTGATACTTTTTCCAAATATTCTATTCCTCCGCTGAGAATTCCTATGTGTTTACCCATTGTAGGTTTTCTTTATGTTACTGATCATCATTACAGTCACTGCACTGAAGTCTTTGACAACTTCAGTTTTGGGTCATCTTGGTATTGCATCTGGTGACTGTCTTTTTCCTTGAGAATAATTCACATTTTCTTGGCTTTTTTGTGCATAATTTGAAATATTATCCAGGATATTGAAAATATTACATTGTTCACAATGATTACGTACTCTGGGTTCTGTTGTATTGCTCCAAAAGAAGTATTGATGCTGCTGTTTTAGGAGACAATGCACTTGGTTAGTTTCTTGGGCTTTCATTTTGCCTGTGCCTGTTTAGTCCAGGGATCAGCCAGAAATAGGCTGAACTTCTATCCAATCAGGGGAACCCCTTTACGGACATTTTCATTTCTGGGGCTCTTCTTGCTCTCTGGAAATGCTGGTTTTAACTGGATCATTTCATGCTTGCTTCATCCAAAATTTTAGCTTCCATGCCACTGTGGGTTACCACCATGATGGGCTGATTTCAGGATAGAGCCCCCCCAAAAGACAAGGAAGAACCCATTCTATGTTAGTCATTTTCTCCAAGTTTTGACTCGCCTCCAAATTCTCCTGCTTTAGCTAAATCCCCAGGGCACTCAGGTCGTTGTTCTCGTGTTTTGTTCAGAGTTTATAGCTGTCATTTATGGGAACACCAGTTAGGAGCTTACTCATTCATAGGCTCACTCGTTCATTATGATTGTTGTGTAGTATTCTATTGACTGACCATGTCTTTACTTACTTTTCTCCCTTCCTTCCTTCCTTCCTTCCTTCCTTCCTTCCTTCCTTCCTTCCTTCCTTCCTTCCTTCCTCATCTATTGACCCATCTTTAGTTTTTTTTTTTTAAATTTTAACTCTACAAATAACATTCACTAAGTTTTAATTACATATGTGTCTTTATACATTTGTAGTAGAAAGTGGATACCAAGAAGTAGAAATTCAGGGTTATAGGCATACACATCTTTAACTTTACTAGATATTAATCAGTTATTCATCAATATGTTTGCAGCATTATACTTCTATCAGCCATTTTGCAATGTCTCATTTTCACACATCCTAACCAATATCTGACATCCTGAATCATTTTAATTTTTAGTATCCTAATATAGGCAGTGTTGTCTGGTTGTTGTCTTTATTTGCAATTCCTTCATTCTTAGTGAGTTTGAGCAAGTTTTCATGTTTATTGACTGTTTGTTTTACCTCTCTTGCGAATTGCCTGTTCATATTTTTTCCTCTTGTTTTTCTGTTAGGTGTTTGTCTTCTTCTCATTGATTTATAAGAATGCTTCATACACTTCCTGATTTCCAATCCTTTGTATTACATTCCTTCTCTCATTCCATTGCTTACTGTTTACCTTTATTTATGGTATATTTTCTTTACAAAAGTTTTATATTTTGATGGCATCAGGTTTATCATATTTTACAAATTCTAGCTTTGATGACTTTTTTTGAGAAATCTTTTTTTATACATTATATACTCAAAAATATTTTTTGAACACCTCTTATATTCCAGGTATTCTTCTAAGCACTGGAGAAAATGGTAGTCACAAAAGCAGTAGGATAGACAGGCAATAAACTTATAATCTGATTAATAGCAAATGGAATATCAGGTAACGATAGCTACTACAGAGAAAAGTAAAACAATACAAAAGACAGCATAGCAACTTAGTTAAGAGCATGGTCTTTGGAGCTAGACTTACTGGGTTTGCACCCAGATTCTGCCACTTACTAACCTCCATGTTTTTCACTTTCCCCGCTTATATAATGGCATAGATAGTAACCCCGAATAGACATAGTTGTTTTGAAGAATTAAATAAGCCTGTCTACGCGGAATATAACATGCCTAGCATATACTAAACACTATATAAGTGTTTGCTAAATAAAACAAAGTATAGTGAGCTAAGACCAGATAATAGAGAGGACCCAGGAACATGTGTAAGACTCTTCATGAAAAACTTGACCAAAGAGGTGGTAACATTTGAGCATAAGTCTAAATGAAATGAACAAGCGTGTCTTTTATGTTCAAGTGGTAAAAAAGTTAAGATATTATTCTGTAGTTTCTTTCACTAATTTAAATTTTAGTTTTTCATTGTTTGCTTCTAAATCCATCTGGAGTTTAATTTCATGCATGGTGTGAAGTAGGGATATAATTATATTTCCTTCCATATGGAAAGCCAGTTGTCCCAACATTTATTGACTAGGCCATTCTTTTTTCCCTCTGATTTAGTAACTTATTCCCAATTATATATGATAATGTGTATTTATTTGAGGACCTTCTATTCTGCCCCACTGGTGCCAATGCCATTCAGTCTTAACTAGTAAAACATAGTAAGCTTAGGTATTTTATAGGGAAAATTCCACCAATCTTCTTTCAAATTATCCTGGGTGTTCTTGTTCATTTATATCTCCAAATAAACTTTAGGATCCGTTTGTTAATCCCATGAAGAATCATATTGGGATTTTTTTTTTTTTTGTGAAATCACATTTCATTTGGTGGAATTAACACTTTAATTAAGCTTTCCCTGACTTAAAAATGATGTACACAAACATTTGTTAAGGTTTCATTTTATGACAACTTTTAAAATTTCCTATATGCAATTCTTATATAGTTTTGTTAACTTATTCCTAAGTATTTCATAGGTTTTAATGGCTATTATGAATATTTTCTTATGCAATTCTGTTTGTGAATTAGTTATTTATCATGCATAAGAATGCTATTAAATTTTGATATTTATCTTGTATTTTGCAAATGTGCTAACCTTTCTTACTAGTTCTAATAGTTTATTTGCAGATTAGGTCTTTCTAGAGAAATAATCAAGTTATCTGTAAATAATAACACCTTTTCTTTTCCTTTTCTAATCGCATACTTCTTTATTTTTAAAAAAGTGATTAGAGTCTCCATTATAATTCTGAGTTAATGAGAAGTGAAGGGGCATCTTTACTGTGCTCCTGACTTAATAGGAATTCTTTGAAAATTACAACATTAATAATTTATTACGCTTGTTGTAGGTGTTTAGTTGGTGTTCTTTTTTGGATTAAGAACACTCCTTCCTATTGGTTTGTTAGGAGCTTTATCAGATGATTTTTTCTCATTTGTGGTTTTGCACTTTTTTTTTAAATTGGTTTTGTGATGGTAAATAACTGTAGCACTCCTTAATCAAGCCACTTATTATGTTTTAAATATATGGGTAGATTAATTATACTTTATTATTTTGAGGATTTTCATGTCTGTGTTCATAAGGGAACTTCAGTTTGGTACCTCTTTGCCATTTGATCTGTCCTTTCTGTTTCTGCTCTGTGTATTGCAGGAAACATTTCCTGTTCATCAGTGACCTCTGATTACTGGACATATTTGGCAAATGAGAAGTACTGGCTGTGGATTGATGGGTGGGCGAAGGGAAAAAGCAAGACTCTTAGGACTCCAACCTCTGGCCAGAGTGTCCAGTGGTGGATGCTTCTCTTCTCTGATTCCTTCTCCTCCCAGGCATCTGTCTCCCTGTGGTGCCCAGCAACTCCCGGGTAACTCGCCATAGTTCCATGCCTCTCCTGGGTAGCCCCTGATTCTGGACTCCCCTTTGTCTCTGAACTTTGGTGTCCTAGAGCTGATATTGCCTTCCCAACATGGCCAATCTCTCAGTGACTTCATCATCTTCTCTTTGGCCTTTGCAAAACATGTTTGTTTGTTTGTTTGTTTGTTTGTTTTAATCTCCTATGTTACCACTGATCTGTATTAAATTCTCTGTGTTTAAAGCATCTGGAGTGGTTTGGATTTTCCTAATGAGATCTCGACAGGGACATCCAAAAAAGTAATATTTATAGACTCCTCTCTTCCCTTTTTATATCAAGCATATCCTCATAAAATGTAACCAGAAATTCTCACTTCCTTTTCTTGGGCACACTTTGTAGAAGATAGAAATTGCCATTGAAAACCATTTCTGTTGGCAGGTAAACTAAGCTACATTAAGGACGAATAAAAATTTCATTATTTTGCTTTCTCAGATTATGTTTTAAAAGACAACTGAGGTTGGATTTACTCCCAGGTGTCTTTAAAACTCCTATAACCATTTTCCTGAGAGAGAAGTTTTCTCCATAGGAAGCACGTAGTCTCAACAGCTAATCCTTTATTTGAATTTGCCTGGCAATCTTACTTGACTTCAATCCTTTTTCTAAACTACTGCCAAGTCACGGCGATGACTTTAGTGCTACATGTACCTCAAAGGTAGAACTCTGACATAAAAGATGCTCAAGTACCTGCAAGGTGTCATTAATGTTGTTGTTGTTATTATAGGAGAGTAATTTTCTTTTAGTCAGTGGATGATGATTTTATGTAACTCCACCCAGCATTCCAACACCCCTTTTCCATACTGGAGAAAAGGAAGTCACCAAGACATTTTAAGCTTTGCTATTCTAAGTGTGACACACAGGAGAAATAAAACTTGTCTGGTGGAATAATTGGATACTGATAGTTCAATGTGTAAATGGGTAAAGAATTATGACTATACTGGCAACTCAGTATTATTCCCACTCTCTGCCATCTTAACTTTCAAATATTTCTGTTGATACTATATGTATTTTTGTAATCACTGGGGCTTAAGGATGATGTTTTGCCTTAATAGTTATTAGGTAGCACTATTTTAGTTCTTATGCCTACATTCTCATCTAATACTCAGAAAATCCCACAATATGTATTATTAAACAGATGAGACAACTGAGGTTCATGTTGACTAAGTTGCCCCTAAATTTATAGAGTTAATAAGTGTCCAGTTCATATTTTAAAACCAACTTGCCTGACTTAAATGGAGTACCACATGGTAAGGACCACACTACCTATTGACCATACTTTGTTATTTCTATAGGGAGCCCTGTATTCTAGGATTCTCTTGTAGGTAAAGGAGCACATCAGAGTCGCAGTAGGGAATTTTTCACAGTATACTGATGGCCAGGGGTGGTAGGAAAATACCTAGCTACCTCCTTGTCTCACTACCCTACACCTACAGTTAAACAGTGTATAACTGTTGAATATCAATGTCACTTATGTTCAAACTCATCCCTTTCTCCTCTGGGCTATGTATTAAAAGTATAGATCATTTAATTTAATAGTCCATGAGATTTTTCCGGTCATGGTACATTTGAGAGTATTCTGACATATGCTGGGAGAAAGGAAGAAAGGCAAGTTAGGGGGGAGACACAGCCATCTGACCATCAAACACCTGTCATCCCCCCGATGTACACTTGTTAATATCAGTAACCATGCACATTTCCATAGTACACACACACAACAGTCATATCTTACCCCCTCTTTCCTGGAGCTACTCATTTCTACCTTTCTTGCAAGATGTCCAAAGCCAGGGGAAACAAGCTGTGTTCTCACTATACACAAAGATCTCACTATACACAAAGATTTTGGTTAATGATAATTTTGTCTACAGTGACTGGGGAAGCTTCAACATATGTTCTGCTTCGGAGTGTTCACTTCTGACCCTGGGTCTGAACATGTCCAATTCTACTCCTCAACTGAACATGAACAGCAACTCCACAGGTTTGATTAAGTTGGGACAGAATGCCAATTCCCCCATCGACAGCAAGACTGCTCCCTAGGAAACCAGACTTAGTGCCTAAGGCACCAGAACTCTCACAGGATCCAGAGAGATTGCACAAGAAGCCGAGGTGCCCTTGCTTCAGAGACCACCCTCAGAGACTTTTGTAGTGGAAACCTATCCGCGAAACCAAATGAATGACCGAATTGCATAGTGAATGTGGAATCATAAACAAGAGCTCAGAATTATAAGCTATTGAGAAACCTTTCTTTGCTTTTTGGAGTACACTGTTCTCCAGGAAAAGGGTCTTTTGTACTCTTCTTGAACAATCTGCCCCTTCGGTGCCGTATTGTCCTAATACTGATCTTCCACTCAACTTTCCAAGATGCCAGTTCCTTTCTGATCTCTATTGTGCTTCATGTTTTTCAGTTAATGTCACATTCCCAATCTTTTAGGTTCTATATTAGCATTCCTATTTAAGTCCCTTAAATCAAATAAGAACTATAACTTTACACATCCTGGGTCATGCTTCTAAGTGCATGGCTGGTTCTTGCTGCCAATTCACTCTCTATTTTGGCTAGAGACTGCCTTTATTTTGCATTTAATTATATCAGGGGTGGAATGTTAATACGTGTTGGTTCTTTACCAAGGTCACCAGTCTGGGAATCAAGAATCTTTACTAAGTTCTCTTAATCTCTGTGAGCCTCAATTTCTCATCATTAAAGTTGGGAGCTAAGAGTAAACATATTTCTTTCCTTTTTATCAAGGTCTGCAGTAGCGCTCGGTATATAATAAGCACTCAATAAATTAATGTTAAATTACATTGCATTATTTATTTTCTCTCTCAGTTCTGTCTACTGAAGTGAAAAATTTTCATATCATTCCTGTTACTTTAATTATATAGAAATACTAGCAGGGCCTCCTTTAAAATCCAGGGAACACGACAGAATCAAATTGTGAGTAATATAACTCCAAAATGAATGTCAACGGAATTTCAATTTTCATATAATGACATCAAAGCTGGCTTATGAATTACATGAAAAAAAAAATCAGCCTCATTACTTCAGTGTTACACCCTTCTTGGACCAAAACCTGAATTACTTGGTTTGATTACCCACCTTGTTTACTGCACTTGGCTCTAAATGACTTTTGATTATTTCCAAAAATCAAATCCATCTTCAAAGGATAGAGATTTATTAACATTGAAGGGATTCAAAAGATTATGCATGGGCTCTGATCTGTAGGCAATAGAAAGAGGACCCAGCATTCTCTTTGTTATGAATTAATAAGAAAAAAAAAAAAAAGATCAGGATACCTGGATCCAAAGCCCTAGCTTTGCAAATAATTAGCTGGGTTTAGGCAAGTCACTTTACTATGAATCTTAGCTTCTCCATTCATATAATGAGGGATTTGGGCTAGCTGATTCCTTCCAGCTCTACTACTTTGATTTGAATCTAGTAGAAAAATGTGGGACATGCATTGTTGATATATGTGGAATCACTCAAATTGGTGAGAACCCTGAACATTTCTTGTTATTGTTACCACTGTGTAGTTTAGAAATCTGTTTGGGATCTCTGAAATGGGAAAATGTTAAAAGGAGTTCAAGGATAATTGTTATTTTTTTATAGGACAAAAATTATTTTAAAAAGCCATGCAGGGCCATGTTGTAAGCCACATAGAATCTAATTCAAGTTAGTTAAAGCAACAAAGAAATGTACTGGTCCGTGTGATTAAAACACTTTGTGGAGGTCTGCCTTCCAGGGGGGCTGGATTCATGACTTGGGCAATGTCACTGGGGTTCAAATCTCCTCCAGCTCTGCTCTGCTGTCCTTGGATTGGCCCTTTCCTCAGGATCTACAAGGTAGCTCCCTGCCAGCTCCAGGTCCCCTCTCATAGAAACAGAAACTTCCAGACCCCAGAGATTCATTCTATGCTATCTAAAAAAATAAAAAAGAGACAGATTTCTTCTGGTAGCTTTTGTAAAGGAGAAGGGCTCTTCTCATTCCCAGAAACTGAAAACATTTCTTATTGTCATGTGAGCTCCGATTGGCTAACATGCTCCTCTCTGAGCTAATCTCTGAGCTCAGTGGAATCAGATATGAATTTTGACTGAAGCCATTCAGAACCTGTTCCTGGAGCTGAAGGGGAGGACCTTTCCATCCAAATTATTCAATGGAGATTGGGTAGGATGATGTTCTCCAGGGGAAATTTTTCTCTGAAGGAGGGGATATTGAAGTTTGAGGACAAGCATGATAAGTGCTTATGACTCAAGATTACATCAATAACTGTACCCAACATCTTGAAAAATATTTATGAGTTATTGGCTGTAATAACACCTTGCATGTTAATAGCACCTTGCAGTTTATGAAGTACTTCAGAGTCTTTGACCTCCAAAATACCCATGGAAGAAAGATAAGGCAGAAGTTCCAGTTTCTGTTTTACTGACAAAGAAACTAAGTCCCAGAGGATGAAATTCTGTGTTAGTGACAGACCTGGGACTGAAATCTCAGGTTCTCTGACTCCAGAATTCCAGGACTCTTTAGATTGCCTGGGTTCAGATTCTGGCTCCACCCACCTCTGGGTAAATGTTTTGACTTAGTTAAGCCCTAGTTTCCTCATCAGTAAATGGGAAAATTATATATATCAACCTTATGTGTTTGTTGTATGCAATAAATGAGCTGTTGATTTATTTAACCCGCATAACACTGTGCCCAAGAGACAGAAAACATTCAGTAGTCATGAGTTGCTATCATCACCATCATTATTCCATGGTAACTCTTTGGAAAAACATTCACTGTAGAATTCGTACTGTACCTCGTGACATACTATTGCCCTGGGCCATCTCACTATCCTTACCACGTCACACTTAAATTGAGGCCTGAACTTTATGCTATAGAAATTGTTTGTAATAGGGGCGCCTGGGTGGCTTAGTCAGTTAAGCGTCCGACTTTCGCTTGGGTCATGATCTCGCGGTTCGTGGGTTCGAGCCCCGCGTCGGGCTCTGTGCTGACTGCCAGCTCAGAGCCTGGAGCCTGTTTCAGTCTGTGACTCCCTCTCTCTCTGACCTCCCCTGATCATGCTGTCTCTCTCTCTCTCCTAGAAATAAGTAAAAATATTAAAAAAAAAAAAGAAGTTGTTTGTAATACAATTTATTTGTAACTCCTTAGGCATTGATTGCCACAGTTTGTTCTGACATTTGAATGTTGTACACCTGTTGTGTTTTCTGGCTGCCCAGGACCTTTTTATCTTTCTCTTCAAATCTGGAGACTTTCCTGGCTCATAGCATTTTCCAGTGCTAGTGAGTTTCATTTCTTCACCTCCTTCAAGACTCCACCCATCCAGTGATCCACATGGGACTTCAATTCAAAAACAAGCACAGTGCAGTGCTAGTTACATTGAACTCACCTTCTGATGAGTTGAGTGGTATAGTTGTCTGATTTTTAGGTGGCATCAGTGGTAAAGTTTTTGGAATCCAGTCCTACTTAGTATCTGTGAGTAAACTGTGGTAGGGGCTCTAAGGAGGAAATAACAGTGCTTTCTCTGGAAAAGCTCCAGAATGTGACGAGGTTTTACTAATCATAATCTGTATTGGCTCATGTCACCAAAACTTCCAACCGACGTTTTCCTGTACACTTATCCACACCTGGTTCCCTGGCTTCTAGTAGACTTTGTAAGCACTTAACAAAGTGCAATAATTCCTTTTTGTGCTTGAACCAGGCAGGGTGGATATTGTCTACATCTAGATTGCTGACTCACACAATGAGTTTCCACCAGTCTGTCACTCATCTTTACTAATCCAACTCTGAGAAGATGGTCGTGTGGGTATGAATATTTTTCTTATGTAATATGTATATTTTTTTAAATTTAATATTTATTTATTTTTTAGAGAAAGCAAGCGAGCATGAGTGGGGGAGGGGCAGAGAGAGAGAGGGAGACACAGAATCCAAAGCAGGCTTCAGGCTCTGAGCTGTCAGCATGGAACCAGATGTAGGGTTCGAACCCATGAACTGTGAGATCACGACCTGAGTTGAAGTTGGACACTTAACCGACTGAGCTACCCAGGCACCTCCCCCTTATACAATATTTTTGACTAGTGCCAATGCATGGCCTTACACAGGGAACACAAGAAAATTAGGTACATAATTTGTTGCTGATAGTATTTAGTACAATTTATGTTTGGAATTTCTTACTTTTTTTTAATTATCAGCATTTCCCAAATATCCTGGTTAAGAGAATGGATTTTTTAACAAAAATTATCAAAAAAATGTACTTAAAGTGACTGCTTATTGGGGCACCTGGGTGCCTCAGTTGGTTAAGCACTGGACTTTTGGTATTGACTCAGGTTATGATCTCAGGATTACGGGATGGAGCCCCACATCAGGCTCTGCACTGACAGCATGGAGCATGCTTGGAATTCTCTCTCTCTCTCTCTCTCTGTCCTTCCCCCCAACAAAATAAATAAATAAACGTTTTAAAAATGTATTTTAAAAAGTGATTGCTTATTGTATATTTTGCTACTCTGCTTCTCTTGAAAGCCAGTTTTATCATGGAGCCACGTGTCATGAGGATTTGAATACAGTCCCTGGCTCCAGAGTATGCATGAATTTGAACCAGGATCTTAAATTAAAGAGCCTTTCAAACAGCCTCTTGCACTCATGGACCTTTTAAAATAAATTAGGAGCAATTAGTATTATTTCTCTGGTATTTTCCATTTATCTTCTGATCTTTAAACATCTATAAGCCAGGATTTTGTTTCTTTTTTAATTTTTTTTTTTTTTTTTTTTGACATTGAGAGAGAGACAGAGCATGAGCATGAGCATGAGCAAGAGAGGGGCAGAGAAGGGACGGAAACACAGAATCTGAAGTAGGCTCCAGGCTCTGAGCGGTCAGCACAGAGCCTGAGGGGTGGGGGATGGGCTCAAACTCATGAACTGCGATCATGACCTGAGCTGAAGTCGGCCGCTTAACCTACTGAGCCACCCAGGTACCCCTGTTAATAGTTTCTGAAGTGTGAGGGAGGTCAAGTCATTCGGGTCCTAAAAAATATATATTTCCTAAGCAAAAAGGGAGTTGGTAGTATGTGACTGTTTTAGGTTGAATCATAAAGCTGAACTCAACTAGCCCCATTTTACCTTTGTGTATCAGTTTAAGAATAGTGGGGCCCATGTTATTCCTTTCCATACTTGTTATCTCTTGGCAGAATTTCAAGATAAATATTTTCCATTTAAGTTCACACCTCAAAAATGTCCGTGAGAGTGGTATTAGCAATTCCTGAGCTGCTCTAGGAAAAAAAAGAGAGAGAGAAAGAAAAAGAAAAAGTTTTTTTTTTAATTCAGAAAGAAAAGATCTTTGAAAATATCAGTAAATGTTAGTAAATTCTTCCCACATTGACTTCTATTAACTTGTTCTAAATTCTGTCTGAATGGTAGCCTAAATTTTGGCTCACAAGGATCAGATACATTCAGATAATATGAGAAATATAGTATATAACTGTTTTAAAGTTTATTTTAGTGTATACATCTGAGTGTCCCATAAAGTTTGTAAACAAAAACAGTAGTTCCCTTGTTCTCTCTTCTGAGTATAATTGCCCCATTTCTTTGAGGTTATCATTTTTAGCTTTTTTACTCTTTTCTGGACATTAAATCCCTATTCTTTTTTAAAATATTTTTTTAATGCTTATTTATTTTTGAGAGACAGAGAGAGACAAAGCGTGAGTAGGGAAGGGGCAGAGAGAGAAAGGGAGACGCAGAGTCCAAAGCAGGCTCCAGGCTCTGCGCTGTCAGCACAGAGCTGGACATGGGGTTTGGACCCACGAACTGTGAGATCATGACGTGAGCCGAAGTCAGATGCTCAACCGATTGAGCCACCTAGGCACCCTTTAAATCCCTATTCTTAAATAATATTCTTGTAATGAATTTTATCAGCATTTTATATATAAGCTTCTGAATACACAAAAGCTATTTATGAAGATAAAAGCAAAGGTTTAATAATCTTATACCCACAATTTCCCCACTTGCCTGCTCTCCTTTTATCTGATTATACATATTTATATGAAGTGGCCTTCACTGAACCAAGAAGCATTCTAAGATTATGTTTTCCCTTTCATACAATTCTTTATTTCTCCTGAAGCTAATCAACACCTCATTTTTCAAATTTTGTTTCGTTCTCTATGTACCTACTGCAAATTTTTTCCCCGAGGACTCTGACATGCCTATTAAAAACAAGTCTATTGAACTGATTATGCTCATCTGTAATGTTTTCCAAGTATTTAACTCACCTGATAATCCATCAGTCCCACTTTCTTCTGGAATCCTCCTTTGTGGAGACCTTCATTTCTTTCTCCAATGTGGAAAGCTCTTTTGGCATTTTTGTCCTCTAATTGGAGTAGAACATCGTAGGTATCTTCCTGCTTTGATCTGGAGGAGGCCTCTTTGAGCTGATACTGACTGCTGTTTGGAGATCCTTCCTTGCTGTCTTGGGTAGGAAACAACACAGAAAACACGCAACAGCAATGGAGTTGCATGGTTTTTATTGAAGTAGCCATAAGAGTTCATGTCAGGGTATATCCATGCAGCATAGAGGCATGGCTACAGGGCCATGGAAAGCATTGAGGGAAGTTTGGCTATAGGGGCACATGTACCCCAATGTTCACAGCAGCACTTTCAACAATAGCCAAATGATGGAAAGAGCCTAAATATCCATCAACTGATGAATGGATCAGGAATATACAGTTTATCTATACAGTGGAATACTACTTGGCAATGAGGAAGAATGAGATCTGGCCATTTGTAACAATGTGGATGGAAGTGGAGGGTATCATGCTAAGTCAAGTGAGTTAGGCAGAGAGAGACAGATATCATATGTAGATCTTGAGAAACTTAAAAGAAGATCATGGGGGAAGGAAAAGAGGAAAAAAATGTTACAGAGAGGGAAGGAAGCAAACCGTAAGAGACTCTTAAATACTGATAACAGTATTTAAGACTTGGGTTGATGGGGGGTGGGGGAGAGGGGAAAGTGGGTGATGGGCATTGGGGAGGGCACTTGTTGGGATGAGCACTGGGTGTTGTACTGAAACCAATTTGACAATAAATTATATTTTAAAAAAAAGAAGTTTTGCTATCCTTTCACATTTCATATAAAATGTGACATCCATATAGATTTCTACATGAAACTATTCTATTCGATTCACATTGGCATTGTTCTTTGAAAACAACTTATTACTCACTAGGTTCCCATTCTCTTAGGCCAAAAACAGAATCCCTAAGTGTACCTGTTAAGGTTCTAGAGACCCTCTACCATGTGGCCAGTTTCCTTTGTCATATTGCTCCAGTTTCTTGTTTAGTCCCAGAGATTCAGCAATATGGCTTTCTGCAGGTGCCTCCCATGTGCCCACACCCCCAGCCTTTGTTCTCATGGACTGCTCCATCAGCCTGGCATGCGGCCCAACTGACCTGGTACCTCTTCTCCTTTACCTGGTTAACTCATTCACTCTTCCTTCAGACCTCACATCTTTGCAGAAGCCTTGCTGACATCCTACCTCTCCGGGGTCCCTGTGCTCTCTGCACCATTGACTTGGCCACAGTGTGAATGTACATATTTGTTGATTGTTTCATTGTCTGACTCCAAGAGTTCATTGGCAACATGAGAGCTGGGGTTCACTATTTTGTTTGTTTGGGCTCACTATTAATTCCTTAAGACCTAACATCATCTCTGGAGATAAAAAGCACTTAGCTAATAAATAGTGACATGAATAAATAGCTAAGTAAATAACAGCTAGCTAATTAAAATTTGATAAGAGATAAGCGTGTCAGTGTGGCTTAATTTGTCGTACACTGAACATGAGATAGTGCCTGCACATGGCTATCATTTACTATATATTTCTTGACTCAGTGACTTAATTGATGAAATTTAACTTGGTAGTTTCAAAGTGACCCATTATGATAGGTTTGACTCCCAGAGAAATTTGTGTATGGGCATATATCCTTCAAAACTCCACGGATCTAAATTATCATTGAATTCAGATGCATGCCTACTACACTATTATACTTAAATTGGTCCAAACCATTCTCTCTTCTACTGTGTCTATATGGTTAAGAACACTCATTAGATCCAGACTGTAAAAATGCATTCACTTGAATTTTGTTTTGTTTTGTTTAGAGATCATGAGACAAAGCCATGTTCTAGATATCCACAGAAGAACTCCTCAGGTTTTCACCTTCTGCGTATTTATACTTTACTACAGTTTTACCAAGCTTGGTTATCTATGCTCAATTTTGCAAATTAAAATTAGAGAGAGGTTATTAAAGAATTAAAAAAAGAGTTGATTGCAAAGAAGGTGACAGAAAATCTTCCAAAGGCAAACACAAGTAACACACACACACACACACACACACACACACACACACACACAAACACAGAGCACAGAGTGTGGTGATTTAATTAATTGCTGGAGTATTCTACACTCTTTGGTTGAATCTAAGGACATTTAAGCAGTATTAAAGTAAATGATTTGCGTTAAAATGCTTTTGACTAATTAAGAAATAACCAACTCAGTTTAACATGCAGGGAGTGCCTAGTACATTTTCAGAATGTTTCAATTCGGAGTAATTAAATAACCCAATTCCAGAACTTAAGGGAATTTGCCCTCAGGGATTTCCAAAGCTTGGTTTTCTGGAAGGATTCAGTCCCTACAGATTCCGAATGGCCAAGGTTTTATTGTACTTCCTGAACTAAATTTCCTGCTGATAATAAAAAAAAAAAAAGAGAGTTTCCTGTTTGGTTTCCCTTGTTTGTATGTTTCCATAGAACTCATGGTGGCCATAGAGTTTAAAAGTGACAGAAAAAAGTTCAAAAGATGAAGAAATAATGTTCCTCACGATGAGGACTGAATTTTGAAAAGGTGTATGTGGTTGTGCATATTGTCTTTGCCTGTGCAGTGATGTTAGTTGAATATTAAAGATTACTTGAAGGACGAGAATAGCCAGGAAGAAACTAGGACTTGCTCTCTTTTAGGTACTGCTGAAAAAGGTAAGCTAGTTTTTCTAGTGAAAATACCAAATTAAATTTAGAAGACCTAATGGTTCAAGTATGAATTCTGCTATTATCCACTTCTCTGAATAAAGTTGGTATGGACCATCTGGGGCAATATGGTTTTTTTTTTTTTTTATGGATTAAGTAGAAATACCCATATTCAACCTACCAGGTTACCAAGGTTTGGACAAATTAAATAAAATATTAAATATAAGGTGATTTTTGAGAACAACCAAATATAAATATCAATCACCATGTTTTGTATGCTCATAATAAAAACATTATGCCCTTATTGGCTTACACACGTTGTATAATTACAATTACACTGGCTTGCAATAATGCCTCTTACTTATATGAATACCGTAGTGAGAGCAACTAAATGTAATGGCTTCAAATCAGTATAGTGTCAGTACTAATTGTCAGGATTCTGAGTGTCTTGTGGTCTAATTTCCATTGGGCACAAATTTCTTTCAGTTTTAGGCCTATGTTAGTTTCATACCCACTTTGCTGAAAATTTGCAACAATACTAACACGTCCCAACAGTTTACAGCCAACTTGGGGTGGAGACACCTTCCTGTAAATGTCCACTGACCTAAGTAGTATTTCTGCCTTTGAGCTGGACGTGAAGAGCCGTACAGTCCAATTCCTTTGAGCATTTATATTTCTTTGTTATATATTAACAATGCCAAACAACTTTAACTCTTTTAAATAAAATAATCTGTTAACAAATTTGCTGAAGCATTTAAATGTCACAAGTGTTTACAATGCACATGAAATTAATAAGATTTCTTATGTGTCACACTTACCAGATATCAGTGCAACTGGTTCTTGCTGGCACTTTGGAGCTGGGAACTAATTAACTGGACCCTTCTTAGACTTCAGTCCAGAGTCTGCTAAGTGCGATGTCCTTAATATACTCTAGGTTGGGGAAAGCAAAGGTATGTGTGTGTGTAGATACAATGAATGGAGAGACTTGCCGGAAGTTGCTCCTCTCATATATTTTTAATTTTTTACTCATTCTTTCTCTACAGCAAGTATTGTATTATTTAAAGCTAATGTTTTCCAGGGATGCTAAGGAATTCAAGTTATCATGAGTAAAGAGAAGCAACAGAGCATTTCTCAAACACATGTGAGGGGAAGAGTCTTAGAGGTACAGGGGAAAGCAAATGGTCTTCACCAGGTAGTTATGAAACAATGTGGAGAAGCTATCCCACATATGCTAACACCTTGATCTGTGAGCATAATTCATTCTGGAAACATGCTTGTAATCCAAAGCACTTGTATATGAACGCGAATTTCAAGGACCATTGGCTCAGGTGTGCTCATGTGACATTCGGCATCACGTACTACTCATACTGCAAGACGTCACTCGTTCATCAAGTTAAAATTTATTAGAAATGTTTGCACATCTTGTGGAACACTCCCAGAACAAGTTACTCGCAATCCAAGGTTTTACTGGATTTCGAATCATCTCTGTCTAGGAATTGACATTTCAGCAATACAAACATGGCTCTGTTCTGAACAGACAAGTCAATGAAATCTGCACCTGAGTTTGGGAGAGATGTTAGCAATATGATCTTCAGAGCAAAATGACAAAGCCTTTCCTTTTGTGACACTCGCGGCTCTGTTCCGACAGACTCAATGAAGAAGCCAACATTCTGCTTCTATAAATCAGCCTTTCTACAATTCTTTAAAATGTTTCTATCCTATAAGTATTCTAGATTTATACAGCCACAGAAAATAACAACACAGTAAAGGCTGCTGAATTGTCAGTCAGCAAGCTGGTAGGAGTCAAGTGTTTTTGGCTTAAGAGTCAGAGCAGATTGAAATAATGAAACCAAATCAAATGATTCTATTTTGACGTGTTTTTCCAAAAGCATTGACAAAAGGCTGGCCATTTTCCTCCTCTTCCTTTGACTTCTCAATCTCCCCTCCTTCAGTAAACCTGCATTTTTCTAAGTGATGGAAGCCTGGCTTGCACATGCCAAGTTAAATAATGTTGGAATTTATTGAACTTCGAATATAGTACCTGATGAGTGACTCTTTGTTATCTTTAGTGGGAACTCTTTTTATCAAGGCCCCTAAAAAAGTATTAGAAAAATAATCTTGCATAAGAAATTTTACACATGATCAGGCTGGTAGTTGCTATAAATCAGAGCTAAGATAATACATAAAATATTTTTGTATATCTTTTCTCCTTTATTATTGTCTATATCCCATTCCCTAAAACACCATTTTAAAGTCATGTACAATCTTGCCAACAGTACTGAGAATATTTAGCACAGGACAGATATTGAGGGGCAGGGTAAGTGGGCGGGGGGTGGCGCTGGACCTCATAAGATCCAGGAGGCTGGTGAGTGTCCAGAGATTTCTAGAACTTGTAAATAGCATTCAGTTTTTCCAGGGATAAGATGAACCCTGACTGCACTCTGGGGTGCCTGACTATAAAGTCTAATACGTCTGTCATGTTGATTTATTAATTCCTAATAATCTTGGAAATAGGAATGGGAAGGCATACTGAGAGTCTTATACCCTGGTAAATGCTTTTAAACTTATCTATTGTTCCCTACTTTCTTGTTCATTACCAACAACATTGTAATGGGGGCCAAATTTAGCTGATCTTTACTTTTGTTAAACAAAGAGGCTTTGAAAGACAGCAATGGAAAATTGTTAACAGTAATGCAAACGTAGAAATTGTTCAGGATTTAAAAGTCTCACTTTGGAAAGCTAAATTTAATAGGTTATTAATATGTAACTAAATAGCACAAAAACTGTTAGAGCAGGGTTTGGCAAATTATGACCTGTGGGACAAGTCTGGCCAGCTGCCTCTTTTGGTAAGTGAGGTTTAATGGGAGCACAGCCACACCTATTTGTTTAGGACTTGCGGGTGGCTACTTTCTCACTGCAATGGCAGAGCTGAGTAAGTGGGAAAGAGACCATGTAGCCTGCAAAGGCCCAAGTATTTACTATCTTATCCTTTACAGAAAATAGTTTGCCAACACCTGTCTTAGACACGACCATTCTTTACTAAAATGGTCTCTGAGTCCAAGAATATGGAAGGAGCTAGTGTTGGAGTCATTGATTTACTTGGTTCTTTCTCTTTTCCCTTGAATATTGCCATGTCCCAGGGACTGTGTAAGCTCTTCATGTATATTATTCCATTCAGTTTTAACATTCCTTCTCTGAAGGAGGTACTATTACTATTATCTTTAAAAAATTTTTTTTAATGTTTTATTTATTTCTGAGAGAGAGAGACAGAGAGAGAGAGAGAGAGAGAGAGAGACAGCGTGAGTAGGGGAGGGTCAGAGAGAGAGGGAGACACAGAATCCGAAGCAGGCTCCAGGCTCCAAGTTAGCCATCAACACAGAGCCCGACGCAGGCCTGGAACCCAGGAACCGCGAGATCATGACCTGAGCTGAAGTCAGATGCTTAACCCACTAAGCCACCCAGGCGCCCCTAATATTATCTTTTAGTTAAAAGGAAGTCAGGTTTTGAGAAGCTGAATAATTCACAAAAGCTAACTAATGAAAAATTAAAAGATTAGGGACTCAAGTGTGTGTGACCCTGATACATTAAACTCAGTTTTGCAGTTACAAGTATATATTTGCACATATACAAGCATTCTCCAAAGAGCTGATGTGGTAATTAATTAATATAATGCATGTAAGATATCCAAAAATGCCTGACATAATAGATGCTTAGTAAAAGTTCATCTTTGCCCTCTCACATCTGGATTTCATTATCCTTGTTGAATTGAGTTGAAATTTATTTTGAAAACTCAATATATATTCAGCATGGGAATAGCATACCTAATTTATCTAAAATGGAAAAGTCATAGGAATTTCTTCTGTCTAGGAGTGGTCCACCATTTACGAGTCATGTGTGCTTCTCTAACCCTATAGTAGTGAAAGGTGGCTTTAAGCCATCCGTATGCTCCAACCCAGTCTCAGGAATAAGGATGGACCACTGGGACATAGATGATTGTGGTTTAAGGTCCAGGCTATGGCTATGGAAATGATTTGATTTGATTTTTCCATTTGAAACTCATCGACTCTTAGGCGACCATCTCCCTGACCCTACTGTCATTACCACCATGCTCTAACCAGCTAAGCTAATTGTCCTATTAAGATTCATAAACTCAAATTCAAAAACCGTAGGGTAGGAAGAGAAACTACTTAGATTCATGTATGCTTTAGTTAGCTTCCTTGATTAGATGACTCCTTCCCTCTATGACTAGGCTTCTAAATAACACCTTCTTGTGCTGCCAAACTATGGTGTTGTATTGTCTTTAGAACTAAAGTTCCACTGGATTTATGAGTAGGCTGAAAGCAAATAATAGAAAGTCTGGAATTGTGTGAAGAATTCACACATAGGCACGTCTGTGTTTTACAAAGAAGGTAGAGGTTGAATATGCTTCATTCTTGCCAGATAAAGGTAGGGTCACTGGTCTCTCACAGTGATACCGCTGGACATGGAAACAGATTGGTCTTCTATTCGGATACTTACCTGTGTTCGGTTCTTCGACTGCCATACTGAGATTAACCCTTGCCTCAATCGGATTGTCTGCCCATCCATGCAGATCGATCCATACCTGGAAAAGGAAAATAGACCCATTCTGTATATTTATTAGTAAACACAATCTTAAGGCTTGAAGCCTTAAGACCTAAGGGAAGTTCAATATTAAAATAATTTCTTCGTTAAAGATAAAACTTAATGAGATCAGTAGAGAACACATTTTGTTGGCCTACAGAACTACTGTTCTCCTTAAAAATAGTTTTATCAAGGTATAATTGACATACAACACTGTGTAATTTTAAGATGGTTCGACTTACATATATTGTAAAATTATTACCCCAATAATTTAACATCAATCATCTCATGCAGATACAAAAAACACACACACAAAGAAATAGAAAAAATATTAGTTTCCTTGTGATGAGAGCTCTCAGAATCTATTCTCTTCACTTTCATATGTACTATACAGCAATATTAACTATAATTATCCCTAGTATTTATTTACCTTCTAACTGGAAGATTACACCTTTGGACCACCTTGTAATCATTGTTCTTGAATTCTACTTTTGTAGCATGCTGTCATGCATGGAAATTCATGATCAAAACAGCCCTATTAAGTTAATCATGGCATTTAAAATGTATTTACTTATTTATTTTTGAGAGAGAGAGAGAATGTTGGGAGGGGGCAGAGATAGAGTGAGACAGAGAATCTGAAGCAAGCTCTGCACTGTCAGCGCAAAGTCCGCCATGGGGCTCAAACCCACGGACTGTGAGATCATGACTTGAGCTGAAGTCAGTCGCTCAGCCGACTGAGCCACCCAGGTGCCTGAATTGTGGAATTTAAAAAATATATATGTTTATTTATTTTGAGAGAGAGAGACAGAGAGAGAGAGAGAGAGAGAGAGAAAGAGGAGAGACAAAATCCCAAGCAGGCTCCTCACTGTCAGTGGAGAGCCCAATGCGGGGCTCAACCCCACAAACTGTGAGATCATGACCTGAGCTGAAATCAAGAGTCTGACACTCAACTGATACTTGGGTGAGGCACCCAGGTGTCCCCTCATCATGACATCTTTGTCAAGAGTGTTCTCGACTCTACGGCCTTCTTTCATTTTTGTGAACTTCGGGTAAACTCTTTAGCTAATATTCATATCAGGAACGTGTGTAAGTCACCTGAGAAAGTGTTCTTTTGTTATCTTTGGGACACTGTGTATTAGGTATTGAAGCCCCCTTTTCAGTTGGCAAATAAAAGGCCTGGGGGCTGCATCTATGATGTCGCTGCAGTACATCCCCGCCCGTGCCTTTAGCCCCATGTCCTTGTCTCACTTGATTCGTTCATAAATTCATGTTCTTTTGTTAGAACATCTCTACTGTTTTTTCATTATGCATATTTTTGAGTGTGCCCTGAAAATGTGGAGGATACTTAAGAAAAGCTGACAAAATTTGCCAATGTGTAGATTTGGTAAATACACAAGAGAGATGTGACATCTTGCAGGTCTGGCCTTCACAGCACAAATCATCCATCAAGAAAGGCTGGACATCACTTCAGATTCCTTCTCAACCCATGCTCCATGGAATCACTACCAACTGATATTGAAATTGGCACTCAAAACCTATCTGCCATTTTTGTGTTAGAAGTTTTTTCCACGAAGTTTTTAAAAATATATTGCCACTCACGTGTAACTTCAGTAAAATTGCTTTCTGGCTTCCTTAATGTGAAATACAACCTTCACATCCATTAAAAACAGTAAAATAAAATGGTACTATAATAGCAACAATATGTACATTTAAAAATAATTTAAATACATAATAATCTTCTAGAATGTATCTTTTTTTTAAGACTGAGAAAATACATTTCTTGTTCCCTGTGGCCCATAAGATCTCTGACATTTGAGAAGTAGAATAGGAGGGCCATACCTTCTCTCTGAACTACTCTGGCTCTTGAGAATCGTGGAAACCTTTCTCTAGGTGTGACTTATCTCAGCCATGTTTTGTGTAAGGAAAATGATTTCCATATGTCCCCACTGCTTCACAGCCAAAACATTTGTGCACAGGTTGGGCGAATGCTTCCTATAGGGTGCGTTCTCTTGGTTTCAAGTCATGAGTAGAAAGGCTTCGAATTATAGAAAAGATTTTGATTGTCTTTACAGTATGTACAAACACACACACACACACACACACACACACACACACACGCATGCTTCTCATTGTCTTGCAGTGATTTAAAATAACTTTGGATTCATTATCTAGATATACGTGCTCTAATGAAAATGCCGTCATCAGTGCTAATGAGTGAATTCACCTCAGTGTTATATCATAGACAACATACGGTAAAGTATCAAAGGGGAAATGGTTATAAAAATTTATTTTGGTGTGTGTCTTGGAAAATCTCAGTGGTCCAAATATGCTGCTTGCCTTCCTGTATTTCCACCTCCCCAGAGTAATGGCCCATTCCAAAGCCAAGCAATTTTGAAAATTAAAAACATATTTTATTAATAGCTCAAATACAGGAAGAACACAACAGCCCTTCCTGGTGATGTAATTGAACCTGATGATTTGAATTAAGAATATGCTAACATCTGGTAGTACCCAAAACATGGCCTATTAGAAATGGAACAGGCTAATCTCTGAAGCAATATTCACACTTGCTCTCTATTTTCTTCTTAGAAACAAGAAGTCTATTCCCCCAATAGAGCTGTATAATTTTAAAAATATGTATAATTAAAGAAAGAGAGAATGTTAGGCTTTCAGGCTGTGTTCAAACTTGCAGAAATGGCTGGCATGCAAAAAAAGCTTCTAAGGAGTCCTGAGCGTCAGACAGGAGGTGAAAATAGAAAATCCCCTGCTCTGATGTTATATCAGCATCTTTCCATCAGATCAGAACCACGGGAATGTGTATTTTTCAGCATGATAGCATTTGGGTTAAAGTACATAGATAAGTATTTGGATATAAAGTTAAATTGAGGTAAGAACCTTAAACAAGTCCTTTACTGTGGTGTTATTAAGACATTGTCAGACCTTGAAAGGAATTAAATTATATCGTGCCAACTCGCAATGTTTACCTTTACATGCTCACACCAAATAAGGGCTGGGGGGAGATGAAAAAAGAAACAATATACAAAATTTCTTTCATTTCCATTTTCAAGAAAGGCCTCTGCAGGGGTTTTCATTTGATAAATGCAAAAAGACAACCTAATAACAGCTTGCTTTGTTCCAAAATTAGGAACGGAAAAAGGTGGAAATGAGCATGTCGCATAGCTTTTAGAAAAAGGACAATTTGGTTTCAGGATTGAGAATTCAGACAATTTTTTTTCTTTGGTCCAGAGTGTGGAAAATTACTAGAAAGGTTATAGAAGTTATTCCTAAGGTGGCTTCAGGGACCATTGTGCCAAGTTTGGTTCTCTGTTCGTTTCTCCCTCAGCAAGTATTTTTAAAGAGAAGAAGGTTTTTTGTTCTGGGTTTTTCAAGAGCAAATATGTATCAACCATTTCCTTTCCAGAGAATGTGTTCCGTGTTTCTGTTTTTTACGTCTCCATCATGGACATCGCCATGCTTTCCGAGGACACAGATCGAAGCCATCCTCACCATTTCTTCTCCAGTGAGGGGAGCACTTCCCGTTGTAAAATGATAAAACAGATCAACATTCATTTGTATAGCAACGTTTATTTGCCATAATTTCTAGTTTTTATGTGGTATCAAAATTTCAGGAAAAAATGCAAGCAAAGGAATTCTTACATATTACTCACCAATGGTTTGTATTTTGCTCTTTTGCTTTATCATTCTCACCCTGTCTCCTCTTGTCTCACTTCACACACACACACACACACACACACACACACACACACACTTATGTGCATATTATATTATTTTTTGGAAGCAGTTGAGAGTAACACTGTGCTTCCAGCTCCAAATTAACACCATAGCATCTTGCCATTTTCCATATTTGTGATTCCTTTTCCCAAAAGTAAGAAACTTGGCTCTTATTATCCTTAATACAAATGCTCATTTGTTTAAGGGTAGAATATGTGAAAAGCAGTTTCGGAATTGTTAATCATATTACTGTAAAACATAAAGCCTCCAGTTAGAGTTCATATTTGTTTATAGGGTTTTGAGATACAATTTACATACAGTAGAGTACAAAAGTCTTATTTGCACAGTTTGATAAGTTTTGACAGATCCTCATTTATTCATGCTCTTACAAAGATATAGAACTTTTCCATCACCTAGCTCCTTGCTAATGAATCCCTGCCCCAAAGCAAATTAACCCAAAGGAAACAGAATAAATGAAAAAAAAAAAATGAATGAGAGAACAGAGATCAATAAAACGGGAAATGAGCAAGCCATAGGGAAAAATCCAAACCAACAGTTGAATATTTGAACACCATAATAAAATTGATAAATACTTAGATAGGCTTATCATTAATGAAGGTGAAAGGGAGGTATGAGTACAACCCTTCAAGGGAGTGAAAGATAACAAGGGAATATAGTGAACAATGTTATATATAATGTAATTTGTCTGTGTAGATGAAATGAACACATACCTTGAAAGACATAAATTAACAACACTGACACTGGAAGAAGTAGAAAGTAGGCTAGCCCTTATGTCTGTTAAAGAAATGTAATTAATAATATAAAACCTTCCCACAAAAATCTCTATGATTCAGTGGTGAAATGAAACTTTTAAGTTAGGAAAAGTACTAATCTACATGAACTTTTATTTTTAATTTTTTCAGAAAATAGAAAAAGAAAATCTCATTTAATGTAATTTTTTAATGTTTATTTTTGAGAGAGAGACAAGAATGTGAGTGGGCCAGGGACAGAGAGAGAGAGGAGACCTAGAATCTGAAACAGGCTCCAGGCTCTGAGCTGTCAGCACAGATCCTGAGGTGGGGCTCAAACTCACGAACCATGAGATCCTGACCTGAGCTGAAGTCGGACACTTAATTGACTGAGCCACCCAGGCTCCCCTTCTTATTTAATATTATTAGGACAATAAAACTTGAATATACAAAGCAAGATAAAGATGTTACAATTAAAGAAAATCTATAACCCAACATCCCTTAGAACACAAACTAAGTGCATCAATATATGATAAGAATACACAGTAATTGCAAAGTGGGATTTATCCCAGGAACGCTAAAGGTTGGTTTAAATTTTTTTGTAATGTTTTATTTATTTCTGAGAGAGAGAGAGAGAGAGACATTGGGAGCAGGGGAGGGTCAGAGAGAGAGGGAGACACAGAATCTGAAGACAGGCTCCAGGCTCTGAGCTAGCTGTCAGCACAGAGCCTGACATGGGGCTCAAACCCACAAACCGTGAGAACATGACCTGAGCCGAAGTCGGATGCTTAACCGACTGAAACACCCAGGCGCCCCAGCTAAAGTTTGGTTTAACATTTGAAAATCAATAAGTGCAATTTGCTTTATGAAAAAAATAAAATTAAAATTAAAATATACTATATATAAATATAGTATATAAAATACACTATTAGCTTAATAGATGTGGAAAAATCATTTGACCATATCTGCCCATTTTTTATTTAAAATTTAAAAAAATCAACAAACGGAATTCCTGATAAAAGGCATCTAGAGGAAACCTACAGGAAACTCTGTACTTAATGTTGAAAGACTGAAGCCTGTGTGAGATTGGAAACAAGGCAAGTTTGTTCACTTTCAAAAGTTTTATTGTAGTTAGTTTGTTAATTAGTTGGCTCCACACCCAAAGTGGGGCTTGAACTCATAACCCTGAGATTAAGAGTCACATGCTCTACCAACTGAGCCAGACAGGCACTCTCAAAACTTTTATTCTAGAGCTGACAAAACCAATCTATGGTGATAGAAATCAGAGAAGCATATGCATGGGAAATGGTTAGAATTGGCTAAGAAGGGGCACCAGAAAACTGATAGGGATATGGGTTCCTTAGATGTATTCATTACAATCTGGACATTTTGATATATATATATATATATATATATATATATATATATATGTAAGTTATATCAATGATCACAAATTTAGTGCTCAGATATGTGTATTCCCTTAAGCTATTCAGCTTTTGAGTTTTTACTTTTTATTTTGATGATTATACTCAAAAGTATTCATATTCCTTAATGGGAGAGAAAATTCCCAAAACTCTAATGACTCATGCTTTTTTATAATCCCCTTTCCTTGAGAGTGGGCAGGACCTGTAACTTACTTGTAACCAGTAGAATATGGGAAAGGTGATCTGAAATGGTCCACTAATAATGTAACATTATATCGCAAAGATATAGGGATTGTACAGAAGTAATGAAGATTCTTAATCAATTGCTTTTAAGTTAATCTAAAAAGATGTTCCCGGGTGAGCCTGACGTAATCAGATGAATCCTTTGAAAGTGGGCTGAGAAGTCAAAAAAACCCTGAGCTTCAGATAAAATGCTAACCCCAGCAGACACCTTGAATTCAGCTTTCTGAGATCTGAACAAAAGGGTCAAACCAAGCCACACTTGGACTCCTGACCCATTGAGAATGTGAGACAATAAGCACATGCTGTTTTCAAACCCCTAAGATGATGATAAGTTGTCATTCAGCAATATAAAACAAATGCACTTGATTTCACTCCTTATTTCACATGTATGATACCTCTTGGATCTCTTGGCATTTAGCCTATTACTTTTTTCCCATAGGATATAGACTTCCTCTTCATTGGGTTTTGGGTCTATCCATTATGTAGTTAGTTTTCTTGCATTTCTAGTTATTTTGGGTTAAAATTTTATCTTTGCCTTTGATTCATCCTCATCACTGTTAGTGGCTATAGGTTGTTGTTGTTTTTTTTTTTTAAGTTTATTTATTTTGAGACAGTGAGAGAGTGGGGGGGGGTAGAGGGAGACAGAGAGAGAGAGAGAAAGAGAGAGAGAGAGAGAGAGAGAGAGAGAGAGAGAGAGAATCCCAAGCAGGCTCCACACTATCAGCATGGAGCCCGATGTGGGGCTTGAACTCATGAACCATGAAATCATGACCTGAGCTGAAATCAAGAGTCAGATGCTTAACTGACTGAGCCACCCAGGTGCCCCTATAGGTTTTATTTTTAATACCTTGTCTTCACAATTGGAGCTTAAGTTGTTTCACAAGAGAAGAGTCAGAGAGTGAAGACAAGATTCCCTTCTGGATCTGGAGCTCTCTTTCCCTTCTCCGGAGTTACCTTCTCCTGGCCTGCTCTCAGGGGCTCTTATATCAAGACCCACACTTCAGACAGCACAGCTCAGAGCATGCTGGAATCAACTACTATCTTCCTACTGTTCTTTCTTGCTGTGGCTGCCTAGAGCCACAATGGCCCCAGGCTATGCAGGGCATCTGGGTCTAGCATCAACACTCAAGTTAGGCTCCCTCCCCAGCTGTGCTTCTCCATTTACCCCCCTCCCCTTTTTTAAAGAAAATATTTCTCTTGTGTTTTAATGGAGAGAAAACCTCATTTCATGATAGGCAGAGAAGGGGCAAGACTATCCAACTATGTTAAATGCTGCTCTTTCATTACTTCTGATAATTGCCCAATGCCTTTTTCCTGCTCTGGACATACATTTTCCTGAGCTTGGGTTACCCTTGGAATTTCTGGACGAGCTCTTTTCTCCTGAGTGTGTTTGAGTTTGTGGTTTCTCAGCTCCTGTTTATCCATTAATATGAGTCTACCAGCTTCTCATCTCAATTCGTCAAAATCTCTAATATGCCAATGACTTTTTGCCCTCTTTTCAAGACTTGATAGAAACTTCTACCATCTTTTGTTTTTTTTTTTTTCATCTTGTGAGATTTGAGGCAGAGGAGAGGTGCTTTTAATCCATTCTCTCGTTATGTTCTCGTCTTTGAGGTGGTCAGATAACATGATCACATAACTTTATACAGATGAAAAATTGAGATTCACAGATGGCTACATGACTTTCCCAAGTTCATCTAGTTGGCAAGCTGTAAAGACCTGAGTTTAAATCCTCCGACTCTTTTTTTTTTAAATGTTTTATTTATTTCTAGGAGAGAGAGAGAGAGACAGCGTGAGCAGGGGAGGGTCAGAGAGAGAGAGAGAGGGAGATACAGACTCTGAAATAGGCTCCAGGCTCTGAGCTGGCAGTCAGCACAGAGCCCAACGCGGGGCTCAAACCCATGAACCGCGAGATGATGACCTAAGCAAAAGTCGGACGCTTAACCGACTAAGCCACCCAGGTGCCCCAAATGCGACTTTATTTAAATAAGTGCAACAATTACACATTTTTCTATATACATCTCAAAAAATTAAACTGACTTCTGATACACAAATGCTGCCTAAATTGAACATCACACACAATGTTTGAAACATTAATTTTATTAGGAAAGCATTTGATAGTCGTATTAGATCATTTCATTGGTCACTTAATTTTAATGTGGCCTGAGATTATCATTTAANTCCAGGCTCTGAGCTGGCAGTCAGCACAGAGCCCGACGCGGGGCTCGAACCCACGAACCGCGAGATCATGACCTAAGCGAAAGTCGGACGCTTAACCGACTAAGCCACCCAGGCGCCCCTAAATCCTCCGACTCTTAATTCAGTGTTTTCTTGCCTATCATTAGAACCCAACTTATAAATGCTAACGTGATGGAACATTCTTTCTCATACACTTGACTTATTGCGTACTTATATACCAAGTCAAATTATCTTGAAATTCTGGGAAACTGCCTATCAAATCATACTTCAGTGACTCTGAAGCCAGCAATGTATATTTTAATATCATTATAGTTCAGAGTGGCATGTGCTTCTCTTTGTTACCATAGTTTCATATTTTCTCGTTTACACACAACACTTACACACACACCCTGAAATTATCAACAGAGCCCTTAGCAAGGTGTGTGCTTGGATTACATAGGTGGGAACTGACAGCTTTCTTACAGGGGAAGATGAGTGCACTAACTCAACTCCTCATTACTCTTTCTCAATGCTAATTCCACCGTTTGCTTTGGGATTGTTATTTGCATGCTCATCTCAAGTGGGAGTTCTTTCTCTCTCTCTGCCTCATTGTTTGTGTCTAGTCATTTTATAGTGGCCTCCACCTGGTCTCATTCATTCTCCAGTCAGTACGAATCTCCTCTTCCTGGCTTGGGGCGCCCGTGCCATGTTGTTTTTGTTTATGCAGAAGATCTGGTTACTGACCCGCGGTCGCTTCCGCCTGTACTGTTTCTGACAGGTGTGTGCCTTCACACGTGCTCTAGTCCTGGGAGAGTGTGCAGGTTATTTTTGCTCTTAGGCAGCCTCTAGTTTAGCACAGCGAGCCTCGTGCAGACTCATCATAACACACGGGCTGCTTTTGATCTCCGATACCCACCGATTTTCCCCGCAGGGGCCGGCAGGTGCAAGGCTCCTTTCTCTCTGCTCATAAATGAGAGTGGGTCTCATCGTTCTGTTCCGATTCAAGGAGGTGACCCCTCTTACCTTTGTTAATTTTAAGTTTTAAAATTTTATCAGTTACTGTCACATTTATAGGGAGGAGGAGTTCCCTCAAGATATGAAAACATGATGCCATTTTTGCTTAGAAACCCCAGGACGTATGTCTTCAGTTGGATCAACTATTCAACGGTACCTTTCCTCTCATTTCTGTTTTTTGTGTGACTAGAACAGGTCCCTCCCTCCCTGTGTTTTAAAAGTTCACCGCGATTCTGATAAAAATAAATCTATAATTAATTTATTCATATCGGTAAATGTTTAACAGCAGGATAAAACACTTTCAAATCACACTTTGTGCTAGCCAGCTCGAGGACCGGACAGATGCCAAAATATTTTTCATTTGTGTTTTGGTATTTCGTATTTGCTAAATATGAGCCATTATGTGATATATTTACATATATATGATGAGCATGAATCAAAACATTTTCCCTCTGATTTTCTTAATTGGTTGTGGAAGGAAAAATATCTTTAATCTTGTTTGTAAATGATGTTTAATTTTCTTAGCCTTAATTGGTGGCAGTATGAAACGCTTTTCATTGGTAAAACACATACAGGAAGATCTTATTTACGGGCTTAATATCCTTAGCTAATGATTCTAGCACCTGGAGCTACCCTCCTGTATGACTTGACTCAAGTGGTAACACTAGTGAGGTGAGTTGACATAGCTTGTAAATTATAGACCTGTATGATGTATGGGGAAAATATTGTGGGGAGATGAATTAAATCAATTTTTAGCAAAACACGTTTATGGGTAGTAATCAGACATTTTTCATAAACACGTCTTGTCAGGCTCATGTAGACTGTTATGAAGGACAGACAAGTGTGTCAGATCAAGGGAAAGAGATAACTACACAAGTTATTGGAATAAAACTAACGCCGGTTACAACAGTTTTTTGGAATGAAAGCCTCAGCATTTAAAATTTTCAACGGGCATTTTGCATCCAAATATTGTTCACATCTCTCACACCCTCACGCCACTTCCCAAAGGCTAAAAGAACCCCTTCAGCGTGTGTTTATGCTTGTGTTTAAAGTAAGGAAAATAACCTCATGATTGAAATCGCTGAGGTTTGTGACAAGGGCTCTTTTGATGAAAAGCTAGTCCGGCCACACACAGTAAGAATGGAGCAAGAGCTGCACAGGCAGTCAGAGAATAGGCTTTCTTCCACTCGCGTGTCAAAACACACATCTGGACCTGTGTGGGGCACAAGGTATGAGGGAGGTAGAGCTGAATTGTGTAAAAGGCTTCCAGATAGCTAGATAATAGGGTTTTGAAAATGCAGAAGGCATAGGAACCCCATCCTGTTATCATTCCATTTTCCCCACAAAAATAGCAATAAAAGAAAGCGCTCTTGTACCTCCCTTCCCTCCTCACCTGCCTGCTTCCCTTCCGCAGTCCATTCAGGAAACAGGAGGAGAGGGCTCTTGATCCTCTCGGGAAACTTGTTTATACATGGAAGTAAGCGATCTGATTAGCCTTATCACCATTTGGTCCTTCCTAATTCAGATGTTATTGGTGCTCATAAAGCTACATGGACCTTTTATTATCCAGCTTTCCTGTTGTAGTGAAAAACTACACTTTGATTAATTGTTGATTGCTACAGAGGTATTGAAAGGTTTTCGGTGTGTCTGCCAAAATAGAGAGAGAGAGAGAGAGACAGGGAGGGAGGGAGGGAGGGAGGGAGGAAGGAAGGAAGGAAGGAAGGAAGGAAGGGGAGAAAGAAGATAAAAAGAAAAAAGAAAAGGAAAGGTAAGGATAGGAAAAAGAAAGGGCACAGGAAGAAATTCAGCAACAAATCCTTCCACAATAGGATAGGAGTATAGTGAGTGATGTACAGAACACAGCTAAATGGGTTTTATCATTTGTTACTCTGTCATAGTGATTGTCATGAAAGGCATAATTAGAATAGAGAATCAAAAGCCATGATGCAAGCAGTGAATACAGATACATCTCTTCAAGAAAACCATATTTACTTATAAAATAAAATGGTGGGGGTGGATCAGAGAATCTAAAGAGGAAAGACCCTTTTCCTAAATATTTTGGAAAAGGCATTATCTCAGAGGCTGACTGTGAGATAGTGTGCATTGATCCAGAATACTTATGGCAAGACAAACATACATTTTGTCCTGCATTCATTTCAAACTAATATCTACAGTTGAACAACTGCAGCGTAATCCCTTTTAGTGTGGATTTGAAAATGAATTGCAAGCGGTTTCCAAATGCAAGTTCACATTGTCAGTGACAATTGGAGTCACAAAGATTAACAAAATTATTTGTTCCATGCCAGGTAATCACTCCGGGTTCACAAAGGTGTCTCGTAAGAAACCTGTTGGGCTCTACTGTAAAATTTGGTTCAAATACTGATTATAAATATTGTGATTACTCTGAATGCAGCAGAATCCTTCCATGATGAAAGGATAAAATGATAAAATGTAAAAGCTGGAAGGGGGCTTTGAAGTTTGCTAGCCAAGCACTTCTTAAAGTGTGGTCTGCAGACACAGACTGTTAATTGAAGAACACGCAGGAAAAATATTGCAGAAGATGGGGACCATTTCTGGACAAATTATCTTTTTGAAAGCTTCGCTTAAACTTCGAAGCTTTTATTTTTTTCCGCAAGACTTTTAAGGCACTTTAATATAAGTGCACTTAATAAGTGCATTTTGATTCTCCAAGTGAGATTTCCCCCAAATTTAGTGTACATGAGTGCACAGTCTGTGCAGACATCTTAAGGATGAGTGTGTGTGTATGTGTGAATTGATGTTCTATGGGAGACATTTAAAAATTATATTATTTAATGCTTCTGTTTCATAAAGATAGAAACTGAGGTCAAAGCAGGTTAGGGTATGGACCACAGCTGTTGAACTGTGCAGTGGCTGAACTGGTCCTGGGGCTCAGGCTTCACGACTCCATCACGAAGTTCTTCACATAAAGACATTAAGCAAGTATGAGTGACAATCACGGCTAAAGTAAATAGGTGGTGGCCGCCATGGTTTTACATTACAGATAGAAAGAAGGGAATAGTCCTCCACTGGCCTCCTAAAATGTCGAAAGTTTTATTTTTATTCTTAGGGGTCAAGGGCATTTATTTAGTTGTGTTTCACTGCCGGCATTCAGAGCGGAAAGAAGCAGGATGCGAAACTAGTCTCCTTTAAAAAGTGTGTTAAAGAGAGAGATTAGGCAGCGCTTGGGTGGCTCAGTCGGTTCAGTGTTCGACTTTGACTCAGGTCATGATCTTGTGGTTCATGAGTTTCAGCCTCACATCAGGCTTTGTGTTGACACTTCTGACAGCTCAGAGCCTGGAGCCTGCTTAGGATTCTGTGTCTCCCTCTCTCTCTGCTCCTCCCCCACTCACACTCAAAAATGAATAAATGTTAAAAACATAAAAATAAAAAGAGAGAGAGAGAGAGAGAGAGAGAGATTAGGGTAAGTCTGGACTGATTTTTTTCTGTTTAATATGTATACCTGGCAGTTTTACTGAATTCAAGAAATGTGAGGTGTGACCTCAGATTCTGCAAATCTATCCAGCCCCCAGGCCATGCTGATGTTGCTGGTTTGTGGACCATACTTTTGAGGAGCGGGGGACTGGATGATGGGGTCAGGAAGCAAGGTTTTCTGCATGTGTACATGTAGGTAGGGAAGAGGGAATGGCGTGGAATATAAAGGTCAGCACAAGCATCTAGGTTTGTTCTTTCCCAGTTTTGCCAAAGAGGAAAAACAGAGGCAAGACATCTGATACTGGAAGTGAACTTAATCCCTGACTCTAAAGTATGGTATTCTGCTATTTATTTAGCCACTGTCTTCTCTCCAAATCTTCTATTTCATTCACCCTTTTTCCTCTCTGAGACTGAGATAAGACCTGAAGATGGGGTTTCTCTCTTCCACTCACTAATCTCTCTCTTTCTTAACTTTGAGAACCATTTTTAGAGAGAATCACCAAGCTTTAATTACACCACATGTACAGGACTTTTTTTTTAATTGAGGTATAGTCATAAATTCCTATTTTGGGGGTGTTCTTCTCTGGGGCTCAGTCTTCTTTTTTAAAAATTTTTTTATAGTTTGTTTATTTTTGAGACAGAGAGAGACAGAGCACAAGCAGGGAAGGAGCAGAGAGTGAGGGAGTCACAGACTCTGAAATAGGCTCCAGGCTCCGAGCTGACAGTCAGCGCAGAGCCCGACGCGGGGCTCGAACCCACGAACCGTGAGATCATGGCCTGAGCCAAAGTCGGACATTTAGTTGACTGAGCCACCCAGGCGCCCCTCAGTCTTCCGATCTATTCAATGAGGACTAAAAAATACATACATATGTCTGTAAGTGAGACATCATGTGTGGATGTAGTATGTAAAACATTCTACCCCATTCACTCATTTTCTCTCTTTGTTTCTGAGAAGAAATCAGTGAATGGAATTTGGGACTGGGAGTGAATGCAAATTTGGGACGCCAGAAAGAAAATCTGCAGTAACTATGCTATTGTTGTGTCTCTATTGTTACTAAGACAGACACCTGTTTCCCCAGGCCTGCATCTCTCCAGAAGCAGGCACATGCCTCCCATGCTAGGGAGTAAGTGGGTGCATATGGCAGTGGGCAAAAGTGTTTTGTTGTGGAAACAACAGTTTCGCCCTTTTTTTGGAGTCCCTCGCTATTTTTAATTAAAGACACAATAAGGTATTTTCTAGGCAAAAGCTTTATGTAGACTGTCAAGGAATACATTTTCTCTCATTGCACCAGATCTTAAAAACTCCCCTTGGACAAGAAAGACTCCAGAGAGAGCAGAAAACAATGTGGTGGGAGCCAACATTTGGGTTGGTCCCAATCATTTGGGACATTCTTGATCCCTGAGATACACAAAACAGATTTGCGAACATGCCTTCAAGGGCGAGACTAGTTCTACAATGAGGGAAGAGAGGGCTGTGCCAATGAGTGTCAGTTGTCACTGAAAAGGGAAGGTTTGTTTTCATTGCAAAGGGGCCCATAGATTGGCGGGGGTGTGGGGAGGGGGGTGAGTGAACAACCAAGCTAGTAGAGTGTTTCCTTACATTCAGGCACAGATGACACCATGAACAGGAGTATTTTCGTTTAGAATCAGGCCCCGTCATCTAATAGTTGGCTAACCTGAACTGAGTCACCTTTGCTGCACCTCAGTTTTCACATCCAGAAAATGGGCACAATAATAGTTGCTTTGTCAATTCAAGTGAAAATTAAAACTAATTCATGTTAAACACCCTTAATATAAGTACAAAGGAAATCGTAGTAATTTTATTTTTTAGTATCTATTTTATTGATTACTCTACAATTTTTGCTGGTTTTATTATTTTCTTTCCAGGTCCTTGTTCACACTACCCTTGCCCTTCCCTATGGCATTAGATGCTTGCTCTTCCCACTGCCTTCTCTTTCCTCTGTGGTGTTGATGGTCTCTTAGTGATTCACACCTCCCTCCCCATCTTCACCCCCGCTCCCCAGCGTTTCCTCATCTTCCCCCTGCCGTGTTGTTAAATTCTATTGTACACTGATCTTCACAAAACCGGCAGGCATACACAGTCCCATTGGGCTCGCTAGGTACAGAGCTGAGGCACAGAGCCAAGTCATAATTATTTTCTAGAAAGTTATTTTTTCAATGCTAATGTAGCACATCCTAAATCCTATGCATGTAGGGCCTAGGATTAGTTAGAAAGTGTTAAAGTATTTTCTGTTACTGTTGTGTCTCCTATAACCTTGAACAAGTCATTTTCACTCTTCTCTTCTTGCTTCCCTAATGGAAAGATTAGTAAGATATTATCATGAAGGTGCTATCTAAATATGAAATGATGTATAAGAGAAACATCAGACTATGTCTGTCAGAAGCTGCTGATTCTCCCAACCATATGTTTTTCTGTGACCTTCAGTCTCCTAGGATTGGTCCGGGAGTCAGTATACAAGTCAAGAAGTATTTCGGTTCTCCAGAGATTTCTTAGGGTGGCTGTTTTGCTTGTCATGCTGCTGGCAGATTTTCAATCACTTGTTCGATGAACTGGGCCCCAGGTTTCTGAGAACAGAGGTAGTTGATGTTGGGACTTAAATGAATTAATACAAGCAAAGAGTGTAGAATACTCAATCAAGTATTTGCTATTAGCATTCACTTTGTAAAGTCTGATCCTTGCTCACTTATCTGCCTCTGATGTATTGCTTAGCTCTTCTCTTCAGGACCCTCCATTCAACATTGTTTTCTGGGACCCAGACCCCAGCTTAGCAATAGCCTTGTAGATCCCACTCTGGGGTTCTGATCTATCTCTCCTAGTTTTGCCCCAGCTATTTCTTTCTTTAAAAAAAAAGTTTTTATTTATTTATTTTGAGAAAGAGAGAGAAAAGGGCGAGGCATGGAGAGAGGGAATCCCAAGCAGGCTCCATGCTGTCAGTGCAAAGCCTGACATGGGGCTTGATCCCATGAACCGTGAGCTCATGACCTAAGCCAAAATCAAATCAAGAGTCAGATACTTAACTGACTGAGCCACCCAGGTGCCCCTGTCCCAGCTATTTCTACTGTAGATTTAACTCAAGGACTTTATAATTACTCCCTCATCTCCCCACTGACAGTGAGAGGGTAAATCCAATTGCCCAAATTGCCTGTTCTGATAAAGTAAAACTTGAGAGAGTATCTTGGTGGGGCTGGAGGGAGAGGGGAGGTCAAGTGTAATCAAGTAGATTTACCCAATCCCTCTGGATTCTCCTAGGCTACAGGGAGTACCTATAATGACCTTGGACTTGGGTCGTTTTTCAAACCCGAGAGCAAATTTCTTCCTACCATTTGAAATGTCCTCATGAGCAAAATCATTCTAAAGTTTCACACTTGCAGCTTCCTAAAAGGTGTATTAATATTTTAATGTAACATTTCAGAACTGTGACATGAGGGCTTTGTGCCTGATGTTTACCCAATGCTTGGCACTTTAACTAGTGATGGTAAATGTATAAAATTGCTTCATAAATGGCTTAAATAGCGATTGTATATATTTCTAGGTCTAGATTTCTCTTTTCTCACAACCATAATCATCTATCTTAGTAAAATTATATTTTTCTTTCTTTGCAATGAACTTTTCTTAAATAGTCCCTTTTTCTTCTTTGCCAGGGCTATTTTCATTTCAAAGTCACAACTTCTCAACTGGGGATCATTACCTCCCTGCTTTTTAGCCAATAATTTCTATTTGAGCTCTACACAATTTTCATTCTCCTTGAGTCTCTGCATACATTGAACTTTATATTTATGATGAAAATTAAAACTCACTTTCACATGTTTTCCAAGGAAGGAAATTTCACTTAAGCAATTATTTTGCACATGACTTTCTGTTGTATTAGCGGCCACGCAGGCGACCCGCGGGCAAAATCTGGCTGAGTGGAAAACTTTTCTTCAGCATCAACCTGTCCCCTTCTTGAGACAGCCCATGTTCAAGGCCACCTGAGTGGTCCCTTCATAGGTTTGTCTCTAAGGCATCACTGCACGCTCTAGACCAAGAGTCCCAAACTCAAATGCCCACAGGAATGAAGCTGTTAAAGGGAATGAGTGAATCCTCAGGGTGGAAATAGTTGGGATTATGGTGAACTAGAGACTAGATACTCTATCCAAACTGGGTAGCCATTATTCCATTCCAGTAGATTATTGTAAAACCATTACTCCAGATCTGAGTATTTTTTTACGGGAAGCCTAACATTTAGATTCAGTTAAAAATTAATGTGAGGCGCACTCAGGTGGCTCAGCTGATTAAGTGTCTAACTTCGGCTCAGGTCATGATTTCACAGTGTGCGAGTTCAAGCCCTGTATCGGGCTCACTGCTGTCAGCCGGGAGCCTGCTTTGGATTCTCTATCTCCCCCTCTCTCCGCCCCTCCCCCTGCTCATGCTGTCTCATTCTCTCTCTCTCTCTCTGTCTGTTTCAAAAAGAAATAAAACATTAAAAAAATTAATGTGAACAAATAATGCACGGACCCAACAAAACATGTAAATCTGTCGGTCTTTTCAGATCTTTGCCTTCTACCCTAAATGTCTGTGACATCAGCACTTATCTGTCTTGAGTTGTACCTTTCTCTGCTGGGATTAAAATGAGTAAAAGTAATAACTATTCATAAAATTTCAAATAATACATTATAAAGTAGAAATTGACCATCTCAGAGTGGAATTAGCAGTAGAATAGAGGCATATTATCAATGTGGCACGTTATTTAAAAAAAAAAAAAAACAAATACAACTGAATGGCTCAGTTGGTTAAGCGTCCACTTCTTGATCTCACCTCAGGTCTTGATATATGGGTGGTGAGTTCAAGCCACTCATTGGCATCTGCACTGAGCGTGAAACCCACTTAAAACAAAAAACAAAGCAAACAAAAACAAAAACACCTAAAAAACCAGAAGAATATTTTTTACATTTTGACAGGCATGTTTTGGCCATATCAGAATGCACTGCTTTCACTGAATGTAAGCATGCCACCAGTGGCTATTAAAATTAAACATGCTACCTGCTTCTTTTTCATTATAGATGTATCTTTATCTCCTCCTCAACTGCCATAATGAGGTGAGAGATGAGGAATATAGGGGAGAAACCAGATGTCCCCCACCACTCTGTTAAGGATAATTTCAATGCTTTTCGCTCATGATGGCAAAGGTCAGGAACAAATTTACCCAATAAGGTGATAATGACAGAAACAGAAAAAGTATTCAAGTGTCTCTCATCAGTTCCTGATGTACTTTCTTCTTGATTTTGAACCTAGCCAAAAACAAACTTCTAGGAAAGCCCTGAACCTTTTTCTATGAATGCATGTGAAAGACCACACAAGCACACACAGAATAAGAATTTATGACTGTAACCTCAATTTAACAAATTTCCTGTACGTGTGGTATAATTAAGGACCTGGTTATTCTCTCCAAAAAGTGTTCCTAAAGCTAAGACAAATGTACTCCTTTGAAACGATTTATTTTTGGAACCTAAGTATCAAATACAGAAGTTTGTGCCGTTAGACATAGTTTACCCACCCTGTTGCAAACAGGATATACCACTAACTCAGACTCTTCTCTGTAACTGCTGAATGCCTAGAAACTTGTTTATTTATCTCTCTCTCCCTCTCTTTTTTCTTAGGAAGAGGAAACGTTGATTGTAAATTGACATTAAAAAATGTTGTGCCCAACTCAGCCTTTGAAGACCTAAGATATTTTTAAGTGGGAATAGATTGGGTTATTATGGATTCTTGGGAAAAGGAGTGTGCCTTCTTCTAAATGACAGAGGAGAGTAAAACAACAACGACAAGAACCACCAGACATTGCAATGAATCCCACTCACTTTTTCCGTATTTGTAAACTGTTGTGTGAATCAGAGGCACTAATTTGAGATTATAACTCTGGCTTTAATAAATGAGAACACACTTCTGTATTGGTTAAAACAAAACAAAACAAAGCAGCAATACTTCTTTCACAGAATTAAGAGAATTTCAAACTGCAGACTCAATTCAGTTCTGAATTATATATCGTGGAGCACTCAAATATTTGAGTGTCTGCAAAACTAAGCCTTCCCATTTCAATTACAACCTATTATAAGTCTGTCCTTCTTTATAAGAGTGATCTCAAGACAGCAGTATGTCTCTTGCTTTGCTAAGACAGATCTTCCAAAGGAATCTAGCTGGATGGGCTCATCTTGAGGAGTGAGAAGGAGCTTCAGCTTGAGGATAGAGCTCAGAAAACAAGTGTTAAAACCTGTATCTTCCAGGAAGCAATTTCAAATCCAGTCTGTGTTCTTTAGAATTCATTTTTATGTATGTGGATGTTCAGTGCTTTCTGTTAGATTTCATGGCTTTTGGTTTCAGAAACTTAGGGAGTCACTAGAGGCAGTCCCTGAATGACTTCCTTGTACTTCAGGGTATCAGGGTTGGTGGGCTGATCAAAATGAGAAGGGTATGTATCACTCTGGTTCTTTGGTGAGCTCATAAAAGCTCAGTCAACCCACGCCATATCAAAGACACATTCTGACACCACTATGGATGTATACATCATAATTTATATTGCTTCAGAGGGGACAAGGATGCAAGATTCCACTTTGGGGTCCTAGAACCCACCTCACCCAGCTAGACTCTGGCAGAGAAAACAGATGATTTCCCCAGTTGTTAGTAGTGGCTTTGTGATTCTGGAGAAGAGACCCCAGGGAGTGGCATGGGGAAGAGAGTGCCCAGGCTGGGCTGGGGGTTTCCAGTTCAGTAACCATGCCCAGGCAGTGCTTGAATGGCAAGGAGACCAAAGACCGGAGATGGAGAAAACATGTTACTAAGTCCCAAGAAATAATGTGGTTACTGTGTCTCAGACTTAATTGACTTCTCCTGGTTACTCTTTGTATCATGAACGATTGATACAACACAATCCATATAAAAATGCAGTGACTTGGAGCACCTGCTTGGTTCAGTTGGTTAAGCATCCCACTTCAGCTCAGGTCATGATCTCCTGGTCCATGAGTTCAAGCCCCACAACAGGCTCTGCACTAGGGGTGCAGAACCTGCTTGGGACTCTCTCTCTCCTTCTCTTTGCCTGTTCCCCACTCATGCTCTCTCTCTTTCAAAATGAATAAATAAACTTAAAAAAAATGCAGTGGCTTGAAATTAATCATTCCCTACTTACCCTTCATGAGCCTACAGTCTGATTAAATGGTTCTCCTTTGTCCAGCTGGATTCACCCAGGCATCTGTGGTCAATTGCAGTTGGGTATATGGCTCTGCTGATCTTGGCTGGGCTTTTACCATGTCACAACTTTATTCAAAGTATTTTCAGAGGCTCCCTATTACCTCCTTAGGAGTTCTCAAGTCTGGTTGGTCTTAAAACCACTTAACTTTCATAAAAATCATGGAGAACCTACGGGCGCCTGGGTGGCTCAGTCTGTTAAGCATCTAACTCTCAGTTTCTGCTCAGGTCATGATCTCACCATCATGAGATCGAGCCCTGAGTCAGGCCTCACACTGAGCATAGAACCTTCTTCAGAATCTCTCTCTGTGCCCATCCCCAGCTCTCACTCACACACATACTCTCTCCCTTAAAAAAAATAAATAAATAAAAATCATTGAGAACCTCAAAGATCTTTTGTTTATGTTCACTATATTATTAAATATTTATCATATTTGAAATTAAAACAAATTTTAAAAACTGATTAATTGGTTTAAAAATTAAACTTTTACATATTGATATAAATAATGAAAAATAACTATATTTCCTGAAACAAACAAAGAAACAAATAAAACATTAGCCAGAAGAGTGGTGGTGATTTACGTTTTTGCAAACTTCTTTAACGTCTGGCTTAACAGAAGACAGCTGGACGTCCATATCTGCTTCTGAATTCCATCGGCTGTGATGTCATGTGCCAGGCAGCCTCTGGAAAACTCCACCATGAACTTGTGAGAAGGTGCAAAAGGAGAAGGCAAATAAAATTTTAGTATTGTTATTATGAAAATAACTAACTAACAGTTATAAATAACTAAACTGGTAACCATTTGGATTCCAGGCCTTGTGGACAAGTCCTGATAAAGCTTTGGAGTCTCTTGCTCAAGACCTTTCCAGTTATCATGCAAAAATGTATCTATCTGACCTTGCAGTTTCTTGAATTCTTGCCTGATGTTTGCCTAGTTATATTTTAAGTTAGCTTGTGCTAAGCTGTTACTAGGTACTAACTGTTTCATCACTGTCAGATAATATATTGGCATTCTAGAGCACAAGTCTTCAGTGTCTTAAGCCAAAGAAAGGACCAACACAGAGTTTTCCAGTTTTCTCTGGCTGGTATCTGTGCAGTATAAAAGTAGACGAAAAGATGTAGAGATCTAATTCAATAAATATTTAGAATGTGACAGTGATATGTGAAGCTTTGAGGTAAAGAAGATTGACTCTCTTTTTTTGTGTGCCAATAAAGTTACAGAGCAGGTCCCTCTTACCTCTGTAAAGTAGTGTCTAATAATATTTGAAATTTATTTGTCTTTTTTTCTAAAGACTTCAAAGTATCAGGTAATTAAACTCCAATGTTTTTAGTAAATGTATTTTTTTTAATTCAAAGAGATAGAGACACTTGCTAACCTTACGGGTTGTAAGTAGGTAGATGATAGATGATAGATAGATAGATAGATAGATAGATAGATAGATAGATAGATGATAAATAGATAGACGATAAATAGATAGAAGATAGATGATAGATGATAGATAGATGATAGATATATAGATAGATGATAGATAGATAGATAGATAGATAGATGATAAATAGATGATAAATAGATAGATGATAGATAGATAGATAGATAGATAGATGATAGATAGATAGATAGATAGATAGATAGGTAGATAGATAGATAGATACAACTATAGATATAGGTAAACACAAGCATACACACATACATCTAAGTCCATACACACATACATGTATATTCTTCCCATCCCACATTAGGTAACTACAGCATATTGTTCCCTTTACTGGGAGTTCTGAAGTTTAACCATTTACTGGAGCAAGTTTCAGTCTCCCTTACCTCAGTTTTCTTACAAAATTAGGGTAACCATACTTATCTCTAAAAGTAATAGAGAAAATTAAATAAAATAATATATGAGAAAACAATAAAAATAGAAAGCTGCTTAAGGTTAATGCTTCTGATGGGGGCATAGTGGAAATTGCTTTCTCCAACATGAGTATGAAGATTTGTGCTCAAGTCTGATTGGACAGACTGCTGGGAAGCATATGGATACATTTTCTGGACAGAAGGCTGATACATTCTGTACTACACATGCATGGTTTTCTATAGAGTTGCTTTAGCATGAAGAGCTTCTTTCAGGAATCTTTATGGGGCTAAACTGTGTTAGGTGAACCTTAGCAAACAAGAAGCCGGAGGCTTGAACCTAATGCAAACAGTTGCGAGGACGTTCAGTATACCGAGTGTAAATAACATCTTGAATGCCACCAAATGTCAATACCAATGCTTAATGGTATTACATAAATTCAGCTTTAATTGAGGAAAGCTAAATCCAACCAAATGGATCTGTTTATATTCTCAAGTACTGAAATGAAGCCTAAATCATGGGGATTTTATGCTTTATGTCTGAGATGTCTTACTATATGAGACACACACACAGATACACACATAGACATGTACATGTACGTGTATATTTCCTCAGCTTGACAATTCTTATCTACTTGAGAGCAAAGTCTAATGTAAACAGCCAACCTCAGTGACCAGCTGTTGCAAGGGCTACTCTGTGGAACAGAGCAAGAGTGATTTATGCAGGAGGAGAAATTGTTTATATTCTGTGACACAGTGTGTCCCCGCTCCATTAAAAATTAGTAACCAAATCTATCTGTAACGACCTTAAAAAATAACATGGGTTCAGAGGAGGTTCAGTTTCTGGGTGCAAGCATGTTTATGACTTGGAAATAGATAATTCAGGAGATCTAAGCAGGCTACTGAGAAGACTAGGTATAAGGTACTCCTCCTGGACACTGTCGCTTCTAGAAACAGATGGAACAACTGTTTTCTGGCACAAAATCAAACACACAGAGCTCCTGTTGTTCCCCAGTAATATTGGGTGCCTGATATTAAATTAAATGCAGGGACACTTGGGTGGTTCTGTTGGTTAATGATCTCATTGGTTTGTGAGTTCAAGCCCCACATCCGGCTCTCTGCTCTGAGTTCATAGCCTGCTTTGGATCCTCTGTCTCCCTCTCTCTCTGCCCCTCCCCTGCTCTCTCTCTCTCTCTCTCCTAAAAGAGTAAAAAAAAAATTATAAAAAATTAGATGCTAATGTAAATATGTAAAGTAGAAAAAAATATGAAATGGGGCACCTGGATGGCTCAGTCAGTCAAGCGATCAACCGACTCATGATCAGCTCAGATCATGATCTCATGGTCTGTGAGTTCAAGCCCCATGTCGGGCTCTGTGTTGACAGCCCAGAGCCTGGAGCCTGCTTTGGATTCTGTGTCTCTCCCCCGCCAACCCCCCGCTCCTTCCCTACTCTTGCTCTGTCTGTCTCTGTCTCTGTCTCTCTCTGTCTCTCAAGGGTGAATAAATGTTAAAAAATATGGAAGAATATCCCAGCTGGTGAACAATAAGCATTTTTGTTTTAGGGAGATGTTTGGGAGATAGGTGGCTACTGTCCTATTAAAAAATCTAGAAGAGAAATAGCAATTTTTCTTCCACAAAAACCAAATCTAGTTATTAAAACTTTGATTTTTCAAAGGAAATGTCTGCTTGCCTAGAGCTGAAATTTCTGATTTGCCACTTAGGTGCTTTCCTCCTTGTTTTTTAATCGGTTGAGGTTGAAAAATAGCTGTTCATGATCTTCTGTATAACAGATAGCACGCAAGTGTGGATTTATTATTATGCTGCACTTAACTGCCTCTTCTGCAGGCTAAATAGCCTAGTTCTATGAACCTTTCCTTAAGTGTAGATCACTTTTCAACTGTTTAATAGCCATCTTTGTTGATTTCCTCTGAAGGGTTTCCAAATTATTCTCACCCTTCTTACATTTTCATCATCCGTAATACATTGTGCCTGTGCACTAAATGTTCTGCTGGGCAGCGTGCCAGGTTTGATTGCGAGTGTCTTCTACCTGCCCATGTCATAGACAACACAAATAAGATCAATAGATTTAATAACACAGCAACAATGCATGGCCTCTGATTTAGGAGGAAAGAAAGGCACGGGTATTGCTTACGTCTTTTATCATGTTTTACTTATTTCTGTCGAGGACTTTGGCCATTCGCCAAGCCTTTTTTGATATCGTTAATCTCAAAGTCTGTCACTGATTTTTAGATTCAATGCAAGGGAGGGTCTGTTGGAAAATCACTCAATTTTAACTGTACAAGTCAAGGGAGAAGCCTTGAATCTTATCAGGGCTGTACTGGGGCATCATACAAGAAGGACTTACAGAAGACCAAAGGGAGTAGCAGTGGATATGTGTAGGGCTCTAACCCTGGCATCGGTGTATAATCCAGGGCCATGTACATATCAAAACGGTCACCCCAAAACTGGAAAATCCAGGCGTTGGGAGACGTGGCCCACAAACTGAGTAACCACCACCCAACACTGTTAACAACAGAAACCGAATAGAGATCATTATGGGATCAATTAGACAGAACAATTCCCAGGGCAGCTAGTAAGCAAGGGCACCTTGCTGTCCTGGGTTTCCTTTTCAGGGGTGGCACTGGCCCTCTGGTGAGATCAGTCTAGGGGCCAGCTGTAGGCTGAGCTGGGCTTTGTACCTGCGTTACAAGGAATTAAAGAAAGTACCCCAAAGGGGAGAACTCTGAGCTCAGTGATGAGAAAACTCTGTTATAAAGAATAAATATTAGTTATTAAAGGGATTGCTTAGTTGATAACCCTCTCCCACCACTGCACCCCCAACGCTGACGACCAGGAAGTTTAAATTAAAACACATCTGCAGATCAGTTATCTCAATGAAGGAGACCCCCTTAGCTTGTATATTTGTCCTTTCTTTTTTCCCACTTATCTTTATTTTCTACTCCTATGTACACTTTCCCTGGTTCTGGTTTTGCAGCCTTATTTATATTTTTTTCATATTTACAGTAGTAAGAGTTCTTATACCTCAGAACGCCTGCTGAAAACTAAGGCAGGGCATAAATAAATAAAACTTTGCATCCATAAAATAAAAGCACTGAATGGATTGTAAAGCTTTGCTGGTTTATTTGTGTGCTCTATCTGTTGTTATATTTATTTGCCAGGATCTGTCTAGTTGGGCAAGATTCACAGTCTACATAGAAATTGTTTACCTGAAATTTTCTTGCTTCCCAGGAGACATTCAACAGAAACAGACCTTGTTTTCCTTCAATGAAATCCCTTCTGCAGCGAGCTATTATCTCTTTTGATGGGCAGGAATGACACATGCTTCTGACCATATGCCTGTAACATGCATTCTTTGTTTTTTTTTCTTTTTCTTTTTCTTTTTTTAAAGCAGGCTCCACACCCCACATGGAGCCAAATGCTGTGCTTGAACTCATGACCCTGAGATCAAGATCTGAGTCTTGAGTCAAGAGTCGTACACTTACACAGCTGAGCCACCCAGGCGCCCCTCATCATGTGCATTCTCAAGGATGCCTGATAACCTTAAGGAACAGAAGCTGTTTGAAACTCAGGCCCCTAAACTGAGAGCTCTGCGTGGCCTGAACTATACTGCCTTATCATCATGGGTATTAATCGGCATCTGTAACCAGCTTTGTTCTGCATTACTGCTAATTTGTAGGAGACTATACCGTTGACCACTAGACTCCCTTTGATAGTTCACGATACAATTTTGGTGTTGTGCTGCCTTTGCAACCAACATTTTCTTCCGCCATTATTCTTTTCTTTTGCTTTTTATGACTCCTCTCAAGAAAGGCATTCTTTTTGAGAACAGTGAACTAAATGGATAGTAGGGATGCCATGAAATATCTTCTTATCCTTGCCATTGGGCTAAGAGTTCAGACTTTGCAGCTGGAAGACCTGGGTTACAGTCTTGGCTTCCGTGGTTGTTTACTCTGTGATCTTGCATGTGACACTGAAATTCTCTGAGCTTCATTTTCTTCATATGTAGTGTAGGACTAATCATTTTCTTTTGGTTTCATGAGGAGAAGTGAAGATAATTTATATGAAAGGTAAAAGGTTCAATGCTCCATCAACCTAAGCCATGGATTCTCATGGTCACACTCTTGACCTTATAAAACCCCCTGTCCATGAAACCCACCACTGCCTCACTCTAGCCATCTGATCCCATGTCTCTGACTTTTTAATATAGATTCTATTGTCTATACAATGATACTCTGCCACAATATCTAACTTTTTCCCATTTATCTCCCTCCTGCATATGCACGTAGAAAAACTCTTCTCTTGTTAAAAAATTCCTGCAGATTTTATGCTTGTTATCTGAGCCAAAAGTTCCCAGAAACACACACACACACACACACACACACACACGCACACCCTTGCTGATTTTATTTTTAATACTTCTGGTCACAAATCTCAGATGGGCACCTCATCTGTCCCTACTCTACCTGCTAATGACCTTGCCTCATACTCCCTTGAGAGAATAGACTCATCAGGCAGGAGGCCCCTCATATCAACATTATTAACCTCCTCACATCTCTATTTTGTAAACAGTACCAGAACCTATGAATATTAATTACTATTCTGGTTCTATGATTCTTGGTCGGAGCTAGCTAATGCATTTAGAGTATTTTCTAGAAAACAAATCTTCTCAAATTTGACCTCTATTAAACTGTTGTACAGAAAAAGGACTATGTTCATCATAGTGCACTTTGTGAAATTTAACATTACTAAGAAGTGTAATAGAGGGGAGCCTGGGTGGCTCAACCGGTTAAGCATCTGACTTCGGCTCAGGTCATGATCTTACAGTTTGTGAGTTCGAGCCTGGCATTGGGCTCTGTGCTGACAGCTTAGAGCCTGGAGCCTGTTTCAGATTCTGTGTATCCCTCTCTCTCTGCCCTTCCCCACTCGTGCTCTGTCTCTCCGTTTTTCTCTCTCAAAAATAAATAAACATTAAAAATTTAAAAAAAAGAGCATAGTAGGAACGTGCAAGGCGCAAAAGGAGCTGCTTACGTCTGTTTCAGGTAATAAACAATCTGACCATTTTGTCATTGAATATTTTTTAGGACATTATTTCTGAGAGGATAAAGAGTATTCAAATCTAGGTATTAGTCATCGGGTTGCATGCTGAGTGTAGGTGACACCTAATCCCCCCATGTTCGATTCTATTTTCCAGTAAGAAGCCCACAGCTCTGACTGTGATGCTAAAACCTCAGGTTCCAGATAAATACAAAAACCTTCCTCTTCCCCTTTGCACCGTGTCACTTGCAAATCCATAAAAGCCTTGTTTGCTCCTTGAGGTTAAACCATTCAGCCAAGGGGACGTCGTCAACCACTTGTTAAACTTCCTCTATGAAAGGGCCCTTCATAAGCCGCTTGGCCAGGGAGCAGTGAGAGGACAAATTAACAACTCGGAAAAATAAGGCTGTGTTTTCACAGTCTGTCATAATCTCTTTGATCTTGTTAGGGAAAACACTTGTCAGATTTCTTTGCCTCCTCTCAGTCATGGCTCAATAATGGCCCAGATCGCCAGGATGCTGCTTTACTAGGTGCGCTGAAAATCCAGCCTGGGGCTTCTGTTTCGCGATGTCCTGTTTACCATTGTTGATCCCAAGCCTGTTAGAAGGGACAGTATCGCACATGGGCACAAAGGCTGGATGGGGTAGTGAGTGTCTTGAGATTTAAACTTTCTCAAAATGGATGAAATAAACATGTGTTCAGTGTGGCTCTTATGTAAGTGTAGTAGAATTAGAAATAACATTTCATTCCTTATTTTTCACTTGTTCCATGTATTTCCCCCAGGTATTTCCTTTAAAACATTGGTCCTACGGGGCGCCTGGGTGGCTCAGTCAGTGAAGTATCTGACTTCAGCTCAGGTCATGATCTCATGGTTTGTGAGTTCAAGCTCCACACTGGGCTCTGCACTGACAGCTCAGAGCCTGGAGCCTGCTTCGGATTCTGTCTCCCTCTTTCTCTGCCCCTCCACCACTCACCCTCTGTCTCTCTCTATCTCAAAAATAAATAAACATTAAAAGAAATAAAATAAAACATTGGTCTCATGAAATGTTCCTTTAGAGAAAAAAATGTTTCGAGGGTCAAAAGAATTAGGAAACATTTGTACCCTAATCTTTCTAAGAAACCCAAAATACAAAATCCTGAAACAGTGTGACCTTGAGGAAGCTACTTAACCTCTCTGCTTGTTTATAAAATGAGGGCGGTAATAACAGCTACTTCATTAAATGACCTGAAGATGAAAACAATTAATATATATAAAACATAGAACAATGCCTAGCACATAAAGCAGCTATGATTGTAATAGAATATTTTCTACACCTTTAAGCAGAGTACCCCTGAACACCCCATAAAAGAAATTCTGGAAAACTTGTCTTATGACATTAATCCTTCACTAGAGGGTGAGCACCTTGCAGATGAGGATTCTGTTCTGTTTATTTTTGTATATCCTGCTCCCTAGCACTGTACCTGACATACAATAAGAACCTCGTACATATTTGGTGCAAGTGTGAATGAATGAATGTTCAATATCGGTCTGCATGTCACCTCTTGCTTCCCAGCCAAGCCTAATGGAGATGGTTAACGGTATCGACTGAATGTTTGGGTCCCCCCACATTCGTATATGGAAATTCACACTCTCGATGTGATGATTGTAGGACATGGGGCTTTGGGGGAGGTGACAAAGTCAGGTGGGCAGAGCTCTCATGAATGAGATGGGTGCCCTTGTAACAGAGACCTGAGAGAGTTGTCTCATCCTCTCTTATCAGCGAGGACAGCGCCAGGAGATAGCTGCCTACAAACCAGGAGGGAGACTCTCACCAGGCATGGGGTCTGTGGCACCTTGATCTTGGTCTTCCAAGCCTCCAGATCAGTGAGAAATAAATTTCTGTTGGTTATAAGCTGCCTTGTCTATGGTATTCTCTTTTAGCAGTCCAAACTGTCTATGACACGTGGCCAGTTTTTGCATATGTCTGGATGAATCCCTATTCTTTTCCCTTCCTTTGGTATTAATACTGTTCAATTGATCAGTACTTTATAAACTAGTTTTATTTCATTTCCTAAATCAGGTATTAGACTTGATTTTAGACCACGAGTGGCAGAGCTGGGATTTGAACACTGGAGGTCTCCAAGAACGAGACTTTCCCACCATCATTCAGAAGAGAAGCCTATTCATATCGCTGAAGCCGAAAGTGGCTTCTTTTCTTTCAGCTTCTACAGCCTCTTCATGGTGGTTGAGATGGAGAATCTGTCTCAATGCACAGGAATATTAATGAATTTGATTACTTGGTTGGGTACTTGAAGCTACTCACAAAATCTAAGTTTGAGGTTTTTTTCTAGTACACATATTCTGAATGATTTGAGCAAATTTCCACTGATGTTGCAGGAAAACCTTGGTTTGTGAACATAATTTTTTACAAGCTGAAGCATGCTTGTAATCCAAAGCATTTGTATATATTTTTTTAAGTCTATTTATTTATTTTGAGAGAGACAGCGTGATAGGGGGATGGGTAGAGAGAGAGAGAGAGGGAGAGAGAGAATCCCAAACAGGCTCTGCAGTGTCAGCACAGAGTCTGATGCGGGGCTTGAACCCAAGAAACTGTGAGATCATGACCTGAGTTGAAACTGAGAGTTGGACCCTTAGCCAGCTGAGCCCCTCAATGTGCCCTGAAAGCACTTGTACATTAAGGTGAATTTCAAGAACCTGTGGCTCAGTGGTGATCATGTGACATTTGGTATCACATACGACTCGTATTACATGACATCGCTCTTTTATCAAGTGAAAATTAATTAGAAATATGTGCTAATCTTGTGGAGTCTTTACAGAACAAGTTCCTCTCAATCCGAGGTTTTGCTGTATATGTGATTTGTTTGCTACTTTGTCTGATTTGTTGTTAAGTACATTAGTGGGAACCCCAGGACACAAAGGATTTGGCAATGAGACCCCCGAGGCTGGTGGAAACTTGGATCCTTTGGTTTTTGTTTGCTCACTTGAAGACAAATAGAGAGTTTCTGAGGTCTAAAACCCGTGGTTCAGTTTATAGCACTTTGATTTGTTTATCTGATGGAATAGATTCCACAGCTTGACGATGCCTTTCACCAATGTTTTCCTCATTTCAGGCATGGAGCTATTATTAGTGATTCTCAGTATGAAGGAGAGACAGTTAGCAATGATTTCCTTTGTATGTGAAGATTTTTAGGTCTTGTTTTATTTAAATTTCATTTTTGCTGAGTTATTTTATTCTCCGATAATCTAAGAATGACTATCCTTTTCTTTCCTCCCTTTTGAAGTTTTTAGAATCATCAGGATCATTCCCTTTCTTCTTTACCTCAACCATCTATGATAATAATGGCTTTCATCATTGGTCATCTGAAGAGACCGTTCTAAATATATTTTTGAGTCATAAATAGAGAGAGTACTAAGGAAAATTTGCATTCCACTTTGGGCTTAACATCTAGGAGCAAATAGAGCTTGAAATATGTTCTGTGGTGCTGTTCTGAAGCTGTGCAGTATGCCTCTTAAATTACAATTTCAGTTTTGCAAGGGCACAGCAGAAAAGCAGAGGAATGAATGGGACCACCCGTCTGGTTCATGTGTATATCTGCGTTACTCAGACAATGTCACACTGGAAAGAGAAAGGAATTCCTTTTTGAGTTCCACCTAGAATTCTGCGCTTGATTGATGACATTCAGAATGCAGGAGCCAGACTGGTCGTAATTAAGTAAGATCAAACGAAATAATGGATACAAAAGTGCTTATAAATGAAGAGCACTTTGCATACAAGGCAGTCTTATGAGTCAACTACTACGAAAGAAAAAATACCTTGAGAGATGTTGAGACCATGGCCTGTGTATCCTTTTAGTTGCCATCAAGACAACTGAGCAATCTAGCTACAGTCCTTGAAAGAGAATACTTGAGAAAAGCTAGGTTTGATTTGAAAAGACAGAATACTTGTCTAATTGTATATTACATACACGAGTATGATCACATTGGTTTGTAGTTTACTCTTCATCTTGATTTAGGGGTGTTCATAGAACATGCTAAACCTTTCTCATCTGTACATCTTTGATGCTGTAAAACTAAATATAGTGAGATCAACGTTGCATTTGATGCATATGTGAAATTTTGCTTTAGCAAGCCTGCTGTGAGAATCTCAAATCCTCCAACACCAAGTGGATGTCCTGCAATTCAATGCTATTCTGACACTATATACTTGGAGTTAGCATCAGATCCACATGGTAAAGGCCTCAGTCCCACAAGACTGTCTTCCCTTCAGATGCCAGTTATGAGATCAGGGCCACTTGCCTTACTGACTGACTGGACATGAATCACATGCTCCCACCACTTCCCCCTCAGATTTGATAGTTTTCCAGAATAGCATGCAGAGCTCAGGGAAACACTCACCTGACATTTACTGCTTTATTACAAGGACGCGGCTCTGGAAGAGCCAAATGGAAAAGGTACATAGGGCAAGATATGGGGGTGTGGTGTGGCACTCTGCAAGGGTGCCCCCAGCCCGGCATTTTGACTTGCTCACCAACCTGAGAGCTCTCTCACTCTCATTGTTCAAGAGTTTGTATAACTCAATCTCTAGACCCACTCTTTGCCCCAAAGATTGGGAGGGGACTTGTTAAAGGTTCCAGCTCTGTTATATAATTCCCTCTTTCTGGTTTCCAGTCCCATTTTGAGGTTATCTAGGGGTCCTCCCCTAAGTTATCACATTAAAATAAACTCCAGTGTTATCAAAAAAGGCCCCATTATCACTATCAAAAGACACTTCTATCACTTAAGAAATTTCAAGGGTTTTGGGAGGTCTGTGTCCGGAACACAGACAGAGCAGATGTAACCGCAGGAACCAGGAAGTGCAACAAGACCTCAGTGACAGAAGACAATTCTAGACTCTCATTGGACACCTCCCTAATCTACATAACAAATCTTACTAACCAGCCTTTATCTCTATTAGTTTCCCCACAAATGTACCTTCCTGCAGTTTGCTGTCCTTTGAAGCCTAAAAGCTTTCTCTTTATCTTGTCTCCCCAAATTCTAACTTTGAGTTAGTTACTCAGGGCTGAGTTCTCCTATGTGTGTGCATGATGCATGCATTGATAAACTTCTGTTTGTTCCCTCCCCACCTTTTTAATTTGTCTTCTGTCCATCTAATTTGCAGGGCCCCAGGTAGAAACCAGGAGTACAGAGGAAAATGAATCTCTTCTCCTACAAAATGGATCCACTGTTGTAGGCATAATCCAGAATACTTTCATTGCTCTAAGAACCCTCTGGGGTCTGTCCCTTCATTATTTACCTACTTTTCAGTACCATATTTTAGGCTTCATGATGGTCAAGCAAAGCAGAACCCATTTGGAACCCTCATGTATCATAAATGGAGGAAAAGCAGTTTTCAGGAGTGCCCAGTAAACATTTGGCCTGTCTCCAGAGATGACGTACCCAACCTCGAAAAGCCTTAATGGTGAACTAAAGATGCTTTCAGTATGAGTTGTCTTTCCAAGAATGCAGCGGACCCAAGGTGACCTGAAATGACGTTAAGCCAAAAGCTTATTATATGAGGTGCAATAATTGCTGAAAAGTTCAAAAGGAGGTTCAGTCAAAGCAGAACTCATTCTGAAGAACGATTCTCCACTTCACAGGACGAAGGCTGGTTCTGCAAAGAGCAGACATGGAGTTGCTGGCAGACAGCAGAGTCCTGGGTCCTGGTTCATTTCCATTCTACTTCTCATGGTCCCAGGATATCTTTAAGATGTGTCATTTTCTCCACCCTAATGGTGGTAGGGTCACACATTATTAACAGTAGAAGACAGCATCTCGAGTTAGAAACGTAATCAAATCCTCAGCTTCCCAGTTATAATTATAAGATGTTTTATTTATTTCTTTAATCGTATTTCAAAAGGGCACATAAAGTTTTGCTTAACCTCAGAGAACAAATTATACAGAAACCTATGCCACTATTTTGTATCAGATTAGAAATATTCCTTGAACCTGCCTGTCTGTACGATTCAACCCTCTCTGGCCAATCTGTAATGATTTGGTCTTTCTTTTGGCAACAGCCAAAGTCATGCCGGAGAACGTACTTAAAGGCTCTGGAATTGTCTAGAGACCTTAAAAGTTCATAAATCAAAAAGATAACATGCAAGGCCTTTGTAGACAGTGCTCAGAAGGCTTTGAAATACCAAATTAATTCTTATTTTAAATAGTGAAATAATAGGTGCACTCAATATTTAAAGAAGCTCAGAGATAATGAGAACAGTTTGTTGATGTTTATTTTTCTAGAAGAGCCCTTGGAGGTGGTCAGTGCTATTCAAAGGAGAAAAATAAAGATATATAAATAACGTATACTAGCATATGTTGTTGTGATGCTCTCACAGGAGGATACGGTTGGTAAACTGACTCCTTCTCAGAGGAGGGGGACTCTTCTCCTCATTTCCCTGCAACACCTGGTGATGTCTGGCTGCACCAAGAGGGGCTTTAAGCATGCAGCTAAGTTGCTTGGTCCTGAGTTCACTCATCCTATCAGGGAATGGCTACGTAGAACAAAAGCTCTGAGCACCATATTGTCTAAGAGGATTTAGAGAGAAATCTTTGGATGAAGTCTGTACTTCTAAGAAGAAACCAACTTCAAAGCTGTCTTGCAGCTGGAAAGCCCCTCATTCATTAAATTAAAAAGAAAAAAAAAAAGGCAGGAGGAGGAGACTTCTATAAATGTCAGCAGAACTAAAAGTGAAACTCTCAGGTACAATGTTTGCTGATGGTTGGTTTTCTTCCTACACCAATAGACTAACATAAGCTCAATCTTCTAAACCATTTTCCATGTACAGTTTTAACATCGAAATGCTTGGTTTGGGTTATAGAGGTGATGTTTGTTTTGTTTTGTTGTTTTGCTTTCTTTTAAGTTTATTTATTTTGAGAGAGAGAGAGAGAGAGAGAGAAAGAGAGAGAGAGCGAGCACCAGCATGTGTGGGAGGGTCAGAGAGAGAATCCCAAGCTGGTTCTCCACTATAATTACAGAGCCCCATGAGGGGCTTGATCTCAAGAACAGTGAGATCATACCTGAGCCGAAATCAAGAGTTGGACACTCAACTGACCCCACCCAAGCGCCCCTAAAGGTGATATTTTTCATAGTAATTATGATTTTGCCCAAGAACTTGCATGCAGCCTTTCATGTATCACACACACACCCATTTATTTCAATACCTAACGGCTCAAACTGGAATTATGCTATTTATCCCATTGATTTGTGTGTCACTATGAAATTATCATTTCCCATTGAGAAACAGGAATGCCACTTCTACATAATTGGGGTAATTAGAACCCCACTTCGTATCTCTTTGAACAATATGCTGCTATATAGCATAGTCCAATATGATAGGATATGACATAAAAGTAAAACTTGAGCTCCTGTGTTATAGATTGAATGTCTTCCCTCCAAAATTGGTATATGGAAGCTGGAACCCCAAGTGACTGTGCTTGGAGACAGGGTCTTTAGGAAGGTCATTAAGGTTAAATGAGGTTGTAATGGTGGGGCTCTAATCCAATAGGACTTGTGTCCTTATATGGAGAAGAGAGCAAGAGTGTACACGCACAGAGCAAGGACCATGTCAGGACACAGTGAGAAGGTGACTCTCAGGAAGCCAGGAAGAAAGATTTCACCCAAAACCAACCCTGCCAGCACTTTGACCTTGGACTTCCTGCATCCAGTACTGTGAGAAATAAATTTCTGTTGGTTAAGCCACTGTTTTGTGCTATTTTGTTTTAACAGCCCTAGCAAACAAATACTTCCTGTATCTAAGGAGAATAGTTATAGGAAGCTTCATGTACTTTACGTTTTTGAGCAGTGGAAAAGCCATCTTTTGGCCCAAACACTAGTGAAGAAAACATTGTTTCTAGCAAATGGGGTAGAATCCAACTCCTCTTATCCTTTCTTCCAATGCAGAACCAAAGGAGGTCCATCATGACAGTATGAGGAAAGAAATCCCAACTTGACCAGAACAGAGATAATTCAAGATTTTCAACTTCCCAACGTATACTCATAAGGAACTAATAGAAAATTTACTGCTTTTTGAAAAATCATTTATCATTATAGCCCAATATGCTTAAGCTAGTTGTATATTAAAATAAACCTAGTTTGCATTGTATAATATGGGTTTGGTCTTTCTGAAAAATGCCTTTTATTACATTTACTAAATTATTATATTTTATTACATGTACTAAAAATTGTAGGATATGTTATAAGTAGATAAATGAACTAGGTGGATATTACCCAATGATTGAATTTAGTATTATAACATCTAAATTCACAATAGAAAAAGAATTTGGGTCGCCTGGGTGGCTCAGTCAGTTGAGCATCCAACTTCAGCTCTTGTCATGATCTTGCAGATCTTGAGTTCGAGCCCTATGTCAAGCTTTTTGCTGAAAGCTCAGAGCCTGAAACCTGCCTAAGATTCTGTGTCTTCCTCTCTCCCTGCCCCTCCCCTGCTTCCACTCTCTCTCTCTCTCTCTCTCAAAAATAAACAAACATTTAAAAAATTCAAAGGTTTTCAACTTCAGTAGAAGTCAAGGAACTGCAAGTTTAATCTACCAGCATATGTAACATTTTGCCTACCAAATTAACAAAGAGGAAAAGACCCAATTTTGTACTGGACATGATAGAACAGGCATTTATATACACATTCCATGGGAGTACAATATGAAGAGTAGCTTAACAATAGGTACCCAAAGTATTAAAAATATTTAGTCCTTGACTTGTAGTTTTTCTTAGGAAACTTGACGCTAAAGAGATCATAATCTAAATTACCTGCCTACTCAGTGTTCCCAAGCCCTAGAGTTCTCATGGTTACATTTTCCTCTTTTTTTCTTTTTTTTTAGAGTTCATTTATTTTGAGAGAGAGAGAGTGCATTCTGGAGGGGCAAAGAGAGAAAGAGAATCCTAAGCAGTCTCCGCACTGTCAGTGCAGATTCGGATGTGGGGCTCACAAAGCGTGAGATCATGACCTGAGCAAAAACCAAGAAGAGACTTATGCTTAACCAATTGACCCACCCAGGTGCCCCTACATTTTCCCTTAGTTTTCAAATTCCATACCCATCTCCTATTCATCAGTGTGTCTCCTTTTCCAAAATGGCTAAAGATTCTCTGAGACTATTTCTTCAAGTTACTCTTCATTCAAATTTTCTGCCTCTGTGGCATTTTCAGATGTGGTCCCGTCATGGTCCTCCCTTGCTTGTTTCTCCACCTTTCCTTATTATGTAGGATCCTTAGCCCTTCTTTCCCCTAATGTCACATGGCCACTCACAGTGTAGTAGCTTCTCGCTGAAGATTGCTCGTGGTAAAGGGGAGTCACAGCACAGCCCAATATGGACGACAGCCTAAAACACAAGCTAGGAGGGGCGCCTGGGTGGCTTAGTCGGTTGAGTGTCCGACTTTGGCTCAGGTCATGATCTCACGGTTTGTGGGTATGGGCCTTGTGTTGGGCTCTGTGCTGACAGCTAGCTCAGAGCCTGGAGCCTGTTTCAGATTCTGTATCTCCCTCTCTCTCTGACTCTCCCCTGCTCTCTCTCTCTCTCTCAGAAATAAATTAAAACATTAAAAAAATAAAAATAAAACACAAGCTAGGAGTTGTCTTTGTCTACTAGCTGCCCCTTGTCATGAGGAAGTGCTCATTGGCTTTAGCTTCCTTCCCTTGCAATTCTGCTGGGACCTGGGATACCATGACATTTTCAGGGCTAAGGACACCTATTTCCTCTCTAGCTGAAAGCCATTAACTCTTTCCCAAATCACCTTTCTCTAGGCAAGGCAAATCTCCTCCTTCAATACTAGATATCTGGCTGAACTTTGCATTTTGAAAACTTATTGAAATATTCTCTAAAGTAAATGTCCCACCTTTTATAAATTCCCACTTTTAGCAGAAAAAAGTGAAGAAACACATCTGCACACACATACAATGTAGATATGCAAATATACAGACATACATATATAGGACTATGCTTTAATGGAGAAATGTAAAAACCAGAAAGGGAGAGGAAGTAGGAAGTCAAAACAATAACAAGAAACTGAATTTAAAAATTAAAAGGCTTCCGTAACAAAAACAGTGATCTTGATATCTCATTTACTCTTTCGTGCGAAATTGCACGTGCATGGGCATCGAGCAGTGTGCAATCTGCAAGCTGTGCTGATCTAAGCGATGAGATTCCATGATTTAAAAAAAAAAAAAGGTTATCTTCTAACTTTATGTATTGCACTAGTTATTTGCAAGGATACTGTATTATTTATGTAACCAGAAAAATCTAGCAAGGTTATTTTTGACAGTGGAAAATTTGCAGTTGTTTCTGAGCGGAATCATACTTTGGCAGGGCTATTGTTTCTGTCCTGATGAAGGTGATTACAAGGTTGACAGAGTAGCACCAGTGCACATTTTCTCTCTCTCCGGAGCAAGACTTATAAGAACTTGCTTGTTTTCTTTGTGTGTTTTGCTTCCAGTTGCTGTATGGCAGGATATGAACCTAAATATGCATACGTTTGGGTGTGAACCACTGCGTTATTATGTGTAAGAAGGAAGCCCCTGCTCTTATAAAATCTAACTATACAAAAGCTGCCTTCAGTCTGGTAGGTGTTAGAATTGTATGTTACCCCAGGATAAATGGGCTCCTGAAACAGCTATACACATCCTTAGGCTACATTATGCAGATGTATGCAAAATACCTGCGCCCTAAAAGGAAATCTAAGCAGTTTGGAAACGGTAAACAGGGCATGACTAGGTCAAGGTTGGGCATAGACATCGCTGTAGGTAAAGCTTGCGGGTGAGGTGGGCAATGCAGAAACCAAGTAGCCAAGGTGATGGAGTGTGGCCTTCTGCAGACGACGGCAAGAGCAGGACACATTCTTCTGGTATCATGGTCAACATAAGCCTCAACTCAGGCAGTGTACATCAATAGCAATCTCTGTGTGGAAGGTCACTTTATATGATCTGGTTGAAGCAGATTCCACAGAGTAATGTAGTTGTGAGTTTAGGGCTATTCTTTCCATCCTATGGAAAATCGGTTAAGTGTACAGGTCAGGACCATGGCTCCTCTTTGCCTGCTGACTGATGCTCCTTGGACTTCTTGAAGTCACTTTTACCACAGGGGGGTATACTCCAAAATTTATGGTAGTAAAATTGAATCAAATGCTATAGTCAACCTCAGGAGGATCTATAGGAAGAACATTTCAAACTTGTTAATTTCATTATGTTGAGAAATAAAGAATACTCAAAAAGAGTAAATTTTATAAAAGGGGATCATATATCTTTTCTCTTTTTTTTTGGAAAGAAAGACGTAAAATTGTCTTTATTCATAAGTGAGAAGATCACATACATAGAAAGTCCAACAAGTCCTTTAAAACATAACTAGAACTACTGTTAGTGAAATAAGCAAGGTGGCAGGATATGAGGTCAATACACAAAAATCAATTATAGTTACAATTCAGAGAAGGAATGCAAACTTTATGTCACAATAAGTATGTAAAACTTCACTTCAATGGGAAGTAATTTTAATGTATTTTAAAAGTTTGAATAGAGGCTCCTGGGTGGCTCAGTCGGTTCAGCGTCCAACCCCTGGTGTTGGCTCAGGTCATGATCTCCGGTTTGTGAGTTTGAGCCCCACATCAGACTCTGCACTGATAGTGTAGAGCCTACTTGGGAGTCTCTCTCTCTCTCTCTCTCTCTGCCCCTTCCTTGCTCATGCGCTCTTTCTCTTTTCCTCAAAATAAATACATAGACTTTTCTTTTTTTTTTTTTTTATTTATTTCTAGGAGAGAGAGAGAGAGACAGCGTGAGCAGGGGAGGGTCAGAGAGAGAGGGAGTCACAGACTGAAACAGGCTCCAGGCTCTGAGCTGGCAGTCAGCACAGAGCCCGACGCGGGGCTCGAACCCACGAACCGTGAGATCATGACCTAAGTGAAAGTCGGATGCCCGACCGACTAAGCCACCCAGGCGCCCCTACATAGACTTTTCTTTAAAAAGTTTGAATATACTTCAGATACTGTGGTTTGGTTAGCTGGATTCAGTTTGCATTGCCACAGGAAAAGATCACCACAAAATGAGGGGCTTAAAAGGCACATATTTATTATTTTACAGTTTTGGGGGTCAGAAGTCTGGCATGAGTCTCCCTGGGCAAAATCAAGCTGTTGGCAGTGCTGTGTTCCTTCTGGAAGCTCTAGAGGAAAATCAGTTTCCTTTCCTTTGCCAGCTTCTAGAAGCTATCCACATTCCTTGTCTGAAGGACCCCTTCCTCCACCTTTGAAGCCAGTAAGCTTTTATCTCTTTGATCCTCATTCTGGAGAGATCACTTTCTGATCACAACCAGTCAGGCAAGATTCTCTGTTTCTAAGGATCCATGTGATTTCATTGGGCCCACCCATGAGGAGATCATCTCCTCATCTCAAGGTCCTTAATTAATACCTAAAATCCCTTTTGCAGTGTAAGGTAATATCTTCATAGCGATTAGGTCATGGGCATCTATTGGGGCTATTATCCTGCCTCCCATACTGAAAATGAAATGTGGTGTGATAATACAGAATAATAACACTGAAATGTTTGCACAGAGATTTTTGAGTCTGCTGACATTTCATTTCTATTACCATTGATTGTGTATTTTCATAAAAATACACTTTGAAAAGTGCTACACTATCATTTTATGATGTCAAAGCAACAAGAGTTAACCTTGAGCAACGACCACTTAAGACAAAATGGTACCCACAGATTGCTGCATTAATTACCTGACGGCAGACCATCATGCTTCACGAAGATGGCATGTGAAAATGTGGTTATTTCAGTGCAAAGAAATATTTTTGTCCAAGCTTAAGGCAACTAGAAAACATTAATTTGTAAGAATCAAGTAACGGGAAATAATTTGTGGTGGGAAAAATTCCACTGAAATCTGGAATGTAAGTACATTAGATTTGTTTCCTTTCCCATTTGCAGAGCAGCTTTTTATTACTAACTCATCTGTAAGGCTAATGAATTGTCTCCTTAAACACTGTGTACTTAGTTTTATGGTTTAAAAAATTAGTATTATTAAAGCATCTTAAGTAAGAGAGGTTCTTTGAATTCCATTGCGTTTGGCGAGTGAAAGTAAATTGCATAATTATTACTTGGCTGGCTTGAAATGCTGGTTCTAATACTCAAGTTCATTGCCTCAGAATATTAAATAAAAAAGAGAGAGCCAATAATCAGGATTACATGAAATTGCTAAGGAAAGGATTCCTAAAGAATGAAGGCTATGATACCCATGTAGGAGAAATTTCTGTTGTAAATGTTTATACTTGCTTTAAGATTTTTTTAAAGTAATCTCTACACCCAGTGCAAAGCTTGAACTTACAACCTCGAGATCAAGAGTCACATACTCTACTGACTGAGCGAATGGGTGTCCCTTTACTTGGTATTTTTAAAAATAGTTCATTTCTAGTAGATTTCTAATGAAGTGTAGCAGATACTTTGGTTGGCATATATTTCCTCTTCCCTCCTTTTTAATATATCCCCATCTGTTCAGATTGCATGGATATGCTATCTTTCATCACACCCTTGACTCAAAGGATTAATCTAAGCAAATCAGTATGAGTCCCTTCCATAGACCACAAGGATTTTCATAAGCATGGTCACATACAGCAGAGTTTGTGTATGATATTTTCTGCTGGGGACTTTAGTTTGTGACATGGGGACTCTTTCTTTTGGATGGCATTGGGGGTGGATACCAGTCTTGAAACTGAAAAAAGAGTATCTGAACATAAAACTGGCCATTTTGTAAGGAGTAAGTAGGTCACTTAATTAATTATTTTATGATCAGTCTGGCACAGACATGGAACATCAGTGTGGGAAGGAATATGGAAGTGAAAGAGATTTATTTATACTCACAGGTCCTAGGGAAAGGAGGCAGAGCACACTCAGAGAGCCAAACAGAGGATGCTTAAAACACCTTGAATTGGGGTTTTTCCGGCTGAATGCAGGGAGAGAGAACCAAAACACCTGTGGACAGCAGTCTTTACTGGGAATCAAAGGTGGTATGGTTTGGGCATGCGGGAAGCACACTTGGTTGATTTGAATGCAGCTAGGTCAACCAGAAGGGGTGAACGATCATGGGAGTGAGGATGAGGATGCCATCAAGAGGCTCATTGCTTGATTGTAAATGTTGAAATGGATGGTGGGGGGAGGGGGGCAGATTCAGGAAAACAGTGAAGGTTCAAAAAGCAGTGGCGGGGAAGGGACACTGAGGCAACAAACATTTTTTCCTTACATGCTGCTGGCCAAACAAAAGGAGAAAGATATTGCTGAAAAGAATTGCAGAGACATGGAGGAAAAATCCTGATAAACAGAACCAGAGTCTTAATTACCACAAAAGTTCCACATCCCTTTTGTTTGTCAAGACATTGTCCGTGTATATTCTGTTATTTTCAACCAAAACCATCTTAAATGATGCTTTAAGCAATATGTAAATATAGTTCCTTTCAGCAAATACACTTGCATCGAAACTGGCTGCCCATTCGTAATCTCTGCAAGTATACACATAAAACTGCCAATAGTTTTAATATCCTCTAAGCTGTCATTAACATCTTAAAGTGGCATTAGAAAATGTACTGAATTTATATATTTTTTCTCAATTTAGGTAGGTCCGCAGAACTGTGTTCATCGTAATCCTTGGTGCATAATTAATCAACATTGCATAGCTTTCTTGTTGGTTTATGTAATTTGTTTCTATAGTAATGGACACCCTAACCCACCCCAAAACTAAAACATAACCAATATTTTACATCAACCCAAATATTGTCTACTCTACCTCCTCAAGGGAAGTAACTATGATCCACACATTTGTGTTGGTCATTCCCTGCTTTTTTATATGTAGTCTGATTACCTACATTTGTGTGCCTAACAGCATTTTGCCTAGGTTGTCTGTTTCAAGCTTTATTTAAAAAAATCATGCCTTCTGTGGTCTCACAGAACTTGTGCTTTTTAGTCAATGTAATTTCTCCAATTTATGCATGTTGTAACAGGTAACTACTTTGTAATGCACACTGGCGCATTATATTCTGTTGTGTGAATATGTCACAATTTCTTTGTATATTTTACCATTAATAGGTAATTGTGAAGTGTTTCCAGGATTCTGATACTGTAAACACTTTTTATATAAATAATCTTGTATACGCATCCCAAATCACATGTAGAAAAATTGTCTTTGGTCTATATCAAGGAATAAAATTGCAGTCAAAAAATAAGAAAAAAAAATATATAATGCTATACTACCATCCAAGGGGTTAACAATTTACATTTCCATTATCAAGTATAAGACATCCAAAACTTGGAATCTTTAGATTTCTTTTCAAAAAATTTTTTAATGTTTTTATTTATTTCTGAGAGAGAGAGAGAGAGAGGGAGAGAGAGAGTCTGTGTGAGCAGGGGAGGGTCAGAGAGAGAGGGAGACACAGAATCCGAAACAGGATCCAGGCTCTGAGCTGGCTGTTAGCACAGAGCCCTACTTAGGGCTCGAACCCACGAACCGTGAGATCATGGCCTGAGCCAAAGTCGTCGCTTAATCGACTGAGGCACCCAAGTGCCCCAGAATCTTTAGATTTCTTCATATTAGCTAAGCAGACATGACTTCTGATTTCAATCTTAATACACATTTTCCAGATTACTAATACTATTAAATATCTTTTCATGTTAGTCACTATATGAATTCCCCTTTCTGGAAATACTTGTTTATGTTTTATGTCGCTTTTTAAAAGTATGTTGTTTACTTTAGAAAATGATCAGTTTATTAACTTTGCTTTTATGATTAGCACTTTTTAAAGTCTTAATTAGGAAATGTTTTCTTAATGTAGCATTATATAATATTCACCTGCATTTTCTTCTAAAATTGTTAAGATTTGTCTGATTTTTATGGAAAAAAATCTGGAATTAATTTTTGTTTATTGTATGATTTCAATATGTTTTATTAATTTTTTTCAATTTTTTCATATGGATAATAATTTTAGGGTTTTATCCCTAGCAATCTTGCATGACACTTCTATTTATATATTATTGTTTTATTTATGCATTATTTTCTTTCTGTATTCTTTATTTTATTTGCCAATTGTCTTCCCCTGTCCAACACTATACCATTTTATTTTCTCCAGGTTTATTGAGATGTATTGACATGTAACATTTATAAGTTTAAGATATTCAATATGATGATTTTCTATGCCATAGTCATTATTGCAGTTGATCATTACTGTGGATATCTGAAGGAGGAGAGGAATTCGCCAGGCTAATGAGCACTGTGGCTATTTTGAGTCCTTTTCTCTCCCATAAAACTCTCAGGATATGCTTGTCAAGTTTTATTAATAATTCTGTTCAGCTTTGATTGGGATGACCTTGAATCTATATATCAGTTTGGGGAGAATTAATATCATTTGAAAGTGATATTTTTATCCATGAACATAGTCTATTTCTCTACTTATTTGGAAGAGATATGATTACAATTTTTCCTTGTTTCTAAAGTTAGCTCTTTATTTTTTCTCTCAAATTGCTTCATCACAGTGATTCTCAATGTTGACCATATTTAAAAACTACTTGAGAAGGTTAAAAAAATTATGCTTGAGCCCCACCTCACAACAATTAAATCCTTATCTTTGGAGGTAGGGCCCTGACATTGGTATTTTTAAAAGCTGCCCGTGGTGATTCTCTTTTGCAGTGTGGAGAGAGAACTACTTTTAAAAAGTAATTCTAGTTAGTAAATTATCTGTTTGTATTCCCTAACACCAGATGTTTTGTGTGATCTTAATTAAGTCTTGTGTGGAACAGCCGAAAGAGAAACTCCTACAGGGACAGAAGCTGCCACTGGTTAATGTGGTAGAGACAAGCAGCTTCTCTCTTTTCAAGCCCAAATCCATTCTGTCTATGACAATGACTCCAGGAGAAGTGAGTTAATGCCTCCATTACTTTCCAAAATTGTTGCGGAGGAATGTACTATTGGTGGCATTTCAGAAGTGAAGCAAAGTGTGAATTATTTAAGTATAGTCTTTATCAAATATGAAAGCGAAGGAGCTAACCATAAAGGAAACTACTGATACACTTAGCTATAACTAAAATGAAGAGCAAACTTTTTTATATGAAAAGACATTTTATTTTACATTTAAACAAAAAAAAATGTTTAACATACCAATGTCTTTTTCATATCAGTATAAAGCTGATGAACAATCCAAAATGAGCACAGTATGTGAGTGGACAAAAGAGCTATTCCTAACCAGTGATAAGTGGATATCCAGATTGGTCAATATCACCATAGCAAAGAAATACCTATAAGGTATGTGTCATCTATGACAATATTCTGTGCTAATGAGGGTATCTGTGTAACAGACAACTTTTAAATACAAATCATGAGAATATAACTTGATATAACTTCAGATAATTTGTGTATCAAAATCTTCTCCTTGGAATTCATTAAAAATGGAAAAATAGACATATTATCAAGACATTAGTAAAGTATATTATGGCATATCCACGCAGTGTTGTTATTCTTTTCCTTTCAGTTTTCTTTCCAGCATTTGAATTGCCATCCTATGTTTGGAGAATCTCCCTGTGTGGCTTAAACAATAGCAATTATTTCTCTTACCATTCTGGAGGCTAGAAGTCTGACATCAAAGTGAGAACAGGGTTGGTTTCTTCTCAGGTGTCTTTCCTTAGCTTATAGATGATCTTCTCCCTGTGTCTTCACCTGTCTTTCATCTGTACCTGTTTGTGTCCAGATTTCCTTTATTTTATTTTGTTATTTTATTTGATTTTTGAAAGACAGCATGAGCATGATCAGGGGAGAGGGGCAGAGGGAGAGAATGAGAGAGAGAGACAGAAACAGAGAATCTTAAGCAGGCTCCATGCTGAGCATGGAGCCCAATTCAGAGCTCTATCCCATGACCCTGGGATCATGACCTGAGCCAAAATCAAGAGTCAGACACTCAACCGACTGAGCAACTCAGGTACCCCCAAATTTCCTTTGTTTATAAGCATACCAGTCATATTGGATCAAGGCTCACTCTAACAATCTTGCTTGACTGTGCTTCCTTAAAGACCCTCTCTTCAAATGCCATCATCTTATAAGATAACAGAAGTTTAGAACTTCAACCTGTTAATTTTGGAGACACATGATTGAGCCCATAACACTCGCTTACCCGGCTTCTCTTTCATCAGCATTTGACTTGGGCTCAGCCAATGAGATCCATTCCCTCTGAAATTTGAGTTGGGAAATAGTTACACAAAGAAACAGGGACAGTAGAAAATCTTTCTGGGTAGAAGTGAAAGATAGTGCCCTAAGCTACATCCAGTTTCTGGGCAGTAGGAGCCATAGTGCTAAGTTGAAAGAGGCAAAATCCAGAGGCAGAAGCAGTAATGGGCTCACCAGACCCGTTCTACTTCTTCCATTGTTCATGCCATTTTATGAGCCAGTATCTCCAGGCTTCTTGGTGATTTTATGAGATGTTCAAAGTCCTCTTAATAAATTTCTCTCTACTTAAATTTGCCAGAGTTAGTTTCTATGATGTAAAACCATCAATGCTGCTGATCCATCTCATATGGTGGAATATTATACAGCCATTAAAAATATAAGATTTCCTAAGAATTCAATGGTGTTGGTAATATTTAAGATATATTACAAAGTGAAAAAGTCTAGAATACATTGTATGTACTATGATCTCGATTTTATTTACACTCTGTATGTGTTTAATCATAGACAATGGAAATATATCAAATGCTTATAGTGACTGTGCTTATTGAGGTTATGTTTGACTTGTGTTTTCTCCCTTAGACTTGCTGAATTTTTCAAATATTCTACATATATTATATATAGAATCATACATTTATATCATACAACAATTAGAAAAAGGAAATTCAAATTCAGCATGGCTTGTTTGGAATTTTCCTTATTCCCATATTGTTGGCCTAGAAGTAACTTTCTCTGGTTCCATGGGAATCTTTATGACAACACTTACTACCCTTCATAGTTCTAACACGGTCTTTAGCACTTTCTGAATATGCTTGTTAGTACTTCCTACCAATTGTAAGTTTCTTTAAGAAAGTTTCTAAACCTTGCATTTCTATATTACTAGTATCAAACACAGTGTCTGGCTTAGAGCAAATGCACAGCAAGTATTTGTTGAATAAAAGAATAAATCTACTTTAATATAATTTGCTAGTTTTATTCAGTTGCAGAATTATGTTAAATTTCTGTGATAACTACAATTCTAATATAGTATTCTTGAGCTTTCATGTTGTTTGATGGTTTATCTGGTGAAGGAAGAATTAATATTACTATTTTAGAGTTTACCCCATTTATCAAGTAGGTGTATTAACATAGTTTTCTCCCTTATCGGTAAGAAGTGAATAAAAGATGGAGGAAATAAACCTATTTAATGGGTTTTCTAGTACCTAAAATAAGTAAGAAGCTATGCTAACTATTAAGAACATCATCAAATCATTAAGCCAAGCATAGAGATAGTTATATTTTATTTTGTATTCAGTTCTAATATAAGATTCTAGGTCAGTGTCAGGCCAGTGATGGATAATCCAAGCCAAATTTCAGGGTAAAATGCTGTGAGAAAATACAATTAGGAACATCGTTTGATGGATTGTAATTGTACTCAAACTTAGCACATGATTTTATTCTAGCTTAAAGCAATTTGTTCAAGCAGGCCAAACAGATTCTTGGTCTAGAATTCTTGATTCTAGAATCTAGGGTCTAGATTCTAGAAGTGGCTGGTGGTTTCATGTTGGTGGCGATACTCTGGACCCTTGTTCATCATAGATCCCACCTGCAATGAGATAAGGAGCTTGTGCCTGAATGTAAATCAACACACTGCCTTCCTTATCAAGAGTCTAGTTATGAGAAGACTGTCAGCTAAACGTAACTGTATTTTATTTTATTTAAAAAAATTTTTTTTTAATGTTTTATTTATTTCCAGGAGAGAGAGACAGCGTGAGCAGGGGAGGGTCAAAGAGACAGGGAGTCACAGACTGAAACAGGCTCCAGGCTCTGAGCTGGCAGTCAGCACAGAGCCCGACGCGGGGCTCAAACCCACGAACCACGAGATCATGACCTAAGCGAAAGTCGGACGCTTAACCGACTAAGCCACCCAGGCGCCCCAACGTACCTGTATTTTAATAAGCCACTCTGACAACAGATGTAGAAGACCATGAATTCCCCAAACAGAGGTGTCCACTGACTCCAAAATTTCCCAAGTGTATTGTTTAATTCCATCTATTTATCTATCTATATCTATCTATATTAGTTATTTTAGTTGCTAAAATAATAATAATAATAATAATAATAATAATAATAACTAGTATGAAACTACTAATAAGGTAGGACTATAAAAATGTGACACTGGAGCCTAGAAATGTGGATTTTGACATCATGATCATAGAGGTGGTGGTCAGAGCTGTGGGCAGGAGAACATGAAAGAGAACACTGAGGAAGAGAGTGTAGTGACCAAAAGAAAATCCTAGACTCAAGAACCCATTTATTTGTGGGGCTAGAATTAGAAGAGGCATCATCAGAGAGATCTAGAAGGGATATTAGAGAGTAGGGAGGAGCCCGGAAGTGCATGTTATAAAGTCCCAGGAGGAAAGTGGTTGACAGAGAAGATACTAGTCTACAGCTTCTGCATCAGTTAGGATAGGCTGTGCATGGTCACAATAAACTCAGGCCTTTCAGTGGCTGAACATCATAGCTGATTTCTTGCTCACATAACAATCCAAGATGGGTGATCCTGGTTCCTGGGAGACTCAGGGGAAAAGTCTCCTTATAGCTAATGGCACCAGAGTTCATAGGACCTTGCTATGCTGAGAAAGAGGGAGAGAGAAATTCCTTGGAAAAGTCCTTGATCTGAAAGCAACTGATGTCCTTCTGCTTATATTCCATTGGTAGGAACCAGCCACAGCCAAATGCAAAATGCAAGAGTCAGGCAGCTTCTTCCTAGAAATAAATCTGTACTATGGAAGGATAGATGCGTTTTGGGAGACAGGTGGCTTCTCTTCCTCAGTGTGTGATGTTGAAGCAAGAGGAAGAAAACGAAGTCTGAGGAAGAGCATGGCTACATTTGGTGATTTCAAGTCATTTGGTGATCCTCAGTAGAATGAGCAGGACTGAAGCCATATTTCAGTTGTTAAAAGAAAAGTGGGTATTTGAAGAGGTGCAGATAAAAGAGATAGATGTATTTTTCAAATAGCTAGCCGGTGCACAGGCAGTTAGGGGGGGAAATAACAGATTGAAAAGGCAGTAGGACAGAAGGAAAGGTTTTATTTTTACAATTCTGTTGATCTGAGTGTGTACAAAATAAGTAATAAGAAATAGAAATGAGACACGAACAGCAAGAGAAGAAGACACGGGTGCGGGGATTAGCATCAGGCAGGAAGAAGATGAGTCTTCCGGAGAGACTGGCGATTAAAAACAAGGATGGACATACATGGTGAGCCAGTGGAGAAGACCGTTCACGGCTGAGCGCTGTCAAGAAAAGCAGGAAGAAAGGCCATCTGCTTAGGTTGAGGGATAGGGATATAGGGTCGGATTTCAGAGGATTATAACAAGTATGAGATCTCCAGTGTAAACCCGGGGGAAAATGTCAGGAGATAAATAAAATAATAGCTAAGTAGAGGAGATCACAAAGCTGAGGTTAGAGATTTATAGACATCCCAATCAGACAATAAAGCTCTTGGTTATAGTCTCCTTTTCTTATGAGTAATTTTCCATTCTCTCCCTCTTTTTGTCTCTCTCTTTTTAGAAGGAGATTTATTTTAGACGTCAGTTAAGCTGGGCTCAACTTTTAAGGTCAGACCAGGGAACTCTACAAATAGACTGGAAATAATAATTTCTTTCTTCAGTGCTTGGTGCTGTAGGTTGGCAAAGAAACACAGCAATGTGAATACGAAAAAAAAAGTCATGTAAAATTACTGAAATATACAAATTGAGGGTGTTATTTTTACTTATCATTTCATATTTCAAATGGCTTCTGAGTAATGATCCTTGTAAATGTTTGTTCACAAATAGAGGTATGAATTCTGTGTGGGTGTTAATACCATTTAAAAACTGGAATTACTTAAGATGCATTATTGGTGCAGAGGGTGGTAGTTATTTTTTCCTTCTAATATGAGGATAAATACAAATAACATTCTTCGAAAAGAGTGAAGTAATTTTCACTCACTTGAGTGGCAGTGTTTTCCATTTTATGACTCTTTTTAGACTGCAGGTTGTTACTTTTCAAAGTATATTTAAGAATAATCTCTTTTCCTTCCATACTTCCTAGGAAACACTAAACCTATCCATTATCAAAGACTCCTACCAGTTTAAATACAATTTTAAAACTATAACTTTTTCTAGGCCAAGAAGGAGCTAGCAATCTCCACCCAGAGGGCATTTGATAGCCCACTAAACTGACCTCAGCATGAGCCAGATTATAAAGGAAAAGAAAATAATTCATCCCATGTTCACCCTAAAGTTGAAATATTTCTAATTAGATACAGAAATAATTATTTATATATACATGTATGTCCACACACACTAAAAAATATATTTTTGGCTATATTTGAAACCTTTTGGGCATCATTTTCTCAGTCATATCAACGTTGATTAAAACTATGAGCTTATAAGAAAATTAAAAAAACATTTTAATATGGAGATGTATTTTAAAATAAAAATTTGAAAATGCTCACTATCTTAGAATTACTTCTTTTAAATAATGGAAATGCATTTAAAAACTTTTAATATCCATACTCATCAATCTACATGGTTATTTTATGCAAAATAAATAAAATCATATTTACACTTAAGAAAAGGAAATATAATGGGGCACCTGGGTGGCTTAGTCGTTAAGCGTCCGACTTTCGCTTAGGTCATGATCTCGCGGTTCGTGGGTTCGAGCCTCGCGTCGGCTCTGTGCTGACTGCCAGCTCAGAGCCTGGAGACTGTTTCAGTCTATGACTCCCTCTCTCTCTGACCCTCCCCTGATCACTCTGTCTCTCTCTCTCCTAGAAATAAATAAAAAACATTAAAAAAAAAAAAAAGAAAAGGAAATATAAATGTAACTTAAAATTGAATTGGGTTCTCATTGGTTCTAGAATTTTAATATATAATATTATATATAAGCATTGTCCCTGAAGAAAAAATTTTATGGAAATTTTTAAAAGTATTCATGAGGTAAGCTTCAATAAAAGTTCATATTGTTTCCACAAAGCGGAATAGTAAACTGGGTTAATTTTATTATATTTAGTCAGAAAATACTATATATGGCATGTTTGGGTGTGTGTGTGTGTGCATATATCGTAGAACGTATATATGTATTATATATGGGTTAAATCACATATATATGTCTCTATATAGATATATATATAATTGTTAAAATGAGTTAAATTCCCATAAGCAATACATGATCCTAAAATACCACAATATAATGAAATCTCTACAAGTTGGTTTATTACATTTTTTCTCATATATCTGATTTTTCTAAAGCTAGAGAGAAAAATTACCAAATGTTTATAGACAGATGGTTTAAACTTAATCAGATTAAGTATCAACATGGAAATCAATTCAAGGTCTGAAAATTCCAAGAATGCTTTAAAAAAAATCTATAACAAGGCAACTTCATAAGACAGAATTAGGCAGAGGCCTCATATTTCATCTGCCGGATTTATTCTGCAATTGACTTGTTAAGTGTCCCTCAAATAAGCTGTCTTTGTAAATGGTTTGCCAAAGTATGTTTCTGAATTTAGTATAAATGTATTGTTTGACAGTTGGGATTTAAAAAGTTTAACTAGTTTCTTTTTCTTTAAATACTAGCTTCAATACAAGACTGTCTAACTTTAAAAAGCACAATGAGTTCCAGATTGGTAGTATCCATCTTTAACTTTAGCTTTTGAAAGGTAGTGAATAATCATGGTTCGGATGGGTATTCATTGAGGTTATGTAGAATTAATTTATTATTATTTTTTCCTAAATCTGTCTATCTCTCCATATATACCTTCTTTTGACCTCCTTGAGTAGAATTTAACATAAAAATATATTCATCTTGAAGAGATTATGTGCACTCTCAAATTGACTGCAGCCTTATTCATAATAGCCAAGATTTGCAAACAACCCAAATATTGATCAACAAATGAATGGGTAAGAAAATACGGTAGAGCCATATACTGGAATATTACTCAGCCTTAAAAAAAGAAGGAAATCCTATGATTTGTGACAAATGGATAGACCTAGAAGACCTCAGGCTGAGTGAAATAAGTCCATCACAGAAGAACAAATTCTGCATGGTTCCATGTATTGTATTTAAAACAGTCAGACTCATAGAAGCAGAGAATAGAATTGTGTGGCCAAGGTGTGCAGGTAGGGGGAAGTGGGGAAATGGTCAATGTGGGTAAAGTCACAGTTATACAAGGTAAGTTCTAGAGATCTGTTATAAAACATAGAGCCTACAGGTAATAGCGTGATGCTGTGCACGCAAGAACTTCTTAAGAAGATTGATTTCATGCTGAGTGTTCTTACCATAGAAAAAAACCAAAGCATAATAGACAAACAAGAAAAGGAAGGAGATACACAAAATCTTTTGGAGGTGACAGACATATTTATAACTTTGCTTGTGAGGATAGTATCACAGTACATGCATGTGTCCACACTCATCAAGAAATGTACATTAAATATATTCAACTTTTTGCGTATTAAGTGTACTTCAATAAAGTTAAAAAAAAGAGATCTGTTTGTGGGGGAGAGGAGCTTACCTCTTCTTTAATCTAATCCTATCTTCACTGTACAGCTGTGGCAAGAAAGTACAGGTAAACATCTCCTATGCCAAAGCACGTTTGCAGTCAAGTCTATTTTTGTTTCTGGGTCGCCCCCATTTATGTCCTTTCTACCCTCCATTTCTCCCGAATCCCATTCTCATAGATATTTAAGGACCTACTCACCAACAATGGAGTCAAGGCCTCAAAGTACAGACCTATGGGAGGATTTTGAAAAATGATCTCCAATAAATAAATGTTTTTGGCTTAATAAAGAAATACGATTGGTATAATTAATATCAACTTGCCCCTACATTTCTACAAAAATGATAATCTAGAATCAATTTTACCCAGCTGAAAGAGACAGTCAAGAATCGACCAGAGTCGATCAAGATCAAGTTCTGCTTTTGCCTGAATTAACTAGATTACTGTCTCCATCTTATGTGCCTTAATTAGTTATACTACACAGAATATGACTCAAAAATTTGGCTCAGGGTTTTAGGAAGAGACAAAGGCTTCTTAAGCCCACTGGTACATCTTTCTCTCCCTGCAGCCGTGGACAGGTTTATAAGGCTGTTACGGCTGAATGGTTAACTTTTTCCCAATGGCATAAACAGCATTTCTATTCTGGGTCCTTCTTCCTCCTTCCAAATACCCTTGGGAAACCACTGGGCTACTATATTCTTAACGTGAGTCCTCTTACACACCTTACTCCATGCTTTCATTATAATTTTACACAAGAAATAGAATTTCTATTTTTATTTTATACTCCTTTTTCCCTGAAGGTGAAGGAGATGATTAAGAAATTTCTAGAAGTTGGGTAGCTCCCACTTCCTCCCAGCTCCTACTTTATTGAAGAATGTAGGGTTTCTGAGACTCTCAAAAACTAAACTCAGGGGACTATACTCATCTTTCAGATCTCAGAGCTAATCCATTCAGAGGGTTATATTTTGTTCTTCATTTAAAACCTCTGGATACCAATTTGTCATATAATCAGTGGTGAACAACGAAGATAGGTACATGAAAAAGACAGTTCTTGTCATAGGGGTAATGTCACATCTACCTATTTAAACTTCGATACTATATATTTTTTTTCTTCCAAATATTTCAGAGTGACAAGCAATTTCTGTCTTGTAAAATGTAACTTTCAGTTTAAGTAATAGCTTCTTAAAAGTTGTTTTGATCACCTCAACTTTTAAATAAGAATATCAAAGGAGAAAATTGCTAAATAACACTTTTGCTGTAATGCCCTATTTTTCTAGTCGTAACTACCTATTCAGTTCAAACAAACAAAGTAAAAAGCCATTCCCTTAATCATATGAATATATCTAAATCAATTAATTAATAATTAGAAAGCATCTATCTAATAGATAGATACTAATAACTAGAAAGCTCTGAGGATTGTTTTATGCAGGTGTTTAAATTCTCCAAGGAGATTTTCACATCTGCCTATAAGATGGTGACTTATGGAATGTGTCATTGAATAGAAGTATTGCTCCTCTTATCTATTGTGGTGTTAGAAACCACCTCAAAATTTAGTGGTTTTAAACAGTAGGCATCATTTGTTTTGCCCATAAATATACAATTTGAGCAGGATTTGGCAGAGAAGGTTGATCTCTGAGCCACTCAGTGTCGAGTGGAGTTAATTGTGGGCTGGAGGGTCTACTTCTGACATGGCAACTTCACGTGGCTGGCAAGTTGGTACTGACTGTTATCTGGGAGTGGAGAAGGGACTGAAGGTTGGAAGCCTTAGTTCCCTTCCATGTGAGCCTTTCCATGTCGTGTGGGTTTCCTCCCGACATTTTGGCTGCATGCCAAGGACAAGCATCATGACAGAGAGAGGCAGGAAGAAGCGCTATAGTGTTTCTGATCGGGCTTTGGAAATCAAAGAGTGTAATGTCTACTCCATTCTACTAACTAGAAGCAAGTCACCAAGGCTAGTTCATACTCAACCCACATTCAAGGGGAAAGAGATTGGGCTCAATGTCTTTTTTTTTTTTTAATTTTTTTAAATGTTTTATTTATTTCTAGGAGAGAGAGAGAGAGACAGCATGAGCAGGGGAGGGTCAGAGAGAGAGGGAGACACAGAATCTGAAGCAGGCTCCAGGCTCTGAGTTGGCAGTCAGCACAGAGCCTGACGCGGGGCTCGAACCCACGAACCGCGAGATCATGACCTAAGTGAAAGTCAGACGCTTAACCGACTAAGCCACCCAGGCGCCCCTGGGCTCAATGTCTTGATGAAAGGAAGGTCAGAGAATTTGTGGACATATTTTTCAAACCACTACACTATGAAACAAAGAATGCTAAAAATAAATGGTAGATTCTGAAGAGCTAGAAAGGTCAATTTTCCCTTGAATTATAATTTTTAAAAGCCACTTATTAAACTTCTAGCATGTGCTTTATATTCATTTTTAGTAATCCTTATACAAAGTCTAAGTATTTTCCATTTTACAGATGAAGAGATTCACAATTAGAGTAAGAAAGCATTTGCCCAAGGTCACACAGGCAGTAAATGGTAGAACCAAGAATTAAAAATAGACCCTTTCTGCTATTCCACGCAAAAGTTCTAAGGAGGGGTGAGATCTGACTCAGAATTTGGCAGCTGGATGAGACATAAGTGGCCAGAAAAGAACAGTGATGTTCTCTGTCTGCATGATATGATAAAAGGTATAGGAATGCACCATATAATTTCCACAAGCATCATTTGGCTGGACCAGCATATTTATGTGTACATCTTGGTGACCATACCTGCAACAGGTATGGAATGAAGAGAGTCTACTGATCCATGCTTTCTGGGAAATTTGGCAAAAGTCTTTTCAGATAAGCTGATTCTAGTGTATTCTTGGGAGGGTCAGCGTAGCAAAGAGGGGGATGGGCAATGGAGGAGTTGGCAAGTTAGAGCCAAGTCAGACATCCTAGAATAGCCGGTAAAGCTTACTAGTAAGATATCAGCTAGTCAATATATAAAATTTCTAGAATTATTACCCACCTGGAATTTGGTGCTACCTTTTTTTCCATAAAGAACATCTGGTTCTCTGTGTGGATGTGAGCAGTCAGGTATATAAAACATGTTTCCATGTTCTTCTTTAAGAAGTTATGGAATACTACTGTCTTAAATATTACATCAACTCATTTTGAGTTGTGAAATGAACAGTGTCATTCTTTACTCAAGAAAAAATTTCTATTCACATTTGTTTAAAAAGACACATTTATAGCACCTATTATAAACCTGACACAGTGGCATATACTTTACAAATAGTAAAGAAAACAAAAAACAAAATAAAACAAACAAACACAAAACCCACTCACACACCTCTACTATAGTTACTATTCCTATAATACTTATGATTCTTACAATACAACCATAAGGCTTACTATTATTGTACCTTTTTCTTTTTCCTTTTTTGTGGGTGAGGAGTGGGGTAAATAAAAGTTGATCTGGGTCCATCTCAGAGGCAGTGTAGTGCAAAAGAAAGGATCCTTGAATTTGAAAATTGCTGCCATTGTCTTTGGAAACTCATTAGCTTTTCTGAGTCTTGTTTTCTTCTGTGTAAAGTTGCCGTGAGAATTAGATGAAATAATCCATAGGGAAAGATATAAAAACGTATTCCATAAGGTAAAGTATTATCAAAATGTTGAGTAAAGCTATGTTAATGAGGATGAATGGTGGAATGTGTTCCTAGGTCACAGAGGGCAGCTTGGGACAAGGGCCATTGGTCTGTACTCATGTAAAGCATCTTTCAGTTCATAGACGTCACTTAACAGATCCTCCTGGGTTGGCTCTAGTGTTACTGACCATTGAACTGATCATTGAAAAATAAGTGTGTACTAGGTAATAAAATGTGTTCATCTTGTATGATAAAGGTAAGGATGCATGGCCATTTTAGGTTACACCATGACTGGCTTAACCATGACTCCTTTATTGACCCTTCAAGTTTTCCAATTCTTTTTGCTAATAAACTTTATTCTTTCTTGTGTACACATATTGGTTTTGGAAAAAATGTTTTATTTATTTTTGAGAGAGAGACAGAGACAGCATGATCAGGGGAAGGTCAGGGAGAGAGGGAGATACAGAATCTGAAGTCAGGCTCTGAGCTAGCTGTCAGCACAGAGCCCGACGTGGGGCTGGAACCCATGAACCATGAGATCATGACCTGAGCTGAAGTCGAACGCTCAGTCAACTGAGCCACCCAGGTGCCCCCACAATATTGATTTTTAAAATTGTTGCCTTTACAAAATACTTTCTTAAAATTGTTACCTTTACATTATTTATCACAGGTTTATCCCTACTGTTGCACTCTAGTGAAAATAGACAGCAAACTCACTTACTCTTAATTATGTAAGCACTATATATATGACTACATATGAAACTTCAACCAGGATAAAAGTGTGTATATATATACATACACACATACACGTACATATATATATATACACACACATTATATGTTACATATTACATGCTTAAATATATATAAAATATTTTTAAATGCATATTAAATTAAATACATGTTTCTTCCTCTTCATATATATAATATATATGTATTTAATTTAATGTGTATTTTAATATATTTAATATGAAAATTTATATATGATTTAACATGTATTTAATTTGTTCCCTGAATTCACTGCCATCTTTATATACTTACAACTCCAGACTGCAAACATTATAGTGACAAAATAATGAAATACCATCTGAAGGGGGAAGAAAAGCTGAACAGTATGCTAAATGTTAGTCTTTCAAATATTTTAAAATATTTCTAGTACTTCACACTTAAATATTTTGTAAAAGCAGATTATCTGTCAGACATTCCATGATGCACATATTTTTTTTCTTTATAGAAGCTTTTAAATTTCCATAAGAAATCACACTTGCTTAAAATAGAAAGCAAGTCGTTTAATCATCATAAATCTAGCCATAATGTAGACTTTGCTCTTTATTTCTAAAAAGAAGTTATGGCTAGAAATAATGGTGTTGTGGTTACAGCAGTAACATATAACAATAGCAATGTAACAGTGTTAGTAATCACAATAATTATAATAAGAATGATAGAAACTGTTTATTAAGTATCAACTGTCTATTGTTGGCAGGCCTTTTACAAACATCCTATCATGAAATGTTTACAATAATATACAGGACAGGTGGAATTTGTTCACATGGTCGGACAAAGAGACTTTGGCTCAGAGGGGTTAAATGACCTGTCCCAGAGATGGTAGAGCCAGAAATCAAATTGGTGCTTCCCCCCCCCCCCCCCCCCCCCCCCCCCATTAAGCCAAGGTGGTGCTTACAAGGCAAGATCCTAAAACACAGATTGGAAATTTACTGGCTATCCTATGATTATTGATTACTGTTGTCAACCTGAGCACTTTGTCAGATTTCCAATTCTTCCTTCAATAATTCTTTCTACTTTGGAATAGTAGTTTACATCATTAAGTGCTTTAAAATTACAAAATACTTTCACATGCATTTGCTGTAATTTCTCTCAACATTTTTAGTCTCATTTTGCAAATTAGACACAAGTGTGTATTATGACTAGATCATGATTTCTTATATATGATGATCATACCTATAGAACTAAGCTACCTTGTGCTATACATACACACAGAAGGAGCTCAATAAATAGTTGAATAAAAGGGTGAATGCCCTTTAAGAAGGCATGTGTCCATGTTGACAGTGGTAGTAGCAAACTACTAATACAAAACAAATAAGACCTTTATCCCCAAATTGAGGAGAATGACCCCCAAAAAGGTCAGAGAAAGAAGATGACCACAGAAGATGACCCACAGACCACAGTCTCAGAAGACCTTGGTCAACTTCATGCATTAAAGACTTAAAACCCATCCGTGGAACTCTTCTCCATTACTATCTATCCTAGAACCATCTTGAGCAGATGCAGCCATTCAGAACATGGTCCAAGATCGCAACGTTTGCTCAGTCAAATCTGGAATCAAAATAATAATAATAATAATAATAATAATAATAGAAAGCAGTACAGTTTTCCATATACTCTGTCAGCAATTTTGCAGCTATGAATATGGAGGCGTTTCCATAACTCAACCTGTCACCAATCAGTTAAAAAAAACATAAAAATTAAAAAGAGAATAGCACAATACACTCCTCGAGGAATCCTGACACAGTCAATCACTTTTCTTCTCATTTATGCACTCTGAAAGCCGTCATAGCAGGTCATGCTGTCTGCAACCTTCCCCACTCTCCACAAAGCAGTCGATGTGCATACATTTTAGGGGATCAACTGCTAAAGGGGCATGTGGGAAACAATCACTGGTTGTTTCAACATTCATTTTTTATCACAGAACTTTAAGAACCAATGACGCTTAAAATTGACATTGCCATAGAAATTTAGCATTTGCCCTATTCTTCTCAGCTACATGATATGCATCTATGAAGTGTATCCACTGTACACTTGAGAGTCAATGACACAAGCAAGAGTGAGCAACGCTGGTTTGAGAGGCCGTAGCATCCAGAGGAAACAAAACTGATCTGTTATTCAGAAGTCTAGAGATGTAGTTACATCTCTACAACAACATTCTGGAATTATAACCATCAAGTTACTATGCAATTATTAACTTTCTTAGTCATCTCCACACATAGCAAGGCACATGGCAGTAACTACTCAGAAAGGCTGGAAGAAAGAGGAAACTATGCCAGGTGAATTAGCCAATCCATGTTCTTTGAAAGAAAGGTGTTGATTTCATTTGAGATGTAACTGCATTTAAACAGAGTACGAATAAGCTCTGAGTGGCATGTGGAGCTTAGAATGGGTTCAAAATTGGGCCAATGAGAAAGGAGGTTTTATTTTCATTGAAAGCCAAAGAGTCATCTTCGGTGTAAGTTGTAATGTCATCATGCTGACACATAACTTACCCACAGATGATTCCTCTTGGGGTGGAAGGTCAGGCAATTAATCCATTACATCACCCATTCACCTATGTGTGCCAGCTATTTCGGAGTACTTGGAAAAATGATGGAAAATTCTTAATAATCTTTGACAGTACGATATTTGTACTTAGACTCTGGCTATTCCAGAATGATGCTTCCCTGTTAGAAAGGCTAGTCAATCTCACCGCATGATGGAAAACAGATGTAGGATTAGGATGCAAAGTAGTTTTCCAGATCTTTAGTCCCAGCATGCTGCACAGTCCAGTCCCAAAGTTAACCAGCCAAGTGCTGACACATGTCTTACAGCAAAATATCCCTCACAGCCACAGTTCAAAGGCCTCGCTACCCTCCAGGGCAATTAATACAGCATCACGTTCAATGGTGCTTGAACCAAATCCATTGAATCCTCGGGGGAGAAATAACGAAGCAATCGCAGAGCTCAGACAAGAGCAGCATGTAGTGATGGCTAAGGTTTCAGTCCCTGAAAATGTAGCTTTTCCTGAAAGCAAGTGTAGGATTACAGATTTACTCAAAGAGAGCTATGCTCAGATTGTGGAATCTACTTGTAGGACAGTTCTTGTGAGACAGCATGAAAGCTGAAGCATAGTTACTTAATAAGAAAGAATGAAAGAAGACAGGAAACAAGGAGAGGGAGAGGGGAAGAAGAAGAAGAAGAAGAAGAAGAAGAAGAAGAAGAAGAAGAAGAAGAAGAAGGAGAAGAAGAAGAGGAAGAAGGAGAAGAAGGAGGGGGAGGAGGAGGAGGAGGAGAAGGAGGAGGAGAAGGAGGAAGAGGAAGAGGAGGAGGAGGAGGAGAAACAGAAGAAGGAGAAGAAGAAGAAGAAGAAGAAGAAGAAGAAGAAGAAGAAGAAGAAGAAGAAGAAGAAGAAGAAGAAGAAGAGGAGGAGGAGGAGGAGGAGGAGGAGGAGGAGGAGGAGGAGGAGGAAGAGGGAGAAGAAAGAAGAGGAAGAGGAAAGGAAGAGGGAGAGGGGTAAGGAAAAGGGAGGGAAGAAGGAAGGGAAGGAAGGAAATCTATTTATAGATGTTCACTCTGCCATAGTGGAAATTTTCAAGTTTGACTTATTGGAGATAACGAGAAAAGCAAAAAACTGTATTCCTTTAATAGAACTGGAAGTTACTATCGGTGTGTACAACCAGGAGATGGGAAAGAGCTCTTTTCTGAGACATGCAGTAAGCATGGTTTAAATCTATCCAGAGCAGATGAACTCAAGAATTATATTTTTCTCAATTGTTCTGAACGTTCTTTAAAGATATTGTATAAAGAAATGACATCAAACTGTATTGGTTAAATTTTGAAAAAAAAAATCTAAATTGTGACAGGTATTTTGCAGTCTCTGATATGTAAATTACAAATAAATATTTTTACTTTTGGTTGAACCTAGAAACAACCACCATGACCAGAGGCTTCTGAAGGTGCCTGGAACCCTGGTTAAATGAATCAGACACTTTCGGCGCCATGTGGGTGCTTCAGTTAGTTAAGCATCTGGACTCTTGATTTTGGCTGAGGTCATGATCTCACAGTTTGTGACTTTGAGCCCTGTGTCCGGCTGTGTGCTGACAGTGCAGAGCCTGCTTCAGATTCTCTGTCTGCCTCTCTTTCTGCCCCTCCTTCTCTTTCTCAGTCTCTCAAAAATAAATAAATAAACATTTAAAAAAATGGGTCAGGCACTTTGGGATGCCACGTTAGCTCCTGCAGTGACCACTTAGCATTTTGTAAGAAGCAACAATTCAGTGGCCAAAAAGAACAATGCAGTACTCCAAGGTGCCTTGCTCCTCCAAGGTGCCTTGCCTGTATAGATGAAAAATCAAAATTTCTTCAACTTTCAATTATCCACATGCGGATTTTCCATGTTGTGCACTATTTGTGGCCATTGGGAGCTTTTCATTTGCTCTGCCCGTCAGCTGGGTCAGGAAGACAACACTCCCATATCCCGTGGAGTACACCCTCCCTACAGCGGAGCAGAATATATTTGCAGTCCTTGCCGATTTCTCTCTCTTGAAAATGTATACAAGAAATATATGGTTTACTAAAGAAAACATTGCTAAACAAAAAAATTCCAGGATAACCATGTTAAATCTTGACAGAAGTCATTCTATATTTTATTTTCTACATATATATATACATATATTCATATAGCAAATAATATACATATACATACAAATAAAATATACATATATTCATATAGCATCCTATGTGTATTTATACAAAGATAGGTATTATGTTGGAAAGGTTGAGAGTGTAGTTTCTATAGCTGGAGTGCCTAAGTGTACAAGTCATAGCTGTCACTTAGCTGTTGGCAACTCACTTCCGGGCTCCAGGCTTGGTTCCTTACCAATAAACCAGAGGTAATATCAATGAGTTTGCAATGATTGACTATATATAATGTGCAAGGACACGTGCATTTTTTGTAGCAAGCATATGTCAATATTAGCTATTATTATTACCTGCTTAGAATCCCCTTTTCACTTAATGTATCATGCGCATCTTATGCAGGTAAGTACACATTTATGTCTTCACTTTGAGTAGTGATACAAAATAAATGCATTTTATGACCATCATAGTATATTTCATTGAAACTAGGTGGTGTCCGGTTATTTTTTCTATGGTAGATCACATTATAATGAGTATCCTTGCACATCTTTGTATGTCGATAAGCTCTTTTGATAAATATCTAGTCATGGAATTAATGGGTTCCATGACATATTTAAGATTTTTTATTTCTAATGCCAAACTCTTCTCTACAAAGTTTTCACTTTTCCACCAGCAGTGTATGAGTGCTTATCGCCCCACTTTCTTTTTGTCATTAAATATTATCTTTGCTTGAAAACTTTATTAAATACAGTGGTCAGAAAAGGTAATGAAACAAGAGGAGTTGATTGGAAAAGAAATTGACCTAAGATTCGCATATTTTGAATAGTTCTTTTATTTCTTGAAGGCTATGCCAGCTGTGTGTGTAATAGCCACTATGCCTGTCTTTGTATGTGTAAATGTATTCATGTGTATTTGTGCCTGTATGTGTCTGTATACATATATATACATATATACATATACATATACATATATACATATACACAGGCACAATTATGTATGTGTAAGTTTGTGCATATACGTATATTGTACATATATGCGTATATGTACATGCAATTCAAATATATATAAAGCTTGCTTTATTGAAACAAGTCCATTAAAATGATCTATCAAGGTTTGCAAAGCTTTTTAGAATTATTTTTGTTTCATTGAAAGTGCAAAAAACAGAATAATATAAAGATGCATGTTCACTAAACACACTCTTACTCAAGACAAACTGGATGTGAAACCAACCAGTTTTTTACTCTCATTTGTTTTCTAGAGCACCCTACACATTTTATCTGGGTGTATATTATATGAACAATAAAAGGATAAATATAGGGGGTGGGGTGGAAGGATTGGCTAATAGAAAATATTACGTTGCAGTAATAAAGACACATCACAACCAAATATCACTTCTCTCTTTGGCAAGGTTTTTGTTAATGGGGCCCAGGTCTAGAATTAACCACCAGACTCTTCTACTAAGAATTCACCCCTTCTGTTTCAGCTGTAATACATAATATTCTAGAACCGAAAGATCCACAGCAGGAACTGGGCATATTTTAGTCCTTATTGTATTACAGTTTTTTTGGAACCTAATCAGTGAATGAAAGGATTCAATACTACCTTTTTTCTCCTATTCTACTTGTTTAGAAATGTCTTTTTTATGCCTTGGCTGTCCATCAAATCAGAATCTAATCTGCTTCACTGATAAACTTGACTTATTACTCACAATGGGCTCCCGTTAGTTCACAAAATGCGTCATGAGCTCTACTATTTCAGAGCACCACACAACCATCTTGCAGCATGGCCTTCATATTGATAGGATTTCTGTTTTCTATCCTGGCCTCTGCTCAATTCCACCTTGACCATAATAATTCCAACTCTCCTCTGCCATTCTTTATAGAAGAGGTATTGGTCTATCCCCAAAGACTCAGGGACCACTTCTTAATTGCTCTCCACTCTCCTAGGGGGTGATCGAAAGGTAAAAACAAAACAATACAAAACAAACAAGCAAAAACCCCAACAGTCTAAAAAATCAGGGAGGAAATGAACTCCACAATCATTGAGGCAGATTCTGAATAATAGTAATGGTATTTTTGTAAGTTTTCTGAAGAACACTCTGCACATCCAATGTGACTCTCAGAAAACTACAGGAAGAGTGATATCCCCAGCTTAGTGCTTTGCTCAATCCACTGAGGACTGGATCTCAATGTTGATAACTGTCAGAGAGAGGTTGCAGAGAACAAATTTCACATAGAGAAAGTGGTAACAATTCAAATGACCCAGGGTGGGGGAGCATGATGCTGGTACAGAAATGCTGAGCCGACCAAAGTGGAAGGAAAACAAGATTTGCATACAGAATAGTAGCAGGTAAGGATGGATCTCAGTGGTTTAGCTAAGATTTGGATTTTATTAAATCTGTAGATGAGAGTAATGGAAGTGTTTTTGAGAAGGGAGTAAGAAGATAAAAAGCTGTATACCGGGGGCATGTGGGTGGCTCAGTTGGTTAAACATCTAACTTCAGCTCAGGTCATGATCTTATGGTTCATGTGTTCGAGCCCTGTATTGGACTCTGTGCTGATGGCTGAGAGCCTGGAGCCTGCTTCAGGTTCTGTGTCTCCTCTCTCTGCCCCTCCCCCACTATGATCTCTCTCGCTCTCTCTCTCTCCCCCTCTCTCTTTCTCTCTCTCTCTCACTCTCTTTCTCTCTCAAAATTAATAAACATTTAAAATATTAAAAAAAAACAAATCAGTATTTAGGAACATGCTACTTGTTTCCTAAGCATGTGCATGGTACATAGAAGATGGACAGCGGTGCAGGGCTGTGAATGTACTCAAGGGAGCAAGAAACAGTCAGGACCCATAGAAACCACCCAGTTGTGAAGTTGCAAAGGGTTGCACACTGGGAAAGGAAAGCAGGGCCTATGTGGGAGATGCTGGAAGGGACGTGTGGTCAGGACTGTGTGGTCATGAGAGGTGCAGCCACCATCGTAATACAAAGCCACCATTCAAGTGCAGTCTCCACTGAAACAAAGTTGTCCTGAACTTGCATGAGGCACTGGGGTCACACGTCAAAAGGTTATACGAAAACAGAACCAAATACATGTTGGTGGGCCAGAGGAAAGAGGAAAGTTCGAGACCTGGTCTACTTCGTTTTTTCTTCCTTGTTGACATGTTTCCTTATCTATAGTCAATAAAACTATAGAAGGAAGAATATTGAAAATTTCATAGGAAATGTGCCTCCCATACCTATGTGTATAGAATTGGCCTTCTCCTTCCTTTTCTCCTGCAATGTCAAAGGCAAGATGTTTTCTCTGACCTGCTCAATTGGCCATCAGGGCAGAGGAAGTCTGGGCAGCAGTGCACACATGTGCAATTGATCTCAAAGGAAGAATTTGGGTTGGCCCTAGAAACATAACTTTGGCTACTGAGCAACTTTTAGAAACTTCTTATCCCTAACTTGTCCATGAAATTCTTACCTTCTGCTTCAGTACATGGCTTTTTAGCATGAACCTGCATAAAGTAAATGAATCCATAAAGACCATTATACTTTAGTAAAAATGAAGATTCTGGCAGTAAGATTCATACACATGTGAGAAGATTTTTGAAAGTGCTGTGGGCCCGAAGTCACGAACAGTATTGTGATAGAGAAGGAAAGGAGGGCCCAGGAGGGAGATTGCATAATGAATCCCTAACTAATCTCATTGGGAAACATTTAGAATCTCATCAATGTGGGAATTAAATAAAAGCTTTTGCAAGATTGTACTCTGCATGTATGTGAAAATACAGCTGGCATCAAGTGCCGTAACACACTTTGTGTAAAGAGCGTTAGTTTCTTGATTGTGGGCTCCATGTCAAATGAGTAAAAAAATGGTTTTAATTTCTTTAATGTCTATTTATTTTTGAGAGAGAGAGCGAGCATTGGGGGGGGGGGGCTGCAAAGAGAGAGAGGGAGACACAGAATCTGAAGCAGGTTCCAGGCTCCGAGCTGAGTACAGAGCCCAACACGGGGTTTGAACCTACCAACCATGAGATCATGACATGAGCTGAAGTCAGATGCTTAACCCACTGAACCACCCAGGCGCCTCCCCCGCACCCCACTGCCTCACCAATTTATTTTTTTTAAACCCGTGTTGTTCCATATGTATCTATTTAACATTTAAATTCGACAGTGCCTTTGTTCTACTGCACGGCCAATTCTTTCAGGCTAAAGTGAAGGAAGGGGCTAAGGACTTTGTGACATCTTAACTTCCTACTCAGTGGGAATGCATGCCTCCAGGCCACACTGTCAGTCTGAATCTATTGCTTTTGTCAGATGTGTTATTAGATTTTTCTAAGCTGCACCATCCTTAACAAGAATGTAATTCCAGAGCCTGATTATGATAGCATTCAGACTGTATCTCAATCCTTTGGGCTCTTGCCTTTAGTTCTAAGAGGCAGCTTTGTGCACTTCTGCCCAATAACGGGCAAAATTATTCATCAGACACGTTTAATAGATTTGTGGACCTTGTATCCGATGTTGCCGTCACTGGGAAGTTCCTGTCTATGCTGGTGCCACGGTCACATCTTCTACATCTATCTGTGGGTCCTGATTGTCTGGGAGACTAAAAAATGTCTGAAGGACAGGAGTGCTGGGTGGCTCAGTTAGTTAAGGGTCCAACTTTGGCTCAGGTTATGGTCGCCCAGTTTGTGGGGTTGTTCCCTGAACCAGGACTCGCTGCTGTCAGCATGGAGCGCCCTTTAGATCCTCTGTTCCCCTTTCCCTCTACACTTTCCCTGGTCTCTCTCTCTCTCAAAAATAAACTAAACATTAAAAAAATTATCTTAAGGACAATTTGCCACTTTTCCATCTCCTTTTCCTCCTAGAAAATACCTTGTTCAGACAACTCAACTTTTAATGATCGTTGATGATAGTAGCTCTCATCAGTTGAATGCCATTCGGGTATTGATTAGCCTCTCCGTTCTGTACTGAAGACATTTTTATTCTCAGCCTGACACCCACTCAGGCTCACAGTTCTTAAACAGTAATTGGTACAAGGTCACGTATCCATAGAAAGGAGGTGGGGCTGTGTCCTTCCAGCCTATGATCTAAAGTGGAAATGGGCTTGCTCTTCCTCCTCCAATTCCGTCAGTGACTAGCCCATGAATCAGCATGCAGAAGTACCCCAAATAAAAGTTTTAGAGTGAAAGAATTCATGAGTGGCTGCTCCAGATATATTAATATAAAGCTTGGGACACCTGGGTGGTTCAGTAGGTTAAGCGTTCAACTTCAGCTCAGGTCATGATCCAATGGTTTGTGAGTTCAAGCCTCACATCTGGCTCTCTGCTGTCAGCACAAAGCTCACTTCAGCCACTCTACCAACCCCCCCCACCCCAGTTCTCTGTCCCTCCCCTGTTCCTGTGTGCATGCTCTCTCTCTCAAAAATAAATATTAATTTTTTTAAAAAACTAAAAAAAAGGTAATCAAACTATGCTATTATTCCCAGTGTATAGTGGGAATATTATATTTATTATAAATATATGGGAATATTTATAAGACTGAGAGCAGCTTGTTTTTTTACAAGTTTACTTATTTTGAGAGAGAGAGAGATTGTACATGAGCAAAGGAGGGGCAGAGGGAGAAAGAGGGAGAGAGAGAAGGAAAGAGAGAATCACAAGCAGGCTCTGCACTGTCAGTGTGGAGCCTGAGGCAGGGTTCAAACTCACGAACTGTGAGTTCAGGACCTGAGCCGAAAGCAAGAGTCAGACCCTTAACTGACTGCCCCACCCAGGCGCCCCTAAGATAACTAAATCACTCTGAAAGAGAAAAAGAGAAAACCGAAGATAAGCCAAAAGGGTTTTCCATTAGAGACTTGTATATTTTTAAATAAACAATAGGTAAAGGGGAGCAGTTGGTGTTTTCTCAGTGAAGGATATGTGGGATAGTATAATGGATTCTCCACTTGTAATTGTGGGAAAAGATTTTATTTTTGTGAGTGCAAATGCCAATGATTAGCCTGCCAAGTGAGGTGGGTTGGAGAATCCACAGGGGTAGAAAAAATAAACTCTCTTCATTCCTTCCTAAGCCGCTGCCAAATTTGACTTTAAGTAATCTTTTGCCATTTTACATGGAGTTGTCTTTTTAAATCTGAAAGAATCCGACACTCAAAACTGCCTAAAGTGTGACCGCAGACTCTCATCTGCAGACAGAATGCATCATAAACACTTCTGTGTTCTGAGAAAAAGATCCAAGCCTTAGAATATTCGTAGGTGGGGGCACCTGGGTGGCTCAGTTGGTTAAGCATCCGACTTCGGCTCAGGTCATGATCTCGTGGTTCGTGGGTTCGAGCCCTGCATTGGGTTCTGTGCAGGCAGCTCCGAGCCTGGAGCCTGTTTCGGTTCCGGGTCTCGCTCTCTCTCCGCCCCTCTCCCGCTCATGCTCTGTCTCTCTCTGTTTCAAAATTAAATAAAAACTATAAAACATGTTTTTAGAATATTTGCAGGTGGATTATGTCTCTGGCCAGCTTCAGTATTCTGCCAACTGAACTTCCATCCAGGGCAACTCAGCTTAAATCTCAGAGCACATTTCCAGGATCCCTTTTCCTGGCTTTCCCAAAAGTTTTCTGTTGTTCTACTCACTGCATTTGTGGCTTCCTATTTGCCTCTTCTGTACTTTTAATAAGGCGCTAGGATGGCTTCCTTAGGCAATAAGTGTTTTCAAGGCTGCCCTAAATATACTTTTTTAAAGGGCACCCAAAGGACACATCAAATTGATTTCCTGCTCTATTACTTCCTTTCCTCTTTCTCTTCTATATCTCTGGTAATTTGAAATAAAGTGATAAAAGCACATCTAGAATACTACTGTAATGTTTTAAATGTGCCATATTGTATGTCTTTTATTTTTAATGCAGAACTATAGGGGATGGACCTTTAAAAAAGGACCCACAGTTATAGGGTTACCATAGCGTTCCAGAACAATTCTGAGTTCTCATTTGATTTCTGTTGGTTGATTCAACTTGGGTTAAGAAAAAAATCTGAAGTCTGGGTTGTTTAAATTTTTTTTTTTCTAGAAGGATCATAGGATATAGTGAGCAAGAAAAGATTGAGTGGTACCACAGATGTTTTTCAGTAATTGTAATATGACAAAATGCTAGATTTGATTCTTATGCATTATAGAAGTCTAGGTAGTCTGATAACTATTTCTAGCAATATTCTTCACTGCCTATAGCTATTTCTTTCTTTCTGATTCCAGGGATAGGAGGGATGAACAAGGGCCTGCAATTTTTTTTACTTTGATTATCTTGCCATTAAAAAAAAAAAAGAACTTGGGGCAACTGGGTGGCTCAGTTGGTTAAGGATCCAACCTGATCTCATGGCTTGTGGGTTCGAGCCCCACATCAGTTTGTGTGCTGACAACTCAGAGCCTAAAGCCTGATTAGGATTCTGTGTCTCCGGCCCTCTCTGCCCCTCCCCCATTCATGCTCTGTCTCTGTCTCTCTGTCTCTCAAAAAGAAGCAGACATTAAAAAGATTAAGAAAAAATATGCTCCACTACTCTCCGTGCCTCTAGCTCACAGGTCGAGATTTGATTGTTAAGTTGTTTGGGAATTAATCATCCGCAGTCTCATAAAAGCCACAGCATCAATTGTCTTCTGGCCATAGAGGTTCATGTACAGCTTAAAATGAACGGGGAAATTCTCTTATGTAGATGTTGACACTTTCCGACTGGATCATCCTTTTCGTTTTTTTGTTTTTGTTTTCTTTTGTTTTTGACACCTTTCATTGGCCCCCAGAGAAGAATCCACGTATTTAAATATCCAGAAGATTTGTTTGAGGTTGTTGATGTCACAATGATTTGTAGCCCTATTAAAATGACATTCGCTGATGACATGATACAATGCGGTGCATCATTTCATCTCAGCATGAAAACTCACTGATCTTTTCATCACCGCCACACAGGTGATCCACTAACCCGCGGCTCTAATGTGATCAGCCACACCGCCACAGCGAGCATTTGCATAAATGCTCCTCCGAGATGGACTCCGTTTCTAATCCAAAGTCACGTCAAGGAAAAATAGCTGTTGCAGAATGATTTATCTTTTTATTGGCTAAATGAAATTATTCAAATCCTGAAATCTGCTTTTTGTTCAGCATTAGAATTTCAAGTAGACACACCGCACCTCGGTTGCACGTCTGTATGTTAAACACACACTGCACACAGTGTATAACTTCAGTAGTATGTGATGGTCAGTTTCGTATGCATTCAACTATTCTGCAGTGTAAGTAAAAAGAAAAAAAAAGGCAATTGGTTAGCAGAGCATCATTAAGAAAATTAAATCACACTTCGAGGCAAGATCTTTGTGTGAGAGCCGACACATACAGTATTCATACCCAGAACCTGCACAATTGTAACTTTTTCTTTCCTCCCTCAACTCACAGGAGAGAAAAACATACAGTAGGCAGCAAAGCGAAAAAGCAACATGTATTTCTTTGAGACTTACATGGCCCTAGGTAGTGTGCTTGTCACAAAAGGAGACAAGGCCATACAGACAGGACACTTTTTTTAGAGATCGCTCTCTGAAATAGTGAATTTCATATTCTCTCTTGAACATCGTGGATGTAGAAAAATACAGGAAAAAAAAGAACATTAAGGAAAGCAAAATGAATAAAATATACTCTCAAGTACATTTTTAAGTGCCTCGAAGAAACTGACTCTGTCTCTTGCCGAAGTGCATTACCTATTCTGAACTAGGCTCTAAAGCCATGTGCTGAGACTTCAAAGAATTCAAGAGTTAAAATATCAAAAGGGCAGTTTTCCCTTGTGCTGCATTTTTTTTAAAATCCCAAATGAAAATAGGAGGCTGTGGACATTTCACAAAACAGCCTGTTTTCCTGGCTGGTTTTACAGATTTGTGAGATTTGAATATTTTGGGCAAGTTCCAAGTTTCTGAATCCACCAGCGTTTGCCCATCAATATTTGAAACTTGTCAGTTCCTGACATTAAGTCCCCGTGATGACAGGCAGCAAACTGGATGTGAGACTGTAAAAATAAGGTCTACCTGGGTCGGCAAAAGCCCCACATCCAGCTTCTGGCCACGTGACTTGGCCCTGAAGGTGAGCTGTGAGAAAGTAGACCACATTTTGGTGGGGAAAGAACCTTTTTTTTTAAATGCATGCCTCAAACTCTTCTTTTTGAAGTGAACCCTCATTTCCTTGAAAAATGCATCAGCTTTAGGCTGCAGGGTCCCCTTTTAAAGTATAGAAAGTTTGCTCACTTAGAAATAATTGTGTGCCAAAACCTCAGACATTCACAGTGCATCAGTACAATTCACACTTGTAATTTCTGAGATGACATTTATATGGTATTGTCATATTTTTTTCCAAGTTTTAGTAATGCTACATGATTGAAAAGGAGATTTTTGAAATCATATAGCAACATGAATGCCACTTAGGTTTCTTATTTCTGTTTATACATCTCTCACATCTCTAAGTGTTATTAAGCTTGTCACTGTTTATTCATAAACGCCCCACTCTTAAATAAGAAAAGGAAAAACTCCATATGACAAACAACACCACAAAACTAATAACTGAACTGTTCTTATTGGTCAGAAGTAATAGTCCAAAGTATTATGTAGAATGGAAAGTTAATGAATAGAATGAAGAGAATAGAAAGTTAAGAGTACAATGGCATTGCAATAGAGATGTCTTAGCGATGATTTATAATATTTTTAAGGACAATTTTCTGCCTTTCACCATTTCTCCAAATGATGAACTTGGAACATCTTTCTATTTTAGCCCAGGATTCCATGAGCCATATATTTTGTAAATACACAACCTTGATATACAGCATTTTTTTCTGCATTGCTCCATGGATCTTACGGTCAGCACATATTGAGAAAACGGATCTTAATAATACTCTCTAAACAATGGCTCAATTCATTTTGATATTAGATGTTTGGAAAAAAAAATCCCAGCAGCTAAGTTAGAATAGATTTCCTTCTTTTTACCAAGCATATGATGCCAATCCTCAAACACAAAACATGTCTTGTAAAACTTCACACTTGACAATCTGTTCTGGTTTAGTAAATGGTTAAGAGTGTCTATGCCAATCTTCATGGAGTAATACCATCTTGGGATCATCATCACTTTTATACTAGCATTTAAACAAATAACTTTAGATATTAGCAGTTTAAAGATTCCTTACATGAAATACTTTTTTTTTTTGTTTCTGATTCCCAATCTATCAAAAAGATACTAATTTTCTGAAATGTGCTTATTTCATTTACTCTAAATGATTTCTATTTACCCTATATGCATTACATAATTTTTACCATTGCATACAAATAGTTTTGTATCAACTAAGGGAAACTGAGGAAATATGGCTATCTCAGTCATAGGAACTACTCTTTTCAGAGTGTTTCGTAGTTTACCAAATATCCCATATAACCCTCCCGACATCTCAGTGAGGAATGTTGCACTGTCCTCATTTTCACAGATGAGTGCAACAGACTTGTTCGAGGTCATCCATCAAGGAAGGGCCCCATCAAAGTCTTCTAATTTTTTTAAGCCCTGTTACCATTTGTGTTCAAACACACTAGTCCCATTTCAAGTATCTAAAGAAAAACAAAAGTTTAGAATTATTCGGATGATTTTCCATTCTGTATTGAAGATGCAATTATAGGCATCTGAGGCATTAAATCAGCATAATTACTGTATGTCCCTCTCACCTTGCCTGGCTCTTTTCCCTACACACAAAAAATGCTTGTTAATGACATCTAAAAGATAGCAATTAAGATTTTGGGATCCTATTTGATTTCTGTATTTCATGAAAAAGGCAGAATTAGAATTAAAGTGGCTGAACATATTAGCAGGGTGATGGCCCGGGGTTCACTCTGATAAAAGGGAGGATTATCAAGATTCCTGGCACCAGCCCAAAGAGCTTTCTCTGGTGCAAATTGCCTCACACTTCGACAGGGTGCCAACATTGTAAATGGGACATATTTCTTCTCTAACAAACATCAAACCATCATATTTATGTTTTCTGAAGACAATAATTCAGTCTTTAAATAGGAGGTTTCCAAATTGGACCATGTTTGAAGGAAAGCATTAGGAAAGGCCAGGGGAGGCCATTTTGTTTCTGAAACATCACAACCTGTTTGGCCAACTCAACCACACTTGTCCGCCCTTACCGATTCCTCCTATGGGGGCTGATTTTGCCTGTAAAGCATAAGGATAAGAAAGGTATGATCAATGATTTCATATATTTTGTAGTAGACTTCATGGGTTTTTATAAATAAAATTTTAAACTTGTAGACTTTAATCTGGGTTAAGAGAACCTGGGAAATTAGACAACAAAACACTACATCTGTATTTCACTACACTGTAGTGGACATTTAGCATTTATTCAATGATCAATCAAAGCGAAATGCCACCAGGGTCTCAGCAGCAACTGTGGATTTTTTACATGGGCACTCATATTTTCATATTACATTACAGTTGTCATGATATCTCACCCTACAATGTACAGTGTACATTGTATCACTTCTTTGAAATCATAGTAGTTGATCTGTTGCTAGATTTTGAGATTTAAAAAGAAGGGTGCACAATATTACTATGACATGAATTTATTTTTTCCATGTCTTGATGACTGCAGTTCAATATAATTGGAATTTTTATAATTAATCCTAAACACATTTCATTTCATGCATTTACAAACACTCTTCTGAGAAGGAACTCATGGAGTTTACTAGACTGTCAAAGAGGTCCATGGCACAAAAGAAACCATTTGATACCTTTATGAAAGAGTCCACTGTTGAGATGGGCATTTATATCTGGTTTAGTTTCAACAAGTGAATGTGTATGTATGTACATGTGCATGCATGCTATTTTTTTAGAATGTGTGCTAGGCACAAAAACATGAATTACCATAATGCTGTTGGCTTTACAAGAAGCATATGCATCATATGGATATTTTGAATACCTCTTAATTTCCATCTTTGCTTTATAGACGAGGAGACTGTGACACAAAGAAGTGAAGATGCACACAAATAAATATATAACAAATAATTTTTTATAAAGAAGAAGTTAAAGAAACAGCTCAAGCAAGTAATTGATGAAGCTAGGTTTTGTACCTAAGAGGTTGAACTTCAGGGTCCAGAGGCAGAACCACTGGACTCTTCCATTGTGTATGAAGACAGTTGTATGTACTTGTGTGTGTGTGTGTGTGTTGGGAGGGTGTGTGTTGTGGGTATCATTTATTTGAGTTATGATGCCCAGAGAATGCTGGCATGGAAGCAGTCATCTGGATAAAGAAGGGAAGCTGGCATTGCAGGGGTGCATAGTGACACTTAAAATAAAGAGGAAGGTTGTCATTGATTTACTGCTAAATATTACCAAGTGTACAACCAAGCCAGAGAGTGGCAGAAGCTGAGACTAAATGGTAGATGGGAACAGACAGCGGACATGGCAGTCAGAGCAAAGCTACATTTTTCTTGATGAGTATTTGCAGTTGTATTCCATGTGTTCCTTAGGTGATCTCTGTGCGGCACTGCAACTTCACCCCACAAGTTCTAACTAATATGATATTTTGTTTAGTGATTGTATTAACCACTTTGGTTGACTGGTTGGGAGGAGCTTGAAGCTCATAGGGTAAAGTTCATAATCATTGCCACAGTCATTCTTTTTTAACTAACTTATTCTGTTTAAACCTTCACAAAGCAATGTAAAAAAAAATCCTCTGTCTTATTAGCTTCTTGATCTTTTATAAACTATAGAACTTAGTTTGGGTCAGTTGTTCTTAAATTCAGTGTGCATCAGGGTCACCTGGACAGATTGTTAAATCACAGGTTGATAAATTGCTGGTCATAGCCCCAGAATTTCAGGTTCTTTAGTGGCTATGGTGTGTGGCCAGAAAATGTTCATTTCCAGAAAATTCCAAGATGACGCTGACGCTGCTAATCCACTGGTCGAGCTTAGGACTATGCTGGTACTGCTGATACCTTCTCTAAGTCAGCTCTGATTTACTTACTTTGATGGGTTTCCACAGGATGGCATAATGGAAAGACATGGGTTGTGAACTCAGATAGGTGTTGGGTCATATTTGAAACCCAGTGTTTAGTAGCTGTGTCATCTTGACAAACTGCTTTATCTCTTTTGCCTCAATGTTCTGAGCCTTAAAATGGGGACAAAATACCTATCTAATAGCTTTGTTCTGAGTATCAAATAATTGTTTTATATATATAAAAACACAAAACAACTACTAGTCAGTAGTAGCCATTGTTATTGGGTGCCAACTATGTGTCATACCTATCTTTTCTGGGTTTTTTTAAATGTTTTATTTATTTCTGAAAAAGAGAGAGAGAGAGACCGTGTGAGCAGGGGAGGGTCAGAGAGAGGGAGGCACAGAATCCGAAACAGGCTCCAGGGTCTGAACTGGCTGTTGGCACAGAGTCTGACTCGGGGCTCAAACCCACGAACCGAGAGATCATGACCCGAGCTGAAGTTGGACGCTTAACTGACTGAGACACCCAGGCACCCCACTGTTTTATGTTTGATGAAATTGAGGCATGAGGAGGTTTAGGTCATTTGGATATAAGCTGAAGGGCAAATACCTGAAGGAGCCCTAGGCAACGCGCGTCTCCAAGGAGTTTGCCCTTAACCCCTACAATATACAAAATACCCTGGTGTTTTGGTTCTTGTCTCTAACTTCTCTCCAAGCAAATGCTCTGGTCTTGGGCTATCAGTCCTTCCTTTCATGCTCCTTTCTGACAATGGTCATGTCTTCTCCCTTAGCTTCTAGTATGATCTAGTATGATCTAGTATGATCTAGTATGATTCCACTCCTGGCCAGCAATCACGGAGGACCCAGCCTTCTTTATCCAAGCCTGCTCGGACAATGCAGTTCATAATGACTCAATTCAGTTATGGTGATAGAATTCTAGTATGGTTTTCTCCCTCTTTCTTGTAGAACATTCTACTTATGATTACGTACACTCCTATTATCTTGCAATTATCTTGCAATTTCAACCTTGTTTGAAATTTCTTGGAGAAAGACAATCATCTTCTTTTGGATTTCCTATTGTACCTAGAATAGGGCTGGATGAACTGGATGAACAAAGGTGCTTACAGAGGAGAGATCTCATAGACCCTACCCACCACCTAGTGCGAGCCTACATCTCCAAGACCCCAGCACAAAATTGCCTGAAATCAGTTTAGGAATTGTGTAATACCATATCTAGGTGACAACCTTTTCATTTGACACTTTCATTCCAGATGCCAAATTGATTCATAAAAGGAACTCATGGGGTTTCTTCATAGAGCTTCATGTTTTGCTCAAGCAAGTCAACTTCTAAAGGAAATAAAAACTAAAATTTGATGAAAGATTTCTGGAATAAACTGGATTCTTTAAGGACATACTTACCGGATACAAAGGTGTTGCAGGCTGAGGACTCTGAGTCCTTGATACCTATTCTTAGTAAGCACTTGCCTTGGGCCACCAGTGATGGTAAGGATGCTTGCTGTATAGATCACTCATTTTATCATTACAAAGACACTGTGAGGGAGGTATTGTAATTCTTATTTTATAGATAAGGAAACTGAGTCTTAAAACCAAGATTGAGTAACTAGCCTAAGGGTATTTATTAGTAGGTGGAGGTGACTTCCAAACCCAATCTGTCTCATGACAAATACATCTGAACTTGACCACAATTCCACTTTTTCCTTCTCACACGTTTCAAACCAACACCAAAACAATTGCTTCCCTTCATGACAAAATTGTTCAAACAAGGTATATACAATGTATAACAAAGAAATATGTCTCCTTAAAATTGAAGTTTCCGTTTCAGTTGTATGGTGGAGCCACGAAGACAGTTTAAAGAATATAAAATATAAAAAGTTTAATAATATAGTGGAAATATTTTGGGCTAGATTCTATTTCAATTGTGACATTTGACCTAGTCTTAAAAAATCCTTATAAATAGTTAGATGATGAGTTCACTATGAGTTCAGGAATCCTCTACATTCATTTTAAGGGTTCATTTCATTGTCTCTGAAGGCTTCATTCAGTTTTTTTCCTTTGAGCTATCTAGAAAATATTTGTGAATAGTGAGGAAGCAGTCTTGTTTTTATATATATACATACAAAATCACCACTCTAGGAGGAATAAATCAAAAAGAGGAGGAATACATTGCTCACAGCCACCTAATTAATGCAGCTAGGGAACCATGTTATTTTAAGTTTACTACTCCTTCTTGTCACCTTTTCAAAATGTTGCTTGATGAAGATAATCCCCCCTCAGAGATCTATAAACCTATTGATTAGGCATCTTAAAGTGCACAAAAACACAACATAAGAATTTCCAACTGATTCATACCAACAGGAAATGGAGCCTAGCCACCCATCTTTGCAAAATGGCCAAATGGCAGGCAATTTCCCAGATTTCTAGGACTGTCATGTACTTTGAATGTTCTAGAACAGGATCATCCAAATCTGTTGGAGCCTTTTTATGTAATTCATTTTAGTCAAATTCAGAATAAAACTGTTTCCTCTTGGATTCTACCACATTCAGGACAACATAGACCCATGTAAGCAACTTTAACTAATACCATCTCCCCAGGAACAGAGATGCATGGCAAGAATGCCAGCTTTGAACTATAGGGATGCAATAATGCTCTTCTGTATAAGCAAAAATAACGTGCAAGATTTGGTCACAGCAAAGCCTTGCATAGCACTTACTCTGTGCCAGGCTATATTCTAGTCCTTATGTTAATAAATATAATACTCATAATAACTTTACAAGGTAGACACAGAGATTATGTGCATGATACAGATGAGGAAACTGAGTATTTAAGGAACTTACTCAGGGTCATATAGTTAAGCCCCAGGGAATAGGGATAGGAGTCCATACAGTTTGCTTCCAGGTTACCTGTTTCTAACTAGCAAGCTTTACTCCTCCTCAATTTGAATATCTTAAGCGCAGAAATGATGTTGAGTTATTTTTAGCCAAGTTTGAGAGATCCAGAAGTTTGCTGAAGCTTAAATTAAAATATCATATAGTAAAAGTATTTGCTAACTCCTCTCTAGTGAGACTTTTCAGAACGGAGACGACATTTCCTCTAGCATTTCATATGTGAAGTAAAAATTGACAGTAAAATAGAGTGGCTACCGTCAAGCCCTGCATAAAAAGACTTCTTTCAAATTGTGATAAAAACATACAATAAGCCAAGGATAGATTACATTATAAAAATCTACATCAAAAGAACTTCGATCAAAGCTAGTGATAAAATATTCAGGAGTAGAAATTTGTAAAGGAGTCCAGGTTACCGTTGATCAAAAAGGAAGAGTGGGGGGTGGCGCATAAAGACAAGAAGAAAGCACCAGCTGCTTCGCTGCCAAGCATAAGTGAGAGACTCTTACATTCCGACAGGCAAATAAAAGTCCCTCAGCCACAGGAGCATTGGAGCACCATGCTCTTTTTGAGGGGAGTTTACAAAACAAACAAGGTAAATAAATGTTACCAGTGGGCACGTCTGTGCTGTGTGAATGGAGGTCTCAGTTCTTGGATTCCTGAAAGATTTATTTGAGGATCTACAATCAAATAAAGCCAGTCAGAGGGAAAGTAACAAGCACAATGCCATTTATAAAGGACAGCACACTCTCGAGATGGAAAAGCCCAGAGGTAACCACTGCCCTGAGGCTAAAGGAGTCCCTTCTTTTCTGTGAGGGTCTGGGGAGCCAGATCTTAGATCTTAGACAGGGAGGTTGCTAACGAAGGCTGCTTCTAAACATCTGGGGGACTCCTATCACAGGTTGGGAGGAGTAGTTTTTGACCCTACAAGGTTTGCACTGGAACCATCACGACAGCTTCTGCCACAGGGTAGGGTTAAAACCTCAATGCAAATGTGTTATCATGAGTGTAGATGTTACCCTGAGATGGGGGTGGAAGAGGAGAATGTGTGTTTTGGAACTGTGGCTCTTAGTCTGTTAGCTCTTGGGTCTTGGAAGCCACGAGGCCAGGTTGTTGAGGGGTATTGGAGGCCACAAAATCAGGATGTTGTACGCCCAGGCTTCTAACATATAACCCATTTATCACCATCCTTGCCTCCAGCTCATGTCTAACTAACTGCCTACTCTATCATGAACAAATGAAAAAAAAAACTTAGCTAAAGTTAAAAAAAATCAGAATGTCCAAGAGCTAGCTGAAGAGCTAGGTAGATTTTATTTTAGGCTAGTAGCTGACCTAAACAACTGCCAGTTTTTCCGGGGTGAGGTTAAGGAGTTCATGAAAAGCTGGCAGACTTGGTGGGGTGGGAGAAGGAGAGATTTGTTTGTTTGTTTGCCACATAAGCTAACAGACACGATCCATTGAAAGTACAGAATGGGACAGTTAATAACTACAAAAAGAACACCCTACAAAGTTCTCCACACAAGAACACCATACAAGGTTAGGGTGATCTGGCTGAGACATCTGTCTGTCATTTATCTCAGGGTTGATTAGACTGGCCTGACCAGTTCACTTGCTTCTGTAGGCACAGGCTTCTTGAGGCTGCTCAAGGAAAGAATAATAGAAATTTGTTTTTCAAACAAGTTTTATAAGCTGCAGTCCTCCTTTGCCAGAACTTACAAACATCTGTTCAAGAAATAGTTGCCAACCTCAAGGTGGGTAAGGTTAATGTCAAATAATGATAACAAAGAATCGTTCTCGGAAAAGTTCTTCACGGACGAGCCCAAGAATATGTGGTTTTCAAGACCAAACCCGCTTCTAAAAGTCATGTGCCCCATTTTGTGTGGGGGATAATAGTGTATGCATTTCTGAGGGTCATAACAGCATAACCACAGACTGAGTGGCTTTAACAATAGGAATTTATATTGTCTCAGTTCTGGAGGCTGGACGTCCAAGATCAAGGTGTTGGCAGAGTTGCCATTCTGTGCTTGGTTTGCCTCTTGCTGCCTCTTCACATGCTCTTTATCCTGTGTGACTGTAAACTCTGTATATCTTTGTATGTCCAAATTTCTTCTTATAAGGATAACCAGTCAGATTAGGTTAGGGCCCACCCATATGATTCCATTTAACCTTAATTACCTCTATTTTTCTTTAATTTTTAAAAAATTAAAAAATATTTTAATGTTTATTTATTTTTTGGGAGAGAGATAGTGCGAGTGGGGGAGGGGCAGAGAGAGAGGGAGACACAGAATCTGAAGCAGGCCCCAGGCTCTGAGATGTCAGCATAGAGCCCAACGCAAGGCTCCACCCCATGACGTGAGATCATGACGTAAGCCAAAGTTGGAGGCTTAACTGACTGAGCTACCCAGGCACTCCTGAAAATTCTTTAATGTTTAATTTTTTTCTTTTTTTATCTTTTTTTTTTCTTAAGATAAAGAGACAGCACAGGAGCAAGGGAGAGGGGAAGAGGAAGACAGAGAGAGAATCTCAGGCAGGCTCCATGCTGAGCATGGAGTCCAATTCAGGGCTTAATCCCACGACCCTGGAATCATGACTTGAGCTGAAATCAAGAGTCAGACACTCACTGACTGAGCCACTCAGGCACCCTTTAATTACCTCCTTAAAGTCCTTATTTACAAATACAGTAATATTCTGAGATGTGCAGGATTAGGGCTTCAACATATGAATTTTAGAGTACACAGTTCAGCCCGCAAGAGAGGTTATTGTAAAAATATTAAGAACCACTAGTTTGGAGTCAAAGCATCAGTTCCTTCCTTTGGTGTCTGTCTTATATCAAATAGTGTTTTACTATGTGACCATGTAAATATAGATACTCTGTATACAACATTATGAAGGTACTAGAGAAGTTCTATTATAGATAGAAATACTGACCTCTTGGGGCGCCTAGGTGGCTTAGTCGGTTGAGCGTCTGACTTTCGCTTAGGTCATGATCTCACGGCTCGTGGGTTCGAGCCCCGCGTCGGGCTCTGTGCTGACTGCCAGCTCAGAGCCTCGAGCCTGTTTCAGTCTGTGACTCCCTCTCTCTCTGACTCTCCCCTACTCACGCTGTCTCTCTCTCTCTCTCCTAGAAATAAATAAAAAAAAAAAAAGAAATACTGACCTCTTGTCACTAATACCAGCTGTCTGACATGCTCTCCAAATGCTCTCCATAGTCCTTTAATTGAACCCCTATAAATACTGCAAATATGTTGTCTAGGACAGGGGTCCACAAACCTATTGTGGAAAAGGCCAAAAAGTAAACACTTTAGGCTTTCCAGGTGGTAGAGTCTCTTTCCCAAATGCTCAACTTTGCCACCGTGGCATGAAAGCAGACACAGATGATATATAAATGAATGGGTATAGCTGTGTGTCCAAAAAAATTATTTATGAAGCCTGATCATTGAATTTCATGTATATTTCACATATTATTCTTACTCTGATTTTTTTTGACCATTTCAAAATGTAAAACACACACACACACACACCAAAAAACAAACAAACAAACAAACAAACAAAAACTTCTTCCCTTTTAGGCTGTATGAAAACAGGCAGTGGGCCATAGCTTGCTGGTCCCAGTCTAGAAAGAAGAATCAGTCCTAAGGAACCATGCCTGTGATTTTAGATTTACTTCTGTGACAGAAAATATCACAAGAAACATTTCACGTCTGATCTCTTCTATGTTGTCATGAACAGTGTTATATAGTAAGGGCAGAATGTATCTTGTTAATCACGTGCAGATAATTTTCTTCCAGAACCATGTATGCTCTCATTTAAAAACAAAAATCATTAGGGACACCTGGGTGTCTCAGTCAGTTAAGTGTCTGACTTCGGCTCAGGTCATGATCTCAGTGTCTGTGGGTTCGAGCCCTGTGTCAATCTCTGTGCTGACGGCTAGCTCAGAGCCTGGAGCCTGTTTTGGATTCTGTGTTTCCCTCTCTCTCTGACCCTCCCCTGTTCATGCTGTCTCTCTCTTTCAGAAATAAATAAAACCATTAAAAATAAAATTTAAAAAATCATTAAACAATAATATACAAAGATCTCCTGTTCTGATTTCTTATATGCCAAATACTGATAGATGTTGTAGACCCTGGAGCAAAAGAAGTGAACAAAATTGAAAAGCTTCTTGTCTCCATGAAGCTTATATTTCTCACTTATCTTCAATCATTGTAAGAAGGGAAAGTAATTAAAACTTACTGAGCCTGCACCTGGTGCCAGATGCTCTGCAGTACTAAACCTTTAACCCTATCATCAGTGAGATGACCAAATAGAATCGTCACATCGAATGAGGCTCTGTGCTGTCGCGGTGGCTGGCTCAGATAATGATGAAGCCCCTTGGAACTATGCTACTGGTGGCCCGGGGAAGCATTTGTTCCTTTTTATAAAACAAGAAATTTATTTTAAGTAGCTTTGCTGTTGTTGTTTTTCTTTCAATATAGTTGACATGCAATGGTACATTAATTTCAGGTATACAACATAGTGACTCAACAAGTTTATACATTAGGCTGTGTTCATTATGAGTGTAGCTACCATCTGCCCCAATACACGGTATTAGAGTATCACCAAAAGTCACCTTGCTCTTAAACATCAGGAAAAGGTAAAGGCCTGTTTGCCTGCAATTATCATGTCTCTTCCCTTATATAATTGTCTTTTCAAGTTAATGTTTGCCAATATTCAAAAAACAAAAACAACCTTTTGGTACACTGTTCTTTGAGAATATAAAAATGCCTGAGGTCAAATGCAAGTCTAGTTCACCTAGGTTTCTTTATTTTTAATGTTTATTAATTTTTGAGAGAGAGAGAGACAGAGTACAAGCAGGGGAAGGGGATGGGTTAGAGAGACAAAATCTGAAGCAGGCTCCGGGCTCTGAACTGTCAACACAGAGCCTGACGTGAGGCTCGAACTCATGAATCGTGAGATCATGATATGAGCCAAAGTCGGGTGCTTAACCGACTGAGCCACCCAGGCGCCCCTAGTTTATCCAAGTTTATTTCCCCTGGGGATTGTCTTTCAACCACTGCTTTCAACACTAATTAAAGCACTTTCTCAAGTTTTTCCTCTCTTAACTTGCTCATTTGCCACAGTTTCCAATATCAATTTTGATAGTTTGTCTTAGACCTTCATGACCATATTTAATTAATGTCATGAGCCAGTATATGAAACCCTAAGTCAGATTTCCATATAAGAAATAAGCAAACAGATAAGTAACTTGATGCTGAAGCTGGGGGAAATTTAGTTCTGCCCAGAAAAAGAAGACACCTGATTCTACACCTAGATCAGGTTGGAAGGCAACATGCTAAAATAAGGAAGAATGAGACAAGGGGGTCATAAGTTTTAAATCTATTTAGAGTAACAAACTTGTCCAAATCACCTCTCATGCTAGAATTCTCTCCTAATTAGTAAAGTGATGTTTCCTTCAACCTTTAACACGGCATGGGTTTTCTCCTTTTGTGAGCCAAACAGATGTATCCAGATGGAGAAATCTCAGTAAGGACCTGAAAGTGACCTGGCTGGAAATGGACTTAACACTGTTTATCTGGAGTAATATATGGATAGTATGCAAATAGAATTTTGGAAAAAAGTAGCAAAATTTGAGTACCTCCAGGGCTATTGTCAGAATTCAATAAACAAATGTATATGCACTAAAACCTTAATTTGCAAGCATAATTTGCTCCAGAAACATGCTTGTAACCCAAAGCACTTGTATATCGAAGTGAATTTCAAGAACCATCAGTTCAGTTGTGATCATGTGACATTGGGCCTCACGACTACTCATATTACAAGACATCGGTTGTTTATCAAGTGACAATTTATCAGAAAACTTTGCTCATCTTGTGGAACATTCACAGAACAAGTTATTTGCAATCCAAGGTTTTACTATACTTGTTTAGCACAGCGCCTGGCCCTGAGTAGGTATATTTAATACATGAGTATTATCAGTATTATATTTACCCCTAATTCTCAAGCTACGAAAGCTCTGGTGGGCACCCAGATGCCAGTGCAGTATTTCACAATGAGAACTGTAGCTGTCACATGTGCCCTCTATGGGTATCAGCCTGCCTCTTGCATTCTGTCCAGGTAGGAAAAGTTAGAATCCACAGGAGATTGCAAATGAACTTGGATCAGATCTAGAAGACATTAATGATGAGAAAAAAAAAAACAGCATGGTGTGTTTGTTCCTACAGTCAGGTCAAGCCCACTGGTCTGACTAGACCTCCATTTGAGTTGATCTGATTTCATGGAGCTCTGCCAAGTTTTCCCCTCTTCTTTCATCGCCTTATGATAGGAATAACTGACCACCAAAAATGTCCATGTCTTAATCCCCAGACTCTGTGAATACCCTACCTGACATGGCAAAAGGTACTTGACAGATGTGATTAACTGAAGAATCTTGAGATGTGGAGATTACCCTGGACTATCTAAGTGGATGTAATGTACTCAGAGGTTCTCTATTAAAGGAAGCAAGAGGGTCAGAAAAGAGAAGGTTATATGGCAGCAGAAGCAGAGAAGAAAAGATGTGAAAATGGTAACAGAGGATGCATTGGTTCTGTTGCTAGAAGACGACAATGAGCCAAGCAAATAAGAAGCAGCAAAGAGATGGATTTTCGCCGGGAGCCCATTTATAGTTTTTTAAGTGACTTTTCAGGTCGGCTCTATGATACTCTCTCGGTGGGTTTTTTAGTTAATTCTCAAAGAACGGTCTGATATTCATTGAGTCCAAAGTCCTTTGTGGGAGTTCACACTCACCTTTATGTACCACCTCTTATCCCAGAATATCTACTGGCTTGACAGGTCAATCTCCCTAGTAGTAGACTTCAGACACACCCTCAAATGCAAAGCTAACTCTCTTATTTTGGGGAGCACTTAAAGGAATGCCTCACAGGAGCCCACAAGATGGTCTGTTTGCAGAGATTGTCACAAACTTGACTTTAGCCATATCTCTGGCTCAGTCTTTCATGTGCCCATCTCTGTCCATATTACATAGGCAAATCTTGGGCAATTCTCATGGCCCCTGGTAACCCCAGTGGTCCCTGGATGCCTAGAAAGCTTGCAAACTCCAAGTACTGTGATATGTGTAGGGTTGGGGAGGTTTATGCTCCTCCTCACTCTGGTTAAAGGCCTTGTAGGAGCTTACCCAATGCCTTGCTCCACATGAAGTCTCAGCTTTGACCTCTAATGCTCCTTCACCATAGTGGGTCCAACTGATTCAGCTGGACACAGTGGAAGACAGAGCCAGAACTCTTCTCTATCCTCCTAACTCCCCATTCCCAACACCTCCCCTCTTCTTTCTGCTTTGCAGAGCAAAATCTCAAATATATGAATGGATTAAGAGACATTTTTAGCCTGCGAAGGGAAGTGTTTTTCTAGCGTAGAGACAGGGAGAGGAATGAAAGTGTTCTACATGCATAGTTGATAGTTACCGATACTTACACACACACTGCTTTATTCCAGGAATCTGGTTTGATAGAGTACACAGTTACAGCTTCTAATGGCTTTCTCTTCCCTTGTTCTCCCAATCCTGTTAAGACTTGACCTTGTCGCATTACCAAAGAGGATTGCTGTTTCATTATCCCCAGCCCATTTGGAGGTCATCTGGGAAAGTTTTCAAATGAAGACATGCTTCTGATTAAGCATTCCATTTCTGATTTGCATGTAGGAGAAGCCTCCAGTCAGGTGACTCTCTATGGTGCCAATACTGGTTTGTGTCATATATTTAGGTGTTTCAACTGTTCTGAGGAAAAGTCAGCCTGCCTTTTCCCCTGTATTTCTATGTATCTTCAATATGCCATCAAGTAACATAGGAAATGGGAATTTGACTCTGAGACTCTGCACTTCTAACAGGGACTTGAGATGGGCTTGAGGGCAGTGATGACCTGGGACCACCTCCTATTACAGGTCAACAAGGTTTGGTTTGGGGAGTTTTGATAAAGTGACATTGAGATCCAACCCAGGGGCCAGAGAGAAATCCTACCAGTTGGAACCAGTTGACCATTTTGTTTATAGGGTAATCTAGACTGAGGCCAGAAAATTCATTATTATGGGGAACGATGAGTATTTTTTTCTTTAAACAAACAAAACAGCTTTTGGATCTCCTCTCTCTCTTATCCCACCATTGGGAAAAGGGGGACAGTAGAAAAGAATAGTGAACACAAAGATATTACCAAAATAAATAAATAACCCCCCAACTTTCAAATATGATTCTAGAACTGCAACAAACCCATGAACACAGAGCTTGTCTTTAGAGATTCAATTTTATGCTTTCCATACTTGGTATAAAAACAGTGATTATCTTGTTTTATGTAAATATATATATTTTAAAATAATTATATTATAATCAATTATAATATATAATTATATATTTAATTTATAGTATATTTTTATTTATTTTTATTTTTTTAATGTTTTTTTTTTATTTATTTCTGAGAGAGAGAGAGAGACAGCATGAGCAGGGGAGGGTCAGAGAGAGAGGGAGTCACAGACTGAAAGAGGCTCCAGGCTCTGAGCTGGCAGTCAGCACAGAGCCCGACACGGGACTCGAACCCACGAACTGCGAGATCATGACCTAAGCGAAAGTAGGACGCTTAACCGACTAAGCCACCCAGGCGCCCCAATTTATAGTATATTTTTAAATAATTTTATTTCAAAATAACAATATAATATAAAATATTATATATGTAACATATAGCATATAAAGTATATAGCATATATATTAAAAATAAATGAAAGAGAAGGGAAAAAAGGCTGAAGATATTTCAGATTTACCACACTTGTTGCAGGGACATTATTAGATACTTTAGAAAGATTTAACTATTCTACTAAAAAATATTTGTAAACTATTTATTATAAGCCTACACATATTTTTGATCTTAAAAGATTTTAGTCCATTAACTAAAGTTGGATAGAATGATGACTACTATTTTTTTAAAATATGTTCAAGTATGGAAGTAAAAGAAATTCAGGATAAATTTGCATGTGTAGTTCACACGAAGAATAAGTAGCATATGGCTTTGCTGGAATGTAAACTACATGGAGTGATGATAGGGACCTTGGTTGTTTCATTTGCCCTGTGTCCCAGTGCCTTCTACACTGCATAGGCCTATGAGGTGCTTGGTAAATAGTAGCCAATGAATGAACACATATATAACTTTACAGATGTCAGGAACGTTATTGGTTTCTCTCCCTACACTATCATGCTGCTATATGAATGATGCATTATATTCAATTTATCTTCTACCTAAAGATATAATCTTATATTCTGAACAATACATAAGACTATATATATAAATATATATACACACATATATAATATACATATTATATACATATATATAGCATATGTGCACATATATATAATTCCTAAATCATTTTAGTGCTTCTAGTTACTAAACTGTTGGCAGAAAGTAATTTTATCCTCATCAAATTAATAGAAATTCACAGATGATACATAATACCTCCTATTATTAGGAAATTCCTTGAATTTTCTCTTGCTGTCTTGGTGAATTCATGCCTCCAATTCGTTTTGCTCTCGATGTTATAATGTTCTCTGTAACTCCAGACATAGGTATGAAACCAAATCTTTGTTATCAACATGATAACATATTCCAGTGGTGTATATCTTATCAGCAAACTGAAAATCATCCTTTACTAGCAGTAAAGCATTTTAAACACATACATTTTATTTCATGGAAATATTTTCTCTGCTGAGATATGTAGTAATAAAGAAGAGTTTAGATTTTCTAAAGAGATCTTGTTCAGTAACATGACTCTTGATTCTTAGAGAATTACTGACTTTTCTTATGGCCACAAAAATAGGTAGGAAATAAGACACGGACTTATTAAACATTTGTGTTGATCCACAATTTTACTTCTTTAATTTTTCCTCTCTGAAATAACTGAAAGACAGAGAGGAGATGGGTGGGGGGATGGGTTAAATGGGGGATGGGTACTAAGGAGGACACTTGGCTGTGAGGAGCACTGGGTATTGTATGTAAGCAATGAATCACTAAATTCTACTCCTGAAACTAATATTCCACTGTATGTTAGCTAACTAGAATTTAAATAAAAACTTGAAAAAAAAAAACTGAAGAGGAGAGTTACTCCTCTTAGTAAAAAAGACTGATTATAGCAGATGCCAAGATTCAAATGCCATTTGATCCCAGCATTTTATAAAACAAGCGGAGGGATCCCCACCAGAAAGGAGATGACAGTTAGATTTCTTTTCCTATCTCCACACACAAATCTTCCACAAACAAGAAATCAGTCACCGAAAGTGTTGGAATGATGAGTTCACTTACAAACACCATGGTAGAAGAAAGAAGAACATGTTGTTTCCCTCTTTAAAAACTTTCGTGCATCTTCTATCATATTAAAAAAGAAAAAAAAAAAAAAAAAAAAGAACCCAGATCCTTGCCATGAACCACAAGACCCTATAAGACGTAGAGAGTTGCCTAAGCACTTCCACCATGTTTATTTGTCTCCTTAATATTCATGGTTCTTGTCACCAGATGTTTTCACCCCATGTGTCTCCTCATGAACCAGCTAGAGTATTGTCTCCACTCTTGAACTTCCCTCACCACCCGAGTACTCAGCTCCTCCCCCTGGAATACAAGCTCCCTAAGAAGAGGGTTTTCCATTTAGTCTACTGCTGTCTTCCTCAGCATGGGCTGGTGCACAGTAGGAAAGTGCCTGTTCAATATTTGTTGAGTGACTTTTAAAAAATATGCTTCTTGTTTTCACTTTAACTTTACAAGTGACCCTAAGGTCAACGACTCGTTCAGGGTTAGTCAGCAGCTGGTCAGCAGCTGGTGGAGGAACTTCCTTGTTGCCATTTTTCTCCTCTGTTCTGCAATTACTTTTTTGCTCACTTTAGTGATGGCCTTTTTTTTTTTTTTGAAGCTTATTTATTTTTGAGAGACTGAAAGAGCGTGAGGGAGGGAGGGGTAGAGAGAAGGAGAACAGAAGATCTCAGATGGGCTCTGCACTGATAGCAGAGAGCCCAAGGCAGACAGAGCTCGAACTCAGGAACTGAGATCGTGACCTGAGCCGAAGTCGGACGCTTAACTGACTGAGCCACCAGGAGCGCCATGTCTTTGCCTTTTATTATGTGTTCATCTTTCACAGCTCTCTTCTTCTCCAAATAATATTCTTATTAAAGATATCTGGAGGAGACATTTGGAGGCAGTGTGAGCAACATTCACAGGATTTTCTTTACTAAGGATAAGAAGGAGGACATGGAGGAGTGTATAGATCTTGGGACCATTTATGTCAAAAATGCAGAAATCATAACAGTTATTTTGTATCTGTTTGTAGATGCATAAGCAAAGTCTGGAGGGATATGCAAGAAATGAATAATAGTGGGTACTTGGAAGGTGGGGAAACTAAATTAGAAATAGAGTAGGAATAAAATGTTTCCTTCAACAACTTTGAAAACCCATTTTAGTTTTTTAGTTATGCACTGGTATTTGTTATTGAATTAAAAAACAAAGTTTAAAACTCTTCAAACAAAAAATTTTAAAAATGAATTTACTTGGGGCACCTGGGTGGCGTAGTCGGTTGGGCGTCCGACTTTTGCTTAGGTCATGAACTCGCGGTTCGTGGGTTCAAAGCCCCATTGGGCTCTGTGCTGACTGCCAGCTCAGAGCCTGGAGCCTGTTTCAGAGTCTGTGACTCCCTCTCTCTCTGACCCTCCCCTGCTCTCTCTCTCTCTCCTAGAAATAAATAAAACATTAAAAAATTTTTAAAAAAATGAATTTACTTATAAAAGATTATGTGTGATAATCTTTGCTTTTGAAAGCAGACTGGAAATGTTGTCATTCTAACGTGTGGTCATTAATTCATACACTTGGGGTAGATGTGTAGGTCCTTTGTAGCCAAGTGTGAGCTCCTGAACAATACTCAGAATATTTTACAAATTTCAAATGGTAGCACAAATTTTTTCTGAAGAGGAACAAAATTATTAAAACTTCCAAGAAGGATGAGAAAACTTTAAACAAATTTGCAACTCTTTAGGGATTAAAATTGGTCATTTCTTTTAGCTGAAGACTTTCATGTGGTATTTAAGTGAATATTGTTTTCATAACTAGTACGATGCCTCTCATATTGACTTGTAGCAAGCAAGGAAATACAATTTTGGACACAAGATTCCATTTAGGTGGACAACACTGACACTGAAGGAAATATGATAATTTTTAGAAGGATTTTCTAACATGGCTGGCTGACCTCACCAACATCATTATAGACAATCAAGGTTTTAAAAGTTGATTGACATTTACAAATTAGTGTAGGCAGGTAAAAATATGAGAGGCACACCTATGAATATAGGTAAAGATGAATGAACTAATTTTTCTTGGATTATAGACCCATGAACCTACAGAGTTTGCAATGAATAAAAGAATCCTCTATGTAAGCCTTAAGATATTTCTCTGTATTTTCTCCTTGACTCTATTTTTTTTCAGGTTAGCTGATTTAATTAAATATTCTCCAAAACACTGGATGTTAAGAAATGTACAAAATCTAAGATCCTGAGATCTCCCAACTTAGTGTGATTAAAATCGATGAGTTTGGAGTTTTCCGTTAAATCAAAAGCTTCTGGCTTTCAGCAACTCTTTATTTTTGGAGAAACAGCTTTTTCTTTGTGTAACAAAAAGGCTTAGGAAAGCTTCTTAAAAAAAAAAAAAAAAGACTTCTGGGCTGCTGAGTCTTAAAATAGCCTTTCAGAACAGCCCCAGAACTAGCAAGGTGTGCAAATGGACCAGGCACAAACCAGAGGACTTCTGAGTTCAGCAGAACCCCCTTGCTGGGGTCACATTCTCCAACTTGGTACCACTGTTATCTTGTGCCTTTCTTGGAACCCATTAAAACAGAGATCATTTCCTTTATTTCTTTTCCACTGTCCCATTTATTAAACAGCCTACATTGTTGCTGTGCAAACGTATATACAGTACTGACTGACAAAAGCATAGAAACTTTGAGTTAATATAAAAATGTATTTTCCATGGTTGTGTTTCTCTAATTGCAAGGAATGTGATGTTTACAGAGTGCCCTTTACATGCTAGGCATTGTACCATGTTCTGGTACAGTAGATAAGAGACTTTGATCCTGTCTTCAAGTAGTCCATCACATAGAATAAACAAAGCAAATGCAAGTTTTTCAAATGTGTATTGCATGCAACATTTTTAAAGAAGTAACTCTGTTTTATAATTAAAGATCTATAATAGAAATGTGGAAATGAAGATAAATATCATTTATTTCAGCATTAGCTAAAGTAAGGTTGAGTGCAGGATATATCGAGCCACTATGAAATGTGAGGGAACAAAACAAACAGTAGTGGTAAACTCCTATAATTAGTCTGAAAATGTTTTAAGGGTAAGGAATTCTCAGATTAAGACAACTTAAAGATTATGTATGTGTTGAGTACCCACTTTGACATTGGTGGATTTTACAATTCTTTCATTTCTGTAGGGATGATTGATGGGGAAAGGTGGCTTCTTTGCAATGTCAGGATATCTTCTATGACAGACTGATCCCCAAATGTATAAATACTCAATGCAATAGTTGTTGTTTTTTTTTTTTTTCATTAAATGGGGGAGATGAATGAGTTGGTATAATGGCACATTTCCATGAAGTCATTCAGAAACTCAGACTTACAGGAATATAGCCATTGATGTGAAGCTTCTAAGGTCACTCTGAGGTTGTGTCCATTCTGGTAGAGGGAAGAAAGGAAAAATAGAAGGTGAGTAGTGGTGCTATGGACCCCAACTGACAGAGATGTCTTTCATTTCTCTCCATTTCCCATTGGCTAGAGTTCAGTTAATTGCTACACCTAACTGCAAAAAATGAAAATGTAATCTAACCGTTTGGCTGGGTTAAAGAAGTAAACATAATTTTCAGGGAAAATCCATAAGTCTCTGCCATAAACAGTGGGGTTAGGAAGAATTATTGTTTTTGTTAGTTGGTGTAATGGCCTGCTGTATCAGTTCAGTTTACGCAAGTTGTCTTCAGACATCAAACAACTCAGTAAAATAAGTGACTGTGATGGATGGTCCCAGATTTACACATTGATTGGAAATCTCATTTTAATTTAATAGTGGATTAGTTTCTTTTTATCCCCCTTGGAAGAGCCATATGCCAGGGAATTGGTCTTTCCAGTTGAACCGAGGTTTTTGCTAACAGAACTGTGTAGAAATATCTCATTTTCTTTTTGGTTTTTGTTTGTTTTATCTCTATAAGCCAATCTACCTCTAAAACCTTTTGGGCAATGAATGTGAGTAAAATTCATGCAATTTTAAATCATTCATACTAATGAATTTTAAAATACATTATTGTGACTATTGTGAGGATTTAGGAAATAGAATGGGTCTGAACAGTGGCAAGGGGAAGACACATACAATTCACCTTTTGTAGACATTCATTTCCCCGTTCACCCACAACTGTTTATCAAGTTCTTACTACATGCTGGGCTAATGCAGTAGACATGTTCTAAGCAATGGGTGATGACTATATGTCAGACTCCATGCTGAGTGGCATACATCTGTTTCCTCTTCTAATCCTCCCCAAATCCATCTGAGGCAGATGCTAAAATCTCTGAAAACTCAAAAGACCATTGAGATTAAGTCACTCATCCAAGGTCACCTGGACAGTAGTAGAACTACAATTAGAAACCAAATCTGCCTGACTCTACAATTGGACTCTTTCCAGTAAGATCCTGACTCCTTAGGTAGTTGTATATTTGCCTGATCATCAACAGGACTGTGAGATCTGGATATACGTTGTACATAAAGTGAAGTAATAAGGCAGGAAGGAATTAAGGTGCTGCTGGTTTATATTTCCCCCTCTCTAATATTGCGGCAGTTTGACTATAAGCCATGTCTTTTGAATATTAAGCACACCTTTTGTCCTACCCTCACCAACGTGGGAAAGATTATTGAGAGAGTTAATTGAGAAAGATGATCATGGGATCTGCCGTCTTCTAAGAAAGTCATGTCATTGTGATGCTTCTCTCAGAAACAACTTTTGCCCTCCCAAACCATGAAGACAAAAATAACAATCCTCTTACAGAATGCCAAGAACACTCTGAGAGACCCCGGAGCGTTCGTGGAAACCACAGAGCTGAGGCAGCCATCACTTGCTGGTCTGACCCCAGGTTGACTGGTACAGGGTGGTAGTTCTGACCAAACAAAACCTATAGATTTGGGGTCCCCATGGGTCCTGACAACCTAGTGTGACCCCACAATTATAGGACTAGGGCAGAACTCATAGAAGAGTTGATCACCATTAATAAATTTATAGCCCACTAATTAAAAAATCTGGGTTCAACTATGATGAATATAAAAAATGCTTTACTAAAACAGAAAACATATATTTATTTATAAGCCTCCTCTTATTATATTTACCATTTACTGAAAGCATTAAATATCGATTTATTTAATGCAATAAATTAAGTTTCTGGACCCCATTCCAATATATATGGGATGGGCAGAGGATTCCGCACACCAACAAGCAATTCTTGGACACCAGTGGGGTGTCTGAAAATTCAACTCCATTCTGACACTATCTACCCAGAGATTAGCATCAGATTCCATAGGTTAAAGGCTCCGTCCTCTCAGACTACCCTGTACTTCAGACGCCAATCACAAGCCCAAGCTGTTTCATGTGGTTCTTGCCAACTGGCTATAAACCAGAGGTTCTCATGACCCCCTCCTAGAGTTCTACTAATTGGCTAGAATAGCTCATATAATTCAGAAAAACCCCTTTACTCCCTAGATTACTGATTTATTACAAAGGACATTAAAGGATACAAATCAATAACCACATAAAGAGATACGCAGGGCAAGATGCGGAACAAAGGAGCTTCTGTCCTCAGGGAGGTTGGGGCCTAGTACAGGGCCACCTGGAAATGTTCTGCTTCTCCTCTTTTTTGGGTTTTTATGGAGGCTACATTACATAGGCACAGGTGATTAAATCATTGGCTGTTGGTGATTGGTTCAGCCTCCAACCCCTTTCTCCTCCTTGGAAATCAGAGGGTAGGACTGAAAGCTCTAACCTTCTACTTATGGTTGTGACCATACTTATGGTGTGTGGTAAGTGTCCCCCATTCTTCAGTGTTTTCCAAAAGTCACCTCAGTAACATAAACCCAGTTGTGGTGAAAGGGGCTTGTTAGGAAAGCAAGACACGCATTGCACTTCTATGGCTTTGAAGGTTTTCAGGAACTGAGGACAAGAAACCAAATATTATAATGAAAGATTCTCTCATTGCTCTCACTGCTCAGCAAATTCCCAGGGTCTTGGGAACTGTGATCCAGTAAGAATGGTTGAAGACCAAACGTATATGAGAAACATATTTTGGACATCTGAATGACCAAGTCACATTCTTCTTATAAACCACAATATCATGTACAAATTAATTGATCACCTAATATATGCCTAGAATGGGGAATAAACTGATGAGCATTCTGACAAAATTCCTGTCCTGAAGACACTTACTGTCTCGTAGGAGAGAGAAACAGGCATATAAATACAAATTAAATACCATTTCAGATGATAATGAGAAAGAAGGTGTTTAGAGGTAAAGGGTAACTTACTCTCAAAGGATTCAAATTAAGGGGCAACAGCTAATGGGGAGGGGAAGGGAAAGCCCTTTAAAATAGATAAAAGAGGATATTGGAGGGGACATTTGAGCGTGGACACAAATGCTTGGGGGGAGATGTGGGAAAATTGTTCAAGACACAGGAAATAGCAACTTAAGTGATTCTGAGCCAGAAAGGGGGAGAATGGCCAAAAAGAAAATCTAAGAGGAAGCCATGGTAAAGATTTTGAATTTTATTCTAAATCTAAAGGAAAACCATTGGATTTTTAAGGGAATTATTAAAAACTGATTTAAATAAGTGATTACTATTGCTACTAATTGGTATGTAAACTATACTAGAGGAAGAAGCGAAATAGGTGCTACAGAGGAAGTGACCAGAAGTAGACTGGGACACCAGCTGTGCGTCACTAGATGATGTGCTCCAGGACAGCATGCTCCAAGGAGGACCAGGCTGATTCAGTACCTGTGGTGGAGAGGCCTCCTACTTGTTGAGATACTGCCTCGGCAGCAAATCTAGGTATCCAAATTCAATTCAGTGTCTTTATGCTCTTCGAAAGATCAGAAATTATGGATATAGATGCCCTTAGAGGCCAAGCAGATACTCTTTGAAGAAGAGATAGTGCTGAGTTACATCCCCTTATTGGGAATAAGTGCCACACAAATAAATTTTCCAGGTTGAAAAAAAAATGGAAGTAGAGACACACTTGGAAGATTCTTACCTGATTGAGGAAACACCTGCCAAGTGAAGGGAAAAGATGGTCAAATCTTTCCATGTAAGACATGAGGTTGGGTTAGCTCAGGATGACAAAAGTAAATAGAATGAGACAGTTAAGGGAACTTGGAGGCAGAGGTGGACTGTTTTAGCTCTAGTTTATACCAATCTAAGACATGCAAGTTTCTTCACCTCAGTGAGCTTACATTCAATAAGGGAAGGCAAAAAATGTATGGACAAACTAATTGCAAGAATCAGGAGCCATGTGAAACCAAATGAACAGGTGAAATACAGAAAGTGAAAATAGATGGTATGAAATGACTGGGTGGCCAGGGAGGAACTGTGTGTGTGTGTGTGTGTATGTGTGTGTGTGTGTGTTTTAATTTTTTTTTTTGTTTTCATACAATTTCAGGCCTATAGAAATGTTTCAAGACTAGTAAATACTGTTTACCAGATTCACCAATATTAATATTTTAGCACATTTGCTTTTTCTCTCTCTTGCAGACACACACACACGTAAGTGTAAGCATGTTTGTCTGGTTTTTCATTTTAGAGTAAAATGTAGATAGGATGCCCCTTTATTCGTAAACACTTAAATTTAAACTTCTTAAAAGGAAGAGCACCCCCATACAAAGCAACACCATAATTACCAAAATCAGGAAACTAGTATTAATATAATATTATTGCCTAATCTATAGGTATTAGTCAGTTTTGATCAATTTTCCACTTTTTTTCATTTAGCAAAAGAAAACTCTAGACCATATGTGGCATTTAATTGTCATTTCCCTATAGTGTTCTTTAATTTGGAATAATTTCTCAGTCTCCTATATTTCATGACCTTGATGTTTTTAAAGAATAGAAGCCAATCTTTTTATGGAATGCCTTCTGTTTCCACTTGGTTAGACTGAGATTATGTACTTTTGGTAGGAATACCATGTAAGCAGTGCTGGACATCATATCAAGAGGCACATAGTGTCTATTGCTAATCATGTTAATTTTGATCACTTGGTTAAGGTGTGTATACCATGTTTCTTTACTATAAAATTTTTAATTGTAAGTACCTTGTAAAGAGATACTCTGTAAATATCCTGATACTTCTCAAACTTTCACTCACTAGTTCTTTAATCATAGTTCTTATGATTCTTGTCGGAATCAATTCTAATTATGATAATTTCCAAATAGCAATTTTCTAATTATACCATTTTTTCTATGTTTACTAGTTTGCTTCCCCCTCTCCTTTATTTATTTACTTATTTATATCAGTGTAGATTCTGGGATTCTTATATCACTCAATGGGTTATAATAACTCACCATTGTCATTTATTTTGATGACCTGAATGTCCCAGATTTGGCCAACAGGAGCTCCTTCATTGTAGGTCTTGTGTCTTTGGGAGATGTTTTCATCATTTGAGTACTTCCTTACTTTCTGGCTCCATAAAGTTTTCCAGGCCCAGGGCGCCTGGGTGGCTCAGTCGGTTAAGCGTCCAACTTTGCTCAGGTCATGATCTCACGGGTTCGTGGGTTCGAGCCCCGTGTCAGGCTCTGTGCTGACGGTTGGCTCAGAGCCTGGAGCCTGCTTCAGATTCTGTGTCTCCCTCTCTCTCTGACCCTCCCCTGCTCTCGCTCTCTCTCTCAGAAATAAATAAAACATTAAAAAATGTTTTCTATTGTTTCTCATTGCCATGTAGTATTCCATGGTATAGATAAACCACATCTTCTTGATCCATTCATCTGTTGATGGACACTTAGGCTCTTTCCATGTTTTAGCTATTGTGGAGAGTGCTGCTATGAACATTGGGGTACATGTGCTCCTATGCCTCAGCATTTCTGGCCATGTGTAGCAACATGGATGGACCTTGAGGGTGTTATGCTGAGCGAAATAAGTCAGGCAGAGAAGGACAAATATCATATGTTTGCACGTATAGGAGGATTAGGAGGAACTTGACGGAGGAACAAGCGGGAGAAGAAGGGCGGAAATGGTGGGGGAAAGGGAGAGAGGCAAACCATGAGAGACTCTTGAATGCTGACAAAAACTGAGGACTGATGGATGTGGGGGGGAGGGGGGGATGGGCATGGAGGAGGGCACTTTGGGGATGAGCACTGAGTGTTATGTAGAAACTAATTTGACAATAAACTATTTGTAAAAAAAAAAAAAAAATGTTTTCTAGGCCCATCTTTTACATTTCCAGTTGCAAAAAGAAGAGCTTTTAAATCTTTCCAGCTAAGATCCTAAAGACAAGTAGTGGGCAGTCATGCAGACAGCTGGGAATTGTGGGTGGGGTGGAGTGGGATGGGAGGGACAGAGAGACCAAGCAGTACAAGATGCAAAGGAAGCGATGTCTGACCAAGTTCAAGGATCATAAAGAAAGCCAGTGCGGTTTATATGTGTTAGATGAGAGGGAGAATGACAGTAGGTGAGATTAGAAGGACCCAGACGTTTGCATCAGTATTGTTGTGAACAAATGACATTGTATATACAGTACTACAATATTTTAGTCATTGTTACAAAAGCTACCTACACTGATAAGGAAAGGTACCTTCTGAGAAGGCCAAGAAGGGGGAAACGGATAGAAAAAGGAAAATGGTAGCACTGCACAGGAGAAGCAAAGAGAATCCCAGTCCTGGATGTCAGGATAGCATCTGCTAGCAGTTGAGAGAAACACAAATTCCAGCACTGGCTCTTGGGTAGACCAAAGCAAAGGGCAACAGGTAATACGACAAGTTGTGGTTTTGCTGACTATTTAAGAACAGTATTTGTGATTCAGCAATGTTACCAAGTGAGTGCAGGAATGTGGGGCAAACAAGCTATGAAATGGGATCCTCAGGGAAACAGCACTGCAGTGAGTGAAGACCTTCTTACACTGTAAGAATTGTGCTTAGGGAAGAGAGTGGAAATGGTGAAAGTCTCCAATAGGCAACAGGCAGGTAGCAACATTACTGAGAGAGATAAGCCTTAGTCTTTTAAGGTCAATGTGAACCTCAAAGAGGGGACACTTCAGGGACGAAAAAGCATGATGCAGCCTGGATCCTTTTGAATAATAGGTCGTGTGGGGAGAAGATCAGGGCATGTCTTAGTGAAGTAGTGATGGAGATTTGAAGTAGTGATGGAGGTTAGATAATAGCACCTCCATTTTTGATAGAGATTTTTTGAAACCTGTATAAAACTGAGCCAATGTTTAGATTCTACTCAGTTGTTCTCTGATTCCTGAGACTCCACAGTAAAGAACTCCATTCGGACTCGTTAGGGTAGAATCAGTGGAAAGTTTGGAGCTGCAGAATGAAGTAGGAGCAAATGGAAGACCATCTTGCACATTCGGAACTGGTCCAAAGCAAATGCAGAAACACCTGAATCCAGGTGGGCCCCATTTACCACGCTCCCCTGCTCTTGATGTTGGAAGCTAATTACTTGTCTGCTACCCTTTTTCTGTCTTACCTAAAGTGAGTCACTTTGTTTTATTGATTGGCTTTCCTTTTCCTTACTTATTTATGCCAATGTGGACTGTTAGATTCTTATTTTATTCAATGGATTTGCTATTATTCAGTAAAACTGATAGGCATTATTTATACTTTTATTGTCTTAACCTCTTCTACTGTTCATATTACATTTGTTCAACACAAATTACTTTTGACTCTCCCATTTAACTGTGAACTTCTTGAAAGCCACAAGGACAGTGCCTGGCACAAAACTGATACTCAGTAAATATTTGTTGAACAAAAGAATAAACAAACAAGGGCCCCAGAGACAGGTGAACAACCACCACCTAAGAAGGCACTCTAGTAGATTTTACTGCCACTGATTGGTGACAGTTGTTCAGCATTGTGTGTGTGGGGGGAGGGGGGGTACATCCTCTAGATAGCTATTATTACAAAAATATTCTAGATCTTAAGAATATTTAATAAATGTTCCTTGTAATGAAAAAATGTTCAATTGTGATCTCCTTTCAACTTGTTCTTTAGTTATAAGTGTCCTGGGGTGATTTAAAATGAGCTATAGTGATCTGAGGTTTTCTTCTTCTCCTTTTAATTAATATTGAACTGCTTGGGTTTCTCTAGAATCTAAAGGTACCTAAGGATCCAAGAAAATGATCCTAGACATCTTCCCTCTTGCTGTGAGGTCCTCAGGTTTTCTAGGTACATATGCACACATTGGAGTCATGCTCTCTGGACTTCCCCTTGGAACAATCCAGAGCTCTGTGGCTCCAAATTGGAGTGCAGTTATTGGCCATTTAATACTCTGTGAGCCTTACTAAGAATGACTTAATGGTGAGGCTTGGTCACAATAAAATAGAGATGCTAACTACAAATTCAGACACATATTAGTTTTGTTCAAAATTGAAGCATAACACGAGATCTATTCTATAGAATCTTATAGATTGGTGAGAATGGTCATTTTTCTTTTGGGTTATTGTCATGGCTAATGCACACTGATGCTGGAGCCTTTAACAGCTTCTGGCATCAGACTTGTTGACGGGCATGCTTTCTCATTTACCAGGGGGGTTTCCAGAGGTCTGGCTGTGTTCTATTCCTTTTCCCATACTCAGCATTTAGTCCAGAGCCCAGCACATCACAAGTGTTTAATAAATAATTTTATTAAGGAATAAATGTGTGTATATACACTATATATGTATATATATGATTACATATAGGATATATATAGGATTAAGGGACTACCAAAATCAAGAGTGAAAAATAATATATTTTGTGCCTAAAAATATTTTTTTCTGAAAGAAAGATAAAAGTACAATGTGGAATGCCTTTGTAAAATGCTGGCAGCTTGAGAATGAGTGTTTTTTTTAAACAAAGCTAAAGAAATTTTTCCTTGATAACAGCTTTATTTAAAATAATAATAAAAAAAAAAAGAACAGGTGACATATAATTGAATGTCCTAAACACTCAACAATATTTACATGAACGAGTGGATGAATGTCTGAGTGAATAATGGTGATAACAACAAAACGTTTTCTTTCGAATTACTAACATCAAGACCCCTTCAAATTTATTTTACATATAAAATAAAATACGCATATATACAATGAAATGTTGGTATGTAACACACACACACACACACACACGCACACACACAATTAGAAATGCTTTCTTTTTTTGCTCCCAGACTGTCTGGTTCATCTGTAAGTAACCATACCTTTAAGGTATTCAAATAGGACAGTAACTGGAGCCGGTTGGGCAGCTCCTGGGATGGTGGTGGAAACTGTGTGGCTTTGAATGGGCCCTTTGATGGAGACAAGCGTCTCCTGTCTCCCAGGGCCTCACTCTCCTGAGCATGCTCCCTTAGGGCCAGCCCTTGACCAATAGGCAAGCCGACAGGGTTACACCCACAATGGCGTTGCCCTATCACAGGAGAGCTTTCCTACCTGGCTTCCTTGCCGATGATCCCATGCCATAGCTTGCTTCCCACTCTCAGGCTGGAGCCCTTCTTTGCTCAGAGGCGGCCTCTTTCTTTCCAGATTGCTGATCTGAAGCTGACCATGCATATGGCTGCCTGGGGGGATCTGCGGCCCTGGGCTCAGGATGTCCAACAGCTGGCCATACTCCATTGTGAAATGGTAAAGTCTCAAAACTTTTGCTCCATTCCCAGAAGACCCCCCATTAAAATGATTTTGCATTCACTACCTGCCAAGAGGACCTGTAAGCGAGCCAAAGGGAGCTGCAGATTAAGCATAATTATGAATTCTGAGTGGAATGGAGTAGTTGGAGATTGTTGTTCATGAAAGCCCTATTTTTTTCCTACTGAAAATGCACATAAGGAAGTATTGAATGCTCCGCGGAGTCTTTATATTTAAATGTGCTTTACAATCAATGCTTCTCCTTGCGCTTTCATAAAAACAGATAGACAACCTCCCCACTTGAAAGCTGCTCTTAGAATTGGATTTTAGTTTGCTCAGGATTTGTATCTAATCAGCACTGAATTTTATAGATAAGTATTTTAACATTTATTAACAGGAACTGGTACCAAATGCAAGACATTTCCCAGGCTTAGTTGTCAATGAGCGGCTAATCCCTAAGGATTTATAAACCTGCACAACTGAGTAAGGATTCAAAGACCTCTTGCAGGCCCTTCTTGAGAGCTTAATGTGGCCCCATCGGGAACAAGCCGATTGTACCATTTATTCTTTTAGTCTTTCCTCCTTTGTAAATGGAAAAAGAAAAGTCCAAGACGCTGAGCATAAAAATACATGCCGTGTTTGCAGACACTACATCCACTCACTGCTATGAATGTTTACAATGAAGCAACTTTTTCTAATTTGATATGAAATTACTAACACATATCATCATTGTTTTTCTCCTGTTGCCCATATATTTTCCCTCTTCTAAATATTTCTGTCTGCACATAGGAGTAGCATTTAAGATTTACCTATGGCTGTTCACATAGCCTGTTCACTTGCCTAAAGCCCATCATAAACCATCATCATACTCTTTTTTTTTTAATGCTTTGTTTATTTTTGAGAGAGAGAGAGAGAGAGCATGAGCAGGGGAGGGGCAGAGAGAAGGAGACACAGAATCTGAAGCAGGCTCCAGGCTCTGAGCTGTCAGCACAGAGCCCGACGCGGGGCTTGAACCCACCAACCGTGAGATCATGACCTGAGCCAAATCGGACGCTTAACCTGCTGAGCCACCCAGGCGCCCCAACCATCATCACACTCTTAAAAAGATAAAATGGGAAGTTGCGTGATATTGAGTAAAAATATTCAATTTTTAACAAGCCAAATAGAATGCTAGGAGCTGATAATGGTAAAGATAATGACAATGGCAGTGGGTAGAAGGTACCAGGCACTTACAGCGTGTCAGATGCATGCCCACACTCTCTACATCTATTATCTTTTTTAATCTTCCCAAATCTATGTGGCAGATACTATTATAATCTTACAGATAAGAAACCTGAAGCTTAGCAAGTTCAAATTGGTTTCTGAAGATCATGGGGCAATTTTTGGCTGGAGGCTGAAATGTGAAAACTGATGTACGTATGGTCCTTGAATGCTAAAGATATTTTTTAAAATCTTTATTTTTAAATTGTTTTCAGAGTAAGCTTTTAGAACACACAAGAAAAATGGGTCTCATTTCTTTCTAATCATCTTTATATAAACCCTTCTGTTTCCTATATTCTTAAAACTTGTTTAGGTCTATTCATTATATGTGGTTTAAAGGCAACCAATGCATTTAGTTAAAAGAAAATCCAGATGTTTATTTAACGTCCATCACCCCCAAATCCCAGTTGAATTAAATTTTTACTTTTCATCCAGTTTTGTGTTTGGAAGGGAAAAAACCCTCATTTTTATTTATAATGTTAAAACATTGGTATAGTACATTCATAATTAACAAGATGGTTTATTTTGTTAGTTGTTTATGAAATTAGGTTTAACCATTTCTATTGTTTATCAAAATACTTCATGATGAAGCAAATGTCAGGCAAAATAAAGCACAGTAGGACCTATTTTCCACCTTTACATAATCTGTACCTCTTCATAAATTCAATACCCCATGGAATTAATGGTTTATGCTTCAGCCATATTAATGGAGTTGTTTTTTTTTTTTTTTTTTTGAGCAGATGAATTATATTACATCTTTGGTTGCTGATATTTGGTTAGTGAAATGGCTTAAAAGAGTATCTAATCAACTCCATATTTATGTTGTATATCTTTTAAATGCAAGATACCTCGTTAGTCTGAATTTTGTTGTATTTAACTTTAAAAAGTCTCCATTTTTACCAAAAAGTCAGGAACTTTGGATCACTCAGGAATTGTCTGGTTATCATTATAATCTGTAGATGGATGCCGTGTGGGGGTACAACTGTTGTAATACTTAAAGTTTCTTAAACCATTTCCCTGGTGAGGGGCGCCTAGGTGGCTCAACTGGTTGACTGTCTGACTTTGGCTTGGGTCATGATCTCACGGTTTGTGAATTTGAGCCCCACATCGGGTTCTGGCTCGCTGCTGTCAGCTTGGAGAATGCTTCAGACCCAATGCTCCACTTCCTCTCTGCCCCTCCCCTGCTCGTGTTCTCTCTCAAAGATAAAATAAACATTAAAAAGGAGGGAATAAAAACATTTCCGTGGTGAAAAGTACAATGTAAGGAGCCAGAGTATTTATCTCTCTGAGTTATTTCTCCCCTCTTGTCACAGTTTCATGATTCAAACACAGTGGTGGCCATATAGAATGACCTGGAAAGGCATCAAAGGAATGTTTTTCTCACTTGATATGTGAACATTCTGATCTTCAGATATCTCAAGAGCCTTCGAAAAGTGGACTGAGTCCCTCTGATAATAAGTCTATAAAACCAACTGATAGTTGATTAAAAAAAAATAACTATATAGCTCCTGGGGAAGGGGATAGTAGGTCAGGGGATATATATACATGTGATATATATGTATATATATCACAGTAGTTGGTTGTATTTTTTCAAGTGGTTGTGTTTTTTCAAATTTTAAAGGGAATGTTTCTGAGTCTGTCTCTCTCTGCCTGCTATAAGGACAGAGTGAGGGCGTGGCCGTCTGCAAGCCTGGAAGACAGCTCTCACCAGATCCCAGGCAGGCTGGCACTTTGGTCTCAGACTCCCAGTCTACAGAATTGTGTAAGAAATACATTTCTATTGTTAAACCACTCCATCTATGGTATTTTGTTATGGCAGCCTGAGCTGAATAACACAAACAAGGATCTGGGGAGGAAAAAAAAATAAAGTTATAAATAGTTTCAATAGAAAAAAAATCCCAAGTAGAATATATAAAGCATGATATACTAAAATTATGCTAAGCTTAATCCAATTATGAAAAAATGGTAAATATGAACATCTTTTAAAAAAACTAAGCAATAAAGAAAAGAGAGGATGAAAGACAATAAATGAAGAAAACAATTCGAGGAAATGAAATCATGCAAAGGTGGAGCTTGAACACCCCCACACAAGGCAGACAGATCATTGGGTAGAGAAGCACTAGCATCTGTCATCCCGCTGTCGGGGGAGATTCTGTTGGGCCAAGGGCAGGTCTTCAGGTTAAGCACTGGCTAGCAGCAAATCCCTAGATCTTGCCCATTGGCCTTTGCCGGTGGTTTATATCCTTTTTGAAATCACACATTTCTCGCTCCTCATGGCCAAGTTTTCTGTCTGCTACAAATGATCCCAGATGCTCTCTCCATCTAGGACACAGGGATGTACAAATCCAACATTCCAGTCGCACAGCTTTTGGGCTGAGTCCCTCCTTCCCATCTACCACTCTGACCTTTCCTCCTCTTTTTTCTTTCCTTTATCCATTAAAGAAATACTTACTGAGAGCCTTTGATGTATTAAGTATCATGCCAGACAGAGGCTGGCTGTACAATGGAGTTGACTGAAAGGGAGAAAGTATCCTGGCCTTTTGAAGCTTTCATTCTAGTAGTGAATGAAGGGGGAAGGCAGAAAACATTTAAGTAAATCTATCTATCTATCTGTCTACCTATCTATCTATCTAAGTCAACGGCTGTGAAGCAAACAGCCAGCATGTTGAGGACAAATAGGAGAGAGCTCTATTTTTAGATGAAGGAATTATGAAAGGCCTCAAGGAATCTAAGCTGAGACCAAAGAATGAGAAGAAGCCAAGAGAAGGCTGGTAAGAAGAACAGAGAAAAAAGTCCTTAAGTCAGAAAGAGCTTAGCCTGTTCTTGGATTCCCCCAAATGGGCCTATGAGCATGCAATGGAGAAGGAGGAAGGGAGAGGGAGGGGACCATGGGCTCCTCCAGGTGTGTGTCCTTGGGCAGCTTATATCATGGCTCTGTGCCTCAATTTCCTCATCTCCTCATAAAATGTAGTTGACCCCACCTTCCCCAGAGACGACACATAATGATACGCTGGAGACTTTTAAATCATGGTCATTCTTCTCTTCAGGTTCCTTCTTGGTACAGGTGATTTTTCTTCCAGAATTAAAGACATGTTTGGCCTCTTGAGGATTTGACCTGCTGGAAATGTAATACGATTGTCTATCTTTTTTTTCTTCTAATTTATTTGAAAATTAGACCCAGTTTATTGGACTGATAATGCCCTCATCCAAACCCAATGTGAAGACAGTTTCAAACCCCAGATTAATTATTTTTCAATTGAGTTTTTTTTCATAACGTAGTCAAGCTTTTGAGACAAAGACTTGGTCATAAATCTTAAAATTAGCTGGGGAATTAGTTTTAAAATTAAACATGCTATGATGAATTATAGGCAAATGACTGATTAGTAATGCAGAAAAATATAACTGGGTCAGCAGGGCGCATTTCTATATGGCGGCCTGTACCGAGTGGCCTCTGCAGGGCAGTGTCTTGGTTGGGGAGGCCAAGAGTCATATGCATTTCTTTGGCTTTGTTTTTTGGTGTTATCTGTTTCATGGCTCGTGCCTGAGAAGTCATTTCCAAATTTGAATGGAATTTATGAGCTGTAGGATTTTATAGCATACAGTGACATTGGGAAGAGTTGAGGTACTTCAAAACCTGAAAATGCAAAGATTAAAAATATGGTCACACATGAAGAGTGTGGACTGTCACACACTTGACTTCATAAGCTTATTCACTCATCCAACCTTGCTACTGTCCGTCCCCCTTCCCCTCAGCAACTAGTTACTTCTTTACCTCAAAAGCAGGGCATTTATTTTTTCTTCTTGTGAAGGGTGATTAAATAATGGAGAAAACCCCAAGTAAGTAGTCGTTTTATTTTCATCAGATAAAGCTAAAACATTAAGAAAGAGATATTCAATAAGAAGTACACAGTTAACTGTGAAAGATATATATCTATATATTTCTATATATGATAAGATATTGATATATGAAAGATATAATATATATAGCATATATAATCTGAAGGGGAAATGTAATAGGTGAATGTTTCTTTATCTGCCTAGATTCCCCAGGATGAGGATGAGAGTGGGGCAGAGGGAGGGGAGTTAGAGACCACTCACTGCTTCTTCCAAAACCTCAAGTCGTTTCCTTACTAGAATGATTCCCTCACCTCCCAACGTGTTCACATATTTCCACTTGACATATAGTCCCATGTTGAGGAATCAAGTCAAAGTACTTTGCAATTTATCGCTAAAAGAGGTCTTGCCTCCACTAAGAGGTACCCTTCGTAGCTCCTCCCCCATCACACATGCACCCTAACTCCGTAAAACTCGATGGCGTCCTCAGAGGACGTGAGGAAAGGAGGCACACTCCTGATTGGAGCTGTGCAGGGAACCCCCTTGTACCCTCCAACGCTTTCCCATTCTTTTGTTAAGAAGTGAAATTTGGACTTTAGCCATGATCTGCGGCGGCCTTTGTTATTGTTTTAAATTAGTCAATGAATTAGTTAATAATTTATTTTTGTTTTATTTATTTATTGGTTTTTAATTAATTAATTACTTTGTGATTATTTTTTTTTTTGCAGAGGCCCTTGTTAAAATGTGCGGGTGGACCAAGAACAGTGAGGGTTTCCACAGTGGCCTCTGTTTGACGGTGACAGAGACGGCCGGTCCCCCAGCCTTTGCTCAGGCCCTGCATGCGAGCCCGCGTTCGTGCGTGTCTGCTGCTTGTGTTTCCAGACCCTGTGGTCTTTACTCAACTTTACAAGCATCTTGTTCTTTGGTCCTAAGATAATGAAGGGTCCTTGCCCCTTTACTCAGGTTTAAATTTAATTCAATGAGATGCTCCATGGGAAGAACTTGGCCTTGTTCCCAGAGCACAGTCCACATACTTCAAAAAAGTTAGTTATTATTAGTAGCTTCTTTGATTTAGCAAGCTGATGTGGGAACAGCTAGACTCAATAGGCAGAGAGGGAAGGAGTTTGTGAATGGGTGAGGGCATAGGCTGGGGGCTAGAGCTGCCTGTAGAGGGATTCTGTGTGGACCCACAGACCCAGGTGAACACTGGGGACTATGGCTACCAAACAGAGGAGACTCGGTAAAAGCTCAAAAAAGATAAACTTCTATTTCACCGTCAGACACTTTTTTTTAGTTTTACTCTCAGTTAGGTAATGTTCTACGTAATTTACGATATTAACTCAAGAAGTCCTCGTTCCAACTTTCTGAGGTGCTCCTGTCACTTACAGATGAAGAAACTAAGGAACAGAGCGGTTAAGTAACTTGCCCAAGGACACATAGCTGTGAGCAGCAGAGCTTGGGTTTGAAGACAGATAGGCTCCTGAGTCCGTGATTTTAAACATCACGAGTCTAAGCTTTATTTCTACAACAATCTTCATCTGTACTGGCCCTGATTATCTAGACACATAACAAGATGTCGAAGATTCATATTGTTTAATCTTCTGTATCGATGCACTTCGTTCTTTCCGGATCCCTGCTTCCTCGAATGCTTTCTCACTGTGACACGGGTTCAATACAGCACAGTTTGTGTGGGCCAATTCCATTCATTCCTCAACTTCAGTGTGCCTTCACGTTTATGTATTTTCCACTTTAATTTTCCTAGAGCTCTGGGAACTAATCAAGTTTTATTTCATCGCACATATACGTTTATTGAAATTAGTATGCATTTTCTCCCGGATCGACAATATTTTCTCATTTTATTACAGACTATCTGTAGCAGTATGGAATATGCAGTGAAACTACTGGCAGTGATCAAAATCGGCAACTGTTTTGCAGGGACAATATTCTCTTATTATAAATTCTTATTGCTTCATGTGATTTGGAAAATGGTAATAATTCAAATGGCCTAATAACTGTTAAAATGTAGGTGCTTTTCTTTCTTTCTTTTTTTTCCTTTTATGCATGTGCCCTAAAATATTTTCTCCCACTGGGGGTGAGTTTGTTACCTTTTTGCAACTTACACATTCAAGATGATAATGCAGTTATTGACCTATTAAATGTTGCCATCTTTGATGGTGTAAATCCTGTTAAAAGACATTGAAAAACATAAAGCTACTCTTATAAATCGGAGTGAAATTTGCAGTTGTGAAGTCCCAAGTTATTTTTACTAAACTGCATAAAGCTGAAAGGGAAAATAGTCTCTAGCTGCAAAGGTGTGCATGCATCCATTTGTATACATTTTTTTTTTTTTTTTAAATTCAGGTGAATTCACAGCACCAGAAACCAAAGTGGTCTTTTTCTCTACTAGAGAAAGTAAGATAAATATTTCACCTGCTGCACCTATGAGACACCATCGGAGCTGAAGGCATTGGTGTTCAAGAAGCAATTCCATTGAGATGACCATTTGAGCTCTGGGTGCATTTTGAGATTATGGCTTATTTTTACACTGCTCCAAACTACCCATTGTGACAGACATTCTGATTGAGAGGAAGGCCTGATTAATCCTCATGGTGATCTTTGCTGTGATCTGCTTGAATTTTCATATTTTGGAAACATTTCATCTACATCCTGGTGACTCAGATGTAAAAGGAGTTGCCTACTGCCCCGTCAACTGATCGCCTAGCCTGCAGAAAGAATGCGTGCATGGTTTATATGTTCAAAAAGCAAGTGTTGGTGGCCTGCAGAAGAATTTGTATTTCCTGTACCTCTCTCTGCAGCACAAAAGGAGAAATTTTGTTTTCCTTTTGAGGAAACTCGAAAAAGAAAAGCAGGGAGTAGGTAGAGAGCATTTTCACGTGTTATTTCATTGTTGTTCTTTTTTGGGGAAACTATCTGATTATTTCTGTGAAGTAAAAGTAGTTGGTGATTTACAGAGGCCCCCAGGGTAATTCCGTGTAACAATGATATATTTTTCTTGTCACCCTCAGAGTCCTTATCATTGCTTTTCATAAATATCTGTCGGTCCATTTGTGGCTGAAGGATATTTTCTTCCTAACTTCCTTTTATTCGGAGATTTTAATATGTTAACTTTGGCATTAAAATCACTTAATCGTATAATAAATATTGCAAGAGAAAATAAAATGGAAAATACTACTCTTACATTTGATGAGGTTAGAAAAGCCAGCCCATGCTGCCTGTTTCTGTACTGATCTTGAGCTAAAAATATTTTTAACATTTTTAAATGGTTAGAGGAAATCAAAAGAAGAGCGATATTTTATGACCCCTGAAAGTGATATAAGGTTCATATTAGTGTCTATAAATAAAATTGTATTGGAGCACAGCCGTGCCCACTCATTTATGTATCGTCAATGGCTAATGTCCCCTGCCACTGCCGTCGACTAGTGGTCATAGAGACCATGTGGCGTGTGTAGCCTAAGAAAGTTTTTACAAAAGACATTTTGATTAAAAAAAGTAGAAGAAAGAAAGAGGGGGGTGTGTTTTGCTGACTACTGGGTTACTGGGTTATAAGAGCATCTGGAGGAGAGAAAAAGAGAAAGAACTATGTGGTGAAAGTGTGTTTTTTTTAACATTAGTACTTATTTTAAAAAGGTAAGTGACTTAGAAATATAACTTGGAAGCTTTTCTAATCAAATGAGAGTTTGTAGGTTATCTTATCCCAGGCACTTATTTTGTAGAAGAAGCAACTGAGAAGTAGAGATTCAAACAAATTTTATGGAACATGCAGTACTAAAAAGAATGATGAATTATGACACTTCAGTTGCGTACATTTCCTCAAATGTTTATGTCAACTGTTTTATATACCTGTAAGAAAGGGTTATATAAAAATGTCAGATGCCTTTATGTACTCTGCCCCTAGTAGTTCATGGAAGATTTGGCAACAACATTATAGTCACCAGAAGTAATCCTGGTTGGTTCTGTTTTATGGGGCGGATTCCCTCTGAAGACTGTCCCAGGACGGTATAGTCATTGCGGGTTTACTCGCCACTCCCCAGGGCTTTGGTTTGTTTTGTTTTATTTTTTCCCCTTCCTTCCCTAGTGTATCACATACTGTAGGAACAATCAAGTAATTCTGGCTAATAAAATCAGTTTCATTAAGCCCTTGTGAGCACTGTTTCCTGATATTGAGACCAACCCTTCCTTTCTTGCCCTTGAACCTCTTAATTAGTCAGCTGTGTAAGTTAGGAGCACCTCCCACTCAGTCATCTTCCTGCTCCTTGGTTGTTTATGTTTTTCATGTATTATCATGTCTTGATCTTAGTCATCCCTCTGGCAAGCCTACTTATGGGTAGATAGGCTGATGCATCAGTCTTGCCATGGAAGGTCATGTCTTTCAATACCTTTATCACTGACCTTGCTTATCTCTGAACTCCCTCCAATTCATCTACTGCCTTCTTTCTGGGACTGTGATGCCCCAACTTGACTGTGGTATTCTAGGTGTGATTTCACCAACCCACAACTCAATGCCTCCTCGAAGTCATAATTCAAGACAGAACTAGCTCTCCTCTCTTCAGTCTGGGGCACCATAAAAAGAGGCAAGGAAATGTATAAATCACCACCATGTCTCTTTCATGTCCTTGGCAGGCTTCACACAGAGCCAGGGTTCCCATCCCTGAAGTGTGAAAGGACCTTGGAAAAACATATACTTTTTCCTCCAGGCAAATTAAAGATAAGCAATCCTGGATTCATTTCTCCCATCCTGCAAGATCTAAACAAATGTGGGTGGCACTTCTTATTTTGTGATATTCAATAGGTCTTGCCCGCAGTCAGTCTTTGCCCTAACACAGATCTCTCCCGCTGACCTTTCTTTCTCTTCAAGTCTTTATTTTGAAAAATTGGATTTGATCTTTATTTAGGATTTTTAAAACTCAATATAATTAAGGCGTATATAGAACAATCTGGATGTATGCAAATGGGGATAATCTTGAGAGATGTCTCAAGCCTTTCTCTTACGTGGGAAAGTGCCCCGAGAGGTGCTATTCAGTGAAACAAAACTCTCCCATCATTTCTGAGCTTCCAAGGAAGACAAGAGCATTAGTCTAATGAAGGGAGTGGAAAAATAACCCTACACCTACTAATTTGAGCAGCAAAATGATCAGGAGAAGTTGGAGATCTTGATAAATGGGGCCAAGTAATTGACAGAGTGTTATAATTAGGGCAAGGCATCTGTCAGTTAATTATCTTTTCCTCAATAAATAATTATAATTTTACATGTTCCCATGGCTTATAATTTCTAGCTGTGATTATTTTCTGCATTCTCATCAATCCAAACTTTGAAGACCAGACAGAAATTGATATAAACGGGAAAATTGCCCAGTTACCCTCTCTGAAAAAAAAAAAAAAAAAAGGGCCAGATGCAAGGTAAAGAATATTGGACTGGGTAAGAGCATGGATTTGACAGAAGGAATCTAAATTGGCAGAAAGGTGATTTGCTCTTTCAGGTTTCCACTGTGTGTGATTCAGACTAACCACCCAAGCTTGGGAATTCATTTACTCACTTGTTCATTTATTCAACAAACCTTTATTGAATCCTTAATACTATAATGGCTCAGGGGGATACAAAGATCTTTTAAGGAGCGTGTGCTCTTATGGAATAGATGTACATGTGAACAAAGAAGCAATGGGGATAACAAGAAAAAAGGCAACTTGGAGTCTTTTAGAGCAGTGGTCCCTCTTCTTTTAACCTCACACTCCTTTCAAGAAAAATACTTTGAGCATAGATAGTCATTATATATTACATCATTTACAACTTTATATATATATATATATATATATATATATGTACTAGTGTTAATCTGTATGGTAGATATTTGCAAAACTAATTTATTTTAACTTTTAGATTAAATGGAAACAAAGGGCCACCTGGGTGGCTCAGTCAGTTAAGCATTTGACTTTGGCTCAGGTCATGATCATGCAGTTCATGAGTTCAAGCCCCGTGCTGGGCTCTGTGCTGACTGCTCAAAGCCTGGAGCCTTCTTCAGATTCTGTGTCTCCCTCTCTCTTGGCCTCTCCCCTGCTCATTCGCTCTCTCTCTCTCTCTCTTTCAAAAATGAATAAACATTTATGGGGCGCCTGGGTGGCTTAGTTGGTTAAGCGTCCGACTTTCGCTCAGGTCATGATCTCGTGGTTCGTGGGTTCGAGCCCCGTGTCGGGCTCTGTGCTGACTGCCAGCTCAGAGCCTGTAGCCTGTTTCAGAGTCTGTGTCTCCCTCTCTCTCTGACCCTCCCCTGCTCGTGCTGTCTCTCTCTCTCCTAGAAATAAATAAAACATAAAAAAATGAATAAACATTTAAAAAATTTAAAAAGTAAATAGAAACAAAAAGTCTGATTTTTTTTTTCAATTTCCAGCACATTTTTGTGTACTCCCTGGCTTATACACACCCACTTTGAAGCACTATTGCTTCCAAAACCTTAAAAGTGAGTATTCCAACATGGCTCAAGTTCAAAATGTTTAGGTATCAGAAACCAAAGATGATGTTGAAAGGTTAAGCAGAGAATAGCAATAGTGGCAGACGTCTGATATTCCAATATTTCTCAGAGTGCATTCTACTCAATATTCGTAGAGATTTCTTGAAATTAAAAAAAAAAGGGTTTTGCTGTCAAGTAAGTTTGGAAATTGCAAACTTAAGAACAAAATTCCATTTTTATGGGGCTAATATTCTCTGATTCCACATGGCCTCATACATGTGTATTTTCTGTTCTACTAAGCCCTTGAGTTGAGAGACTATAGTTTCAATTTCATTTTTATTCAATAGTTAATAACTATTGCAGGGGTCTTTATATTTGGAATTGAATTCTGGTATTTGGAGATGGAAACAATGTGACTCCAGGAAACTTTGATTCAAGAGACTTTTCTTCTTTGCCTTATATTGTTTTTACTTTTCTCTACTAAATATCAGTCAATAAATTACTCAATATATTTGTTTTGACTTGAAGTGAGTAATGCAAAAACACTTTATGCAGGCCAGTTATCTCTGGAGGTAAATAAGTAACCATTCTTTAGTTGCCAGTTGAGGAGCTCCCAAAAGATCTGAAATACTAGAAAGTTCCACCATTACATTCAATGTTCAGATCAAGGCCTTCTATCTCCAGATGGCCACTTAAAAGACATGCCAATATTTTATCTATTGAAGAGTTAAATGTCTAGATGAGTGAAGATTGTTCTTGTAACATCCAAGCCTATTTAGCCTTTTGCGTGGGAGAGAAATATTTCTGAAATGCTATACATGGCCCAACTCTCACAAAGATAGCATAACAAACACAAGTTAACCTTTATCCAATGACATGGAGCTATAATTTTGTCATTAATCACTGTGCTATGATTGATGAAAGCACGATATGCTTGAAAGTTCTTGCTCATATAAGGTTACTTTTCCTGTTATACTAACTAACCCCAAACTATGGTGTTCCAAGCATTTGTGTCTGCTTTTTATAATAGTTCTTTACACTTTTACTGACAACTGTATGCATACACACACATACACACACACACACACGCACACACACACCTACTTAATGATTAATACACACTGTATAGATTTGGTAGTAAAGGATATGTAGAAAATTATAAAAAGCAGACATAAATATATAATTAAATATGTAATATGAAAGTATGTAGTGTGTGTGGGGTGTGTGTGTGTGTGTGTGTGTGTGTGACCTGCTACTTAGGATTTTACTCTCTCTCCATTACCAGGGGTTGAAGGAAGAGATCCATCCAACTGCTTCCTCTAAATCAGGCTGAGAAGGAACCTAACAGCTTTTATTTCCTTCTGGTTGTTTTTCTTTCCCACGCCAGTTTATTTTTTATTTCCCCTCTACCCCTCTCCCTTGAAGCCATTTTATGAAGTGTCATGAGCCACCTGAGCCTCTAGTAAATATAAAAACAGGCAAACAAAAACCAAAAACCTCCTGAACCTTTCTATTCTAATTAAACTGGATAAATCACACTTACAAAAATTGGATAGAAGGACTATCTGAGCAATGGCCTGAAAGCTCCTCTATGAAATAGCTCATGTTCTCTACTTGAAACTTTCGGAGATAATTTCTGCTGATTTATCATTATTTACATTTATTGGGCACTTAAAAAGTAACAGACATTTTCACATACAATTTATCCTTTAATTTGTGCAATAAGGGTACAAATTAGATATTATTAACTGTATTTTCATGAGAGTAGGATCTTCAGATTTAACAAATAAAACTGTAGAACTTCCAGTTAATGTAGAATTTCACATAAATAATTAAATGTGTATTTTTAATGTAAGTATGTTCCCTAGGGCATACTTGAATGGGACAAATTTACACTAAAATGATTCATAGTTTATCTCAAATTTTTATATAACTGGATGTTCTGGATTTTATCTGGCAACCTTACATGTTAAAGGCTAAGTTCAGACAGCTTAGGAACCTGTACAAATTCACATAGCTAGGAATTATTAGGATTTAGGCCCAGGTTTGTATTTATGTGTTTGTTTGTTTGTTTGTTTGTTTATTTTAGAGAGAAAGTATGAACAGAGGAGGAGCAGAGCAGAGAGAGAGAGAGAGAGACAATCCCAAGTAGGCTTTGCAATGTCAGCACAGAGCCAGATGCGGAGCTCAATCTCAAGAACCTAACGGTGAGATCATGACCTGAGCAGAAATTGAAAGTTGGATGCTTAACCAACTGAGCCACCCAGGTGCCCCCCAACACCTTTTTCTTTTTTAAATTTTTAAATATTTATTCATTTTTTTGAGAGACAGAAACAGAGCATGAGCAGGGGAGGGGCGGAGAGAGAAGGAGACATAGAATCCAAGGCAGGCTCCAGGCTCTGAGCTGTCAGCACAGAGCCCGATGTGAGGCTTGAACCCATGAACTACGAGATCATGACCTGAGCCAAAGTCGGATGCTTAATGGACTGAGCCACCCAGGTGCCCCACTTTTTTTTTTTAAACACCAGGGTTTTTCATGTCAAGTCCAGGGTTATGACCATTCTCTACATTATTGCAAATGCTGAAAATACATCTTCCAGATATGTAGGATATTAATGTTTGTGAACTATGGGACCCATACATCAAACCATTAATATATCAATTTCCTAGTGTGGCTGCAACATATTGTCACAAACTGGGCAGTTAAAACAACAGAAATTAATTGTTTCATGATTCTGGATGTCAGAAGTCTAAAGTTAAGGTATCGGTGTGGCCGTGCTCCCTCTAAGGGCTCGAGGGGGTCTCTTGCCTTGCCCCTCCCTAGCTTCTGCTGATTACCGACAACCTTGGCTTTACTTGGCTTGTGACAGCATAATCCCACCTTCAACTCCACACGTCTTTCTTGTATGTGTCTGTGGGTGTTTCCCTCACCTTTGAAGGACACTCACCATTGGATTAGTCCCACTCTAATCCAGTATGACTTCTTCTACACTTGATTCTGTCTACAAAGGCAATGCCTCCAATAGTGTCATGGTTATAAATTCTGGGGATTAGAACTTGAACATAAGTTTTCAGGGGGCATGATTCAATTCACAGACAGTAATCATTAGTACGGAGTAGAATATAAGAAACTTACTACCAATGCGGGACATCTAGGTGGATAAGAAAATTATTACCAATCTGGAAAATCTACGTGGCTAAACAGAATCTGGAGGTGAAAGGAGGATGGGGACACTCAGGGGAGAGTGCTTCTGAAGGGGCAGATCCAAAATGTAGCACAGAGATGGGGTAGGATGTGATAGCAATGGTGGCTAAAACACACCTACGTACACTTACCACGGTGATATACGCGAATGTGTATGTGGAACAGTGTCATGAGGTAGGCACTACGGTTTCCACTCCATTTTGTGGATGAGGAAGTGGACGTTGACATTGCCAGTGATGTTCACAGACCAGAGGTTCTCAAACATCAAAATCACCTGAGGGACCTGATGAAACACAACCAGATGGGCCCTGCCCCCCGGGTTTCTGATTCCACAGGTCCAGGGTGAGGCTTGAGAATTTACAGTTCTTACAAGTTCACAGGTGAAGCTGATACTGCCAGGCGGGAACCACAATTTGAGAACAACTAGTATAGAGAATCATTGAGAAGAGGTTAGAGTAGGAAACGGTTTTCCGTTTTTTAAATTTTTTTAACGTTCATTCATTTCTTTAAGAGACAGAGAGAGACAGAGCGCCAGCAGAGGAGGGGCAGAGAGAGAGGGAGACACAGAATCTGAAGCAGCCTCTAGGTTCTGAGCTGTCAGCACAGAGCCCGACACAGGGCTCGAACTCACAAACTATGACATCATGACCTGGCCTGAAGTCAGATGTTCAACCAACTGAGCCACCCAGGCATCCCTTTTTTAATTTTTTTTTTACTAAAAAAGTTTTTTAAATAGCTTATTGTCAAGTTGGTTTCCATATAACACCTAGTGCTCATCCCCACAAGTGCCCTCCTCCATGCCGATCATCCCCCTTCCCCTCCCCCCACCCCATCTGCCCTCAGTTTGTTCTCAGCATTCAAAAGTCTCTCATGGTTTCTCCCTCCCTCTCCCCTACTATGTTTCCCCTTCTTCTCCCCCACGGAAAGAATGGAATCTGGCCATGTGTAGCAACACGGATGGAACTTGAGGGTGTTATGCTGAGAAAATAAGTCAGGCAGAGAAGGACAGATAGCATATGTTTGCACATATAGGAGGATTAGGAGGAACTTTACTAAGAAAAATGTTAATGTTTATTCAGGAAATGATTTTTAAGTTCACAGGGATAACGATGAGGATCAGGAAAAGTACAACAGACCATTTATAAGCCACTCCCAACCTACTCTTTTGAAAGTAATAACATGAAATTGTGTGTATCTATGATAACACACACACACACACCACACACACACACAGATAATGTAGTTATATGATCTATTACATAAATTCCTAGACTTATAACAACAGGTGAGTAGCATTTGATCTAGAACTTTGGAACCAAGGGTTTGGATTCTAATTTAATGTCCTTAAATTGGCCAGGTGCTCCTTGTTCTAAGCCACCCTCCCTCCGCCCATTCCCCCCCATAAAATAAGGGAGTGAAGATGGGGAAATAGTTGACTGCATTATGGTACCTAGCCATTAATTGTCATTTTTGAGAAAAACAATGATATGGAAAATATTATCCCTAATATACTTTCTCCTATTAATTTTTTACTTGAGCATAAATGTTGATTATAAAAATACCAAAATAATCAGATAAACTAAAACCTTCTATTACTCATAGAACACCTATCCAGAGATAAAAATTATTTATATTTTGGATATTCTTTTAAAAGATAATATACATGGACACCCTTATCATACCACACATACTAATTTGTAGTCTTATTTTTCTCAGTACTCCATACCCTTGTTTATATATTAATACATATACACTTATGTCACCATTTTTAATATTCTTAAAAAGGTTTTACGTTTATTTATTTATTTTGAGAGAGAGAGAGAGAGAGAGAACAAGCACACAGCAGGGGAGGGGCAGAGAGAAGGAGTGACAGAATCCCAAGCAGGCTCTGCATCATTAATGCAGAGTCAGATGTGGGGCTTGAACTCATGAACCTTGGGATCATAACCTGAGCCAAAATCAAGAGGTGGACACTTAACTGACCGTGCCACCCAGGCGCCCCCATTTTTAATATTCTTGTTGTATTACATTGTAATTACTCCACAGTTTATTTAAGGAATCTCATATTGTTGAGGATTGGTACCATCTCTAATTAGGGGCTAATAAGGTGATGATCCTAATGAATCCCCTAATGCATACATTCCAATGTTCTTGCCCATTCCAGAAGTGAAATCTTAGGGTCAAAGAATATTATGTCTTTAAGATTTATAAAATATTAAATCAGATAAGACCGTGAGACATATGAAGTCATGCCATGTTTACGTATATACAAAGACCATCTCTGTGAACATGTGTACCTGATACAGAGACGAAGGCTTTAAGGATGCACCCTGACCTGTGAGTAGCTCTTATCTCCTGTGTCTTAGACATGGATGATTTTTAAATTTCCTTTTTTTGTGTGGTTTCCTGTATTCCCCAATTGGTCTTCACGTGGGAGTTAGTAGAGGTTTGCTGGAAGCATCAGCCTTGTTGTCAGTGTACAGCTGCCTGTAAGTTGGAACCAGGAAACTGTGTGGGGAGACAGTGAGGGAGGGTTTCTTTATTTTTTGAGACATAAGGAGAAGAATTTGGCCAGAAGGAAGAGAAGGAGGAGGAAGAAGTGGAGGAGGAAGAGGAGAAGAAAGAAAGAAAGAGAGAGAGGGACAATGAGTAGGGAAAGGAAGGGAAAGGAAAGGAAAGGAGAAAGAGAGAGAAGAGAGAGAGAGAGAGAGAGAGAAAGGAAGGAAGAAAGAGAGAGAAAGGAGAAAGGAAAAATAACAGAAGAGAAAAAAGAAAAGAGAAAAGAAAAGAACAAAATAGAATAGAAAAGAAAAGAAGCTTTAGCCAAATCTAGATGAAATCCACGCATCAATCCCCCAGACTGGGGGCCCACCATACTCTCACAGAAAGGAGGAAAAATACTTCAAAAAATTAAAAACCAAAGACAGTGTGAGGACTGGCAGGAACCGTCACCAAGGAGGGCTGCTGGCGGGTATTTCGAGGCTTCACTGAACCGAATTTCTTTTTGTGAACCGAAGACCCCTGAGCGGACGCAACACCCCTGAAGCGAGGGCTGCAAGCGCCCAGCCGCTGGAGGCTAAGGCCTCAGGGAGCCCTTTCTGACTGGGGCGCATTCAGACAGCCAGGCAGAGGCAGCCGGAAGCAGAGGCTCAGCAGATGCGTGCGGGAAGGTCAGCCGGGCCAGAGCTGACCTGACGGAGTGTCAGGACTCGGAGTGGCAGCTGCCCCTGGGCCCTGAGCGCTCAGACACAGGCCTGCGTCCACACTGACGGGAGCTGGAGGCAGGCTTCCTTCTGCACAGGCTCAGACTGGGCCTCGGAGGCGGGGATACAGGGGTTTTGTGTGGAGAGGGATCTTTGATTGATTCCCTGGTACAAAGGCCTGGCAGTGTGAGTCAGCCAACCCGGCGTCTGTGTGGGAGGGAGGGAAGGAGAGAGAAATGGGGAGAGAAGGGTGGAGAGCTGGGGTGCCTTCCAGAACATCAGCTGGAGGAAAACTCAGCACTCCCCGCCCTGCAGGAGGAAAGGCTGGCTGACAACTCCTGCCGAAAACGGTCTGCCTGGCGGGCATGCTGCCCTCTGCCCCAGACTGACCTTTCCAGAATGTGGGGGCCATCTCCAGGGGAGCACCTTCCTGTGGGAGCATCGTGCCCCCTGCGGCGCATGAGCAAAGGTCCTGTTCCCTTCGTGGATGGGCGTGAAGAGGACACAAGCCACCTCCTGACTGGATTTACAGCATCAACAGGAGGTTCGTGTGCTCGGGGCTTCCTGGAGAGAGGCCAGGAACTTGGGCAACCGTACATTTGGCCCCTGCTTTCTGTCCACGGGAGCATAAGTAAGACCAACAAAGTTAAACAAAGCCTGCATATATCAAAACGTAGAGCACGCTTGCCAGACAGTAGGAGTCCAGACAGCTCTCATCTCTAACGTTTCCAGTAAAGAGAAAGAGAATCTAGCTTATTAAACAGACCTCTTGACACAGAGGCAATTTTAAATGAATGGATGAATAAGTGAGTGAATGAAGACATAAATAAAAGAAAGGCACAGGAAGAGATTATATATGCAATGAAGTCCTCAGGAACAAGCTGAAGATTGTATAAGTCGAGTAGAATCTAGAAAAAAGAATCTGACAGTACACCATAGCTCACAGTCTCTTTTTCAAATGTTGCATTGAACAACTACACCAGTAGCAGTAACAGCTGTTGCTTTGCCAAGAAGCCCATTCTCACTTGCACATCCTTTTATTTTATTTTTTTTTTAATGTTTTATTTATTTCTAGGAGAGAGAGAGAGAGAGAGAGACAGCGTGAGCAGGGGAGGGTCAGAGAGAGAGGGAGTCACAGACTGAAACAGGCTCCAGGCTCTGAGCTGGCAGTCAGCACAGAGCCCGATGCGGGGCTCGAACCCACGAACCGCGAGATCATGACCTAAGCGAAAGTCGGACGCTTAACCGACTAAGCCACCCAGGCGCCCCTCACTTGCACATCCTAATTGGCCTCCCTCTCCTTGACCGTTCTTTCTAAGACGGCGACCATCCCTTGAACACTTCCACCCCTTTCTCCACTGGAGCACCTATTGCAACACTCGCCACAACGTCACAAGCAATAATTAAATCCTTTATGTGCCTGCTTAATTCTTTTCTGTCTGTCTCCTCCTCAGGGACATCTTCTCCGTGAAGGTGAAACCAAGCCTGTCTCAGTCGCCATTATATCCTCACTGATATTCATTGAAGGTTGAGTCAATAAGGAAAGAGTTAGGGATTTCCAGAAAACATGGGGTGAGTGTTGGAGACGGGCTGGGGGATATGTCTGGTGGACCCATTTTGAGAGGATATTAATCCATAAAACCTAAGAATGTTCCTTGTGATAAAAGAAAATCTTACCATGAAACTCCAAACCAGTCAATTGCATTGACTTTCTAGAGGAAAAGAATATTCCAGAGATCTCAGAATTCTTGGGAGCATGTCCACTTTTATCTACCTCCCTAGAGATTCAGCAGAACAAAACTTGTCAAGAAGAGGAAAGTAGCAGGACACTAAGCATTTCGAAGCACTTGCTTTGTGGTGAGCACAGTTAAGCATGGATTATGCATGGATTATTCTACTCCCACCAGCAGACTTGTGACTTAGGTATTAGCTGTGCTCTTTCAGACTGGAGTTTACAGACATCATCAGTGCACTTATGGAGAAACTATATTCAAGGGTAGAGCAAGGATACTAATCTAGATTTATTTCTTATTCCAGAGTCTAGTTTTTTCTTGATACCACCCTCCTTAATGAAGATCATCCAATATAGTGGCTGGTTTTTTAGGGCTTCTGGGATTCCAAGATACCCCAGATTATTCTTAAAGCTCTGAAGCTGCCCCGGGGTAGTGTATGTGTGTATATGTGTTTGTGTATATGTGTATATGTGTTTGCTGCATGGGTAAATGTGAGAAATATTTGGAATAAACTTTCCACCTTAATTATGTCACCTTTCAGGGAAAGGAGGGGAATTTTAATGACTACTGACAGCAATACTAAAATCAATAGTGTATTTACTCAGTGTGGAGTAGATTATGGATCACTTATCAAACTAGATGATCGTACTCATAGTAGCAAGATTGGTAGCTGAAATGTCTTCCTGTTCAATTATACTTGCATTCTGATAGACTAAAGAGATTTCCCTAATTATATTTTTCAATGTCGTTTGGATTCACTTATCTGCTGATACCCTGGATTATCTATAGGCAGATGATTTTAGTTTTGGTTTACTCAAGGACAAATGTGCTTTCAAGTTTATTAAAGGTGTCCACTCTACACTTAGGACTCTGTTGACATGTCAGCTACTTCTGTTCACTTTTATGGCCCAGGTGCCCTTTGAAACTCAAACACTGAAATGCTTCACCCAATCCAGCAAAGGTTTGAGGGATGGTGAACCTTTGCATAAGTCTGAGAGAGATTTGTTGATTCCCAGACTTTTTCTTCCTCTTTCTTTCTTTCTTTCTTTCTTTCTTTCTTTCTTTCTTTGTTTCCCCCTCCTACAGATGTGGCCTTGGCACTTTATTCAAAGTTTTTAAACTTGAAAGTGACATATGTACCTTCATTCACATGTGAGAATAAAATATAATTTAAAGTCAAATTTAAATTTTCAACGTAATATTTGCCCCTTTGGATTATTCACATTTCTACTTCCCTTCAACAGAAGAAAATAATTGTGGTCAGCCCTACTTTTGGATGGAACTGTGTACAAAGCATCCCCTGACCATCGTAAATGCCACATACGTCTGGGTACCATGCTCTGTTGTGGTTATGGATCTGTGGTTTGTCCACAACTTCAGGTTTCATGCTTAGGGGTGGACCTGCTCTCTCGGGTGGTGGCGCCCTGTGCCTCGAGAGGCGAAGAGAGGTCTTGTTACTGAAGAGGAGACTTCAGGCTCTCAGTCAGGGTTTCCATCCCTCAAGGACAGCAATGCCTCAGCGACCTCCTGACTGAAGGCCAAAGGGCCACTGGGAGGGGCTAATGACTGACCAAGTTTACACTCCCCGCTATTTACTGCAATTGCCTCCACAGACCTCCCAACCTTGGTGCAGACTCAGGGTGTTTAATTATTTACATGGTAATGGATGGACCAGGAATTGTCTGCCCTTCAAACAGCTCGCTGTGGAGAGCAACTGTGTCTCCTTGTTTCATTTGTGGGTTCTTTCCTGTGTGGAGGAAGGCATTTCATTCAACCTTCCTGCAGACAGAAAGGTAGAAAAAGTGCTGCATTAGCACAGCTCCCAAATGGCTCCCATTTTAAATTTAAAAAAATATGCTGACTTTTGAGTTTCTTCTATGCTTCCCATGAACTCCTGATGTGCAAGAGCCATTGAGGAAACCCTAGTCACCAGGAGTGTTTTTCTGGGTAACGTGGGGAGTCCTTCCCTTTTCTGCAGATGTGATAGTGTGGTTTAAGAAGAGAGAGACTCTGGAGTTCAGTACTTGGGTTTGAATCCCAGATCGGCCGTTCCATAGCTGCACACAGTTGCTGTCCCCATGATTTGCAAGGGGACACATTCTAAGGCCTCCAGTGGAAGTCTGAGAAGATGGATAGTACCAACCTCTATATAGACAATACTTTTGTTTTGTTTTGTTTTGTTTTTAATTTTCCTGTATGTATGTACCTATGATAAAGTTTAATTTGTAACCTAAGCACAGTACGAGATTAACAACAGCTACGGGGGTGCCTGGGTGGCTCAGTCAGTTAAGTGTCCGACTTCAGCTCAGGTCATGATCTCACGGTTCGTGGGTTCGAGCCCCGCGTTGGGCTCTGTGCTGACAGCCAGCTCAGAGCCTGGAGCCTGTTTTGGATTCTGTGCCTCCCTCTCTCTCTCTGACCCTCCCCTGCTCACGCTGTCTCTCTCAGAAATAAAAAACATTAAAAAAAAAAAAGAATGCAGTCCCATGTGGTGGCAGTGCACGTGCTCGGGTTCAACAGAACTGTGACACACACATCGCATCACGGCCTGCTTCCATCAGGGACTTGTTTTTATTTAAATGGTGTGGGTAAAGAAAGGAATATTGGAAAACTTGGGCTAGAAACAACTNTAAAAAAAAAAAAACCAACAGCTACTAATGAAATAGAATGATTCTAACAATCTACTGTGATAAAAGCTATGTGAATATGGTCTCTTCCAAATGACTTTGTTGTATTGTACTTACCCTTTTTGTGAGGTTGTAAGATAAGGAAATGCCTAACTGATGAGACAAAGCGAGGTAAATGACGTAGGCATTGTGACAAAGTGTTGGGCAACTGCTGAGTCTCTGAGGGTAGGTCAGAAGGAAGATCACTTGATTCTGGACGGCAGTTGATTTCAGGTACTGAAACTGTGTACACCAAAAGTGTGGATAAGGGTGGAGGGGATACTGTGTCCTTGGATAAGTTTCTTAAATAATACATTCTTTTTTTTTCTCCATCTTTAATAGTGCCATATCATCCCAGGGTTGAGATGAGGATGAGATGTGTTAAGTGCATGTATGTATAAGCATGTCAGGGGGTGCCTTTCTCCTCGATGAGCTTTCCGTTCCTTACAGCCATAGGCTTTCCAGACAGATAGAGATTTTCAAGTGAGGTAACTATTTTCTATTATGTCTTTTCGTTTAACAGTTTATTACAGTCACTTTCGGAGCTGCACCCTCCCCTGCTCCCCCCTAAGTTCAAAGCTCTTTGTAAAGGTAGAAAGGAGAGTCTTTAAGTAATTGATGACATTTTTAAAAAGCCTGGTGATTTCACTTATGTTTGATTTAACTCTGTTCATAATCATGTTTCCTTCCTTTTGGCAGGAATTCTAGAAAATCAAGTTAGCTGTCTCAGTTTGCCCATACAGGCATGAATCCTGCAGTTCTGTGTCTTTGGGTATTTTTTTAAATCAGTAAAAATAATTAAAGGCATTGTTTTCAAGTGATAGGATCTTTCAAATTTTGGTATTTATGTAAGGAAAATTCTAAATCCTCCATCAGAAAAATTATTTGGAAAATCCTGTTATATCATCTTTAAAAACTTATTGTATAGTCATTTAATTAGCAATTTTGAAATAAAAGCTTAACTTCTTTTTAAATGATGGTTTCTTCTGGTTGTAAAAATAAAAACACACTTGCAGAAAAAACTGTACAAAACAAGAAGAAATATGTTGAACAAAATAAAAATCATCTAGTAATTGGACCATTATGAACTAATCTTTATTAACATTTAGGGCATTGCCTTCTGACAATTTATTTTATAAGTGTGTGTGTGTGTGTGTGTGTGTGTGTGTGTGTGTACATATAGATGTCCCTGTTAAATTCCAGGGACATACAATCTAATCATGTTCACTTAACATCACAGATATTATGCCATTATAGATTTAGAAAATATTGTGCTTGATAATTATACACCTGCACCTTATTTTATTTACCAATCTTATATAATTGGACATTGACATGGTTTCCAATTAATTTATTCTTTTGGCCAAAAAGTACATGAAATTTGCAGATAGACTGCTGGAGTTAGATCCCAGTTATACCCATTCTAGGCTGGAAGACCTTGACAACGCCTCAGCTTCTCTGCCTATAAAATGAAGACAATGACAATACATACTTTATGGAGTCATGTGAGGATTAACTTAGTCAATTTGTATAAAGCATTAAAAAAATAGCATGTAATAAGTACTAAATCAGTGTCAGCTGTTGTGACTATTATTATGGTATAAACATTATTGTGAGGAATCCGTTTTAGATTAGATTTATGATTATCTCCTTAGGATACATTATTAAAAAGAGTATTAGCATAACAAAGGTTTTAAGTGCCATTTTTCTAACTTGTGCACCTTTCTTAAATACATGTGAAGTTTCAGGAAGAAACAGTTTTACCTGCGTGTAAGTCCTTGTAAGCATTTTTGCCTTCATTTGAGAGTAATGGGGAGCCACTGGAAGGTTCTGAACAGAAATGAGACATAATCCAGTGTCTGACTTTGAAGGCTCCTTCTGGCTTCTCAGTCATTATAATCCAATGCAGGGACAGAGACCAGGGTAGTCCAGATGAGACACAACAAAGACTCACATGGACTGGCATTGTGGAGCCAGAGAAGGTTGGATTTTGGATATGGTAGCGATTAAGCCACCAAGATCTGCTGAGTAGATGTGGGATGTGAAGAAAGAGAGGAGTCAAGTATGTTTCTGTAGGTTTTGGCTGGAGCTATTTGAAGGATAGAATTGCCTTCAGCGGAGCTGGGGAAGGCTGTGAATGGAGCAGATTTTGTGGTGAAGATATGGTGCTCCTATATGATTATGTTGACTTAAGATGCTTTGGGACGCCTGGGTAGCTCAGTAGGTTAAGTGTCCAACTTGGCTCAGGTCATGATCTCACAGTTCATGGGTTTGAGCCCCGCATTGGGGCCTGTGCATCGGGCTCTGTGCTGAATGCTTGCTCAGAGCCTGGAGCCTGCTTCATATTCTGTGTCTCCTTCTCTCTCTGCTCCTCCTCCACTTGCACCCTGTCTCACTCTGTCTCTCAAAATAAGCAAATGTTAAAAAAATAAAAAATAAGAAGATGCTAAACCTCTAAGTGAACATGTCCAGTAGGAATATGCATGGATGACTATGTTTTGGGGACTGACTATATAATTGGGAATTCTCCGGATAAACTATCACATGGGATAATTATAAGGTTTTCAAAAAGATACATGATAAATATGTTATTTGAACCTTACCTACGTATTATTTTTAAAATCCAATTATTTTAGTAAATTATTGCATTAATTGTTTTGAACTTAGACCAGCAAAATATTATTTTTGGTGGAAAGAAATATTTTATTCGTTAATATTGTTTAGAATTCCTGGCTCATTGTAGTAATCAAAAGCAGATCATCTTTTATTCAGGTTTATTATACTTTTCAAAATCTCCACAAAAAATGTTATCTTTTGTATTGTCCACATCCGGACCAGATTGTCCCCACTGTCCCTACTCTTTTGGAGCACCATTGTCAGTAAGAATTCACCTTTGAGGCTCTACTGAGAGCTGAATTCATAGTTAAGTTAATGAATCCTGAGCTACAGGACCTAGAAGAAGCCTTTGTAATGTGTTCACAAAAGTAAGACATAATAACAACCACTTTCTCTTCTCTCAGGTGGCACTAAAGTGTTGATAGACAATGTCCGAATATGGCTAAGGGGAAATTGATTTGAGGAAAAGTTGGCTAGGGTTTAGTGAAATATATTTAGTAGTTCTTAATTATTTCATGTGTAGGTAAGTTTTTGCAAAGGTCCTGCATTATAATGGCCAGGGATACAATACACTGTCTTAAGTAATATTGGGATGCCATGATGTAGGGCCAGAAAATTCTCTTATTTTGATTCTCAGTATGGACAATGTGTGGCAAAGAGAAATAATGTGTAGAAAGTGTTGGATCAGAGATTGGAGTGTCAAAGATTTTTTTTCTATCATCATTTATGTAAAATTCAGATTTGATTTTCACTGGTTCCTACTCAAAATGAAATTATATCCTGGCAGGAATTTGCTTAATAGTGCAGCACATGGAATTATAAATGAACTACACAATGAACTATTTTCATGTATTTCTATGAATTCAGTACAAGTAATTCCACCACCAAGAAGTATATTGTGATACATTTCCCCCCAAGTCTTGCAGAACGAAGAAAGGGATTTGGTATTAAAATAATGAATAGACTCTTGGATTGTTTAATAATTCAATTAATGAGGAGACATTAATTACATAAACACATTGGAAAAGAATTAAATTTCTTGCTAATGTAGTATAAAATAGTGACATTGACAATGAAAAAGCTCAAATATGCCACTACTCCATGAAAATCAACAGCCTACTGTTTAAGGAGTGCTATCAGAGAGAATTTAAGATTAGTCATTGCAAAAGAGAATTTGAAATACACTAGAATGTTAGCATTCATACATGATCAAAATTGGATAATAATCTTATAAACTTATATGACATTCTCAAAAAGATGTTTTAAACTTGAATTTCACTTTTTAAATGATCAATACTGCAAACAAATTTTAGTCAATCAAAACTGAGTGTTATTTGTGTCCTCTCCATGGAAAATACTAGAAATTATTGCCATATGAACAGGCAATAAAAAAGCATACAGCCAAAATTATGGGAGGAAATCTTACAAATGTGTGTCAGTCAGACAGCAATGTAACAAATATTATGATATTTTTCTTGATTTTTACATTTGTGCTAATTTTCATCTTTTCAAATTTATGATTCCTTTTAAATCTTTTTTCACTTACATTAATTTTAACCCTTGTGCCTGATTTTGTATTCATAACACTGCATTCCATCACTGCCTTCCATTTTGGTTCCCTAAAGAAAGTTGTCGGAGTCTCAAAAGCCACATGCGCCCCATGCTGCCATCTTGCCCTGAGGCAGCTTCGTCAGGGCAAGCTTCATCAGGGCAGCTTTGTCCCCCCCACAAAGCGGGACAAACACAGGGACTCTGGTGCGCTCGGGAGTCTTCTTTGGCTTTGGAGAATTGGGGAGGCATCAGAAGTCCGTGTGTGCTCTGGGTGCTGACTGGGGAGCTTGTCGGGATGAGGAGGCCACAGCAGGGGGAAGACACTGAGGCCCATGGCACAGAGCACCTGGTCCCGGGATTGTGTGGGACTAAGAGCCCCACCTTAGAGGCCACAGAATTAGTTGGAACAGAAATGGGATCCAGTCATGGAGGACAAGATGTTCCTCAGAGCCCTGCCTTAGAGGAGCGGTCCAGACCCTGAGTGTCCCTCAGCGGTCTTTCCTCAACGGTCCCTGATCCCCGAGTGATAAACAGCCTCCTGCCCCAGACCCAAGCCCATCCTTGAGAGGAGCTGGGAAGATAAAGAGAAAGTATTTGATAAACGGAACACTTACCTAGTACCTGAAGAAATAGTTTGAATTGTTGAGTGGTGCTCTACGTAGGCCATTCTTCCCCACTTCCCTACAGACGTGTAGATGTGTTTGTGAAAGATTAGCACACCTATAGGAAGTTTAGGCGCTGCGTTTCTTCTGCACGCCTGAGATGGAGTGTGAGTATGTCTGCAACCCTGCTTCGCTCTCCAAGAACAACCTTGCTACTCCCTGTGAAGGTCAGTAAGGAAAGAAGTAGTAGAATGGCTGCATGGGGGATACGGATTATCTGAGATTTTCACCTACTCGTAGTAGGCCTCTTTGTCGTAACAAGAATCGCTTCTGGTTTCCAAAGACATGCCACAGAATTGGGCCAGGGTGGAACGCATTAGTCCTGAAATGCGTCGTTTGTTCCAAAGAAGGGTCATGTGATTTGCCTCCAGAGGAGCTCAGCAGTACTTGGCTAGCTCAGGGGTAAATCGGGGTGTAGGCACTTAGAAACCCACGTAAGTCAGTGGGGTCCGGGCAGCCGGATGGAGTCTCAGCAGGTTCTCATCCAGAGATGCCCCTCCCCCCCACCCCACCCCCAGCCCCCCGTCACAAGAGCTGGCCTTTCATTCACTCTCTTTCCACAATGGTTTTCCTGAGCGACACAGGAGCCAATGAAAATATTCATAATGAAGGTCTCTCTCGGCTTCCAGTTTGGACATAGCTTTTGGTCCCCTCCCTGCCTGACCTTCCTTCCCACATGCTTGAAAGCCGGAGACTTCACACAGCTTGACTGAAACAGATACTGAGGCAGAATGGAGCTGCATAAACGAATCGCCCAAGGATGCAGTAGGTACTGTCAAACAGCCAAGTGTTAATATCAGAGAGATTATGAGAAATTCCTTTTTGATTTAAGCAAGTTCGTTTTTTTTTTTATGGCAGCCGATGTATTTCAATTAAATGTGCAAAACTGCCAAATCTTGTAGGACATATAAAATAAGGGAGGCTAATAAAGTCTTAAGGTATGTTAGCAAAATCCAACATGTTTGTGCTAACGAATTCAATGATTCGAGGAACTCACACTTCTGTCGTCTCGGAAAGACAGAAATGGTTCACTAGGTGTGAGTGAGTCACTTCAAATGCAAGTCCAGACGTTCCAAAATTTTATGTGCATAAGCGCGGTGTTATTGGAGGAGCTGGCATGAAGTAGAAGAATAATTACGAGGTCCATCTACTTTCTCAGAAGAAGATTTATGGAGCAATTAATCAATTCAGACCAATGTATTTAATTTACCAAGGGTGGTATCTAAACAACATTAATGGCCAAGGGAGAAGGGTTCCTGGTTAGTCACACTCAGCTCATTTCAAGAGCTTAGATGTTGTCTCGCAAATCAGCAATGGGGTCCTTCTAGGTAGAAACAGCTCTTTTTTATACAGGAACCCCGTGTTACAGCATTCGGCTTCAGCTTTCGTGAGATAGACGTTTAAAACTGGTTGGCTTCCTGTTTGGGGTGGCTCTCTTTTAGAAATAAAAATCTTTGCTGTCCCCTCTTAACCCTCCACCCCCACCCTCAGGTTAGACCAACAGTTTCGCTTTTAAAGAAATAAAAGGTAAAGAAAAATAAAGAAATCCCTTAGGATAGCTTATGGAAGTTTTATGCTTAGTGTAAATAGAAGACAACATATAAATAGAAACATAGACGGAGGGGAAGGAGGGGGTTCAGATGCTAAAAAGAAAAAAAAAATAGAAGCTTGAAACCAAATAAAGAAAGCTCTTTTGTTACAATTGCATGGAAGTCAATTTTTCGATCCATCTCTTTTGGTATTACACTTAACATTAAGAAGGATATGTATCTAAAAATAGCCTATCGATGATGCTCCTGTAGTATCTGTATTTATGTGGGGGAGCCTTGCTAAAGGTAAGAAACCCGGCTCCCCGGAAAAATGCAGGTGGGCAGGTCGGGCTGGCAAGCTGTTGCCTGATGGGAAGTCAGCAGCCAAAGGACAGCTTGCCCACTTTCCTCCCTCACACAGCTCAAAGCTTGATACCATTTCCTCCTCTGTCCTGCAAAGGAAATCGCCTCAAGATAAATGCAAAAACTGTCAGAATTGACACCTAATGTAGCCATCCAGGTGAGGGAAGCCCTGAAATGCCGAGAATCAATTCCTCCAGTGTGTTCTCACTTCTCCGCTCATGGATTCTTGCCTCATACATCCTATGGCGGGGTGAGGCAGGGGGTTCTTTTTATGGAGCTAAAGACTTACATGTAGCACCTGTTTGAACAGATAAAGCACCATACCCTCGGGAGGGGAGAAGAATGTTTTATATTTTAAAGCAAACAGAGAAATTTTAAAGTTTTGAATGGTGCTTAATGCTGAGAATCTGACTCGGGCCAAAGGCTGCTTACAAGGAAAAAAAAAAAAAAGCTGCCTTTTCTAAGCCTATTCTTTGAGGCTTATTGCTGTGTGACTTTTTTTTTTTTCTTTTGAGTAATCTCTAGAACAAAATGGGGATCAGAGAAGGAAAAGGAAACCTCCACAATGCAAACTGGCTCCCGGGAGCCAGGACTGATTAATGGAGAATTTTATGGCTCATTTGTAGAAAAGGAAATTCTAACAGAGCCCTCTGTTTACTTTACTCCTACAATTCATATCAAAAAGACAGAAAGCAGAGATTTGAGCGGGTGGGGACGTTTTTAGATCTTCCAACACTCAATAGCTCAGCTGAATACAGCAAATAGATTATAGGCATCCAAGCATGAGTGAGTCCAAATTACCTGGGGATTTGTTACAAATAATAATTGTCAGGAAATGACAAAACGCTAGTACATTTTTTCACGTTCCTTCTCTGATAACATAAACCCAAGTTCAAATGGAACTTTGGAAACCGAAGGGTGGGTTCCAGTCCTTTCTTCCTCTCTCACAGTGAACAGTTATCACAATGGTGGTCTATAGACTTAACAAGGCTGGTATATATTTAAATGTGAGCATGGGAGCATTGGTGTGTATTCATGTGAGCATGTGTGTGTGTGTGTGGATGTGCACATGGGTGTGTGGGCGCACTCGAGCATGTGGATGTGTTAAATCTTTTAGAAATTAGGGTGATTATCCCCACTCAGCCAATCAAAGCCCAGTCCAAGGGCAAGCACCACCCATGTTACCCATAGATGAACACCTGTTATGTTCCTGAATGCAACTCTCAGAGAGGGCCCATTTGGACTTCAGAGATGGACACTCTCCACCCAGTCGTGCAGGCGTTGTTTGAAGTATATTGAAACCTGTGTTTCCAGAGCTCAGTCTTCGTAAGTAATTACTCCATATTTTCTAACTGAGCTACATTCAACTGAAAAGAAAAAACAAAAACAAAAACAAAAAACTCATGAAATAACAAGGCCCATAGAGTTCACTTGAATGGACAGAAGCTGAATAATGTACGCTGGACGTTGCACCAGGGGGATGTTTGCTAGAACTTTCCTATCTTCCCGTGTGCACAAACACTTGCACACACATGGTGCAAAGCATAGCACAGAGTTTGTAGCACATTTTGCCTCACCTTCCTGAGTCACTGGTGAGTACCTCTACATTGTTTCACGGAGACGATCTTCCTGAGAGCTTTCCTCTAGCTGTGCTTGACCCTGGCCTCAGGGTGATGTCTGGGTCCTCCCTTTCACTGCTGGCACATTGTGGTTACACATGAATAGGTCTCCCTAATTGTATGAAGAAGTTTCCTTCAATTCTAGGAGACAAAACTATACCTCCAACCAGTTTTAAAAAGGTAAAGTGGGTGTGCCTGGCTGGCTCAGGCAGAAGAGCTTGCAACTCTTGATCTCAGGGCTGTGAGTTCGAGCCCCAAGTTGGGTAGAGAGATTACTTAAAAATAAAATCATAGGGGAGCCTGGGTGGCTCAGTTAGTTAGGCATCTGACTTCGGCTCAGGTCATGATCTCACAGTTCGTGGGTACGAGCCCCGTGTCGGGCTCTGTGCTGACAGCCAGAGCCTGGAGCCTCCTTCAGATTCTGTGTCTCCCTCTCTCTCTGCCCCTCCTTCACTCACACTCTGTCTCTCTATCTAAATAAATAAATAAATGAAAGACAAAAAATAAAATAAAATAGAATCTTAAAAAAAATGTAAAGTGGATTTGTTGGCTTTAATGACTTGATGTAACTACCCAGCATGGGTGTTCAAATGATGCCACCGAGTGCTGTCTTCTACTTCTTAGTTCTGTTTCTTGGGAATTGGCTTGATTCTCTCTACAAGCTGCACCGGGAATGCAAGTGATCAGTTCCAGCAGGCAGCCAGTGTCATCTTCCATGACGCGGTGTGTAAGTGTTGTGAAGGTCCTTCATCGCCCCCTTGGGTCACGTAACCATCCTTGAACCAACACCAGTGTGGGGGGGTACATACTGTGGTTGGTCCAGCTTTGATCCCCAGCCCTTTCCTGTCCCCTCTACCAAGAGAAGGGAAGCCGAAGGAGTATAAGCTGTTAAAGAGAAACAATGGCTGCTGCTGTTCGTTTCTATTCAATTCTGCATCCATTTGGAGATCATTCTTGGTACCACAGGTGGCAAGAAATGCACTGGGAAAAAATTGGTAAAATGTGCCCACATCTTTAAAATTTTTTAATGTTTTATTTATTTCTGAGAGAGACAGATAGAGAGACAGCATGAGCAGGGGAGGGTCAGAATGAGAGGGAGACACAGAATCTGAAACAGGCTCCAGGCTCTGAGCTAGCTGTCAGCACAGAGCCCGATGCGGGGCCCCGACCCCACGAATTGTGAGATCATGACCTGAGCCGAAGTTGGACGCTTAACCGACTGAGCCAGCCAGGTGCCCCAGTGCCCACATCTTTAAAATAAAGTTCCATGCCACAGTTTTTGTGAAAACACGCATAAGAAACTGGTAATGGAGTTATCCCTAGGGAAGACACGAAGGGTCAGAAGCTAGAAAGGGGACTGACACGTCGCTGGGTTCCTGTCGTTTACTGAGTATCTCACCGTGCCTTTGCATTACTTTTGAAAAACAGTTAAAAAAAAAAAAAAGGAAAACCCACAGAAATGGCCTGTAAGGAATCTCACATATAGGGGAATACTCAGATACTTGATATATATAATGTTAACTACAAGACTATAGATCTCAATTCATTGTTTATTAATAGTACAGAAGGATAGGGGAATTAAAATAATGTTTCTGATAATCAAGCTGATTAAAATAATGCCTTCACAGATTAGGTAGTAAAATAAAATACAAAATCCTAATGAATGTCATGAAGTTCCATACAGAACTGTATAGATTCTGACTAATAATTTCATAAAAATAAAAGTATATGGATGAAAAAGTAGTCAAAAAGAGAAAATATTAGCGTTGATAGTTTCTGGGTGGTGAAGTTGAAGAAGAGGTTTTATGTTTTTCTTATATTTTCTAATTTCTCTCCAATGAGTATTAAACTATAAGCAGAAAATAATTAACTTTAAAATAGGCTTCAGTACAGTGAGTAGTAAGTCAGGTTTCTATTTTTAAAACTATAGTATGATTCTCTTCCTCTACTTTGTTAATGCCCTCCAGCTTTCCATCATAAGTAATAGCAGGCAGTGGCTTGACCCCACACTTTGCTGTATAGCGATTATTTCATTTATTCCGAGGTATTTGATTTAATGGGTTTGAAAAGTAAAGTACAAAATTAAGGATTTGGTAAAATCCTCTTTCTACCCAACTCCCCACCCTGCCTCTAACTCTAAGAGGTCATAACTTCCCCCTTACTTTAATAATTACGAAAGGGTTTCCCCTGCCCCTACTTAAAGTAATTAAAAAACTAATCGCTTCTAAGAAAATACTAAAATATTCAATACACACTGGGGTCTTTTCCTGGGAAAGCTTCATAGTGAATGGTTGTATTGAGTCTCTGCTACTTAACAAACGTGAACTTCAATATTGTAGTATGATTATGGGGCAACATGGACTTATAAGAGAGTTTCATTACTTCTGCAGTCACAGCCAGGGAGCCTGATCTCCCCTCCACACTTGAATGTGACTCAGATTAATTTTGGTGAGAGTTGGGCATGTGTATGTAGGAGAGATTAAACCCCTAAGTGTATAATTAGTAATTACACACTTGTTTCTAGGTCTTGACTTGCAGCGATCAATTTTGTTTTTTCCAGTTAAACACAATGACTACATTGAAAAACCCCTCATCTTTCTAGAGCCAACCAATTGACCAGGTTGCTTTCTCGTATATTTTGGGGGTAATATCACGTTTTTAGACAGTTTTTTTTTCCTGGAAGTAAGTTTAGATATTTGGAGGCTGGGACAGAATTTTTCTGTGTGTTATGTTTGGCATGAGGCAACACTTGGTTTTTATTCTCCAAAAGGGTATTTGTTGCTATTTGGTCTTATTATGTGATTTGAAGGGGAACTTTTGGGTCACCATACATTTTTCTCATCATTTAAGTCCTGTAAGACAGAACCGGACTCCTCTGTTGTCTTCCCACCAGTGTCTTATCAGATTTTGTAATGAGATGCATCATAGATGTAGGCACTAGGAATCACATACACAGAGGACTCCTCAGATGGCTGGGACAGATAATTCCACCCAGATCCCCCATGGTAACACATAGAACCAAGTGGCTCTTTGTCTCAACTCCCCCAAGTTCCCTATCCGATCAGGAAGCCAGAACTGGAGGGGAATCAGCTTCCCCCAAGAGTCGTAACATTCCTAATTTTAAATCTCCATTCTAGATGCTAATCCAGTGTGAAGAGTATAGGAAAGTGCTAATGAGCTCAAGCTTGTTGGTTTCATTCCAATATGGCCTGACTCACTCCTTTTTGTCTTATGAATGACAGCCAGAGCAAAGCTGTCTGCACTGACTTGACTCCAATCAACTAAGCTCCTTGATGCTTCTTTTATTTAGAAGAGAGCTTTTAGGGTGCTCGCCTTGCCTCCTGAAAGATGGAGTAGATGTGATGGAAAGTAGATGGTACAAAGATGAGTTTAGGTTTACAAATTGGAATTTACGTTATTTCTAAGTTCTGAATTCTACTCAGCAGCTCATGAGATCCCATTTCTGCTGTGTCAGATGACATAATTTTGCCAAATTCAGGTATCTCAATCACCTGTGGTTTAAATGTCACTCATTTTTGGGTAGCTCCTAAGTCAATTCAATATGCCTTCCCCCAGCCCTTCTACTTCTGGGATCAGGGGCAGACTTGCATTGGTCCATGTGCAGTTTCTGACCTGCCATCTTTCTGAGGCTGACAAGTCCTGCGGGTCCAGTCTCAAGATCCTTTACTTGTGTTGCTCTCATTGTTCTTCCTGCTGAGCTCATGTGTATTGGGTTTAAGCACTAGCTTCTTGCCCCATCCATCACCATCCTCCATTAGTCTCTGGTCTCTTAGATTCATCTGGATCCCTCTTGGTCACATGGAAAAGTTTTGTCTCCTTTACCCTACTACCCTGTGGCCATGGAGAAATGTGAAGCTCCCTCAGGCCCTCCTTCAATGAGGTGTGTCTGGTCACCTTTCCTCTCTCTTGAAGAAGACCTTGACTTTTCTGAAAATGGCATGACTTTTCCAAGAAAGTTTCTTTTGCCCCGGCTAAGTTCTATTCTGCAGCCCCCAGGTAGATTCTGGGGTTTTGATTCTGCAGCCTGGGACCTAGCCTGAAGAGCAGGAATCTCAGAGTCCCTGGGTGGCTCAGTATGTTAAGCATCCAACCCTTAATTTTGGCTCAGGTCACAATCTTGTGATCTGTGAGCTGGAGCCTCGCATTGGGTTCTGGGCTGACATGCAGGTTCTCTCTCTCTCTCTCTCTCTCTCTCTCCCCCTCTCCTTCTGACCAATCCGTGCTTTCTCTCTCTTTCTCTCTCTCTCAAAAAATAAACTAAAAAAAAAAAAAAGAAGAAAGAAAGAGCAGGAATCCCAACCTAGGCTCTTTTCTCTGTATTCTGTCTCATTCCTTTCCTTCCCAGAGAAGATTCAAGTAAGACAACAAGTCTTGCATCATTCTGAATTCTTCCCCACTTTTAGATTTAAAATCTAAATGTGCTCTGAATCTTCTAGTGTTTACTCTTCATACTCAAATCAAGATTTTGAAACTGCTTGTCCTTGCATATTTGTGGTGAATACTTTCCTCACTCCTTAGCCATACATCTCAAAAACTCTACTTCCGCCTAAATGGATGTGGATAAAAGAAAGTAAACACACACACACACACACACGCACGCACGCACGCACACACACGCACATGCACACACATAACATTTGGATAGATTTTCCTCCTTCATTTCCTCATTTTTCAAATTATGTTTGTTCATATTTTGTCATTAAAATGATTGATATTTCATTCCATTGCCTTTTCTTTTCTTTTTAAATGTTTATTTACTTTTGAGAAAGAGAGAGACAGCATATAAGTGGGGGAGGGGCAGAGAGAGAGGGAGACACAGAATCTGAAGCAGGCTCCAGGCTCTGAGCTGTCAGCACAGAGCCCAACACAGGGCTTGAACTCATGAACCCCAAGATCATGATCTGAGCCAAGTGGGATGCTTAACCGACTGAGCCACCCAGGTGCCCCTCCATTGCCTGTTCTTTATCTTATCTGACTATATATGTAGAGGACGACAAAAGCAATTCAAGTAGATATGCCACAATTTTATTAGAGTGGAAAGCATGTGAAAAATATGTCAGGCTTCACTTCCGGAGATCCCAGAATCTGTCACTTCCCTGTCATTTGCTCAGGATGTCAACACCCTTTGGGAACAATGGGTCAGGACTCAATGGCTTTACATGTCCAGAGAAATTAGTGGTCAGTGTGGAATCTGTGTCCAGATGCTTGAACAGCTGCCTACAAGACACCTAGGGTGGGATGAGAATGCCTCACCTACATTCTCATTCCTTCTCCTCTGTCCCTTCTACATAAAACCTTTTTGTCCAATCTTCACTAATCATACGTTCTCTAACACACTCACTGTTGTTTCCTGTCTTCATTTCTTCTGCCTGAAATACCTTTCATCTGCTAGTTTTTCATAAGGCTGCTCAAAATTCACTCTTCTGGGAAACCTTCCCTAAACTCGCCCTCTGGACAGTTGGGTTCTTACTCTTCTGTATTCCCATAACCCCCCAAGTAAACTTTCACTATGGGATTTATTGCATCATTTAATAAGGGTTTGTTTATATCCCAATATCCCTCGCCAGATGGTGATGACATTGAAAGCAGGAGCTGCGTGCTCGTGATCCAAGACTTCGCGATGAATAGCACTGTGTCTGGCACATAGGTCTGCCCACTATTGGAGAAATGAATGACTTACTATCAATGGAAGTGATCCAATGAAAATAAACAAAATAAAACAAAAAAGGCAAATCTAAAAGACGACTTTGTTCATATAATGTTTTTCCTACAAATAATGCAGAATTTAATAATCACTGAACCAGAATCTACTGGTGTGAAGGGAATAAATTGTTCACATTGTAGCAGACATATTAATTCTTTGGGGCTATTAAGATCCATTTAGATTTTGATTACACAATTCCAAAATTGCTTGCTGATGTCGTGAGTAAATCAGTTAAAGCTGGTAGAGTAAATCCTCACATTGGAGAGAAGCCAGTTTAAATTATGGAAATGTTAGGGGTTTTTTTTTAATGAAAAAAATGTAGTTCTACAATTTTAAGATCCCTGAACTGTCAGGTCTGCTTTAATGAATAAATAATGCTCATTTGTAATTATCCAAGGACATTTCTGATAAGTAAATGGATACTCTACTAGTTCAACAAAATCAGGAAAAAAGAGTTTGTTCTTTATGAACAGTCTCCTGACAATCTCATTTACACAGTATTGCCTTGCTTCAAATACCATTTTATTTTTGCAACAATACAAAGGTAAATTTTAGTTAAACGTAGTTGAATCAGACTAATTTTCTTGATAGCAGGGTATAAATGAATGAGGTTTTATTCTGTCTGATGAAAGTCAACCTCCTTTCCTCTTACATGTTCTCCGTCCCAAAAATGGTCGTGTGAATTTTTCCCTGGCTATAATCAGCAGTGTCATTCTTGATCCTACAGTGCAATCAGTCTAAAGTGAAATTTGATAGGCCACATGTCTGCTTTGAACTTTTCAGTGGCTCCCATTGCCCTCAAGGAAAAGTTCAAAATTTGCAGCTTATTTTAATGCCCTTGGTTTCCCTTCCTGCCTCACCTCTCGCCACTCTTCCCCCAAATCCCTTGCAATTCCTCAAAAAGTCCTCCGGCCTCTGCCTTTTTTTGCTGTCGATGACCAGAAGCTTCCTAGCTTTCTCTGCACCTGGCTACCTAACGGACCTGTGTCAGCCCCTGTATCACCTCTGCTTGTTGTGTGGGTGGCCTACTTTCCTCCATGCCCCCAGGGCTGTGTTAGACGACCCATCTTATGTATTCCCTGATAGAACATAACCACACTAACCCCAAGGTTGTCTTTTCCCCAGCTGTTTCTGCTACCAGGATTTGAGGTATTTGAAAATAAGACCTTTGTGGCATTCATCTTTGTGTCACGGGTGGCCTATGACTGTGCCTGATCACTGTAGGTTTCAAGCGTTTGTTGGATGAATAAATGAATGGACACTTGCAGGCTTTAAAGAATGAAGGTATCTTCAAGATATAGCTCCACAAACTCTGGTGATCTCAGACTCCTCTTCACCTAACTTTTTAAGACTGATTTTTTTATAATGGAAATAACTGAAAAAGCATTATTTTTATATTTATTTATTTATTTATTTATTTATTTAATGTTTGTTTATTTTTCACAGAGAGAGAGAGAGAGAGAGCAAAAGCAAGGGAGGGGCAGAGAGAGAGGGAGACAGAGAACCTGAAGTGGGCTCTGGACTGACAGCAGAGAGCCCATCTCGGGACTCAAACTCACCAACCATGAGATTGTGACCTGAAGCAAAGTCAGGTACTTAACCGACTGAGCCACCCAAGTGCCCTGCATTATTTTTAGTTTTACTTTTATTTAGACTTTTTAAACCATCACTTATATGTCATTGATTTTCCAAGAAGTCTTCTCTTGAATGAGGGCTGGGTTGGGAGGTTAAGCTATCCAATGTTCTTTCCTTCTGTCTTTCTTTTTAATGTTTATTTTATTTGAGAGAGAGAGAGAGAGAGAGAATCCCAAGAAGGCTCCATGTAGTCAGCATAGAGCCTGAATGGAGGCTTGATCTCAGGAAGCACGAGGCCATGACCTGAGCCAAAATCAAGAGTCGGAGGCTTAACCTACTGAGCCCAGCCAGGTGCCCCTCCAGTGTCCTTACTGACTGTCACACTACTTATTTAGCAGGATCCATTCCTTATCTCACTTCCCATTTTCCTGGAGGGGAGGAAGGAGAAGGCTTAGTACACATTTTGCATGATGGTGACCCCACTTAGATTTGTCCTGAAACTTTAGAGTCACTTAAGTCAGGTTGATTGGTCTTGCTCCTAATCCTATCATTAACATACAAACACTTAGTTGGGTATGAAAGGAAGTCGGCTGAGTGAACAATGGGTTCAGGAAAATGAGCTCAGACTTAGCAGACTGAAGTCTGGATTTGTGTGCATAGTGGTTGCACCTCTACTGGCTGTTTGGTCCTGGCCAGGCCAAGAAACTTCTCGGTACTTTAGCATACTCATCTGTGAGAAGGACATAGCACTTACCTCAGGCTTCTAATGATGTTCACAGGAGAAGTGAAATTGCATGGTCAGGGACTGTGTTCTCTTACAACCCTGTGTAGACCTTGCTGAAGATAGGTTCACCAGACACAACACTTTCTGACTTAGAATGTAAGCTTCTTCTCAGTCGAGAAAAAAACCCCTCAAAATTCTTTGAGATTTGAAGCCTGTGCACACGCCTAGAATAAAGTTCATGGAATGAATGAACACTAATATTAAAACTCAGACTTCATGTTGATTATTCTACCCTTATGGCTTCATTTCCTGGGAACATGAAAGCTTATTTATTTTTAGATGCAATGTCCTTGGGGAGAAGGGGAGCACATGTCATTGTCAGCTAGTATTTACAGGGGATTTATAAACTGTTAGTTGAGCTCTGCTCAAGAGGCCAGGACCCCAGGATTTGTGGGATGAGACTGGGATGCCAGGAAAGAGTTGCAATTTCTGGTGAGGTAGGAGTATCTTGGGAGCAGGGAACCTGATCTAGATTTAGGAATCCCATCCCTTTCACTCACTATCTTGGCCAGTAAAGCGGTTCCACTGCTCTGCTTCTGATTGCCACATCTGATTTTGGGTAAGTCTACACTAGGGTGAGTTGATTCTTAGGACATTCACTAAAGATACTTTCTCTTCAGAAGTTGGCTATTTTAAAGAACCAGGAAGGAACCTCATCTTCCCATGGTGGGCTAAATATTCCTAATGTCTTCCTGAAGGCTGAATGATCCTACTATTTCTTGTTTAAGAAACATTGTGAATTCATTTTACTCTTCCATGGAGAGCAATGAAGAGAAGCCAAAGAGCTTACAATGTTTTTACATTTTTGGCCCTTAAATTTGTATTGTTTCCAGATCCTTGAAGCTCCACCCAGGCAACTCTTTTTGCAAGAGGAACAACATCTTGCAGCTCATCATTATGCTGGGGGTAGAAAGGGCCTTTAGCAGCTGCGGGCTCTCTGGCCTCTGTCCACCACGTCATGGCTTATTCAACAGTAAAATCGTCCTGCTTCAGAGTCAATGGTGACTGTAATGTCTCCCATGTTGGGGCTGTGCTAGGCATTCCTCTCTACGTGTGCTTCTCCATGTAATCTTTACAGCCGCTCTGTAAGGCGGTACCTACATTCCAATTTTATGGGTGAGGAAACCACAGCTCAGAGAGATTTAGAAATTTCCTCAAGGTCATATGGCCAGTTAGGAGTCAAATTTCAAACTGAGGATTTCCTGTCCTACAAGTCAGAATGAAAGCCTCACCATTATCAAGAAGTAGCTTACTCCAGGTGATTCTGAACTATTAGGAAATAGTCATGAATGTCTGCTTTCCACACCAGACATCTACAATGGAAATAGTGAGCATGATGTGGATAAACATCTGAAAAACCGACAGACACCATGCAGACATAGCATTTTATTGCATCATTGAACCCTAGCCTTGCTATTCTACAGAAAGACTTCCTGGGACAAGGTGATTGATTTTTTTCCCCCTTCTCAGCAAATAAATAAGTAATGAAAAAGCTGAAGACTAGAAATTGAAAAATTTCCCTTTTAATAAAAGTAACACATGCTTCTCATTTTAATTATATGAAAAATGAAGAACAGTATAACAAAAAAAAAAAAACCCCAGCAATCTCAACAATTAATAATTTGTATTGGTTTTGCATAGCTAATATCATGTTGCACTTACAATATTTATTCAGATTTTTTATGTTGCTATATACTGTTAAGCATTCTTCCATTTTCTTAACAATGTTAGTAAACAATTTTAATGTCTTCATTTTTCATTATGTGGCTGGATCATAGTTTAATTAGCCTTTTTCCTATTTTTGACTTGTAGGTTGTTTTCATTTTTTCTCCTGTTTATAAATAACACCGTGAAGATCATTTCTGTTGCTTCTAGTTTTGACATAATTTCAAATTTACAGAAAAGGTTGTAAGAATATTACAAAGAACTCTGATGTGCTTTTACCCCATTTTATCATTCCCTCTCTGTCTCTATCTCTCTGTCTCTGTCTCACACACATATACACATGTGCACAGACTTTTTGTTTTGAACTATTTAAGAGGTAAAATCTATCCTTTCACTCCCTGAACATCTCAGTGTATGTTTCCTAAAAATAAGAACTTTCTCTTGCACAACCACCGAAAAATTCAGAATTTGAAACGTTAATATTGATGCAATGCAATTATATATTCTACAGTTCATTTTCAAATTCTTTATTTTTTTTCAGTCAAGGATTGAATTCAGCATGGTGAGGAGTCCTTTTGTATGTGACATTTTATTTGAATTTGTGATTGGTCCCTAGGCTAGATTTCTAAATGGTAAAAGGAGGATGATTGGGTTATTAAGCATAGACATTTTTATGGCTGTTGATATAAATTGCTGAAGGTGGTAACTATTTGGCCGAAAATCTAGGAAAATATTCATGGGACAGTGTAAACTTCAACTATCGTCATTGAAAAAACAAAACACAAAAAACAAACAACAACAACCAAACTTTGCAATTCCCTTATTTTAATTTCTCCGATTACCATTGACTAGAAATAGTTTTATTTGTGTTTATTGATCTACTATGTTTCTCTTGTTCTTTAGATATTTGTTGCCTTTTCTGTGTTTCTAATTATAAATTTAAGAAGTCTCATATTTATTTTATACACTCTTTATATATTAAAGATACTATTATCTATTAAACATACTTGGTAGAAAATCATTTTGTTGAGTCATTTGCCTTTGGAGAACTTCCTTTTTAATACCCCTCTAATATGACTACAGGGAGTTTTAATATTCACCTAGGGATGAATATTACTTAGACACAAAGAATCAATGACAATACATATTTAGGAGAAAGCATTCTAGAAATGAAAAATTTTCTTAGTCTCAGTTGGAAATAATCCGGGTCCATGATTATTCAAGACTGTGATTACTTAAACAGAAAAAGAAGCACTATAGGAAAAAATCAGGATGTTGGACCCAAGAGGCCTTGAAATATGGTATACACTGAGTCAATGATTACTCCGTTGTATATTATGGAACTGAGATCCCTTACCTGTACAATAGAATGGCTGTGCCTGCCAAACAGGGTTGATGCCCTTATAGTATAAAGTGATAGAATAGTTGTATATGCTAGGGATAGGAAAAATCTTCTGGGTTATGTTTAATTGTCATGAGGATAGATAAAACTCAGGGGAAAGTTTTATGGATGGACAAGAATATAAGTGGAGAATGTATTGTGATTGTATTTAATCTTTATGTGTGAATATTATGATATAATATCTCCATAAAAGATTGTAGGTAGAGACATAAAGAACACTGAGCCGAGAAAAATATTCAGAGCCAGTAGTGGGAATTTAGGGTGTGTGTGGGGGGAATTTATAGGGTATTTTGAAAGAGTAGCTAAAGGTATCTTAGGGAAAACCAAGCAAACAAACATACCACTTGCGATTTTTTATTATCTAACAAATATAATATTATGTCTTTTATATACCAAGCATTCTCTTGGTGTTATAAATTCAGTGAAGAATAAGATAAATATGTCCCTTTCTCTCATGGTGTAACTTACAATCTAACTGGGAAAATAAGAAATGTTCCATTATACACGTCCTCATTGAATTAGTTGCACTAGAGCTAGGCAGGAAAATACTGGGTACAGTAAGAGCTTACGGGAGGGGATCACTTCTAATCTGGGGTGTGGGGGAAAGCTGGAAGAAGGTGTAGCATCTAAGAAGATTCCACACAGAAGAAACAAGAAATGTTTTGAAAGCATGTCATCCATGCTTCAGGTTATACAAAGTGTTAAAGAAATAAATCTAAATTGAAAGTACATGAAATACATTCATTCATTCACTCAATAAACTTATGAAGTGTCTATTATGTGCCAGTTTTGAGAATAAAAAAGACGTGGTTCCTAATTCAAATTGCTTCCAGAAAACAAAGACTCCACTCAAGGCTGCATGAGACATTCGTGTCTTTTGGTGGCAAGGAGAGAAGACTTCTGTCTGGTCCGCGCGTGGTCTCAGGGAAAAATGTACGGAAACTGGTGCCAGGAGTGGATAAGCCAGCAGGCAGTGAAAACACAAGGGAACAGCAGACTATTCCTAGAAGGGAGGGTGTATTTGGGCTTGGAGAAAGTATGATCAGCACCAACAAAGCCATATGGAAAACGGTGCGCAGAATCTGGGCAGAATCCTCAGTTCCAACTGTGTCCAATCTGTGGCCCATATACAAACCTGTCATAAACCCAGTCCTACCTATGGCTTGATCCAAATTGCAAGATTGTGTTTCTTCTTTCTCAAAGCCATGGGGCAGGTCAAGGAAAGTAAAAATGGAGATCTGACCTTCGACGTTGACACTCTCCTTTCTGGCTGCCTGTGCACCTCATGGGAGGTGGGAGCCATGCTGCAGGGTGCAGGAGACAGCTCTGCCCCTGAGGGCGTCCACTGAGCAGGCTGAAAGGTGCGTCAGGAGCTTGGAGGTTAGGAGAAGGGGAAATGTGGGGTCTGCGGAGAGCACAGATGTCTTGAGTTTTAGAACCAGAGGCCAAGGAGCCAAAGATGAAATGGTTAAAGAACAGTTCATTTTCAACATAAATAAAATAATAAAGATTCTAAGTATTTTATGAGCAAAAAAAAATGCAGTTGAGAAAAGCAGACTTGATGCTACACACTAGATGTTTTAATTTTTTTTTATATGCTCTACATTAGAGCTTGCATTTTCTCATACCTCCAAGGCATAGTCTTTTATGGCTTTGGAGATAAAAGATTTACATTTAAATCATGCTTTTCCCATTGCCTTATTGTAACAATAGCATTTCAAGTTCTACTGTTCACTCAAAGGTCAGGATACCTTGTGTGTGTGTGTGTGTGTCTGTGTGTGTGTGTGTGTGTGTGTCTGTGTGTCTGTGTGTGTCTACATATGCTATCACCTTAGCCAAGTGAGCAAATCCTTTTAGCTCTGAATGCCTAAATTTTACTTATACTTTATGTAAAATGAAAACCAAGCACCAAGAGTTTCACAACCAAGGGGAAATAGGAAAGTCACACTGAGCTTGTTGTGAAAAGCAGGGATTGCGTAGGTACAAGATCCCATGCCCTGATGATAGTATATGTTTTTTGTTAAAGGCCACACGGACCACCAGGTGACTGTGCTCTGCGCTGGTAGGCTCTCCTGAAAGGTGTAAGGTTGACACAGACATCAAGACACTTTTGGCTCTCACTATTGCCTTGAAATTGGTTAGCTGAACAGTCCCTGATTTTTCCTTTCCTCTCTTTTCCTGACATAAACAAGACAGAAAAAGGAAGAAAAGAGAATCATCTCCTAATTGCATTATACTTAGAGTCCCAACAATAATGTATTGTAACCTTAAAAATTTGTCAACAGGATGGATCTCATATTAAGTGTTCTTATGGCAATTAAAAAGATTATATCCTAAGCATTGTTTGGTAATGGGACCATGAGTCGTCTCGTCATTATCATCAACTCACATTCCAAAGTCCATACACATGTGTTAGTGCATAGGCTTTCATACTCATAGGTCCTGGTATTTAGAAATATGAGAAGCAAATCTCATGCAAACAAATGGACTTTTACATTTTATTCTGTAATTACAATTACTGAATCATGTAAAATGTCTATGAGGGGCGTCTATCCTTGATTTTTTTTAGGGTTTCATTTTGAGACAGAGAGAGACAGAATATGAGCAGAGGAGGGGCAGACAGAGAGGGAGACACAGAATCAGAAGCAGGCTCCAGGGTCTGAGACGTCAGCACAGAGCCCCATGCGGGGCTTGAATTCACAATCTGCGTGATCATGATCTGAGCTGAAGTCTGATAGTTAACCAACTGAGCCGCCCAGGCGCCCCTCTCCTTGATTTTTAACCACACACAAACGTGTTCTCTTGATCACCTGCAGGTGGGAGTAGACCTAAGAATGAGGATATGTTTCCAAATCCAAGAAAGAGTGAGGAAGCTAAATATTTACTGATTCACCTTTGCTTTCAAGAATGGTGTGATGAGGGTCCACCATTTTAATTAAAATAGCAATAGTAAAGAAGCCCCAAAACAAGTAATATCAAAACAAAAGGGAAATAAAGGTCATTTTTGAATTTTATTATTTGTGCTCTATTAATCTTTGTGCTTATAATTGTTTTTAACAAATAAGACTTGATGAGAGCTTTTTAAAGTATGTGAGACGTTTGCTGCTTCCATTAATGTAAATGTATAAAATTCTTCAAGTTCTAGGGTGTTTTAGGGGTAAAAGTCAATGGCAAGTTAGACATAATTCATTCCTTCAGCTTCAGTGAAATACAGTTGCAGAGAGAGATCATTACTACCCAAAGTTAGAATTTGACCCATAACAGTACTCCAACCTTTCTTCTAGTCTAGTCTCTTCCAACTAGACTAGAATTTTCTTTTAGAAAAAGAAAATCTACTAAGCTAAAAAATGAAGCTGCTTTTTCTACTTTGGACAATTGGTGATATAGCACTTCATCTCAAAGGAATGAGGGAAGGATGTTTAAACTATAATGTTGTGTAGGCAAAGAACTTCACAAGGACCCACAAGGTCAAGACTGTATTGATAATCCAGTCTTTTGGGGGTAATACTGTCTAGAAAAGTCCAGTGAAAATATTCTTTAAGAACTGGTTCTGGTCAGTTTCACTCCATAGAGCTATCTACCGAAATCATTATCCTTTCAGATCAGAGAAAAATTTTATTTATTCTGAGTTGCAGAGTGTTACCTGGGGATAGCCCTAGGCAAATCATGATGTGAACGAATTTTGCCTTATTAACTGACCTTCTCCACTCCCCACTGCCTCTCTCCTTTATTCCTCTTCTTCTTACCTGCCCTTCTACCCTTACCAAATATCTTGTGTTCTTGAGGCCTCTCCTTTACTTTATACCCTGCTCCATACTCATTATCGAAAAGGAACCCAACATTGTCATTTGTGCTTGAATGTAAAATTAAATAAACCCTATTTTCTCCCTTTTGCTTTTTTTGGATTTGTTATGTTTTCCAATTTCTGCATACACTGAGACATGAGCAAGTAGTTGAAAGAAATATTTTCACCATTCAACAGAAGAATTGATGGCTCATAGAAATCATACTATCTATAAGTGGCTTAGTCACTCCAGCATAAATTCCCCAGAATAACTATTATTTACATTTTGTGGCATCACAGGAGCCTAAGAAGCATCTATAGTATTGATCTAACCCTTAAATTGCTTAAGAAAAGCCACTTTATTTAAACATCAGTGACACGCACTTTCCTAGTAACTAAGAATATAGCCCCCAAATTCTCAGAGGGCATATAAATTGCACTATCCTTACCAGATCTATGAGGATCCCCAGGACAAAGCAGGAGAAGTAGATCTAGGTTATGTTGTTGTTGTTCACCTATTATTGCACTGGTGTCCAACTGTCTTTCCATTTTCAGTCCATGACTATATGAAGGGGAGAGCATATGATTTGGCAACTCAAGATTATTCTACCCCTTGATACAAAGAGATTGGTTTCTGAATGATCATTTGACCTAAATGTGAGTCATCCTCTAGGATTTGGCTATCTCTTCCTAAAGGCACTGACTTTGCTAGAATAGCTATGAGGATGATGAGAGCTTAGAGCTACCTGCAATCATCTCATGAGCAAAGTGTGCTAAGTATGAAACCAACACAAAGCAAGGCAGAACTGGGAGACATCCATATGCTGGTGATGTTTCAGCCTTTGGATAATAGCCACGCTTGAAATCATATGTCATAGCTCTGGGCTCCTCAATACATTCTAATTTTAAATTCCTGTGAGTTGGGTTTTTAATCAATTGTGACCAAAGAAGTATTGCTTAACGAGGAACATCATCAGGGGACGCAACCATGAAGATGCCAAACAACTGATTACAGCAGGGGACACAGAACAGATACAATTGCTGAAGGCAAACTCAAGGTGACATTGATGCTATGCTTTGGTGCATGATTGCCTCATGACAGATGATTGCAATGTTACAGGCACATGACCTGTTCCACCCCATCTCTGGCTCTTCACTGATAGGTGATTCCTGATTGACACTAGAAACACATTCCTAGAGTGGACAGCAAAGTACAGTTTGACACCAAGCTATTTTTTCTCCTCGGGTGTTTAATAGTGCCTGATTGAGCTGGTTCCTCTTTGTCAAGTGTCATTCAAAAATCACCCAATTGTTGGTCCACCCTTGCTTCATTGTTGATGAGAATGCCATGTGAGCTGGAATCAAAGCCTTGCTGAAATTCGTCTATTTTACATCTGTTCCTGGCTGGGAGCTTAATGAGATGCGTGGCATAATGAGATGTGTGTCTGTAATGTGTAATGAGATTCTTGATTCAAGTGTCTAATGAAGCCTATAGCCTAATGAAATGTATAGCATAATGAGATGAGTGGCTTGAATGTATAGTACAGATTTGAAAGTCCTTTTAGAAAATATCATTAGGCATGCAAAATTTTCTTCCATCTGCATAAACTCCACCCACATTTCTTTGGGATTTTTTTAGTTTATAGTTTCTCAGGCTGTTGTCATTATCACCATGAGTACTTCCTATAACCAAAGCTAAGAGAACAGAAGCACTGGCCTTCACCAAGTGTGATGGGTAGACTGAAAATAGCATAGGCATTTTTAGTTCTTGTGGAGAGAAAATTATATCTTTGCTTCTTTCCCTTCACTTCCTTTTTTTAAAGATAACCAACTAATATCAATGAGCTATTGCTTAACAAAAAACTTAGAACTTCATGATTCAAAACGATAAGCTTTTATTCCTGCCCATAGTCTACAAGTCAACTTGGTGCTTCTGAACTCAGCCAGACACACTCCTATGTTTGCAATCAGCTACAGATCAGACAGAGCCTCTGTCAATCATGGCTGGGCTTCCTACATCTTTAGAGGTCATCTGCCTACAGGCTTGTCTAGGAAGATATTGGTTGAAGTGATTGGGATCTCCTTGATTTGGTCTGTCATCATCTGGCCAACTGGCCATGACTTAATCTAAAAGCAGAGTCAGGAGATCAAGAAGAAGATGAAAAGGCTCCGGATGCCTAGGCTCCAAATTATCACATCACCCATTCAGTCATATTCATTGGAGACAAAGCGAATAACAGGCCAGCCCAGAATCAAGAAATAGGGAAATATGGGGCACCTGCATGGTTTAGTTGGTCATGATCCCAGGGTCATAGGATCAAGCCTGTGTCCTGCTCCATACTGAGTGTGGAGTCTGCTTGGGATTCTGTCTGTCTGTCTGTCTGTCTGTCTCTCTCTCTCTCTCTCTCGCTCTCTTGCTTCCTTTATCTCTCTTCCTTCTCCCCTCTCCCCTTTTCATTTTCTCTCTCTCTAAAATTAAAATAAAATAAAATAAAGAAATAGGAAAATAAATTCCACCTCTTAATGAGAGGAAGAGCCAAGTCACATGGATACAAACAGCATGAACACAGGGAGAAGGAAAGACTTTTTGCATTCATTCCTCCTTCAAACTATATAGTTAGGAACACATGTGCACACCTCTCTTTTGATCTTTCTACACTAAAAAATTTTTGAAAGGGGCATATTTATGAAAAATTGTTTTTCCTCTAAATGTAAGAAGTTGCACAAAGGGTAGTGATATTGATTATGAATGTCCTAAAATCACTTAATGCATTATACCTAACCCCCATTACCAATGGGTTGACAATAGATCTTCTCATCAAATGAAACAGGCTAAGTATAATCTTTCTGGAAGCAAACAAAGGTGCTAATACAAATTGCCCTGAATTTTCCTTTTAACAGTTGGGAGATATCTATAGTGGACTGGATTTGGAATCTATCTCATCCCTGAATTAAAATCTAGTGGAGATTTTTCCACTTTTTCATGGCTTTGCTTTTAAAGTATTAAAGATTGCATTCTGCCAAGAACTACTGGTGATTAACCCCAGGCATGAGGTGTATGTTACATGAACTGGCCCTAAAATTTATGAAGAACTGCAGAGTTTTAGCAGTGTGTATCTCATTTGCAATAGCCTCCTGGATGAAACCCAGGACACTCTCATTTGAAAATTTATAAGGACTAGTCTATCCAGTAGTTTAACAGACAGTCTGAATTTTTTTTAACATACCCTAGCCAAGGTTTTATCTCCTTTCCATCTCCCAGATTGAATATCCATTATCTTTCAAGATGCCATTATCCTCAGATGTCTCAGATTTATTTGTCTAGTGATTTTATAGAATAAAGGCCTGATAGGGTCCTCTTTAAATACACATCCTAACCACATTTTAGAAATCACCAGTTGGTCCCATCATCTCCTTAACTTAAGATTCTGCTTTTCTATTGCATGGGGAATCATAAATTTCACTCCCATGTGCATTTTACAATTATGAAAAGGAATGAATCAAAAAATATTCAAAGATCAGAATTTTTTTTCCAATTTATTTTCCAGCTGTGCTTTTCTGCCCGTGGAATAGTTTGTTTAGGAATGTGCAGGTACAGCCTTGTGCATGTGCTCACTACAGGCATGTGGGTGCATTGATTAATCGATTCATTGAGTATTTCAATTAAATCAGGCATTTCAATCTGATTAACCTGATCAGTGTCTCTTAACCATAGCTTTTCTAGATGAGTTTTTTCTTTATACTTCTTTATGTGCTATGAAACATTTAGGCATGATTGTTTAGCCTCAAGCTGATAGTATCTAGATCTTTCTGTGTTACCTAAATGATATAAACCGTCATGGACTAGCAGCTCCTAATTAAACACTAGTTGTGCCTTTACATAAAAAATGATTGTACCAAATGACAGCAAATAGAGGTAGTTTGATTTTCATAAAGGTCTGTTCCAGTCTAAAACGTTGTCTGAAACACACTGGGATCTGCCTTACTTAGGTGACTGCTTACACTGATCAGATTGCTACCCGATCTCCACTTCCCTGTGTACCGTGATGAGTCACAAGCTTACTAGTATATATCTCCCAAAGTTCTGTAATCCATTTCATTTCTGTAAGTGGCCAAACCCACATATCATTTATTCTTTCTGTAATTTTGTAGTGATTTTCAGGACCAGTCTGTGGTCAGCTTAACAGATGAACACGGAAGTCAAGCAGCAGACCTGGCAAGAGCCTGGGAACAATAAAGACAGGTGGGGTAGAAGGTAAGCTCTGGAAAGAACTAGAATCCACTGGGTCCTGGGAAGCTGGTGGACCTTAGCCATGGAAAAGGGAGAACGTATATTAGGTCAGAAATTTTCCTAACAGATCACCTGCAACAGTTAACTGGGAGAGCCTGATAAAAATATAAAGTTTTGGCTCCCATCAACTCTATCTCATCAAAATCTCTAGGGAAGATCTTTAGAAATTTCTATTTTATCAAATTCTCCAGTGATTCCTGTACATTTAAAATTTGAGAATCAGGGGCACCTGGGTGGCCCCGTTGGTTAAGCTTCTGACTTTGGCTCGGATCATGATTTCACAGTTCATAAGTTTGAGCCCGCTGTCCAGCTCTGCACTGACAGCTCAGAGCCTGGAGCCTGCTTCTGATTCTGTGTCTCCTTCCTCTCTCTTACCCTCTCCTGCTTGTGTTCTCTCTCTCAAAAATAAGTTAATAAACATAAAAAATACTTGAGAACCTGTGTTCTAGACTTTGAATATTTCTGGTATACGATCTATGTATAATCATCACTATATTCCTGCGTCTGGCAGTTTATAGATGATTATTGAATAAATGAAGGAACAATAGAACAAACAAACTGTATTTATACCCAAATCAGACCCCTACAATCTGTTGACAATCCAGCTCCAGTTTATAAAAGCAAGAAAGGAAGACAACAAATCAATGAGGGATGCTATCAACAAAAGCAAGTCTGTTGCTGAGCCAAATGCTATTAAAGTTGGTGGCTTTCCATGTCCTACCTGTTTATTCCTATGTTCCACCTTTTTTAGAAACCAAAAGGCGTTCCATAGTCTGGCTTCTTCTGTGGTCTAAGTGTGTGGATGCTCCTGAGTCGGCACAGGTGAACCTTGTCAATTCCATAGCTCAAGTGAGACGAAAGACGAAGTAGGTATCATCACTGACTAATACAAAGACGTAATAATCACAGCCATCACTTTGAGGAGCTAAGGTTCAGAAAGGTTAAGGCATTTGCCCCAGTTTACACAGCTAGAAAGTAGAAGAGGCGATGCAGAAACTGGATTCGCAAGGCAAGCCAGGAAACCCTCTGTCTCAATGCCAGTTACTTCCTCTCATTTTTAGATGGTGTCGAGGGGCATGCATCAGGTTGGGATGGGTGCCCCCTTGACTCTCTTCTGCTTCACAACCAGGGTTAGCTTTTACACCCAAAGAGGCACACTGAGGCTTTTTCCCAAACTATAAACTGTCCCTTGAGACACCTAACATGCAAAAGTAGTAGCAAAAATTGTTTATTTTTTATTTATTTTTTTAATATTTTTATTTATTTCTAGGAGAGAGAGAGACAGCGTGAGCAGGGGAGGGTCAGAGAGAGAGGGAGACACAGACTCCGAAATAGGCTCCAGGCTCTGAGCTGGCAGTCAGCACAGAGCCAGACGCGGGGCTCGAACCCACCAACCGTGAGATCATGACCCAAGCGAAAGTTGGACGCTTAACCGACTAAGCCACCCAGGCGCCCCTAAAAATTGTTTATTTTAAAAGCAATTATTTTCTTTTAACATCCTTCCATGACATTCATTTACTACTCCTCCAATTTATCTGTATCTCTTATGAACACTCCATTCTTCTTTTTTTAATGTTTATTTTATTTTTGAGAGACACGGCATGAGTAGGGAAGGGCAGAGAGAGAAGGAGACACAGAATCTGAAGCAGGCTCCAGGCTCTGAGTTGTCAGCACAGAGCCCGACGCGGGGCTCAAACTCACAAACTGCTAGATCGTGACCTGAGCCAAAGTCGGCCACTTAACAGACTGAGCCACCCTGGCGCCCCATGAACAGTCCATTCTTGTTTTCAAAGAATGACAAATGGCTGTTTTACTGAACCAGGGTATGTCACAGCTTAGCCTTTTTAGGCTTCAGCCCCCAACCTGGCTACCACCCACAGCATCAGTGTGTCAACCATCAAAGATCGCAGATGGTTAGGACTGGAAAAATCTATGAGATCACCTGCAACATGTGCGCTCTGATTTCACATAAGGGAACTAGAGACCCAGAAAGGTTGAAGTGTTCATCTAAAAGTTCATTGTGCCTCACTGCTCTCTTATTATACCATGCTTTCTGTTAAGCTGGTTATAATATGAATAGATGTCCATTGTTAAAATGAGTACATGGTTTAAAAATTGTGTGTTGGTTTTTAGTAACCTTGACACACCTTTGACAGTCACAGAAACTGGGTAAAGCCCATACTTACTCCTTAAGATAGCTAAGCAAATCAGCTTATAATCACACTTTGGGTATGATAATAAAATAATCTGACCAAATGTAGTGTAACATAGGTTATTTTCATACAGCATATGCTTTCAGAGGTTGATCCACTTACGAGAAAAAAAAAAAAAAAAACAGAGACCATTTCTAAAGTCAAGCAAAACCCGGATTGTGATCTGGGGTTCAACTGCCAGGTGACAGAGGGAAGCTGCTGGCTGTTGTTTAAAATAGCGGTTTACAGCAGGAGAGAACAATTTCTCAGAGAAGGTCTTATCAACGTCAATGTCAGGGAATTTGTTGGCTCTGTCTCTTACTTTTAGCAAACATGTGGATTACCTTCCCTTCGTCCGTGGAAATACAAGATTATATATTTTAATTCGTCTTAAGCTTTACCACAGAGTCTATAAATATTATATAACAAATCTGAGCATTACTACTTTCTTGTGCATTCAGGATACATCTCTGTGATCACTATAATCAACCTAATTGGGCAAGACTCCCTAAGTGAAGGCAATAACATTTGTTTACTTCATTGTAGGAATGTGCTCACAGCCTGGTACCACCACATTTAAATTAGTTTTTATCCAAAACAGAGAGAAATGCACCCTTCAGTCAACACAGTCTGTTAATTTGAATGTGTTTAAATTAACTGTGTGCCCGCCTGTAGGAAACGCGGAGCTCTGTTCTTTGTCCTCTTGAGAGAGGACTCAGTGACATTCAGACTTTTTCCTTCTTTCATATTTTTGTGGACTGAAGAGAAGAGGGAATCCACTTTCATTCTCTGAGGTGGCAGGTCACATGGCCGAAGTACCCCAAGAACCATATTCCTGGCTGCAATAGAAGCGGCTAAAGGATTTCTCTTGAGTGTGGCAATAAACACATGAAAAAGTATAAGACTGTAAGTGGAGGGGAGAGTGAGGCACAGGTGGACAAGTCCAATCCAAATGAAGATAGGTTATTTGCACCCCTTTTGTAGGAATCCTGTAGTTGTATGTGAGACTACTTTGTCTCACGGAATTAACTTCTCAACACCAGACGTTTCTTTCAGAATCACCGTGGACTTATCCTCACCAAAATTATCACATTTTTCACCATTCCATTGCCCACATTCCTCTTTGCCCATTGCTTTGCCAGGTGTGATTTCTACATCAAATCCCCACACACTCAACGCAGGGTGGTAGCTCCAGGTAGGAAATCTGGAGGTGAGGGAAAGGAAGTGATTCGAGGGGAGTTCAAAGAGTCTCTTCTCTGACGTGCGCGACTGCTCATGGACACACTCATGTGTTATCATGTAAAGTACATGTATTATTATTACGCGGGTTGTTGTTTGAGCAAAGTCTTCTATTACAAGACATTTTAGGAAGAGGGCAATTTCTCCATCAAGGAAAGCGAGCAGGAAGGGCAGGGATATGCACTGGATGCCCTGCCCCTGCTCCTCCATTTTGGGGAGGCCATGTTGCTGTAGGTGGGAGGTGACACAGAAATGCCTTTGGAGCAAGAAAGATGAACAGCTGATGTCTCCAGCTTGTGCTAAAACTACTCCAGGAAACACACATAGACAAGTCAGCTAAAATTAATCAGTTACCTCTTTGCTTTCATATGCAGTTTTCTGGAAGCATTTCATATTTCTTTTGTCTTACTTCCTCTGAAGCGACTTCCTGGTGGCCAGATTTCACCTGTATAAGTTTACCAAAATGGCTGCCAGAATATCACACCCCCTGTGTAACGTACTGGTAGCCATTTTGGTAAACTTTAAAGAAGCCCACAATCCTCTCATTGTCTTTCCTGTCCCTGCCTAGTCTAAGCCTAGCACAAAATCGGCACCCATTAAATGTGTGCCGAATGAAGGTAGACAGCGTGACTTGCTGATGGCCCTCTCTGAAAACGTCAACTTTCAAAATACGTGTTTTTAAGCAATAATGTGGACCCTAGTTGCCTAGGTCTGAGAGGTATAATCTCACAGAGACAACAAAACTAGAGTAACCCTGTGGTGGGCTCTTAGCAGAACACCTGGAATGTCACTCACCATTTCTTGTCATTTTCATGACATTCCTGGGGCCTCTGACACATAAATTCAGATACTCAGATGACCACAGCTCTCTTTCTTCTTATAGTGTTTCTTTTGTTCTCCAGCATGGTCTACTTTGTTGATTTTTATTTTTAATTTTTTTAATGTTTATTTATTTTTGAGAGACAGAGACAGACGGGGGGGGAGGGGCAGAGAGAAAGAAAGACACAGAATCTGAAGCAGAATCTGAGCTGTCAGCACACAACCCAATGTGGGGCTCGAATTCACGAACTGCAAGATCATGACCTGAGCCGAAGTTGGATGCTTAACCGACTGAGCCACCCAGGTGCCCCCATTTTGTTGACTTTGGCCAGCAGCTGATTCCCCTGACATATTTCTTATCATTGCTCACAATTCCCTGGTTCCCTGAGTCTCCTTATGTAGGTCTTTTTCAATTGTTCATGACAGTAACCTAATTCCAACGTGTTGAAACAAACCTCGAAATTGATTGATCTTTGTACTGGGAACATGTATGAACATGTCTTCAGATATAGCTGGATCCAGGGGTTCACAAATGTCATCAGTACTCTGCCTCTTTCTCTTTATACTCTCTCTGCAAGGACAGTCATGAGCGGCTATTGACACTACCACACTCATCTCTTTTTGGCTTTATTAGTCTTAGAAAAAGGTAGATTTTCCTACAGAAACATTCTGCTGAAGAGTCTAACAAGTCTGGCTTATACCACATGCTCACCCTTCAGCGATTATTTTGTTTGAGGCATCTACGTTCTGACTGGGTCAAACAATTGCTGCTATTACAGAAAGTGGTTTTAGCTCCACCTGACCCACACGGAATGGGTTTGCCTCCTGGAAAAAAGGGGTCCTGTGAACAGAAGAGGGAGAGTAAGAAGAGGTCAGAGAGGGCAGCCATGTTTCCCCAACCATGTGACTCTGATGTCATCCTTTGATGCTTCTGAAGTTAAATGAGGTAGTTTTTCCAGGTAACACAATAAGATGGAAGAAAATTTCCCTGCACAAGCAACACTTTCTTTTACCAACTGTGAGTATGAAAGAGAAATTTTTAGAGACATGGTGGGTCTAGCTGTCTTTCTGTAGCACATCTCCCAAGCACTCTGGCATACATGAGCCCCTGGGCGGCAGAGCCAGAGGATGTGAGGTGTGAGTACACCGTGCTGTGCTCAACAATCACATCCCAACCACTGCCTGTGTTCTGAGTTTTTGTGCTTAGAGATTGTTTCCTTCATCACAAATTCCTTCTCCCAGGCAAGGCACCCGGGCATTTCCTAATGATTAAGGAATCCATCCCTGGGTACCAGCTGTCAACATCCGTGTTCTGTGTCCATTCATTGACCCAACCGTGAAGTTCTGTGGAGTTCTTGAGCAAATAGACTGAGTCTTCACCCTCTGCTCAAATGTCCTCTGTTCAGACAGCCTTTCCTGACTTGACCTAAAACAGCACCCCACCCTACTCACTTCCTAAATTTTTACTGTGCTTTACTTTTTTTTCATAGCACTTATTTATAGCTAAAATTGTATCACCTATGCATGTTTGCTTATTAATTTTCTGTTTCCTGCTGGATAATATAAGGAGCAGGAAGGCAGAGAATTTTCCCATCTCGTCCTCTGCCACATTCTTGTGCCTAGAAAAGTACCTGACACATCCTAGCCATGCACTAACTATGGGGAGTGTCAAGAGGGAGATGAATGAGCAAACAAAATTACAGCAGCTACAGATGTTAGGTCATCATTCTCAGACCCTTATTACACACAAACAAACACATGCTCAGGGGAAAAAAATGCAACGGGCAATTTTTTAATGCATGAATAAACATGTTTGTAATAGGCTTCAGACCATGTCATGCATTTTGTATCCCACTGGTAGTTTTGCATTTTCCCTTAATTTCCTTCTGCTTCACTTACTGGTTTTCCATTATTTCTCCAGAATGGTGACCAAGCCGACAGGGTGGTATGAGAAATAAAATAACATATTTTGATGTGATTCTGCTAAGAAAAACCAGGGTAAAAAAGGGTAAGTTAAACTGTATAGAACATTTATATTAAATCTGAGCAACAGCCTATAAACAAAACACAGCAAAATAGAAAGGTGACTTCCTCTCTTTCCTTCGTACAGTCCCACTGCGTTGCTGTCAGGACGTTAATTTTCTGTCTTTAGGAAGGTTTTATTTTTAGCTTCAAACTCCTTGCTACAACACAGTAAAAGGTCATGGCATCAGCTTGCTGTTTCCCACCAATGAGGGGAAATTAAAATCAAGAAGGTCGGTTTCATGACTTCATCTCTCACCAAATTTCTCCTCCTCCTTTGTCTTTGGGGTGCAGGGAGGAGGTGGGCAAGGCTGAGCCCAGCAGCACCAGTAGCCTTTCTGGAGGCTCTGTTACCCCTCAAGTGCAGTGGGAATTCTTCTCTGCCTGAGTGAAATGTCTAGTCTATAAAACCGGTTAGTAAAACATACTGTAATTTGGGATTTGGTAATACCGCCTTCATTTTGACAGAACCCAGGTTGACCCACGGCATTATGTCATGAACAGATGTGGATTCATCTGGAGGGGTGGGGTGATTAAAAACTCGTTCAGGAAAAAAGAAAACCGAGTCAGAGAAAGTCTCCCTTCTTCTATAGGTTCTAAGGAGTAAGCTGGGTTCAACCCTCTTCAGTCCAAGTGGCATTTGTCTCCAAGCGATAGTAAACTTAAAGTCACCTTTGTGTCTCTTAATATGTAGACGCTCTGGTAACATGCGCAGAGTAATGCTTTCTAAAATGTGTGTTACATGTAATTAAGATACCTGGGAACCTTTTACATTTAAATATGTAAGAATGCTAATAGCTTTGTGATTTAGGAAAAGTCAATTAAGAAACCCAGTGTTCAGGTTTTTCATCTAAAGAACAGAAACAATTACACCTGAGGTATAGTTTTATTAGACAAGAAACAATACGTTAGGTGCAGAGTTATTGTGAAGACCAAATGGCAATGACCGTGTAAAAGTAGTTTTCAAACTAGAAGACACTATGAAAATATTACCAGTAGTTAGTATTGAGAGCTATGGGAATGCTAAAATAATGGCAATGACAGTATTATATAAAAAATATATTGCTAGCATGTTTTTAAAAGGTTATGTCATATGTTGGATTTTTAAATAGTTTTACAAACTATATTCATAGCTGTGTTTCACTATGGACCTAGATGAATTATTCAGTTACTTCAATTACAAATTAATGTTCAGTTGTATGAATAAAGGTAGAAAAGATAGAGGAACAATTTAAATATAATTTGGGGTATATATCAGATATTAACTGAGGTGAATTTTTGCTAATCGTGAGGTATTCGTGAGGTCCAATACTCTAAGCAGAGTCCTCATCAAATAAAAATTTATTTTCTTACAAAATAAGCAAAGCCCATGCCAGGATAAATTATGAAGCCATTCAACTGATGACACTCTACTTGATTATTTTGTAAGTGAAGAGTATCCAAATAGAAATGGTACCTATTCAGGTACCATTTTGGAAGATGACAGTTTTAATCATCAACTTTGGAAATCAAGATGGTGAGTAAATGTAGATTTTAACCATCCAGTTTGGGAGCCTATTCCCCAAAGTACTTTCTTGAAGTCAGAACATTAATAAACTATAAGTCATTCCTCATAAGGCCATTCAGTATATATGTCAGGCACCGGTCTAAATATCGAAGGTATAATGGAGAACAAATCAGAGATTAACCCTGACCTCATGGGACTTATATTCTAATAGGGGATAGAATCTATAAACAACTACATAAAATTAAAAAAAAAGGACTGTAATGTCCTACGCTTCTGTTCTCCATCAAGTCACCAACAGGGGTGATGAAGTCAAAAGATAAAAACATCCAAGGCAATGGCAACTTCATGGCTCAATGAGAGCCCAGGGGGACATATAGCTCTTTAGAGATACAGGTCAATGACTCTCAGTATTGCTGTGATTCTTTTCAATTAATTCTTCTGTTGACATTATAAGTTTTATGAGCCAAACAGACTACAACTGGCAAATAGAAATCATAGCAGTAGAGTCTGCGGTCACCTACCAAGCCTTTGTTCCTGTGACTTGGATGGAATTCCCAGGGTCATGAAAGTCCTTATTTGAGGCGGGGTGTTCTTTAGTCACTGTTCTTTTTCTGTGCCTTCTGTTGTTCCACTATTGCATCCAAAAATAATTGGAGTCCACCATAGTCACACTGGCCAGTTTCAGCCAGGTTACTGCTTGCTGCTGCTGCTGCCAATAGTGGCGATAGATGATGCTATCGTGGTACTTACGATGTCCCAGGTAGTATTCTTAAGCATGTGAGATAAATAACCATATCAGATCTTGCATATTATGAAGGTCACTCTAAGTCTCTAAGTATAAAATAGCTTAGAGTTTAACCTTTATAATGAAATCTTAATCAGACATTTTTTGATGTGTTGTTACTGCAAGTATTTGTTTCTATCTGTAACTACACACCTCTGCCTCCTAAGGTTTTGGCAATTACATGCCTTAAGTGAGTCTTAGATTATCAAACCCAGGTAAGTCCATGTACTTAATTAGGTTTCCTGTGACTAAGTCTATATTATCTGTATTCCAGGAGTTTGGACACTTGTTTAAAAAATGTTATTAAGCTACTAAGAGTGTTACCAGTCAGCTAGAAGCTGCTCTAAGATTATTGTTTAAGAGTACATCCCACTCCCTAAAATGGTCCCTTTGTCTTAATTTTTACTGTTAAAAATTCATAATTTGTTCAAAAGTCGAGAAGCCAGTATAGCAAACCCATTACCTCGCTTCAACAATTATCAACTGGCAACCGTTTTGTTTATCCGTCTCCGACATATTTTAATTTAATCTTGTATTTAGAAAACTAGTGACTGATGATGTTTCCAGATGATATAAGTCTTTCAGATGATAAAGAACATAGCAAGAGTGGGGGGGGGAAGGGGGCAATGTCTGGACTGATAATGTAGAAAAGGAGAGCATGCACAGAAATAAAGTGTTTGGTAAAAGTAGGAAAAGCACTCACAAAAAATAACGTATGAAGGTTAGAGCCTGTTAAAGTACAGCTACAAATTCTCCATCTATTAGCGGAGTTTATTTTCCGTCTTCTGAAATTGTAATTCGTTTAAGCCTTAATCTCTAGGATGTGGTGGAAGGGATGCTGTGATAGTTCTGGATCTCACAAGTTAAGAGCATTGGAATCTTCCACATTATCCTTCTTAGAACACTCATTATTGGTTTACTTGCTCTTGGATTCCAGCCAACAGGTTGGGGAGTCCCAAGCCATATGGAGAGGCCACATGTAAGTGTCCCAGCAGACAATCACAGCTGAGTTCCCAACTGACAATCAGCATCACCTGCCAGCTATGGGGCAGGGGGAGGGGATGGGCAGGGAGGTGCATCTTGCCGTCTCCAGCACAGTCGAGCTCCCATATGATACCACGGCGCAGAAGAACCACCCAACTGAATCTGTGAACCCACAGATTTGTGAAAGGGAATTTTAAAAGTTGCTGTTTTAAGCAGCCAAGTTTAAGGGTGGTCTGCTCCATAGCAACAAATACATGAAACAGAGTTGGCACTGGACGTATGGTACAGATATGACCAAAAAAAAAAAAAAAAACCAAAAAAACCCAGATACGTGGCATTGGCTTGGGGGGCTGGTAGCAACTGGAAGCTGGAAGGGCCTTGAGATTTGGTGAAGGGCAGGAAGTACAGCAGGAAAATTGAATCTTGGAGAAAAGAGGAACTATGTATGTAATGGTAGAAAATAGGGAACATGTTGCCAGTGGTAACATGGGAGAAAAGGAAGTTAATGAACTAGTGGACCTGCCCAAAGCTATTTCTGGAAAGAATGTTGACAATTACTTATTCTATTGGCCAAGGCAAGTCAGAAGGCTGGGATTCAAAGATGGGAGAATGGACTCATTTGCAAGAAAGAAGTGACAAAGAATTGTGGACTTTGTTAATCTCCCAGAAGGGAGGGAGGGTTGATAGCTCAAGGGTATACCTATTCCTAGTAGGTCCTGTGAGGAAGCTTAAACATAACATGGAATTCTGGCTTAAGCAACATGAGGAAGAAAACGCAAGTATAAAAAAGATCCTTATACCTTCAATAGACTGATAAGTTGATTTAGTCTTTAATTAGGGAGCTCACCACTTCTGCAAACCTGCCCTTTGCTTTTTCTATTATCCCTGAAAGTAATCAAGTGGGCCAGCCAGAATAATCACAGGTATAAATAGGAAATTTGCCTCCGCGAAGACAGAACAAACCCGTTTCATTGTTTTCCTGATTTTGAATTAAGCAGCGAGTCTGGTTTTCCCCTTCAACAGAACTAAAATCCACATCCAAGCAAATTACTCTGCTCTGCTTTAAACAAAAGAACGTCATTGTCAAGATATAGGCTGTTTCATTTTTATCACAGGAAGAGATGTTAAGGTAGGTTAATGTCTCTAGAAATTATTTATCCCGGAAAATCTCCTGTGCATTACACTGAAGTAGACTGGGAATTAGAAGGCATTAATCTGAAAGAAAAAGCAACTGCTGTCTTCCTCAATAACAGGAGACCATGCTTATAGCCAACCCCCCAAATACCTTAAAATAGTTAGGTCATTTTGGTCTTTACAGATACTGATCCTTAACAGCTGTGTTCTATTGTGTGGCTTGTGTGTGCCCCAAAGAGGGTCAGTGTACCTCCACACATGGTTTTTATGTCCATGATCATTTGAAGGTTAATGAGAAGGTCCTGGGGAAAAAAAAATATACAGGAACACTGGTGAAATTTACATGTAGACATGGCGAGCTTTTTCCATCTCATTCCTGGTCTCCTTCACCCTCTCTGCAGAAGGAGAGGCAATACCCTAGAAGCTAATGTTAGAGATCAAGTTTAAACAGGTCAGGGAAGGGAAGAGGTGTGGGAGTGAGGTGAGGAGAATAAGAAGGGGTGATTGTGCCTGCAGGGTCAGGTGTGTGCGTCTGCATTAATCTCCTAAGGGGAAGGGACAGAGAGCCCTGACTTGACTTCTCACAGATTCATTAATTCAGGGGTAGAAAAGGTCTTTAACAGATACTCCAAGAACTTCCAATTTGCCACCTCGATTTGAGAAAACACAATGAAACCACGGAGTGACCTGTCCATGCATTCAAAAAAAGCAAGTTTCGAAAGGACGTGAAATATTGTAAAAGTTGGTAGAAAAACTGCTAAGCTACTCGGTCAGTTTTCCTAACTTAGGTTCCTTGCTCCACAAAAAGACTAACCATTTGCCTACCAGAGGATTCTCGGGGGAGTCTCTGCCCTGCAACGTGCTGAGGCACCCTGAACTCTTTCATGTTCTGGGGCCACCATCTTGTCTCAGCCACACCCAGGCTCAGAACCTGGCCCAGAACGTTCGCACAGATCTTTCTATATAATTGGTTCCCTTCTTCCTCCCACCCTCCATGGCTTCCCTTTTATTCATGTTTCTTTCTCTCTTTTGGTATAATCTTTCCAGAGTGCAAGAAATCTTGAGTGTAGTCATGGTACCTCCTCTAAATCACTAGTTTATTTTATTATTTTTCAAGGTTTATTTATTTTTGAGAGAGAGTGAGACAGAGCAAAAGCTGGGGACGGACAGAAGAAGAGAAGGAGACATAGAATCCAAAGCAGACTCCAGGCTCTGGACTGTCGGCCCAGAGCCTGATGCAGTGTTCGAACGCATGAACTATGAGATTGTGACCTGAGCCAAAATTGGACACTTAACCAACTGAGCCACCCAGGTGCCCCCTTCTTATTCACTCAATAACAATACCTTGTGCTAGTAATGTCACCATCCTGCTCCACTTTCTGATCTATAAATTGTGGGATTGGGGCTTTACTTCTAGAGCTAGTAACCTATGAGGCTGGCACACAGGGTGTGAACACTCCCACGGCCCCCAGTTTTCCTTAACCATAGCCCAAAAGGCCAGTGCAAATCAGTGACTTCTTTTCTCTTTTTAGCAGTGTGCTCTTTGTTTTGCTTTGAACATGAAAATAATTAGTCCAGATGAACAACGTTTTTAAAGACAAGTTAACTAGAGTCTCTTACACAGGAACAAGCTGGTATTTCTACAATATGTTTTCTATTTTAAGCCAAAATCCTAACAACAGCACACAACACATTTGGAGATGGAATTGCAAGAGCCACTGAGAACAAAATCTTCCCCAATATATTACAGCCACACAAATATCTGTTACCAAGTAGCAGGAATGATCTATGGCAAACATTATTTGACTGGCTTTAAAATCTCTCACTACCTTGGGTTTGGTGGGGTTATATATGCATTTGTATTTGGCTAAGGAGCAGCGTGGGAGAAGTTGCTTTTTCATTTACAAACCATGGATAGCTCTCATCGCGAGGAAATGCACTCATTGATGACTGTTCCCATGGGCAGTATTACCGAAATAGAAAAATCGGTGCCAAAATGATGAGTGAATGTTGAAGCTGAGGTGGATATGAAACAAATACAACCACATATTTCCATGGTCTTGTCTGGGAGAATGTAGCCAAGGCAGAAGTTCGGTTGAGAATGTGCCTATGGACTTTTGGTCCAGCACCCATCTGGGTGAATAAGCATCATTTTTCTTCCCAAACAAGTCTTTCCAGCTTTGTTGTTGTGATTATTATTTCCTGTTACCTTCTTCCTAGATTTCTAGGCTGAAAACATAGGCTTAGACATTTCCTCAACCCCCCACACAAAGGCTCTGTGACTCTCTCTCTGAAATGTCTTTTCCTCTGTCTTTTTGCTTCTGCTGGCCCTCTCTTACCGCCCTAATTTGAGTCTTCACCCAGAAAAAACAACCCCATGAGACGTGCTTTGTCTTCTGGAGTCCCACAGCCCTTTGTTTGCAGCTCGCCTCTAATATTTATCAAATGATGCTTTGGTTTGGTTTGGTTTGTATTTTTGTATGTCTTACATCCCCACTGGATCGGAAGTAGATGGCAGGCAATGTTTGCTTTATGTTCAATTTTTCCACAGCATTTAGCTCTGTACCTTGTACAATAGAGCCTCAATGAAGTTCATAAATTGGATTAAAAGGCTAATAAATTATTTCTCTAAGCCCAAGAAGCCTATGGGATATGATGGGAGTAGCAGCATGATTAAGAGAACAGAATGGAACGATGGTAATAAGACTAATAAGGAACACGATGACTGCACCTGTGTTGAGTGCATATAGACTCTAACCCCTCTCTGCATATGTCCATGGCACTTCCTCATGTGCATATGAAAACTCATTCTCTTCTAAGAGTTAATAAATAAGGGTATTATTTCTTCTTTTTTACAGATATTAACATCATCTTAAGGATTAAAAAGTTGAGGAGCGGGGAAGTTAAAAGCCCTGTGCAAAGTCCTATCACCTCAAAACAGCAGGATTTAATTTCAGAGAGTCTGACTGCAGGGTCCACCATAAAACAGGCTATTTGTGCTTCCTTCTCTCTAAGTGTCTCCTCCGGACCACAGAGGGGTGCATTTTCTTAGGGTGTCTTCATGCTCTATCTTCTTCCTGCTCCTGTAAAACCTCTCAGACTCCCTGACCCTTGAAGCGACCGCCCTGGAGCTCTCGTAAGAGTCGTCCCCTGCTAGTCCAAATGCATGGCCCTACGCCTTTTCAGGATTGGACAGGACAGGTTGGGGTAACACCGTCCCCAGGATGTGCCACCAGGGCTCCTCATGGCACTGGGATTCCCCATGGAGCTCACGTGCTCGTGGGCACGGACTCCCAGTATACAGTTAAATATGAACTAAAATATTGCATAATGATAACACAGAATAAAAGTACAGCAAGATGCAGGAATGGGAGTGAATGGCTGTTTGAGCTCTGGTGGCCAGAAAGGAAGCCTCTCATAGAGTGACAATTAATATAAAGCATACATAGTTAGGGAAACCTCTTGAATTTAGACACAGTCCCTGATTATTTTAATTCATTTGGATTTTGCTGCCTTAGGAAGAGTAGTCATTCATGCCAAGCTAGAAGCTTAGAAAATGGCTATTTAAGGAGTCTGAAAAGCCCCACTGGGGCTGATGCGGACAAAGGCAGGAAACAGAGAAAGTGTCTGAGACACAGCCCTTCCCAGCCTGCTGAAGCCCACGCCCTGAAAAGCTTTCTACCTTCAGAGGCTCTCGTTATCCCTCGCCCACATCCAAGCGCCTGGGACCCCAAGCTCTTCTGGGGTCTAAAAACTGCTTTTACAAAAGGGACTGACACAGGCAGTCACAGACGACCCAGCATGCACATGCATGCACACACACACATATCTACAGACACACAGATACACAAACACATTCATAAGTCACACATATCTGCACACACAGATGCACAGGTACATATATATACACATACACAGATGCACACACACACACAGACATACACACACACACTCATAAACCACACACACATCCGCATATATACATACACAGATGCACGCACACACACACATACACAAACACACTCATAAACCACACACACATCCACGTACACACACGCACATATATATATACACACAGATGCGCACACACACACACAGACACACAGACACACTCATAAACCACACACCCATCCACGTACGCACATGCACAGGCACATATATGCATACACAGATACACACACACACATACACAGACACATAGACACACTCATAAACCACACACACATCCACCTATACACACATGCACAGGTACATATATACATATACACACCTCAAAATCTTCAAGGCCCCTCATCTGGTTTCCTAAAATCAAAAACTCCTCCTGGAAAGGGACAGGTACACACACGTGCCCACACAACACACACACACATGGTCGGTAGTCACATAGACACAGACATAGACACGCAAACACACACCAGGAATGAATGTCATCTATCTCGTTAGGGATATTTCTAGAGCATCAGATCAAGGGAAAATCTCCTAGTTTCACATCTGCGGTAATCTGAGACTTTTCCCAGCCAAGTGGGGAAAGGATGGAGACAGGAGAGCTTTCTCCGCACTCCCTTGACCAGGTCCCCCCGCCGTCACCTGTTCCACCAGTGCCTTCCCTAGATCAGCAACTTTTCCATTTGACGTTCTGACAGTGTGGGTCTCAGCTTACCTCCCTTGAAAAAGACACTTCAGGAATATATTTTTAAAGCAAATTCCAGTCTATTATTAAAACACCTGTTCAATCTTGAGACCATCCCTGACATGTGAAGGATTACAGGAGGGAGAAAGAGATGGCAGTACAATTTGTTAGTTGTCTCACAATTCAGTTTTGGGGAAATGAATCCCCGGCATTTCCTGTCAAATAATTAAGAAAATTAATAAAAGTCATTCCCTTCATATTTATAAAATTACACTAAAATGCAATAGACTACTTTCTTACATGTCACCCTTTTTAGAACAAAGCAAGAAGGCACGATAAAAGAATTTATTTTGAGGCTGTTCACTGCATTTTGGCCTCCAACAAGCCAATGCCTATGACTACGCGTCCATTCGTGGATGTGAGTCCATTTCAGAAAAGCTCAGCAATTTCCGGCTCTGCTGACATGATACGAGGGAATCCAAACATGCTTTGTTATTTGCCTTAATACATCTTAGCCCAACTCTGTATTGATTGTCTACAAGCCCCTGAGATGAAACAGAGGGCTCCAGCCCAGCAGTGTGAGTGTCCTTGCCATTCTTCCCTGCGCATCAAGTCCATTAACAGAAACGGTTCAACAACATCCGTTTTAGGTCAATGGCTTTGAAGACAAAGATTCTATACCACACAAGGGCTTTTCCCAGAAAGGCAGAGAGATGATACAGAAAGTTGGAGAGGGGAGACCTACACCGGAAAGTGAGAGGAACGCATCCAGTTTAATTATAAAACTCAATCCTCCATCCCCCACCCCCACAAAATTGAGAAGCCAAAACTTTTTCATTTCATAGAATATTTTCTATCTTCCCTATCCTTCCTTGCTTCTTTCTCCTCACAGGTGCATTTTATTTGTTTCATGAGACATGAACATGTGGTTAAGAATTATATTGAATATAGATGAAAAGAATTATGTCACAAAGGATTCTGACTGGGCTTGGTGTGCAGGACTCAGCTGTTGAAGAGGTAGGTCAGAAAACTAAGTGATGTGATAATGTTAGAGATTGCAAAGATCACAGACTTTAGGTTGGAGACATGAGTAGTCCCGCCTTGAGAATCCACATCAGTAATAGACTTGCACGAAATTGGAATCTTTGGAAGAGAGGAAAATTAACTCCATCCTGGAAATATAGAAATTGAGGGCAAGGAAAGAAATGAGTTAAAAGCATTGATAATATAACTGAAAGCAATTTGCAAATATCAACCTCGCAAGTGTAGGTATTAAGTTCATCATTTACTCATTCGTTTGTTCAATCAACAAATATTAATTGAATATTGACCCTGCCATGCAGTGTTCTAGGCATTGGAGATATAATAGTGAACAAAACTGACAAAGTCCCTGCCTTCATGGAACTTACATTCCAGTGGGATAAATAAGCAGTAAACATTTACATTCATTTTAATAAAGTGTTAGTCACAGATGTTACTAACAGATGTTACAGAGAGAACTGAAAGCAAGTAATGGGCCAAAAGATGTGCTATTTTAGATAGGATTGTGTGTCCTAAAGGGGGAAAAAAAGACGTAGGGGCCTGATTTGTAGTCGTTGCTGATTTTGTGGTGTAAACACTCCCACTACGGCCGGTTTTGGCTACCAACATGACATCTCTGAATGCCGAGGTGGGACAAGATGGATTGGCTTATCTCGTAGTCCGACACAAGCCTGCTCCAACACATCACCAGTAAACAGACAAGGCTTCTATGAAGGGGTGACAGTTGAGACGAAACTTGAATTAAGGGAAGTACTCAGCAATACAGACGGATGAGAGAAGGATATTCCAGGCAAGGGGAGGAGCCATTGCAAAGCACAGAAGAAGGGCTTTGCCTGATAAGTTAGTGGAACAACAACAAAAAGACCAAGGTAGCTGGAGAAGAGGGGGCAGGAAATACAGGCATAGCCAAGGTCAGGGAGTGCTGTGTGAGTCATCATGAGGCCTTTGGCTGCTACTCCAGGCGTGATTGGAAGGAATGGAGGGATTTGAGCTGAAGCAAGATGGGATGTGAATTACGTCTCAAAAGGATTCCTCAGGCTGCTCATGGCTAGGAAACTATAAGGCTGGGGGCAGATAGGAGAAGAAGCAGAAAAACAAATTTAGAGCATTTGTGAATATCTAAGCAAAAGATGATGGTGGATGGAATATGAGGGATAGTGGCAAAGATGGTGAGAAGTCATATTTGGGATCTATCCGTATCTACCTACCTATCTGTCTGTCATATATCATCTTTCATCTATCTCTCATACACACATACCTACACACATGTATACATATATATGTTTATATAAACATATACGTATTTATGTATACATACATATGTACATTTATGCACACACATATATAAATTATACATTTTATAATTAAAATTATAAATTTCATATACTTAAATAGTTAAAAATAAATTTTTATAAATTTTATATACTTTATAAATATTGTATATTTTAAAATAGCTAAATTCCAAAAATTCAAATATAGATCACCAGAGGTGATGTGACTTGCCTTAGGTCACACACAGAGGAAATGGCAAAGCCAGGATAATGCCTAAAGCCACGTCATTGTTGCTCAGGATAAGATGCTAATGGGGGAATGAAGCTGTTTTGAACCACAGGACTTGAAGATGAGCCTGACTGGTAAGACATTTGGGAAATATTCCGAGACTAGAAGAGGCAGCATTTGCTCATGAATTAGATCTGGAGAGCAAGAGAAAGAGAAAGGTCACTGATATCTCCATAGATTTTTATCTGGGTATCTGGCTTATAGTCTGGCAATAAAGTAAGCTGGAAAGTACTGCGGGGGGGGGGGTGCATATGTATGGGCCAGAGCTAAACATTTAGCTTTGGATATGCTAAGTTTGAAATGCTTCTTCAATAACTATGAGGCAACACAGAGAGGTGGTTAGAGATGGAGTCTGGAGTTCAGGAAAGAGAAACAAATGTGGGAGTCATCAAGCTTATAAATGGCACTTAGCTCCATTGTATTCGATGGAAACCTCATGGAAGATGTACAGCTAGAGAAGATACATGAGAAGGCCCAAAGCCTCCAAAATGTAGATGTTAGGGGATGGGAGAATCTGGCAAAAATAGTTCAGAAACAAAGGACAGTGAAGTAAAAATAAAACAAGAGAATTTTGGTTTCCCAGAAGCCAAGAGAAAAATATGTTTCAAGAGGAGAATGGTCAGCCTTGCCAAATGCTTTTCAGAAATCAAGAAAGGTACAGGCCAAAAATTAACAATGGCATTTGCCAATGGAAGGGCCACTGATGACCTTGACAGAGTTTCAGTGGGGGATATTGGGGTGAAGCTTCAAATAAGTAATTTTGAGACGGAATGGGAGGCAGGGCAAGGGAGAAAGTCAACATAGACGACACTTTCAAGCCTTGTTTTACAGGAAAGCCAAGAAATTATTTAGTAGCTATAAAAAGATGTGGAATCAAAAGAGCTATTTTTTTAAATAAAAATATTACAGCGTGTTTGTGTGCCAGTTGGAATGAACCAAAGGGAAGGGGCTACAGTGATTCTGTAGAGAAAGGAGAAAATTATAAGAATAAAGTCCTTGAGTGACAGGATAGGAAAAATTCCAGAGAAGAAGTGGAAGGGAATATTATGCTTACATTGGAGTCCAGACCATTCATCCACCGTAACAGAAAGAAAGCCAGAATGTTAAGAGTATAGGGGCAGGCCATGTGGAAGGTTGGTGGTGAGCAGGGAGCACCATTCTCTTTGGAATGCTTTGATTTTCTCAGTGAAATGAGAAGTCAAGTCATCAACTAAGAGCGCATAGTGCAGAAGGTGTATTTGAGGTTTGAAGGGCAAGGAAAAAAGTGTTAACTGGGAATATGCAAGACTGAAGAGTGAATCAACTGTGGGGCTGCCTGCCAGGGCTGAAGGTCTACTTGAGATTTGCTATCATACATACAAAGTGAGGCCAGTCAACAGTCGACATGGCTGGTATTTTCCTCCAGTGATATTCAGCTCTTTGAGCGTAGTTGAATCTGAAAGCAATTGGATTTAATCAGATTTGGGGTTTTTCTAAGCACAGGAAAAGGTAGAAGAGAGGGGCAAGGGAATAGACCAGAATGTATGAGAGTATTTATAATGCATACCTCATTTTATTGCATTTGTTTTATAGAGCTTCACAAATATTGCTTTTGCTTTTTGATTTTTACAAATTGAAGGTTTGGGACAACTCTACATTGGCCAGGCTACCAGCACCATTTCTTCAACAGCATTTGCTCATTCTGAGTCTCTGCATCACATTTTGCTCATTCTCACATTTCAAACTCTTTTATTATTATTATATTTATTATGGTAGCCTGTGATCAATGATTATGACCCATGAAGGCTCAGATAATGGTTAGCATTTTTTGAGCAATAAAGCATTTCTGAATTAGGGTAGGTATTTTATTTTTAAAAACACAATGCTATTACATACTTAATAGACTACAGTATAGTGTCAGTGTAACTTTTATATGCATTGGGAAACTAAAAAGTTTATTTGATTCACTTTATTGTGGTACTCACTTTATTGTAGTGGGCTAGAGCTGGGCCTGCAATATTTCCAAGGTATGCCTGTAATGGGCTAAGGTCTTTAATTATGCAGGGAGAAAACTGAAGAGGGTGTGTGTGTGTGTGTATGTGTGTGTGTGTGTGTGTGGTAATGGTGGTGGTGGTTGTGCTGATGGGGATACCAATGTGATGATGGGCATCAATGGATTTGAGATCCTAGTGGGCCTGGGGTTGGAGGCACGAAGGAGAATAAGCTGAAAATATAGAAGAAAATGGCCAGAAAGTGGAATAGGTTAATTGAGACTGTGGAAGTAGAACACTCACAAATAATAACAAAGGAGACTTAGGAGCTTTTGGATTTGCTTTTTTTATAAAATCCTGACCCCAGGCATCACCCCTAATAATCGAATGGTAATCTTGGAGAGGTGGGGCTCAGGCACCGGTATGTTTTAAAAGTTTACCAGGTGAGGGGCACCGGGGTGGTTCAGTCAGTTAAGCGTCTGACTTCAGCTCAGATCATGATTTCATGGCTCCTCAATACGAGCCCTGAACCCCGTGTCAGGCTCTCTGCTGACAGCTTTGAATTCTGTTTCTCCATCTCTCTCTGCCCCTCTCCCACTCATGCTCTGTCTCTCCTGCTTTCAAAAGTAAATACACTTAAAACATAAAATAAAACGAGAGTCTACCAGGTGATACTACTCTTCATCCAGAGCTAAGAACCACTTGGTTATGGAATTAGAGTTTAATTATAATGGAGCAAAGTCTGGGCATTAAGATTTTAGAAATCTCTTCTAGTTTGTTGTTGTTTCCCGCCCCCCCCCCAAAAAAACCCTTTTATTGTAGTAAAATATGCATAATACAAAGTTACTATTTGCATGGACTATATTTCTATTCTTTTACTTTCAATTTTTATGTGTCTGGATCTAAGGGAGCCTCTTATAGATGGCACACATTTGGATCATGTGTTTTAGCTATTCTGTCAATATCTATCTTTTGATTGGCAAGTTTAATCTATTTACTTTTAAAGTAATTACTAGTAAGGAAGAACTTTTATCATTTTGCTATTTGTTTTCTATATGCCTTATGGCTGTTTTGCCCTCATTTATTATATTAATATCTCTTTTTGTGTTTAGTGGGGCTTTTTTTGCTGTTTTAATGTATGTATATATTGCACGGATGTATGTTTATACGTATGTATGTGTGTATTTAGTAATAAATGTTTAAATTCCTTTCTTGTTCCCTTTTGTGAATATTCTGTATCCATTTCTTTTGGTTACCGTGGGGATTACACTTAATATCCTAAAGTTATAACACTCTAATTTGAATTTATAACAACTTAACTACAATAGTATACAACTCTGATTCTATATAGCTCCATTCCCACTAGCTTTTCAATTGTTGATGCCACAGAACTATATCTTCATACATTATGTGGCCCCCAAACACAAGCTAGTTCTTTTAAATGCATTAGTCTCTTAGACTATGTAGAAAACAAGATTTGGAGTTACAAACCAAAGCTACAGTCATCTTAGCTTTTAGACTAGTAACTGTTTTGTTTTCTGGTTTTGTTTTTCTCTTGGAATGCGTGCAGCCAGTGTAAGAATCTTGGCTGTAGTTTTTTAAAAACCCCACAGCCTGTAACCACTATTATGAGAAGGTTCAGCATGGAGGCTGCCGACTACCACTAACTGAGCTCCAATTTGGACTCGTCAGCTGTCAACTCTGGAGCTCACATCTGAAGTGTGGCTTCATCTCTACACACCTCAGTTTTTGACCTAAATACAAAAATTAACGTTTAGCTAATAAAGTTTGTATGAAGATAAATATGATGTCTATGTTCAATATTCTGCAGCATCTGACATACGAGAAGGTCTTATTCAATGTTGGCTATTATATCATTGTTCTATTTGGGGTGATGAGTAGATCTGGATTCGGATCTTGCTCCCACAGTAACCTGTAATCCACCCTTTTAGGCAATTCACAACCCTTTCTAGGTATCAGCTTTTCTTCTTTGGAAATCAAGAGGCTATTCAAGAATTGTAATTCTCAAGCTTTATCCAGGATCACAATCATCTGGAGTTTCTGATTCAGAGGTGCTGGTGTCAGGTTAGAGAATTTACATTCCTGATAGTTCATTATAACTTCTCTTGATATTTAGCAGAAGGTCAAGAACTTGTGTAACCAGGTCCAGAAATAAGTGAAATGAGTTTGGAGAATTTGGAGTTAAAAAGAACAAGACCTCAAAGGCTGAAAGGAATCTTGCTGCTTATACCCTTCCCCCACACATAGAGAAAAGAGGCTCAGAGAAGAGCAGCTGCTGGTCTGAGTTCATGCAAATCTAGAACCAATGCCTGATTTGCACCCCTTTTCATGCTTACCCCCATCCACAGCTTCTTTCAGCTCATGCAGCACCTGAAAAACAGTTTTAACAATTTAGACCTAGTTTTAGCAGTGTTTGATCATATTTCCTTAGCCAGAGATTGCAAATGAGATAACAATACAAATTATAGTTAAGTTAATAGACTTAAGTCTTATGCTGGAGGTACAGAAATAAACTATATTCCACTGGCTGTCACCATCATTTGTCTTGCGTTACCATTATTAGTACTTCCTGATAACTTCCGAAAATCCTTGGAGATGTCTCAGGTGTGCTCATGGACAAGTTTGGTGTCTTGCCATGTTTTTCTCTGCTGTTCAGGCCCCCTCAGTGATGCTGGATGCTGAAGTTGTCTATGGCGCGTATAACTTTTATGGAGGCTCTTCACCACCACCCTGAGGGTTCTTCCCTGAAAATCAGATTAGCCAGACACCCCACCATCAAAGATGCAGCCAAGGCTCTGGAGCCTTCCGTGGGCCAAAACCTCACTGTGTTTCAGGTAGATAATAGAGGGACCCAGGAGGACCTGCCCAAAGTATAAACTCCTCATGGAGACATGGCTGTCCAATTTTCTGACTCCAAAAATTTCTGACTCCAAAAGTCAGAAAAGTTGACTTTCTGAGTCAGGTGCCGATGATGGGGAAAGAGATACAGGGTCTTCCCCCTTTCAAGACAATGTGCTTGCTCACTCTCTTTTGTTGTTGGTTAAGCATTTGTTGGCTACCAATTGGGTTTCTATCCTCACCCGGATATGGAGGGCATTCCTTGAAGAATTTGGCATTCCTAGAACAATAGAGTCAGGTTTGGGTGGTTTCATGATTGCCTTTGTGATTTACGAATATGTTAGTGAGAATTGACAGATGCTAAATAAAGGTCCAGATTAGCAGGGTTTTTTTCAACTTTTTATTTGAATGAATTTTAGACTTACAGAAAAGCTGCAAAGGGCAGTAAAAGTCCACTTATATTCCCTCACCCAGCTTCCACTAATGTTAACACCTTATATAGCCTCTGTACAATGATCCAAACCAGGGTATTAACCTCAGTTTATACTGCTAACTACACTGCACCTTATTGGAATGTAACAAGTTTTGCGGGGGTTGTTCTTGTTTTTTTCTTTTGTTTGTTTGTGTTTTTTTGGTTTGTTTGTTTGTATGTTTTACTAACACAATTTTCTCTTTCAGAATTGTATCTAGGGTCTCATATTTCTTTGAGCTTCTTTCCTTTGGACGCCTCCATTCACTAACGTTTCTTAGTGTTTCCTTATCTTTTGGGACCATGACACTTTCAAAGAGTACTGTTTATGTATGTCATCCCCAAATCTGTGTCTCTCTGATATGTTCTTGTGTTATAATGAGATTATAGGTTTCGGAGCAAGAATGATGTTGTGTTTTTCTTGGTGCCTGATGTCAAAGGAGTTCCTGAAGTTGAATTTTCTTATTCTAGTGTTAACCTTAATTACTTAATATCTGCCAGTTTCCTTACAAAGTCATAATCTTTCCCTTTGTAATTAATAAATACCTCGGGAGAGATACTTTACAGTGATGCAAACATCCTTTCCTCCTCCTCAAACTTTTATCCATCAATTTTTAGCTCCACTAGTTGATCGTACCTACAATAAGTACTATGGCACTTGCCTAATGATGATTTCCCATTTCTCTCTCTCCACATATTTATTATTTAGAATCATTTTGTAAGGAAGAATTTGTTCAATTCTTTAATTTTATCAGCATGGATTTATGGATATTCATGTTTTAGTCTGTGGGTTAAAATCCAATGCTATCATTGTTTATATTGTTACTCTAATCATTCCACTTTGGCCATTAGGAGCGCCTATGGTTGCCTCCTGCAGCAGAAGCAGTTTTTACTGGAAATTTGCATTAATGTCTTTCCCTTTTAATTGTAGAGTGCATGTCTCTATAGTATAATAATCACCTGAGGAGCTTGTTAAAATATAATCCTTGTCCCTAACTGCGATGTTCTGATTTAAGAGATAAGGTTTAGACCCTGTAATCTGCATTTTAATAAAATCTTTGATGGATTGTTAAACTAGTGGGTCTTGGGACACATGTGAGGAACACTGACTTAAGGACAGGGTTTCAAAGTATATTCTCCAGAGTTTGTATCCATATATCTTTATGTATTTCTATCTATGTGTCTATCAATCTACCTACCTACCTTATGCGCGCACACACACACACACACACACACACAGGCACACACGTGCATGATTTGTTGTTAGATATTCTGTTTTATAAGCTGCTTTCTTTTCATCAGTAATTTCATGGAACTCTTTGCATGATAATGAACATGCGTCTGCAGTTTCATTTTCAATGGCTATTATATTCATTTATCTAATGGCTATTAGATTCATTTATCGTTAAACAGAATATTGTTCATCTAGATCTCAAACATAACTGATCATTTCTTTAGAATAACTTTGTTGAAAAATGTTGACTCAAAAGCTAATCAAAAAGTCAGATCTTTAGAAATGTAGTGGCAATTTTGCCCCTACTGACAGCATATGATGGCATTTCTCCCCCCATACACACTTTAACCAGTGCTTAATCATGTTCTTTTTATAAAATCAGTCACCATAAAAAGGTATTTAATTATTATTTAAATTCTTTGTTTTTAGGAAGTTAACCTTCTTAATAGTTTTATTGGCCATTTCTATTTCTTCTTATGGAGTGCAAAGTTGAAACTATACTTCTTGATCAAAGAAACTAAAAGGGAACATAAAGTTTTCAGGAAGACTGAGTTTGTGACAAAATGAAAGACAGATTATTCCACTGAGAGTTGGAAGAGACGTTTTATATCTACTTAGCTATTGAAAAGAAGCCCATATAAAAGTTGCATCCTGTGCATACACCCAACATAGCATTTTCCACCAGGCTTTATTTGTCTGTTCGTCTGTCTCCCAAGTTATGAATGATCTGTCTCTTAAGGGCAGAACTTTACCTTGCCTGATTTGTACCCCACTCCTCCAATGTCTTTCTAGTGGGGTTTTTGTCATCTGATTGCATTCTTGGACATGTTAGCTGGAAGAGTAAGAGAATAGCCCATCGATACTCAAACATCCAGTATCATCTTTGCACTGAGAAGAGACTATAATTCACTCCTCCCAACTGAATATTGGAAGTAATTGTATCTTAGTTTCTATTAAAACTTGCCACTTACCTGAGTGCTGAGAGTAATTGTTGTCTACTATTTCAAAAAAGATATTGTTTTTAAATTAGTTAAAAGTAAATAAGCTTTTAAAGCTAAAGGAACATTTCTAAAATCTCAGAGTACATTGGTTATGCTATGGCCAATAAAATTTAGTTATAAGATTTCTGGGAGTCAAGAAAAAAGGTAAACATGTTGAGTTGTATAATTTTTATTGTTTCTATGAGGAAGCCCAATGGGGAGAAACGAGGGGAAATCACATTTCATCACCAAGATTTTTATATAGATGAAACCTCAGTTAACATCATGGATGGTGTCTTCTACTAAAGTTTCCTAAGAGACAGAAAACACAAAGATATACACACATACACACACACGCACATGCATGCTTTGTGTATAGATATAAACTTTTTTTTGAGGGCACAGTAGTAGAGCCAAATTAAATAAGCACATTTTATACAAGATATCAAGTTATGACTTGCTTTAGGAATATCACATTTATATAAAAACAAAGCTCAGAATACCCAGATCCATGAAAGAGAAGGGAGCTGGTGGACAGATGATCTTTTGGAGGTATTAACCTAGAGTCTACAGGTGCATGGATAGGCTTCCAGATACTTGTATATGCCTGAAATTCTTTACAATACCCAGATATTCTCTGGGGAGAAGGGCTATATCTGCTTCATATTTTCAAAGGGGCCATTGATCCAGCCTGCTTAACAACTGCTTACTCAGAGTAAAGGATATTCCCTAAACAATGTTTATTCGGTTTCAATGTTATGCTTTCAGGATAATTTTAAAATTCCCATTCCCTAATCTGAGAATCAGGAGGAGGCATCATGGGACTTTTCTGGGAAGAGCAGAAGAGGGAGTGAAATAGGATTTGCGCTCTGGGCGTGCATAGACAAGAGGCTGGTGCCACGAGGGAGCTGATGGATGGCCAGCTCTGACTTCTCAGGTGGGCCCTGCTTATTGAATAACTCCAGGCCATAAATTGCAATTGCTTCCCTCCTCTTCTAATTTCAAAATCTCTCATTAAAAATTTACAGTGGGCAGTCATCCAGCAATTTATGACTATGTCTAGACAACTGAAAAACAGCAGACAGTGGCAGGGTCGATTTGGGGTTTTCGCTTGTCTTGGTGACCAGTTCAGATCAGGGCAGAGTTGGTCAGATCAATTAAGTGCAAATCAGATGTTAATGCCACTAGAGAAATTGGCCCAGAGAGAGAAACTAATCATTCCCTCTGGGAATGGCTGGGGCCAAAGATGATCATCCATTCTTCTGTATTCGAGCATGTATCCTATAGCATCACTGCATGAGTCACTTTAAGACACCATAACACAATACCACAGATTGGATGGATCAAACAACAGAGATGTATTTTCTCACAGCTCTGCAGGCTGAAAGTCCAAGATCAAGATGCTGTCAAGGTTAGTTTCCAGTGAGAACTCTTTTCTTGGGTTTCAGACAGCCCCCTTCTCCCTATATCTCTGTATTGGCTCTCCTCCGTGCACATATGGAGATCTCTGGTATCTCTTCCTCTTTTTATAATGACACTGCTCTTATTGGATTAGGGCCCCAATCTGTTTTTTTTTTTTTTTTTTAATTTTTAAAAAAGGTTTTTATTTTTATTTTTGAGAGACAGAGATACAAAATATGAACAGGGGAGTGCCAGAGAGAGAGGGAGACACGGAATCTGAAGCAGGCTCCAGGCTCTGAGCTGTCATCACAGAGCCTGATGCAGGGCGCAAACTCACGAACCGCAAGATCATGACCTGAGCTGAAGTCAGAATCTCAACCGACTGAGCCACCCAGGCGCCCCAGGGCTCTAATCTCATAATCCCATTTAACCTTAATTATCTCCCTACAAGCCCCTTCTCCAACTAGTCATGGACTTAGGGCTTCAATATATGAATCCGGGTAGACCCAATTTACTTTAGAATAATGACTGACTAAATAAGTCAAGGGCTGCTAACGGGCACCTTCTTACACTGCTGGTGGGAATGTAAACCTGTGCAACCGCTGTGGAAAACAGTGTGGAGGTTCCTCAAAAAAATTAACAATAGAACTCCCCTATGACCCAGCAATAGCACTGCTAGGAATTTACCCAAGGGATAAAAGAGTGCTGATGCATAGGGCACATATATCCCAATGTTTTTAGCAGCACTTTCAACAATGGCCAAATCATAGAAACAGCCTAAATGTCCATCAACTGATGAATGGATCAAGAAGACGTGGTTTATCTGTACAATGGAATACTACATGGCAATGAGAAAGAATGAAATCTGACCATTTGTAGCAATGTGGAAGGAACTCGAGGATGTTATGCTAAGTGAAATAATTCAGGCTGAGAAGGACAGATACAATATGTTTTCACTCATATGTGGAACAGGAGAAACTTAACAGAGGACCATGGGGGAGGGGGAGGGGAGAAAAATAGTTGGGGAGAGGGAGGGAAGTAAACCATGAGAGACTCTTGAACACTGAGAAAAAACCGAGGTGTTTGTTGGGGTGGGGAAGGGGGGGGGCGATGTGCATGGGGGAGGGCACTTATTGGAATGAGCACTGGGTGCTATATGGAAACCAATCTGACAATAAACTATAAAAGAAAAATAAAATATTTCCTTTTAAGTATGCACACAAGTATCTTAACTGTAATTATCTTTTTAGTTGCTTTTTTATAATAGCATGTCTATCAAATATAAAATGTATTTATGAAAACTTTTGTAAAAAATAAAGATTTTTCATTTCTCAAAAAATAAAATAAAAGATTTGACGAAAAAAGACAAGGGCTATTAAAGCTTCTTATGCAATTCAAGTGATACTCCATTGTTTTTAGATAATTTGCCTTAATTATCATTGGGGCCATGAGACCCCTTAGTCAACTGTCTTTGGAAAGGATTCTCAGTTAACATACATAGGTTTCTCACAAACCATCTATGCTTTCTGGACATTGTTACCAACAAAACACATGGAGACAGGCAGAAAGCACTCAGGACACCCAAATGGAAAGATTGGCCAATGATGAGTCTGCAGCCATTAGAGAATACCTACTTCCAGAAACAGAAGTCTGGGGAAAAGAATGTCTTCTAACGTGTGTCAGTGGAGTGGGGCCGAAGCAATGAAAGTGTATGGTTCAGTGCCCAGATCTTCCAATTCCAGTATGTGCATGTGTTTGCTCATGGGGTAATGGGCTATGTGTAATTCTTAACGATGTGGCAAATTGGAGAATTGTGGAAGCAGAGGACATGCTCAACCTGTGTGGAAAGATCACAAGATCCTTGAATTTTAGAAGCAGTAGCCTTACAAAATCGAGGAAAACTGATAGCCCCTATGTTTGTTTGGAGCATCATGGTTCAGAAGACACTTCTATATACATACTGCCGGGTTGATGCTGACACCAGGTGTGGACACGTGGACAGAGCTGGGCTGGCCAAATTTTTTCTGCTATGGATCTGGAATTGCAACTGAAAGCCTTCCGTTAATTTTCGTCTGGAGCTAAGGGTATATAAAACCCAGGCGCTATGAGATAATTGTATCTAAACGGACCCAGTGAAAGCTGTTTGGCAGAGATAGAAGAGGGAATTAGATACGCAGAGAGTAGCAGGCATGGCTCATGGAGAAGGAGAGAGAGAGTGCACACATGAGCTACAGAGATGGGAGATAGGGAGGCAAAGAATGAGAGGGTAATGACTCGGTTCCTCACAGACACAGGCTAATTCTGATTGGCATGACCACCTCTGTGGGTGGGTGGGTGGAATCAGTTCAGAGAGTGGCAAAAGAGCTATTCTGGTGAGCTTTGGAAACTCCCAAATGGTTTGGCTAATTTTACAGTTCAGACTCTGGTGTAATACTTCTGTCACGAAACAATACTGCCTTCTGGAACACTTACAAAGCTGTGAATTCTATAGTTTAATATTTATTTATTTTTGAGAAAGAGAGAGAAGTAGGGGAGGGGCAGAGAGAGGGAGACAGAGGATTCAAAGCAGTCTCTGTGCACTGAGAGCAGAAAGCTTGAGGATGGATTTGATGCAGGGCTCAGTCCAAAGTTTGAACTCATAAACTATGAGATCATGACCCGGCCAGAAGTCAGATGCTTAACTGACAGAGCCACTCAGGCACCCCTGAACTTTGGGTGTTTAGTTTAATTCTGAAAGTATATTTCAGCACAAAGAACATTTATCCATGAAACGAAATCCTTTAAAAATAACTCAAGACATATATCTATCCCAGAAATATTTTTAAGAGTCTTTATTCCTCCTCTCTGATCCACTCTTTGGATACACCATAGAATTTCCATGTATCTTGCTCCGATGACTTGCTTCCAGTAAAACTTCTTTTGCTTTCATCTAAGCCTCCTGAGATAGAGTTATTTATTTATTTTTAGTTACAAGTCCAAGAACTTTCTAGAAGTATGAAGAAAGAAAAGAGAATGAGAGAATTAAAGTGAAACTCTATTGTCATTCAGAGGGGAAGCAAAGGCTGCAAATACTCCACTTTTACCATTTGCATCCCTGTAGACTTATAATAGCATATAAGAAGACCATAAAATCCTAAAATTTGGGATCCAAGAAGGACTTTTGAAATTGTTAAATCTAAACAATAGCTCTACAAATGAGGACTCTTGGTCCCAGAGTTGAGAAGCACTTTTATAAAGATTTTACCTTTAAATAACAGCAACCTGATAAAATGCATATATTAGAAGAGAAAAATACTGAACTTCTCAGATAATTGTCAAGGCTAGAATCAGAAGGGAGTTAGCAATAATTTCTTTAGCCTCTCTACACTGTGGATAAGCGCACTGAAAGTTAAGAGAGGGGTGCCTGGGTGGCTCAGTCGGTTAAGTGTCTGACTCTTGATTTTGGCTCAGGTCATGATCTCATGGTTCATGAGATTGAGCCTCACATCAGGCTCTGTACTGACAGCATGGCGCCTGCTTGGGATTCTCTCTCTCCTTCTCGCTGCTTCTCCCCTGCTCACACTCTCTCAAAATAAATAAATAAACATTTACAAAAGAAGAAAGTTAAGGCAATCAAGTGACTTACTCAAGGTCTGAGATCCAATAGCGCTGGAGTTAAAATTTCAACTTGATTCTCAGAGTGCTTTGACCAATGTCTTTATCCCCTTAGACCATTGGCTTCTAAATATTTTACTATTTTAATTTAAGAAATAGAATAATTATCTAAATAAATTGACATAAGCAACTCTAATTGGTGATACAATAATCTTTTCAGTGAAGCCATGTTTGACCATTCTTACCCCAGCGCCTGCGAGCGCGCGCGCGCGCACACACACACACACACACACATTGTCATATCTGTCTACTTCCATTCTACATCTTGTGGCCCTAGGAGGACACAGGAAATCTTGAAGACTCTACAAAGCAGAGTTAGGAGACCCCTGCAATGCACCAAGGCCAAGACACTTCCCATCTCTACAGCGTATGGTTTGGGCTTGAGAAAGAGAATGTGTCAGAGAGAAAATGTATTTGCTCCAAAAGGCTGTGCTGTATAATTTATGTATCTCTACAAAACAACATAAAGGACCAGGTAAGCAAAGTGGATGAGAAGGTTAAGGAGATAAAAACAAATTTGATATCCGGCCTAGGTGACTTTTTAAAAACCATCATTTATTTATCTTCTGAAGAGGCAGAAACATACAGACTTGGTCCGTCTGTTCGACTGGGGGTCCATTACCGATCAATAGATGTTTGGACAATAAAATTGGTTGTCATTACTCTCCAGCATACAAGTCTGACACAAATCACTGTACTAATTCCCAAGGTGCCTGCTAATCTTCCAAACATCTTTGCATGGTAGGGGATCTGCTGACTTCATTAAGAAATGAAAATGTTTTCTTCGCATGCACATGTTTGCTGTGTTTGCTCTCAGAAAGGCACACCAGCCACCCTCCAAAGGAATTTCCTGGATTCTAAATAGCAAAGGAACATGGACTGGGTAATGACAACTAGGATGGGGATTAACTGAGGGAATTTTATAATCTAATACCAATAAGAGGTAAATTTTAAGGAATGGAGCACAAATGAAGAATCAGGGGATGACATTTCTTTTATGATTAGTTAGTGGAAAAGATCCAAAGCTGGCTTCCCTTTATTCATCTCCATCTGTCAAATATTCTTCCAAAGGCCTATTCTAATAATGTTCTTAAACTACTTTGAATTTGAAATGTCAGTAGGATAGGAAATGGAGGTTTTCTAAAATTAAGTTTTCATATTTGTTCTTGTATACTGAAAACAACCAAGAGCCTAAATGACTTTTTAAAAAATAAAAAAAGGAAATGTCTTCCAGTACATATTTTCTGTGAGTAACAATGTGATCTTTCCGATTGAATTCATAGAAAAGAAGGACACAAACATAAATATTTTTAAAAGTAACTAAAAAGGTTAGAGGCACAAATTAAAAAAAAAAAGAGTTCACATTTAAACCTGGAAGGAAACAACCTTCGTGACAGACTTAAAAAAAAAAAGATGTAGAATATATTTTAATCTGGCATTTATACTTAGGATTTTAAGATTTTAAGGGCTCTAAAACTGGCTTACCTGAAGCTCAGACAAAAAAAAAATTCTGCTCAATAACTCTTGTTCTAATATGCTTCATTTTATCTACTTTAAAATATTTTTATGGAGAAAATAAAGCTATCATTGTGCTAATCTTGCCCTTCTTTTAGAGCTCCTAAGTACTCTGGTTATAGACTCTATAGAAATTCTTGAACAAATAGATTTTTCCATGTAAGAAAATTCAGAAGCAAAGGATAAATTCACATTATGGTCATGAATGGTATAATTAAAATTAATACACTGTAGTGAAGTCACCCCCAAAAGAACTTTTATTTCAGTATCTACTTTGATAATTTCAAATAATTGCAAACCAAAGTAATGAATGTATTCATATCCAAATTCAATTGGCATGACTCTAAATGTAGAATGAACATGAGAAGAATTTGCAAATAAACAGTGTGATTATCTTCACTCTATCATGGATAATTTTCATTCAGGTTAGTTAGGACAGCTAATTGTGTGCCTGGGCAAGAGAATTAAGGATAAGAATAATATTGCTATTACATCTTAGTAGGATGAGCCAACAACAGTTTACATACACCATCAGCATTTTTATTCTGCAAAAGAGAGAAAAGTGTTTGGAAATGTTTCAAAGTCAGGGTGCCATGATGAAATGAACTTTGGAAGTGGAAATAAAACCCAATTTGGAGTCCCATATCTGTCATTTATTAAGTGTGTGACCCAGGGCAACTCAATCACTTGGGGCTCAATTTTCTCATCTGTAAAATGAGAAGAATGTACCAGAGAATTTCTCAAAGACCCATCGGAGCTTAATGTATTTATGATGACAACTGTGGAGCGCCTGGGTGGCTCGGCCGGTTAGGCGTTCGACTTCGGCTCAGGTCATGATCTCACGGCTCATGGGTTCGAGCCCTGTGTCAGGCTCTGGGCTGACAGCTAGCTCAGAGCCTGGAGCCTGTTTCAGATTCTGTGTCTCCCTCTCTCTCTGACCCTTTCCTGCTCACACTGTCTTTCTCTCTCAGAAATAAATAAAAAACATTAGGAAAATTTATGATGACAACTGTAACTGCTGATAAAGTATACTTTATTTTTTTATTTTATTTTATTTTTTTGTTGTTTATTTAGTTTTGAGACAGAGACAGAGAGAGGTGCAAGTTGGGGAGGAGCACAGAGAGAGGGAGATACAGAATCTGAAGCAGGCTCCAGGCTCCAAGCTGTCAGCACAGAGGGGAACACAGGGTTTGAACTCATAGACCACCTGAGCCAAAGTTGGATGCTTAACCGACTGAGCCACCCAGGTGCCCCAATAAAATATATTTGAAACCAGGAACATAAAATGAAAATTAATTATCAGGGAACAAGTCACCAACAAGGTGAGCCCATATATAATGAATAAATAAAGGGGGAAATCTGACTTAGTTCCCGTATTTCAGGAATTTAAAGAAGAGATGTAACAGAAAACCTGGGGCATCAACAAAAAATATATGAAAACGGTAATTAAAAAAAAATACCTTTTGTCTCAACATAATTGCATTCTGTGTTAAATATAATATCTACTAGAAAAAATTACAAGGATTTTAACTTTTACTATCTGGGGAGTTTTAGAGAAGAAAGTATTATTTATTCTTTTGATTTAAACTTTTCATGTAATTATATGAGTTGTTGCATAACTGATATAATGTTACATTTTTAGATATTTGATAAAACACTGAATATTAATTTTTACAGTTTTCCTCTATTATCTTGGAGTCAAAAATTACATTTTTTAATGTTTATTAATTTTTTTTTTGAGACAGAGATGAGCAGGGAAGGGGCTGAGAGGGCTGGAGACACAGAATCCAAAACAAGCTCCAAGCTCTGAGCTGTCAGTACAGAGCATGATGTGGGGCTTGAACCCGCAAACTGAGAGTTCATGACCTGAGCCGAAATCGGATGCCTAACCAACTGAGCCACCTAAGCACCCCAAGAAATACATTTTTCTGGTCTCAAACATTTTCTTACCTCTTAAATGTTTTCTAGGTACTAGGCAGTGGGTTTATAATACCTATATGATGAAAATAGCCCTGTAAGATTTCCCCGACTAAGATTTCTTGAATGAATCAATTCTAGCCATGTATATTCTTCAACATTTCGTCTCAGTGTGGTCACTAGTTTTCTCTATCTCCTTCCTTTTGGAGGTGAGAGTGGAGTTTCTCAGGATAGATCAACTACAACTTCATTGTTACTCCACTCAGGCAACATAGAAACCTTGGTGTCCTGTCAAACCTTCTCCATACATCCTTCTGGCCACAGAGTAGATTCTCACTAAATTTGCCTGGCACAGCCAGGATGGGAAAGACGAAGGAAGGAATCCTCTCTTCACTCCCTCCCACCCCCCATCTCAGGGCTGAGTTTGGATGAGATCATTGCAACCTTTCTAATGTCCCATTTCTCCCTCACTGGAGTGCGTGACTATGACTTTGATCCTGTCCCTGGAGGGTAAGATTCAACTAATAATGAATTTAGGAAATCATGGAATAATAATATCTGTAGTGGGAAGAGAAAGGAGAGAATTCTCTGGAAGTCCCTTCAATCCAAGAGCCTCCCTTAGCATAAACCTAACAGACTCCATCAGTAGAGGACCCCAAGCAATGTGGAGAATAAGGGTGAAGGAGAGATGTGGAAAATAGGCTAACATTACTGACCAAGAGAGTAGAGTGGGAATACTGAATGTAAACTTTATGGGGCAAATTTCTTGCAGTCAGATCTGCCTCAACTACTCACCATATTTGATAAAGTGACTTTGTGTCCCTCTGAGCCTTGCTTCTTAGCTGAATTGCTTAGTTTCAGTTTGGCTTCTACAGACTCACTCTTTCCTCTGTTATAACCCCTGTTTCATGAATAGAGTCGCCAGATAAAGAGCAGGATGCCCGGATAAATGTGAATTTCAGATACGTAATGAAAAAAAAAAATTAGTAGAAATGTGACCCAAGGTTTCCACATGTATTTACATGTCTTCTATTTTGATTTGTAAAATCTGGTACCACTACTAAGAGATCAACCAGCAGAGCTTGACCTATGATTCCATTTTCTGTTCATTCTTCTGAAGGATTTTATGGTGCTCTCCCTATCCGCCTAATCAATCTCTTGGTCTCCAGGTCCATGTATTTATAGGTGAGCTAGCCTCATGTACTGATGTGCTGGTTCAAAAAGCAAAAACAAAAACAACTTCACAAACATGAATCCCAGGCTGGAACAAAACTTAGGTCAATAGACCCATCCACCCCTTTCTGAGACCAGCTGGTTGTAGACTCACCAAGGATAAAGACCAGACCAGTCCCACGTAAGTCAAGCCAATGGCAGAAGAGTAAGCTCCCTAGAAGACAGTTAGTTGTGATGAAATAGAGCCAGAGTTTCTTCAGAGATTGATGCAGAGGCCTGACTCTCCTATAAGGAGGACACATCACTGTCCTTAGCTTGAAGGGAAGGGCTTGGTACTGCTTCCTATATTCTGCTAGGGAGTGGCTGGTTCCTTAAAGTCATGGTGCCATATTGGAGGTTGGAGGTGAGCCACTAGATTTGGCAAATATTGGGTCCACAGTGGTGGTGGCAAGTCCCAGCATGGGAAGGCATGATTATCAAATCCATGTGAAACTTCAGCTCTTGCCACTGAGCCCACAGCAGTGTGCTTCAGAACCAAGCACAAATGCAAATGTAACATTTTGCCTTATTTCTATTTTGTGTATGTTTTCTTCTGAATAGAGCATCCCTGACATAGGGGAAGAACATTGTACTTCCCACTTTGTGAAACACTTTGCCAAAATGAAAGTAGGTGAAAATCTACCTTTTCACAATGCCCTCAAAGAGAAAAGTCACTGATGGACCATTGCAACCTGCAAGATATGGGCAGAAAGGAGAAAGAGCAGTGCCCACTTTTAAACCCCAAAATGGGGGCACCTGTGGTTAAGCGTCTGACTCTTGATTTCAGCTCAGGTCATGCTCTCACAGTTGGTGGAATGGGGCCCCCCATCGGGGTCTGTGTTGGTGGTGCAGAGCCTGCTTGGAATTCTCTGTCTGCCTTTGTCTGCCCCTCTCCCACTCTAGCACTCTCTCTCTTTCTCTCTCTCTCTCTTAAAATAAATAAATACTAAAATAAATAAACCCAAAACTGCTGTAAGCCCACTTCTTAGTTGGAGCCTCACGTGTTTTTGGAACTCATGTTGGAAGTCAGCTTCTTACAACCCACTGGCCTCATGAGCGCGTGTGTTTCCTTCTGCAAGTCCAGAGCAAATGTGGCCAAGATGCAGCGTCAGATTCACTTTTCTTGGGGGGCTTTGTTCCAAGCATGCATAAGTCCCACATGTTATCTGTATGCTATTCTGGGGACACCTATTCTTATTTTTCAGCTATGTCTCCAATGTTAATGGTCACCTCATTCCATAGCAGTTGGCTTCTTGTCTCCACCACAAGGTGTGGGAGGCAGAGGTCTCATGCAAGGAGCTAGGAGGAACACACAGATGCCAAATTCTCCATGAGAGAATTTCTCCCTTATTCTGCACTTTCAGTCATTGCTATATTCTATTCCTCCCCAGCCCCATTTACATATAAAACTGAGTATGCCAGTCTGGAGAGCAAGATTCATTTCATATGGACTTGGGACCTGGGTATCCCCTCAAGATGGACTAACAGAGTGCCTTAAATATAAGTTATCCAAAACATTTATTTGTCAAAAGCAAGCTCCTTTTATATGTCCATTTATTATGTATATCAGATTAAAAATGTACCATTATCTTACAATATAATCATATACACGTGTCATACACAAATCATATGTAGTTCTATAATTATAATACACATGTTAATTATGATTTATTATTAATCATACTTAATAATACATAACTAATTATTCCATTAACTGTCCCTTCTCTTTGCACTCTGAAGCATCGTCATGACAGAGATTACTACTTTTCTGCTCTAATTCCCCAAATGGCCTACTAGTTTCAAATTGCCAACAGCAGCAGAAGGATTTTTCCAGCCTTCAGGCAGCGCTAAACAAACACCACTTAGGATTTTTGCATTTGTTTCTTTACCATAAGGTGCAGGGGTCCCTTGCCTCAAAAACTGGGTGCTAGAGGGATGGTCTTCCCAATAAGATTGGGTATTAACTCAGAAAAATACATGAGTTGAGGTTGATCTATTTGTTACAGGAGATTATGAAGCTCTTTGAAGAACAATACCTTTTGTGAGGAAGAAACATATTTCCCAAAGAGCCAATAGATTATGGCAAGTGCAAACTTCTAAAATGTTTTATTATGGGGCACCTGGGTGACTCAGTCGGTTGGACATCTGAGTTCAGCTCAGGTCATGATCTCACATTGTGGATTCAAGCCCCGCATCAGGCTCTGTGCTGACAGCTAGCTCAGAGCCTGGAGCCTGCTCTGGATTCTGTGTTTCTCTCTCTCTCTCTGATCCTCCCCTGCTCACGCTGTCTCTCTCTCTCTTAGAAATAAATAAAACATTAAAACATTTTTAAATAAAATAAAATGAAATAAAATAAAATAAGTGAAATAAAATAAAATAAATAAAATAAAATAAATGTTTTATTATGAAGCATCCGGTTTAAACCCAGGCCAAGTTAGTAACCATTAGCCATGGTGCATTTATGCATTTATTTTTATTTTTTTAAGTTTATTTGTCCATTTTGAGAGAGAGACGCAGAGAGAGAGAGAGAGAAAGAGAGAGAGAATCTCAAACAGGCTTTGTGCTGTCAGCATAGAGCCTGAGGCAGGGCTTGAACTCACAAAAAATGAGATCATGATCTGAGCAGAAACCAAGAGTTTGATGCTTAACCAACAGAGCCACCCAGGCGCTCCACACATGGGAACATTTGAATGACCATTTGCCTTTGTCTGTACTTAGTAAAAGTGTATCTCTATCATAGAAACTTCCTACAACTCTGTACTTAATAAAGCAATGTCCTACCTAACAATCCATCACTTCTCTTTCACGACTTCATTCCAAACTCAAATCCAACTTCTTCTATGCAGACTTCTCTTTATTAAGAAAGTTGGAGAAAGGCTGCACAGGACGACTCCTAAGAAACTTTATTAAACACTCCTTTTCATGCACTCCATGTGAGTTAACAAAGGTGCCCTCTCTTCCTTCTTCCCTCAGCACTCCAGAACAGAACACGTAGCCAGACCTGGGGGCTGTGGGGTTGGATGGCCCCCTCCATGCAGCTCTTTGATCCTCTACATGGAATGCGTGGATTTACTACTGCAGTGGGCAGATTTGGGTTAAACATAGCAGAAACTGGATCTGCCTATTGGAAGCCAAAAGGGAATTCTTGGGAAAAAGTGAGCTTCCTGAAAGGATCACAGGATGGCTCAAAGAACATGCCAGGAAGCCTGGGGACAAAGGCAGCCTGCACTGCTGAACAGCTTGGTTGGGCACCTACCGTTGTCAGACTTTGCATCATGCTGCTTCTAATTCCAGCTCCAAGAAGAAAACCTTGTATCAGTCTATCTTGGGCCACCAGCCCTCCTATCTCCTGGTCATAGGGAGCACAGGGAACTCCAACAGCTCCAGCAGACACTACCCTCACCTCAGGGAGGGATTTAACCCAAATAGAAATAAGGGTGCTCTCAACAAAAGGCAAGGAAGTGTTTCTTAGGCAAATGAAAAGTCACCTAATAATCACCATACCTTTACCCGTGATAGTGGTATAGGAACATCTGGAAATCACTGAGCACACCTGTTGCAGTAAAAGGAAGCATGATAAAGGAGAAAGAGTCAGAACCACCTGGTTTGTGGGGCGCCTGGGTGGCTCAGTCAGTTAAGCGTCTGACTTCGGGTCAGGTCATGATCTCACAGTTTGTGGGTTTGAGACCCGCATCGGGTTCTGTGCTGAGAGCTAGCTCACAGCCTGGGGTCTGTCTTCGGATTCTGTGTCTCCCTCTCTCTCTGCCCCTCCCCTGCTCACTCTCTGTCTCTGTCTCTCAAAATAAAGACATTAAAAAAATTGTTTTAATAAATAAATAAAAACAAAACATTAAAAAAATTTTTAAAAATAACCACCTGGCTTGTATGTAATAGCTGGATGATCAGTTCTTTCAGAGCTTCCATTTCTACATTTGCAAAATAGTTTCACCCCACGAGGTTATCATGGGGATTGCATTAGACAATATGTGAAAAGTACCTTGCTCACTATCTAACATCCAATGGGCATTCGAAACACAACTGGTTGTACTTTCTTTGGTCTATGGTGAGCATCTTTCCCAGCAGTTCTAAAAATAACTCTGGAGCTTTTCCTAGTTCTCAGGCAAGTAGTCTCTTTTTAGAAAACTCCACCCACTTGATGATATTAACAGACTCCGCCTTCATTTCTCCATAAAGAATGCTTTTACTCTTCGCCTAGCTCTGCCATTTAAGTATCATATCTTATGTTTTTTATTGCTGTCTTTATGTTGTTGTGTATTTCCTTTATATTTTTTACTTATTATTTAACTCGATTCTACCACCATTCCTACCACATCTGTCACTTGATGCCTGCTTTTCCGTGCTCCCCATGTCAGCAAAGAGCATCAGTGTCTATCTAATCACTCACTAGATTTGGTCACTTTCTTAGTTATCTGTGACATCTTTCTCTTACCATCTTGTCCCAGAGTCTATCAATCACCAGGTCCTGTGGATTCTGCTTTCCCAACATTTCTTGGTTGATCAACTTCTTTTCAGACCTACAACCAGCACCAAGGCCTGCATTGCTTCCTAAATGTTCTACTGTAGAAGCTTTTGAATTAATCCCCTTATGTCTACTCCAATTAGCTTTCAATCTTTTCTCCACAGAACAGCCAGAATTACTTTTCTAAATGCAGAACTGTCCACATTTTCCCCTTGATTGAGACCTTTCTGAGTCAGAAAACAAAACAATACAAAACAAACAACCAAAAAAAAAAAATACCCTACCATGTTTCTCCTTTACTCACTCATAATACTTCTGACACCAGATGTGTGTGTGTGATTTCCCCCCATATCAAGCAGCTCTCTGTGACCCCAGCTGAGCGTCCTACAATTCAATTCCATTCCCAAACTAATCAGGATTGGCATAGACTCCACACGTTAAGGGCTCAGTCCCACAAGACTATCCCCTACTTCAGACACCAATCTCCATTAATAGATCCCTTGGTTAACCATAACTTTTGTCAAACTTGGCTACAAAATGAAGGTTTCCAAAATTCCCTTCTTAGATTGGATAATTTGTTGGAATAGCTCACAGAACTCAGAGAAACATTTACTTATACTATTTACCAGTGTGTTATGTAATAAAGGATATGATAATGTATACAGATAAACAGTCAGTTGAAATGGTTCATAGGGTGCGGTCTGGCAGGATCCCAATCACAGGAGATTCTGTCCCCATGGAGTTGGGGTCTGCCACCCTCTTAGTAAGTGGGTGTGTTTACCAAATGGAAAGTTCCCCAAACTCTATACTTTGAGGATTTTTACAGAAGTGTCGTCATGTAGGCACGATTCATCATTAAGTCAATCTTCAGCCCTTCTTAGCTTCCTGGAGGATAGAGAATGGGGCTGAAAGCTCCAAGCTACTAATCGGGGTTCAGTCTTTCTGATGACCAGCCGCCAACGAGGAGCCTGTCAGGAACAAAACATACTCCTGTCACCCAGAAAATTCTGAGGGATTTAGGAGTTCAGTATCAGATGCTCCTTTCATTCAGAAAATCACAAAGTTCTCAGGAACTTTATGTCAGAAACCAGGATCAAAGACCAAATGTTAGAACAAAAGATTTTCCTAGTATCCCTATTAACAAGGGTTTTAGGAGCACTGCCTGTGTCAGGAACAGGGACAGATATATATTTCTTATTATTTCACACCATCCAGTGGCTTTCCTATATTCTAAGGATCAAACTAAGGTCCTTAACGTGACCACTGGGCTCCACATGTTTTAGATCCTCTGTATATTGGTGGCTTCATTTAGCATCTTTTCCTGAAGTTCACAAAGCTGTAGCCATCTGCCTCTTTTGCTGCCTCAAAATTACCCCCTCCCCACCTTTCCCAAATCAGAGATGCCTTGCTCGTAGTTGTTTCTGCTCGAATGTTCATTCCCAAGCTAATTTCAGCTCACCCCTCAGGCCCCAGCATAGATGCTAGTTTCTCAAGAAAACCCTGCCTAATCATCCTGTTCAAATTAGGTTTTACTGCAAAATGCATTCATTCAACTGTACTTTTCACCTTAGCAGCTCTCATTCTGACTTTCAGTCTAGAGTAATTTGTGTGTGTGTGTGTGTGTGTGTGTGTGTGTGTGTGTGTGTTGTTTATTGTTTATCATACCTACCAGGCAACAGATTTTGTATAGCAGGAGCTAACTCGGTCATAAGTTTGCACTCAAAAATATTTAGCAGGGGCGCCTGGGTGGCTCAGTCCGTTGAGTGTCCAACTTTGGCTCCGGTCATGATTTCACAGTTCACAGGTTCAAGCTCTGCGTCGGGCTCTGAGCTGACAACTTGGAGCCTGGAGCCTGCTTCGGATTCTGTGTCCTTCTCTCGCTCTGCCCCTCACCCACTCATGCTCTGTCTCTCTCTTTCTTAAGAATAAATAAAACATTTAAAAATATTTAGCAAATAAGGCTAGGGCGCCTGGGTGGCTCAGCTGGTCTAACGCCTGACTCTTGGATTCAGCTCAGGTCATGATTTCAGAGTCATGGATCAAGCCCCAAATGGGTCTATGCCCTGGGCATGGAGCCTACTTAAGATTTTCTCTCTTCCTTTCCCGGTGTCCCATCTTCCTCTCTCTCTCTCTCTTTCTCTCTCTCTCTCTCCGTGTGTGTGTCTCTGTTTCTCTCTCTCTCAAATAAAAATAAAAATAAATATTTAGCAAATAAATGACTGATTGTATGACTAAATGGTTCCAACTACAAGTGGCAATACACGTGTGAGCATGTGTGAATAAGATAAATATAAATAAGGAAGAATTGTTTTACCTGAAAATTGTTCTCTGCATTCATCAGAGGCTTATATAGAACTATGTTTATAAATAGGGGAGATATACAAAGTGGATCAAATCTAAAAGCCAAAGATAATTAAAGATAATTGTGGCTACTCTTTATGGAAGACTTTAAATGTCCTGCGTACTATCTTGAATCTTTCACATATTCACTTTGCTTAATCCTCATAAAAAAAAAAAATCTGCTACATCTCATTATCCCTTTTTAAGGATGAGAGAAAGAATATCTGTCAAAGTTACCTCAATCTTTAGAAGTCCCACTATATTTAAAGGCATAAAATGTGGGGTGCCTGTGTGGCTCATTCGGTTAAGCGTCCATCTTTGGCTCAGGTCATGATCTCACGGCTTGTGAGTTCAAGCCCACACTGGGCTCTGGGTTGACAGTTCAGAACATGGAGCTTGGTTTGGATTCTGTGTCTCCCTGTGTCTCTGTCCCTCCCTGGCTCATACTCTCTCAAAAATAAACACTAATTTAAAAAAAAAAAAAAGCATAAACTAAAATTAAGACCCATGTCCTCTGACTTCCAGTATTAAGGTCAAACTCCTAAAGATGCCCCTCTATCTTCCTCATCCTGGCCACCATGATACTGCCCACAACGCCACCATTCATTGCACTGCTGGTCCTGTCCTGTCCTGTCCTGACTTCTTCCAAAACCCCAGATCAGGCTGAGGAGCCCATTGGCATTCTCATGAGCACCGCTAAGTAAATTATTTTCTAGAGACAGACAGGACTCAGATACCCTCCTGCAGGGAAAAACTTCCCAACATTCCCTTCATGGATTTCTTTAAGCTACATGCCTGCTCAGTGTATAGGAACAAACTTAATTCTCTTAAATTGCCCCGGGTTTTAGTTATTCCTTCTGAGAAGAGCTTTTTGTTTAAAAACTGCTATTTTCATTACTCAGTAACATTTGCCATTTAACTGTTGGAAATATCCAAATTTCTGAATTTTTGGAGGCTCAGGTAGTCAAAGGGTATCATTGTTAGAATTCTAAAATGTAATTGTAGACTACCTACTGTTTATTATAATACATGCTTTATTGTCTTTCATCTGAAAATCAAAAAGCATTACTATTCTTTCAGAGGTAATATCATATAGCTACCTGTAGCATGTGTGTGTGTGTGTGTGTGTGTGTGTGTGTTTTCCCCAAAAAGATTCCCTTTATGGGGCATTTTGTTTCATCAAAATGTGTTTGTTCAGCAGGTCACATTTAAAAGTGTTCTTGGGGCACCTGGGTGGCTCAGTCCGCTCAGGTCATGATCTCACGGTTTGTGAGTTTGAGCCCCACCTTGGGCTCTGTGCCGACAGCTCAGAGCCAGGAGCCTGCTTCAGAGTCTGTCTCCATCTCTCTGTCCCTCCCTGTCTCGTGCTCTGTCTCTCTCTGTCTCAAAAATAAATAATAAAAACATTTTTTAAAAATTCCTTTTCAGCTGGCTCCCACTCAGCTCTCATCTGCCTTTGTTACCTATGAGGTCAGGTCACTAAAACCAAAGGTCGCCAGTGAGTTCATGGTAGTGGTTTGAGCTGGGGGAGATGAGAGAAAAAGCATTGTTGTTACTTAAAAGAAGCCGTAAAATATATGTTCCTCCTGGAAATCAATGCAAGGCTGAACTCCTCCCAGCCCCCACTTCTGTCATTGCAGGCCCTTCCATTTATAGACCTCTGTTTGGGTTGTAAAAACCATATGAAATGTCCAGTGTGCCTCTCTCAATATAAGAGGCTTAGTTCCCTAATGCAGGAATTTCTCTATACTTATACTGTCTGTGACCTACATTATAATAACCACACTCTACCTTATTTACCAGTCAGTCACTTGCTTGTGTGGGTGACTATATAACATAAATTCTTTTTCAACTTTTATTGTGTTTTTTTCTGCAGCTTTGAAAGGACTTTAAAGGGACCCTAGGTTCTAGTATTTATTCTAGTATTTATTCTAGTATTTGGATGTAAGTAACAGAGCAAGTTTATTTTCCCTCTCTGAAAATGTCCCTGTTTCCTTTCTATCCAGGCCGCTCAAAAACCGCATTTCCCAATGGGCTTCCAAAGAGCATGACTGAAACCTGTGTTCCTAAAGCAAAATTTTGCAAAACGTCCCCATTCGTCCTGGAATAGTGGAGATGGGTGTCACCCCACTGTGCACTAAGGGCTGCCTCTCTTTGAATGAGCCCAAGTGTCCCAATGCTCCTTGGCTCGTGTCATGTCTGTGCCTGGTACCCTAGACCCTCTCTCTTCCTGAAGGATTGTGGACTCCTTTTCTCTACCTACTGCGTGAAGCTGCATGTGTCTGCCCAGCTTCCTCATTACCACTTGGCTGGGAGCCCTAGAAACGCTGGGGGTCAGGTAACCATATTGAGATAAGTGGACTGCCGGGGCGCCTGGGTGGCTTGGTTAAGCATCCGACTTTCGCTTGGGTCATGATCTCGCGGTTCGTGGGTTCAGGCCCCGCTTCGGGCTCTGTGCTGACTGCCAGCTCAGAGCCTGGAGCCTATTTCAGAGTCTGTGTCTCCCTCTCTCTCTGACCCTCCCCTGCTTATGCTGTCTCTCTCTCTCTCCTAGAAATAAGTAAAAACATTAAAAAATTTAAAAAAAAAAAAAGAGATAAGTGGACTGCCATGAGCAGTGGGTACTCCTTAGGTTTTCCTGCTAACCAGCCAACCCTTATAGATCAGTTAACCCTTATAGAACCTCAGGGAAGAGCAGATGACGAAATAATACCCACAGCAGGCTCATCTCTCTAGGGATGGGAATGTAGACATTAATAATAACAGACACCATGAGTTGGATGTCTTATTAGCCAGGCCCTGTGCTAAGAACTTCCATCCACTATCTCATTTAATCCTCTCAGCAACCATGATAGCTAAGCACTATTATTACTATTACCCTTCAGCTGTCTTCCTTTAAAAATTTTTTTAACGTTTATTTATTTTTGAGAGACAGAGACAGAGACAGAGCATGAGCAGGGGAGGGTCAGAGAGAGAGAGAGAGAGGGAAACACAGAATTTGAAACAGGCTCCAGGCCCTGAGCTGTCAACACGGAGCCCGACACGGAGCTCAAACTCACATCTATGAGATCATGACCTAAACCAAAGTCAGATGCTTAACCAACTGGGCCACCCAGGCGCCCCTCTTCAGTAGTCTTCTAAATGATTATACATATGCATTCATTTGGTTCTCATGAAACCAATGTGAAGTGTGTATTAATATTATCCACAGTTTTTGGGGTGCCTGGGTGGTGCTGTCAGTTAAGCATCAGACTCCAGCTCAGGTCATGATCTCATGATTTGTGGGCTGGAGACCCACATTGAGCTCTGTGCTGACAGCTCAGAGCCTGGAACCTGCTTCAGATTCTATGTCTCCCTCTCTCATTCTGTACCTTCCCCTCCCATACTCTGTCTCTGTCTCTGTCTCTCTCTCTCTCAAAAATGAATAAACATTAAGATATTTTAAAAAAAATTTTTTTAATTCACACTTTTTGTATATGGGGAATCTGCCCTTCAGGGAGATTTAGTACATTTCTGAGGTCACACAGTGTGTGAAGTCTGATTCAAACACAACTGGTCCACTCCATAGCCTACACTCTGGACTACAGTACTAAAGTTCCATGAAGGGGCTTGCTTAAACTGAACAGCTTGGTTGTGGCAGGTCAAGATCTTCAATCTGTCATTGGTGCGTCTTTTCAATTTTCCCTGTGGTTGACAGTTTCTAAGAAGGATCCTAGTGATACCGAATTCCTAGCCATACTCAGCATCCTTGTGTGACCCCCTTCTCTGAGTGATGAAACGTCACTACCAAGATTAGGTAAGAAAAGACTGTGAGTTCTATCTTGCTCACTCTCTTTCTGAGATACATTATGGACAGAATGTTGGTGTCTTCTCAAAATTTATGGGTTAAAATCCTTATCCCCAATGTGATGGTATTAGAAAGTAGGTCTTTGGGAAGTAATTAAGTTATGAACATGAAGCCCTCATGAGTGGGATTAGCGCCCTTATAAGTAGAGACTACTGAGAGCGCTCTTGCTTTTCCCTGTCATGGAAGAAGACAATGAGAAGTTAGTCATCTACAACTCAGAGGAGGACCCACACCAGAGCCTGACCATGCTGGCATCTGATCTTGTACTCCCAGCCTCTAGAATGGTAAGAAATACATTTGTGTTGTTTAGAAGCCTCCCAGTCTGTCATGCTTTGTTAGAACAACCCAAACCAAGACAAGATGACTACAGCCCATACCAACATGGTGACTATAGCCTTGTGAGAGACCCTAAGCCAGGAACCCCAGTTAACCTGGGTTTGGATTCCTGACTTACAAAATCTATGAGATAATAAACATTGTTGTTTTAAGTCATGAAGTTTTAGGGCAATTTGTTATGCAGCAAAAGATAACGAATACACATTACCTAGGTTTACCCAAATAAATAATTTCTATTAAACTCAAGATTTTATTGGGGTGCCTAGGTGGCTCGGTCGGTTGAGCGTCTGATTTCAGCTCAGGTCATGATCTCATGGTTCATGGGTTCAAGCCCCGCATCGGGCTCTGTGCTGACAGCTAGCTCAGAGCCTAGAGTCTGTTTTGGATTCTGTGTCTCCCTCTCTCTCTGACCCTCCCCTGTTCATGCTCTCTTTCTTTCTCTCTCTCTCTCTCTCTCTCAGAAATAAAGCATTAAAAATTTTTTTAAAAAATACATAAACTCAAGATTTTATTTTATTTTTCTTTCAAGATTTTATTAAGCAGCCAAAGGGTCTATTGAGAATCATCGAATTTTTATGTTGAAACTGAAACTGAAACTGTGTATTTAATATTTATCACTAACTGGATACTTACCAGTGCCAAACACTGTGCTAAGTTCTTTCCATAGTCAGTATTAAATACTAATGCTTAATCCTCATAACTTTGTGATACCATTTTTAGTTAGTCACAATTCGTTGAATCATACTGAATAGTAGTGTTCTGATTTTTATTTTCAGTTGTCTCACCAACCAGTTGTTTAAGCTCTTCTTAGAGATCTCTTTACTCAGATCTTGCCTGGGTTCTTGGTCTCCCTATATTACTCAAGCTTGCTGAAGATCTTGGAGTTTCCAAATTGTTCTGATTTTCTGATTTGAGATTTCTATTGTTTTGACCTGGGCCAATGTCACATTAAATTATTTTGATGTTTTATTTACCTTTGAGAGAGAGAGAGAGAGAGAAACAGCATGAGCAGGGGAGGGACAGAGAGAGAGGGAGATACAGAATCCAAAACAGACTCCAGGTTCTGAGCTGGCTGTCAGCACAGAGCCCGATGCAGGACTCAAACCCACGAACCGTGAGATCATGACCTGAGCTGAAGTCGGACACTTAACCGACTGAGCCACCCAAGGGCCCCCAATGTCACATGAAGAAAATGATCAGTCTTGGGGCTCCTGGTTGGCTCAGTCAGTTAAGAGTACGACTTCAGCTCAGGTCATGATTTAGAGGTTCATGGGTTCAAGCCCGGAGGTGGGCTCTGTGTTGACAGCTTGGAGCCTGGAGCCTGCTTTGGGTTCTGTGTTTCCCTTTCTCTCTGTCCTTTCCCTGCTCATGCTCTGTCTCTGTCTCACTTTCAAAAATAAATAAATGTTAAATTAAAAAAAATTTTTTATTATTTAAATTTTTTTGACATTTATTTATTTTTGAGAGACAGAGCATGAGCAGAGAGACAGGATGGCAGAGAGAGAGGGAGATAGAGAATCCAAAGCAGGCTTCATGCTCCGAGCTGTCAGCCCAGAGCCTGACACTGGGCTTGAACTTCCGAACTGCAAGATCATGACCTGAGCCAAAGTCAGCCACTTAACTGACTGAGCCACCCGGGCGCCCCTAAAACAAACTTCTTTTTAAATGATCAGGCTTTACTTTTTGTAAATGTTCGTTGTACCTTAGATACAGAATCTACAGCTTACATTTTGTAGTATCTGGGGCACAAACACCTTCAGATCACTTATTATTGGGGGAAAGTTTCTTTTATTGTTTTTATGACCCTGCAAAGTCTTGACCAGTCCCATTCTGAATCCTCTCTGCTTTGTTTATGACTGAACAATAGGGTTGGGTGTGTACGAACTTCATCTTTTTTATAATTAATATGCAAACTAAAACTATATTCCTCCCCCCACATCCCAATAATGGGCATATCCTCATTCATTATATAATCTCCCAACACACACACCCAACACACACACACACACACACACACACACACACACACACACACACACCTTTTACAACAGATCAGGGTGTTCCTGTTTGATTTCCCGATGCTCACTAGAAACCCAAAATGAATTAGTTAAACTGAGCATGTTAGTTCCATTAGGTACTTCTTCAAGCTTTTCATATGTACAGAGAGGCACCTGTTTTGAAGAAGGTATATCAATGTCAAGACCCTCATATGCTCAGCTTCCTGAACTCTGCAAGGCTATATAGACTGTGCACTCAGGATTTCACACCAAGAGCAGAGTTGAATAAACCACATGGCAGGTTCATTACTTGTGAAAAATCAGTGTATATTCAACACATATGCATTTCATTTATCTAATGCAATCTAGAGATAAACTTTCAGTCCCTTTATATCTTATAATAAAAAAAGATCTAAAAATTGATGTTTAGCGTTTTTTTTTCTCCTTAGATAAACATTTCCAACATAACTGCTGAGCTCCTTAGATTCCATTCCATTTATTTTTTCTGTATGACTTTTATTGAAGTTCTGCTAAGTTCAGGCACCAGGCCATGGAAAAGCATGGAACATTTAGGTATTAACAATTTCTTCAAGAACCTTGTGCCAGAGAACTGTTGGTGTGTTTTAACTTTTAAACCCTCTTTCTTCCCCTTAACCCGTGCATTGGAAAACTTGGTTTTTTAAAGGATTGATTAGGTGTTGGACACAGAAGATGGGAAATCCTTTTTTTTTTTTTTTTTTTTTTTTTTTGAGTTCTCTGGAAGCCTCTTCTCAAAATACTACATGAATGCAAAAATCTTAAAATAAACAAGACACGTATCAATGGAACAGAATAGAGAGACCCAGAAAGAAACCCACACATATACAATCAATTAATTTACAACAAAGGAGCTCAGAATATGCAATAATTAAAGCACAGTTTCTCTCATAAATGGTGTTGGAAAAATTAAGACGGTCGCATGTAAAACAATAAAACTTGACCACTGTCTTACATAATGCACAAAAATTAACTCAAAATGGATCCAAGGTAGCAGTGGAAGACCTGAATCCATAAAACTCCTAGAAGAAAACCTAGATGGTATGCTCCTTGCTGTAGATTTTGTCAATAAGTTTTTAACTCTGGCACCGAAAACAGAAGCAACAAAAGCAAAAGTAAACAGAGAGGATTACATTGTACTAAAAAGCCTCTACACGGCAAAGGAAACCACCAACAGAATGAAAAGGCAATCCATGGAGTGGGAGAAAATATTTACCAATCACATATATGATAAAGGGTTACTATTTAAAATATATAAAGAACCCATTTACCTCAAAAGCAAAAAATTAAATAGAAATTTTAAAAGAACCAATTTTTTGGTGTTTTTTTTTTAAATGGCAAAATGTCTGAATAGATACTTCCAAAGAAGACACGCAAATCAAAACCACAATGGGATAACTGCAATGAGATACCTCATACCTGTTAGAATGGCCAGTGTCAAAAAAGACTAGCAGTAACAAGTGTTGGCAAAATTGTGGAGAAAAGGGAAACACCTGTGCACTGTTGGCAGGAATGCGAATTGGTGCAGCCACTATGGAAAATAGTACGGAGGATTTTCAAGAATTAAAAATAGAACTCCCACATGACCCAGCAGTTCCAATTCTGAGTATTTATCAAAAGTCACAAACAAAAACAAAAGACAACAATAACAAAAAGTAATTCGAAAAGATACATGGACCCTATGTTCAACCACAGCATTATTTACAATAACTGAGCTATGAAAACACTCTACGTATCCATCAATGATGAACGGATAAAGAAATTATATATATATAATTTCTATGAAGAAATATATATATAACCTATATATATGCATACATAATATACATATATATATACACAATGGAATAATGTTACTTAACTATAAAAATAATGAAATCTTGCCATTTGCAACAACATAGCATTATGCCAAGTGAAATAAATCAGAGCAAGACAAATACCATATGATTATTTTTATATGTGGAATCAATCAATAAATCAACTGGTCAATGAAGCCTATGTCACATATACAGAAAACAGAAGGTCGTTGCCAGAAGTAGGGAGTATGAGGTGGGAGAAAAGGGTAAACTGGTTTTTTTGGCTTACATGTTTTTTAAAAATGATCGTCAAGGAATAATATGCTAAATTCTTCTAAGTATAAAGCAGGTTTCACTTACTGTGAGGCTGTGTTACATACTTGAATTTGTCTCCAATGAATGTGAATTCTCATGTAGGAAAAAAACGGTTTTGGCATTATTGTTAAAAAATAAGGCCTCATGTGTTTTTGCTCTGGGGCTATGCTGTAATCTCAGCAGATTATTGTGAAAAATGAAGGGCTTTGATATTTTAGCGATCAATATGGATTAGCAAAATACAAATGGCTGGGCTCCCGCAAGCCAAGCAAATTGTGATGAATAGTTTTGGGGAGTGTGTGGACTTTCGTCCTGATAAGGTTTGGGGGAGGGCAGCTGAGGGAGAAAGAAGGGTGAAGAATGACTCTCCAGTTTTGGTTGGTGATGGGTGAAGCCAGTCAGAGAGACAGGAAATCCAAACGTCAGTGTTCAGTGAAAAATAACGGCTTTCTCTTTGGGCACGTTGAGTAAGAGGTGCCCGACAGACCTCTAGTTGGAAATGTCTAGAAGGCAGTTGAATACATTTGTCTGGAGTTTGAGCAAGTAAGTGGCCAGGATTTGGAGTTTGTGGGGAAGGGAGGGATTTAAAGTAATGAGAGAATCTGAACATTTATGGATCGACCTGCTGCTATTTTTAGGAAAAAAAAAAAAAAAGACAGCTACAAAAGCCGTGTGAAAGAAGAATGCCTTTGGCATCAGTATCTGTTCAAGAGTTTCATGTCCACAAGCTTAACTATACGTGACTTAATCCTTGGAAAATATTTATTTAGCTTTTACACATAGGCTCGTCTTACTACCGTGAGATTATCCGGGCGCTGGGGAGCGCCTTGTGCAAGTTCCAGGTGCAGGTAATTAAATGTGCGAGTCCAGTGGGTGTTCCCGAGACGAGTCACCCTTCTGTGCCTCTGTTAAAACAACGAGATATTAAAATCTCACATTATTATACTTCTTTTATAAGCTTTTATTAAAATAAAGTAAAATAAAACCACAATAGGCATATAATAGATTACTTTAAAGATATTTTCTCAGCCCACCACACCTTTTTTTCCTTAGAGTAATTTTTTTTAATTTAAATGTTTTATTTATTTCTGAGAGAGAGAGACAGCGTGAGCAGGGGAGGGTCAGAGAGAGAGGGAGATACAGAATCTGAAACAGGCTCCAGGCTCTGAGCTGTCAGTCAGCACAGAGCCTGATGTGGGGCTCGAACCCATGAACCGTGAGATCATGACCTGAGCTGAAGTCGGACGCTTAACCAACTGAGCCACCTAGGCGCCCCTTTCTTAGAGTAATTTTTAAGGATAGCTGTAACAGTTACCAACTGCCATACTAAGGCTTTCTATATATGTAATTCTTATATTATAAATGTATATATTATATATTTATAAGTAATATTTTATATCATCAACATATTATATATAATTAAGACACATTTAATACATTATATTATATAGTTTATACGTATTGATATGTATTTTTGCATATGTTTGCATATTAATGTAATTAATATGTATTATAGTACATAAATTTATATAGTATATAAATTATATTTTAAACATTTTAATTATTGTATATTAATATATATTTATTATATATACTATATTATGTTAATATAGTATATGCAATGTATTAACATTATATATTAATATTAAATTTAAATATTATATATTTATGTAATATATAAATTTATATTAAATTTCTTTATCTGTGTATGTATCTTTATATTTCTTTATCTTTACCATTTCTGTTATATATAACATATATAATATATTTCTGTTATATATAACTTATATACACCATGATATCTGTTACATACAGATATAAATCTGTCACATATTTCTGTTATATATAATATATATATCAGCCACAAAACATCAAGTGGTATACAAAAATTAATTTGTGTTCAGATGTCTGGGGAAACCTGAAAGTTGGGTAGGTGGCCATACTGATCTGGCTGGGCTCTCTCAGATGTCTTGATATTACCTAAATGTCAGCTCGGGAAGAGGGGTTACCCGGCCCCACCTGTCTGTCCCCTACATTCCGCAAGCTAGCCCTGGCATGTTTACATGGCCATGTCAGAAGCACAAAAGAGCAAGCCCGAAGGCAAGTGCATTTCAAGCTCCTCTTTGTATCCTGTCCATTAATGTCCCTTTGACCAAAGCAAGTCATGGAGTTGACCCTGGTGAAAAAGGGTGGCTCAAGATCTCCTCCTCCATAGTTAGAATGTACTACAAATTTGCATGGCACGTGGTATGAGTATAGGCGGAAGGGAGAGAAACTGAGTGAGCCGTGTAATCTATCACAACAGCATATTTCTCAACCATAAGAATGGCCCCCTGGAAGCAATAATTAAACTATGTCTCTTCTATAGTATACTCATGGTTAATTGTATTAAAGGCAGTCACTACCCAAAGCTAAGAATCTAAGACTGTAGAGATACAAAAACGCCTTTCTATTTGAAGTCAAAATTCATACTATAGTTCTTTTATAAGCTCAAGATTTTACCATAATTTAAGAATTATTTCCACCGTATTGTCCTTAATAAAACTATAAAAAGAGAAATCTCTCAACAGAAACATAACTGAATACATTCATATCTTTATTTGCTTAATACTGTTTATCATCTTTATTGTGTTATGCAGTAAAAAATATATGAAAACGTGACCTATGCCTTCTGCATTCAACATGTTCAGAAAAAAAATGGGAAATAAGTCACATATAATGCAAGATGATATGTGACTATAAACAGATCCAGTTTAAATTCCACAGGATTTCGTGACATCAAAGAAAAAAAAGTAAATACTCATTTTCAAGCCTGTTCAGTGGCTCTACATTTTCCATCTCTTGGAATCCGGAACAAATAATCAAAGCAGGGACTTCAATTTCCATTCGGCAACTAAGGATTTGAAGTCTAGAGTCATTAAGAACTTGCTAAAAGTTCATTCAAAATGTCTGATCTAGACTTGAACCTAGTTCTTGCTAACCTCAGTACTTCTTCCATCAGAGAAAATTGTCTCCTTCTGATGTGAATCCTTTCTCTATGCAAATATGATAATGATGCATGTTGAAATCTCCATCTAAGATTATCTTTTTAATAGAAAAATAAAGAAGAAGGCTGTTTGGTCCTGTATCAATTTAGTGTTGCTCAACTTTCGGACTGAGATTACATTCTTGCCCAGTATTTGTTATGCAAAATATTTCTTCCTCATCTTTTATTTCATTAAAGAAAATTCTGTTTCAAGTACCAGTCTATAGTAAACATGTTTAGCAGCATAAACAATATGTTGGTTGCATCTTTAATAGTTTGCTGATGAAATGAAAGTCTTCCAAGCATCTATAATAAATTCTATGGTCTCCACCCTGTGAGACTAATTAACTGATGATACCATGGAGCATTTAAGGAAATGAAGCGCCATTGGAAAACATCAACTCTTCTACAAAAGGTTTCCAAATGGCTTAGAAATGGGCTTCATGAATTTAGCCAGGAAAGGCCTATGTTAAAATAATGTGAATATTACTATTACTTGCCTAATAAATGTATAAAGGAGAAACTTGCTTGGATATATAATTTAGTATATGAATTATTAAGCATGGTCATTAACTCATTGTTAATATAGTTATTAGAAATTAATATCTGATAGCTATTAAAATTTTTGAACATTTAACCCTAAGGCAGGATAGTAAACAATCATATAAAATATTTTTGCTTTAAAACAATAAATATCTTCAAATTGAGTGTGGAATACATAAAGTATATTAAAGCAACATATTTAAGTAAACTTTGGCAAATGCTTTTACTTCTTTTAGCTGCTAACTCGATTTTTTTAAAAAATTTTTCAAGTCTGGTCAGACAGGTACAATGGAAATCCTTTTATATCTTATGCATAAATAAAGTATAGACACTAGGTTTATCCTTTCATTATGCTTAGAGATAAATCGGCAATTTCTTAAGAGATTTGTAATAGCAAGAGACATAACCCTTAAATCTGTTCTACTACAGACATGGGGAAATATCTTAAGATGCAAAATCTCAGGCAATTACAAGAAACTATATGTTTTAAGACTTGTGTATTTATATAATATATCCCTTGTGAGTAGGTACATTAAAATTAGCATAGGAATTTAAGGCAGAAAATCAAAAGTTTGCTCATTTACTTCTGATCCTGGCTTCACATTCAAAACATCTGAGACACTTTTAAGACATCTCAATTATATGGGCCCCTCCCAAGATGCTAAATTAATCAATGAAGCCTGTACTGCTTTGACAGTGCACCCTAAGGAGGTAATTCTAGGTGCTCACTCAGTTTGGAAAACAGCACTAGAATGTCAAGTTACTGAGCCTGAATCTTCATTTACAAAATAAGATGATATTGATTATGGTCTAGTCAATTTCTCAGGTTTTTTTAGGAGACTCAAAAGAGATGTATCCATGTTTTTTGTTGTCAGCTTTTGATGCTAGGCCTTTGAACTCTTAGTTGCTCTAGTGAACCAATGGTGTTCTGTCATGGACTGTGCTGTGTGTGTGTGTGTGTGTGTGTGTGTGTGTGTGTGTGTCTGTGTGTGTGTCTGTGTCTGTATGAGAGAGAGACAGAGAGACAGAGACAAAGAGAAAGACAGGCAGACACAGAGAGAGAAAAGGAAAAACTATTTTAGGGTTTTTTGTTTTTTGTTTTTTCTTTTGTTTTGGGGGGGGTTTTGTTTTTTGTTGTTGTTGTTTTTGTTTTGAGAGAGAGAGAGAACAAACAGGATAGGAACAGAGAGAGAGAGAGAGAGACAGGAAAGAGAATTACAAGCAGGCTCCACGCTGTCAGTGCAGAGCCTGACACAGGGCTCAAATTCACGAACCATGAGGTCATGACCTGAGCCAAAATCAAGAGTTGGATGCTCAATTGACTGAGCCACCCAGGTGCCCCTAAAACATTTTATAATCAAATGAGTTGATTTTCTCTATGATTTATTTTATTGTTTTCATGTTTATAAAGTCATCGTTTTATCCAATGTTAGACAAATATTCACCGGGTTTCCTATTTTGTTTGTGGATTTTTTGGTTGGCTCATTGATCCACTGTCACCATGAAGTATGATTCATGTATCACATATATATATAATTTCACATAATATAACTACATAGTTAAATTTCCCTGTAGACAAGATACATTTATTCTTTTCTTTTAAGCCTTGCAATTAAGTTGAGGAGAAAGTCTAAGATTCAGGTTGGTCTGTCTTTGAAACTTTTAAAACACATGCTAATCTCCTTTAAAAAAAAAAAACAACACGGGGCCCCTGGGTGGCTTAGTCGGTTAAGCGACCGACTTTCGCTTAGGTCATGATCTCGCGGTTCTTGGGTTCGAGCCCTGCGCCGGGCTCTGTGCTGACTGCCAGCTCAGAGTCTGGAGCCTGTTTCAGAGTCTGTGTCTCCTCTCTCTCTGACCCTCCCCTGCTCACGCTGTCTCTCTCTCTCTCACTCTCTCTCCTAGAAATAAATAAAAATATTTTAAAAAAAACAAAACACAAAGTGGAGGCCTTGAGCTCAGAACCCAAACCATAGTATCTAGCTTAGCATTACTTTGGGTGTGTTGAGATTATTTTTGCAAGTACAGTTGACCCTAGAACAAAGTGGGCTATTGAGGCACCAAACGCCACCCCCACATAGTTGAAAACCTGCATATAAGCTTTGATTCTCCCAAAACTTAACACTCATAACCTACTGCTGACCAAAAGCCTTACTAATAACTAATGTAAGCAGTTGATAAACATACATTTTGTATGTCCTATGTATTATATACTGTATCCTTACAATAAAGCAAAGTAGAGAAAGGAAAATGTTATTAAGAAAATCCCAAGGAAGAGGAAATACCTTTACAGCATGATATTTATTGAAAAAAAAAAAAAACTGCATATAAGTGGACCCCCGCAGTCCAAACCACATTGTACTAAGGGTCAACCAGTATTTTCTATTTTTGGCAAATCATACATGTCTTCCTTTTATGCTAATGATATAAAGCTTTTTATAAAAATAAATGTATATAAATTTTGAGAAGGTGCATTAATGTAAAACTTAAGTGAAGAAGAGTAGAGGTGACATAAGCCAGAATGATTAAGGGGAAGGAGGTGGCCTGGATTTCCATCCTGTCAGAGAGGAACCCTGGACAATGCGGACAACAATAATGGCAAAGTGACCACCTAATTTGGTTGTGAGAATCAAAGTATGTATTTTCTGTAAAGCAATTATGAGTGTTCAATAAATATTAATTATCATTGTTCTCAAACCAGGGCGTATTTCAGAATCACTGGGAGAGTTAGCAAAAAAAGTAAAGGGTCTAGGTTCATTGAAAGGAAGCAGACTCTAGAACCAAGTTCCTTAAGAGATTCTGATGCCTCCAAAGGTTTAAGAACTGAGACTCCATAGGGAACCACTGACCAATGTTTGAGAGTCTCCTAAGATTTGTGGCAAATTAACCCATGTTCCCAGGCTCCTGCCCTCCTTGTCAGATATAGTCCAGGGAGAAGAGAAAAGAAAAATCAATAAATATTTGTTGAGTGAATAAATGTATGAATGAACAAACATATAACAAAATGAGTTAATACAGAGGATTATCAAATCTATTTCTCGAATCAGTTTTTAATTTTAAGATCATTCCAATTAGTATCCCAAAGGAACATCCTTAAAAGTTGACTGGGTGGTTTTGGATTTCATCTGAGAGAATAAATAGCCAAAAAACCCAAGAGAATCATTTAAAAAACAAATAATGTGAGAAGACTCTTACCATTAGGTAATAAAATATATTATAAAACAACTACAAGCAGGGTGAGAGGAGGTCCAGAGTTATCAATGTGATTAATTGGGAAAGAATAGATGCTCATCTAAATAAAGTCATTTCTATAGAAGTTTTAACATATGATAATTATGGCATTTTGAATTTGTGGGGAAATGATTTTTAAGTAGATAATGCTGGCATTGCAATCCATAAAATATATTTAAAAAGAAAGAAACATGATAAATACTTACGTCGTACACCAGGCTATAGTCCAACTATATTACAATTCTATGTCCATCAAAATAAAATCATAGAACCAAAGGAAAATGGGAATAAATATTTACATAATATCAGAATAGGGAAGAACTTTCTAAACATAAAAACAATCTATTCACATAAAAAATGAGAAGAAACGTGTGCTCCACAGACAAACACAACCAACACATATGTACAAAGACTGGGAATAAATTACTTATTACCATCCCTGAAAATCATGCTAATAAAAATACACCATTTTTAACTACCAAGTAAGCAAATATTAACATTTTGAGAATGTTGGCAGTAAGATTGGGAATTAGGAAATATCAGGCATTTGTTTTGCAGGGTGTAAATTTTCATCTTACTTCTAGGGGAAAAAACGTTGCAAATATTTCTCCAAAGTCTTAAAAGCACACAAACTCGTTTACCAGTAATTTCCTTTGTAAGAATGTAGCCTAGGGAAGTTATCTAAACTATATAAAGATGTTGATAACAGGAGTTGTTTCTCTGAAAAAATAATAGAGAAAAGCAACCAAAATGACCAACACAAGAAAATTGGCTAAAGGAATTACAAGCATAGTTTTGAAACGAAACACTATAAAAAATATATGATCATAAGTTATATTGGAAGAATATTGTCAAAGGGAAATGTTCACAATCTATATCTTGTAATCTATGCCAGTGAGAACAAATTGTACATTTTATAAAAAGGAAAATGATCCAACATTCGAAGGATGTGCACTAAAATCTAAGCAGTCAGAGGTTTTTGTTTTTGCGATTATTAACAAATAATAAATCATGTTTGTATAACTACAGTTAAGAGACAGTAGCTTTTATCATTCATTGACATCAATCTTCATTCATCCGTAAGAGACAGAGGCTGGCAAAACTAAACCCACACTATTAGTCTCCTTTAACTTAGTGCAATAAATGAGAAGAAACTAATCCTTAAATCCAGTCTAAAGCTTAAAAGGAAACTTGTAGCTATGATGGGTATATCTTCCCTGAAATACAGATAGAGAAGATTTATACATCTTACAGGTTACAATTCCAGATTTGATAGTATGGTGGTTTTAGAATCAAAAGAACTAGCCCTAATTCCTGGCTTGGTATTGAGCAAATCACATAATCCCTCAAAGCCTTAGTTTCCTCATCTATAAAACAGGGAAAAGACTTGCCCTGCCTATAGGACTGTAAGATTGTTGTAAGGATTCAGTAGTCATGTGATCCTGTGTGTGTGTGTGTGTGTGTGTGTGTGTGTGTGTGTGTGTTTAAGCATCTAAAATGCAAAGTTACGGGACACCTGAGTGGCTTAGCCGGTTAAGCGTCCCAACTGTTGGTTTCAGCTCAGGTCATGGTCTCGTGGTACGTGAGTTTGAGCCCCACATCAGGCTCCACGATGACAGTGTGGATCCTGCTTGGGATTCTCTCTCTCCCTCTCTCTCTCTCTGACCCTCCCTCCTCACAGTCTTTCTGTCTCTCTCTCTCTCTTAAAAATAAATAAACTTAAAAAATAATAAAAATAAATAAAATGCAGTTATATGTCAAAAATAGAATGCTAGCTGGAAGGAAACTTAAAGTCATTTAAAACCATCATCCCCCAATCCAGAGGACACTGTTAAGCTAAGGAAGGCATACATATACCCTGATGTGGGGGAGGGGTAGCTCAGTTTTGGCACCTATACAAAAGCTATCAGCAAACCCAAAGCCAAAGGAACCTGACTTGTTATTAGAAACCTTATGCCAGTCAACAATTAAAGCATTGTATAAAGATAAATCAAGGAGTCATGTTTCTTCTCAAAGAAGCACACAATGTAAAAGAACTAATAAAACCTAGTGATTTAAATCCCTATAAAATTAATGCATTGTATATGAAGAATTAGCATAAAACATACTGACATTTATAGAATTGTTTCCAAAACATGCAGAAGGAATTCCTTGTTAGAGAAAACAGTGGTTTGGAATTGTTTCCTCGTGTGAGCCATAAAAAGTCTTATACTTTGGTACTTTTATTTAGTTGCTTTAAACCACAATTGAGTTCATGTAAATGAGAGCTTAGCTCTCAAATATTTTTAATCTCTCTATTCCCACAGTGGAGCCGGCTACTGAATTCTAAGGCTTACAACACTTCAGTGACACAGTTGGTTCGCCACCAATGAAAATCGGTAGAGAATGTATAGATTATGAAGAATCGCTATCTTTTAAAAGTCAATCTCTAAGCTGGAAGTGTACACGTGAGCTTTTTGTAAAGGTTGCATACATTTGCAAATATTTTTAACTAGGTCAGTAGGATTGTTCTAGAGTTTACGTCAGTTTAATTGGCAGTTTATTCAGTGGATGTGCTTGTTCCACTTAAAACAAGTGGTCCCAATTTTCAGTTTGTAAGACAAATAGTAGATATTATTGTCTCTTACATCTGAGGTGAAGGAACTTCCTTCCTTTTCCTCAAGTTGTCCTATAAGATTTTTTAAATTGTGGTAAAATAAATTTCATAAAATAAAAATAAGATAAAAATAAATAAAATAGTAAAAAAATTACTGTTTTAATGATTTCAACATGTACCAGGTTGTACAAACGTTACTGGAACTGCTACCTGTTTCCATCACTTTTGGGTTACCCTGAAAGAATATCTAATTAAAAGTCACTATCCATCACCCTCCCTTCCAGCCTTTGAAAGTTACTAGTCTGCTTTCTTTCTCTATGAATTTGCCTATTGTGAATAGGAATTATTTCTTTTTAAATTTATTGTTATTATTAATGTTTACATATTTATTTTAAGAGAGAGCATGAGCAGGGGAGGGGCAGAGAGAGAGAGGGTGAGAGAGAATCCCAAGCAGGCTTCTCATTGTCAGCACAGAGCCCCATGCGTGGCTCTATTTCATGAACCATGAGATCATGGCCTGACCCAAAATCAAGAGTCAGACGCTTAACAACTGAGCCACCCAGGCGCCCCCACCTTTTTTTAAATTGAGATATAATTGACATATAACCTTAATATTAGTTTCAGGCATACAACATAATGATTTGGTATTTGTATACATTATAAAACCATCACCTTAAAAAGTCTAAGTAACATCCATCACCACACATGGTTACCATGTTTTTTCTCGTGATGAGAACGTTTAAGATCTACTTGCTGGCAACTTTCAAATATACAATACAATATTCTTTTTTTTTTTATTTTATAATTTTTTAATGTTTTATTTATTTCTAGGAAAGAGAGAGAGAGAGACAGCGTGAGCAGGGGTGGGTCAGAGAGAGAGGGAGTCACAGACTGAAGCAGGCTCCAGGTTCTGAGCTGGCAGTCAGCACAGAGCCCGACGCGGGGCTCGAACCCACGAACTGCGAGATCATGACCTAAGCGAAAGTCGGACGCTTAACCGACTAAGCCACCCAGGCGCCCTGACAATACAATATTCTTAACTGTAAATCCCTATACTGTATATTACATCACCAGGACTTATTCAATTGGAACTATGTTTTTTCTTTTTCTTTTTTTTTTAGTTTTTTTAATGTTTATTTATTTTTGAGAGAGAGAGAGAGAGAGCAGGGGAGGGGCAGAGAAAGAGGGAGACACAGATTCTGAATCAGGCTCTAGGCTCTGAGCTGTCAGCACAAAGCCCAATGCGGGGCTGGAACTCAGGAACCATGGATCATGACCTGAGCCAAAGTCAGTTGCTTAACCAACTGAGCCACCCAGGAGCCCCTGGAACTATTATTTCTAATCTAACTTTACTGGGTAGTATTTGCCCTTCCTGTTCCCTTCTTTGCTCTTTTCCATTTGGCTCTGGACCTTCTGAAGCTAAAGTCCATGGACTGCATTAACAGGGCCCCCTTGCCCCTTGGCTCCTGGTTGGCTTGGCTCTCCGAAAGCAGTGCAAGAACATCAGAGAAGAGGAAAGGCATTTACTTCTGCAGCTTCTTCCCTTCCTGGTGTGGGTCAGCCTGACAATGGTTGTGCTCCTCTGTCAAAGGTCAAGGCTTCTGTCAGGAGTCCGTCCTCCAGCACTCTGCAGATCTGACCACATCCCTGTTCTGTCTCTCACTTCCCTTTGCAGGTCTCCACCAGGTGGTAGTTGCTTAGTTGCTTCCTGCTGTTGGTTTACCTCCCTTTCGGTGTCTTTGAATCCAGACCACACCTTCATGAATAGTTCTTTCATTAAGCTCTCCTCAACTGAGTAGGCTGTTTCCCTGTGTGATACTGAGGATCTCCTAACTTGACTGATACACTGACTTGATTCATCACAGCATTTTCTTAATTACGATTGTTTACCATTGAGGAGCCCATTCAAATACAAGGATCGGAGGAACACATCGTTTCTTCAGCTAGTAAGGAAAATTAAAGGTGTGGGCAGAGTCAACATGAAGAGTTTTAATGTACATTTATTCCAAAATTAAATCTGAATAGAGTTGCCTTTCATTTCTTTTTTTTTTTTTTTTTTTGCCTTTCATTTCTTTAAGTCCTCTGCTTCCTGTTTGTAGAGTATTTCTCATTTAGCCCTTTCACAGCAAATCTTAGCTGGGCACTTTCTCTTCACACTGAGGATGTAGAGTGTCCAGCACATACACACGCACATGCGGCTAATGTAGTACAAACATTATACACAAACAAATGCATTTATACAGAAACAAATGAGGACAGCTCTTCGTCAGTATATACGTGTTGAACAAGCGAAAAATGAACTCATGGATTGTGAAATATGAAAACCACAAGGGAAGAATATTCTCTATTGTCTAAAAAGGAAATAGATGCTTTAAAACAAGAAATACCCAGAAAAAAAAGTTTTTAAATAAATGCAATATGTTGTACGTACACTTTGGTCTGATCTGTGCCTGGCCCGTATCCTAGAGTACCTTAAATTGCCAGAGACATTATTAATGCCGGGTATTCAGGGCTCTTTCTTCAGTTTGAAAACCATTCTCTCAGAAACTTTGTCATTAAGATGAGGTCAAGGCTGGAGTTTGTGGTTACTGAAATCCCAGAAAGTGTTTCACAGTAGATAGTATATAATCCTTTGTGTTTTGACTGAATTTTAACTTGAGTAAACTGTTTGGTGGATTTGCTATTTCAATGGAGAGAGGCTAGGAATCCTGCCAGTTTTAAGAGAATTTAGTCGACTTTGGTATTAAAAAAGCAAAGCAACTTTCATTTCAAGTATATTATTAGTTTGGAAATGTTCTTGTGTTCTTTTTATTTTATTTTATTTTGATCTTCTGAATTTTGAAAAAAAATAAGGATGCCAAATACTTTACGTATTCACCAATGAATAGAGAAATCTTGTAAGAGAATTTTGTGTAAGGCATAGCACCCTATAATCACCCTATAAAAAAAAGAAATATTTACAAATGCCAGGTTTTCAGTGGTGCAATAAATATGGCAGTGACTTAAATAAGTTATTCAGCACAACTTCTAGAAAAATATACACATAAAGTTCTTAACAAGCTTTGTTCTTTAAGTCTGAATATGAATATGAGCTTTAAGAAATGATCAAGAGAGAGAACTAACAAAGCCAAGCAGTGGCTGTCGGCTGAGGCCAGTCGTAAATCATCCTCGACTTGGTTTAGACTCAAGACTTGGAGCGAAGCTTTCTTATTTCTCAAAGACCTTCCAATTAGTTTATTTATAAGACACATTTCGTAAACTCTTATTCCACAAATATTTACAAATGACAGCTGTTTATCTTCTCCAGACTGAGAAGGAAAAAGTAAAGTCGAAAGAGGAATTGGTGACTCCCAATAGAAAGAGAAATGCACCAGGAGGTTTGTGGGGAAAGAACACCAGTGAGTTCTGATACTAACAAGTTTCTAAATATAACCTTTACCCTATAAAAACTAACACATTGAAAACATTTAATGGAAACTAAGTTAATGATGATGTCATTAAGTAGTTCATACTGAGGAGATATCTCAGTCGGTAAAAGGAGGCTGTATTAAGGACCCAGTGCAGAAATAAAATCAATTCTTAGGACATAAACTTGTTTTAACACCTTGAGAAAGGAGACCTAGTCCTTTTATAATTTGTTTCATGCCCTTAGAAGGTAAGGGTTTATAGCTCTGAGGTCATACCTTTACCAAGAAGTAAGTTTCCTTACGGATATCTAACCTGTGAATTATTTAAGGGTTTGTTTGTTTTAATTTTTGAGGACATTTGAAGTACTCCTGCCACTCTGCTTCTCTGTTTAGGTCAAACACCTCAAAGATGTCAAAGGTCTGACTAAATTTAAAGCTAGGTTTTGTCCTCATTTCAAAAAGCTAACTTAACAGGGGCGCCAGGGTGGCTTAGTCGGTTAAGCGTCCGACTTTCGCTTAGGTCATGATCTCGCGGTTCGCGGGTTCGAGCCCCGCGTCGGGCTCTGTGCTGACTGCCAGCTCAGAGCCTGGAGCCTGTTTCAGTCTGTGACTCCCTCTCTCTCTGACCCTCCCCTGCTCATGCTGTCTCTCTCTCTCTCTCTCTCCTAGAAATCAATAAAACAAACAAAAAAAATTAAAAAAAAAAAACTAACTTAACATTACATTAAAGCAAATTGCTCATTTTTCGTAGTGAACTAAAGAAATTATATGCAGATGGCAGATGAATCCTTCATTAAACCATTGATAGAATTAGAGAAAGGAGTAATAAAGCCTGAGATTAAGCAAATATAAGCTCTAGTCCCCTGATACATGAAGAACAAAGAGTTTTTATCCAGCATACACATGCCAGGAGCATGTTATTTGCACTGTTGGATACTGTCTGTGCATGTGTGTTTTGATAAACTGCAATGAACCTCCCAGCAAAAAAAAAAAAAAGAAAAGAAAAAAATATATATATCTATATAAAACATTGGCCCCATTTCCCAGAAGGGTTCTACAAATGCAAACACAAAAAGCACAATGGATTATTAAATGCTCAGGATAATAAGGTTAACTGATAACATTTGATGCCTCCATCAATTACCACCTTTATGTAAATCTCTTTTAAATGCCATTACAAGGTTTGTTTCTACAGTAGGACTGCGGAGGTTCCCTCGGGAAGTAATCCCGAATTGACTTCCCCAAACTGAATCCCTCCTGAAGTGAAAAAAAAAAAAAAGATGATGGAAGAGTATCTCTGCTTAATAACAAGAGAGAAGGAAGGGGGGTGAGGGAGGATGGCACTCAAGGGGGTAATCAAAGTTAAAGGGGTGAATGGGGAATTGTGATAGCAGAATAAATGAGAGAAGAGGAGCTAAAGATACACATTTATGTTTAAAATACCCTCACGTGATTAACATGACTCTTTGATTGAAACAAACTAACGAACCTTACTGTTCTCTGTTGAAACCAGTAGTCACTGTGTAATTTTTGTATTTGCACAGATTTTGAGTTTTAAACAGAACTCACGTTGATTGTGGTAAGAATCCTGTACCTGAATCACTATTGCAGGATAACAAGGGAAACAAAGTCACAGGTGTTTTTAATTCTCTTTTACTATATAATCTGACTACATAATCTTTCTATATAATCCAGCATCCTAATAAAGATGATAATGAAATCGAAAAGAAAAACCACCATACCTTCTAATTATATACATACATAGAGGTTGTTGTCATTATAGCTTTTTTTTTTTTTAATTTCACTGGCCAAGTGTTAAGTAGTCAAGGCCCCAAAGCAAATTGTTTTTTTTTTTTTTAAGTTTATTTATTTATTTAGTTTGAGAGAGAGAATGAGCGAGGGAGGGGCAGATAGAGAAGGGGGTGCAGAGGATCAGAAGCAGGCTCTGTGCTGTCAGCAGACAGCCCGATGGGAGGCTTGAACTCACAAACCGTGAGATCATGACCTGAGCCGAAGTCAGAAGCTCAACTGCATGAGCCACCCCGGTGCCCCCCACCAAAGCAAATTGTCCACATCTTTTCCCTGCTGTCCTTGCCTCATCCTAAAAGCCCAGCGTCCCCATCTAATTGTTTCTCAGTCACTTCAGGTCAACTTGGGCAATGTTTCATTCTGACCCAAAGTTCCCACAATGTCTTTTCAAAATAAGGAAGAGGGGCGCCTAAGTGGCTTAGTCGGTTAAGCGTCCGACTTTCGCTTGGGTCATGATCTTGTGGTTCGTGGGTTCGAGCCCTGCATCGGGCTCTGTGCTGACTGCCAGCTCAGAGCCTGGAGCCTATTTCAGAGTCTGTTATCTCCCTCTCTCTCTGACCCTCCCCTGCTCACGCTGTCTCTCTCTCTCTCTCTCTCCTAGAAATAAACAAAAAATATTTTTAAAAAACATTTAAAAAAATAAGGAAGAAATAGATTCTAAGTAAAGAATATCATTTTAGATTTTTCTTGCTTTATTTTAGATGACTTTTAAAACAGCCTTGGGGATGACCTTCAATTCTGTAAACATCTGTGGGGGCTCATTTCTTTATGTAAGATTCTTTGAGAGATGCTTGGATAAAAAGGGTGGATTTCCTAACCTCGGGCAGGTTGAAGTCTAGAAAAAAAACAGAACTATATAAACCAACTCCACTTTAAAATGTCCTAAGAGTGGGGAGGAAAGATTGTTCCCATCTAAAATGACCAGAAACATTCCGAAAGTAGGTCAAAAAAGTCATCTTGGGTTTGGGTCATTAAGTTCGCACTGGCAAATATGAAGAAAGCCTTGGGTCTAAGGCTACTTCTTGCGGATGAGTAAGGCCATATTTATCACTAATCTTTGTTACAAAAGTTGAAACACGTCTGGCTAATTCAGCAACTTAACCAGAGTGCTGTTTGGTATCTGAAAATTGTGTTTAGTTATTCAGAAGGAAAGGACTGATTGAGCACCTCATAATACGTTTACAGGATGACTGGCTGGGATACTAATCATGATTAAATTGTATTTTTCAAATGCAGACTTTAACCTTTAAATTGCCTGAAGGAAATCAAAATGGATCAAATTTCAAAATATACAAAAACTCATTGGAATGTTGACCTAATTCCCCTTTTGATATTTGGCCTGGTCTGGCAAAGGTGAAGTTGACAAAAAAAAAAAAAAAAGAATTTGGAGGTGCCCTTAGGGCATAAAATCCCATATGGGCTTTTAGAGGGGAGCAAAAGTTCAAGCTATTGGCACTTGAAACCTGCTTGCGATGGTGTTTTTTTTTTTTTTTTTAATCATTCATTTTCAGTTGAGGATTTTTGAAGCTCATGAGCTATGATATTAAATGGAAGGAAAGCACTGAATTGAAAGGTCTTCATTTTATTCAATTATCCTCAATAAGATTCTTCCTCTTTTAGAAGAGTGAGCTTCACTACTTTTAATACCAACTCAAAGTAACTATTTGGAAATTCAATCCGCTGCTCCTCGATTGGCTTACAAACGTGCAACCCTGACAAACGTAGCAACTTGGTCATGGTTATAATATGCTGGAGGCTTGATGGTCTGACTGCGGTGGTCAGCCAGCACCACCAGGAGCTTATTAGGAATGCAGATCTTGCGGGGAGCTCTGGGGGCTCGGGTGGTTAAGTCTCCTGCTCCTGGTTCTGGCTCAGGTCATTGATCTCACAGTTTGTGAGTCCAAGCCCTGCTCGCATCGGGCTCTGTACCGACGGCGTGGAGCCTGTTTGAGATTCTCTGTCTCCCTCTGCCCCTTCCCTGTTCGCTCCTTCTCTCTCTCTCAAAATAAATAAATGCACTTATGAGAAAGAAAGAAAGAAAGAAAGAAAGAAAGAAAGAAAGAAAGAAAGAAAGAAAGAAAGAAAGAAAGAAAGAAAGAAAGAAGAAAGGAAGGAAGGAAGGAAGACAGAAAGAAAGACAGAAAGAAAGACAGGAAGGAAGGAAGGAAGGAAGGAAGGAAGGAAGGAAGGAAGGAAGGAAGAAGAAAGGAAGGAAGGAAAGAGAGAAGGGGGTAAAGAGGGAGAGAGAGAGAGAAAGAAAGAGAAAGGAATGCAGATCTCAGGCCCCGGCCCAGGCTTCTTGAATCAGAACCTGAGTTTTACCAAGATTCCCAGGTGGTTTGTATGCACCTTAAACTTTGAGAAGTTTGTGCTAGAGTTTGGACTCGAAGGGACAAATGAAGAAAATTACTACCTCTTGCAGAAATTTGGAGCTGGAATTGAGGAAAAACAGTGTCGCACGTGATTAAGGACCCATAGGAGTTCTTGCACCTGTGTTGTTTTGCCTTGGCATTTAAACACAGTGATTTGAGGGGTACCTGGGTTCCTCAGTTGCTAGTGTCCCACTACAGCTCAGGTCATGATCTCATGGCTTGTGAGTTCGAGGTCTGCGCCGGGCTCTGTGCAGACAGCTGGGAGCCTGGTGCCTGCTTCGGATTTTGTGTCTCCCTCTCTCTCTGCTCCTCCCCTGCTTGTGCTTTGTTTCTCTCTCCCTCCTCCAAATATAAATAAAGATTAAAATAAATAAATAGATAGATAAATTAATAAATAATAAATATACAAACAAACATGGTGATTTGATCAACAGTCACTTCCATCAGGAAAGGAAGCACCATTTCTCTTTCCTCCATGGAGTTCTTTATGACTCAACATCACTGTTTTTGATAGGCCTGGGGCCTGCAGTTTGTCTCTGAGACAGACAAAGAAGAATCGCTTGTTCTTGACACAAACAAGGGAGTACAGCTCAATAATTCAACTGCTACCTGCCAGTTCATCCGCTTTACCCTCAACCTTAAAGTTTCCGCAGATCCTGGCTATCTCCCACCAGGCCCCTTGTGAATATTCAAAGGCCTCAGATGAAAGTTGCTGATAAGGGGCAGCCTGGACAGGGGTATCATGGCCCAGGGACTTCTGGCAGCTTCTCTCTGCTCACCATTAAGGGTTCTTCTTCTTCTTTTTTTTTTTTTTAACATTTTTTATTTATTTCTAAGAGAGAGAGAGACAGTGTGAGCAGGGGAGGGTCAGAGAGAGAGGGAGGCACAGAATCCGAAGCAGCCTCCAGGCTCTGAGCTAGCTGTCAGCACAGAGCCCAATGCAGGGCTCGAACCCACAAACCGGAAGATCATGACACTCAACTGACTGAGCCACCCAGGCCCCTATGGGTTCTTCTAATCCATCAATGGTTCCTTTTTGAACTGAGGCTCACAGACGAATCTCATCCAATAGTCAGTATTCCTAGATTTCAGTGCTTTCCAGTGCTTTGAACAATGGGATTGACTTGTGAGCTCATTTACCATTATTTGAGAGAAATCAAAGTTATACATAGATGAGAGTTAGGGGACGAGAAAGAATCTTCTGCACTGCCGGTGCTTCCCAAAATGCCATAAGCTCCAGGGAAAGAAAATGAGATGCCGGGTCCACTTGAAGACACCCAGGGGAACTCAGCCAATGAACCAGATGTTAGGATGATATTTATTAAAGGCAGTGTCTCAGCATATGAATTTGGGTCTTTTATCTTCTATTGCACTCATCTTACCAGTGAATATAGCCATGTGTCTTTGTGTGTGACTGAATAAGATGTTATTAAAAGCCTTGTGTTTTGACAGTTGCCATGACCATTCATGTGGCCTGTAGCCCACAGGTACACAGATAAATGACCTCTCTTGAGGAAATCTCAGTCCATCAGAACAAGGATATGTGTAGATCACAAGCAATGAAGTTCCCTGTGTACAGGTAGTATGTAAATTAGCATTTTCTTTGAAGGTGTGGGTAAATTAAGAGGCTGGAGTCATAGGGTTACCTTCTATGAGATCTGAAAGAGTGGTATTTTATTTCTCTGGACTCGGCTCCATTACTCTTACAGTGATGAGTTTCAAATTAGTGTCCCACAGAACACTATTCCTAGGAAATTAAGTGTTAACAGAGTGAAAATATATGAGATTTCATGATGTGGAAGGTGAGCATCTAAGGGGAGACACGGCATGTTGGATCTCCCCAGATCTTTGCCCCGGGGTCCCCCTCACTGTGCTAGATCTATCTACATACCCTGGAGCACTCTGGGAAATGCTATTGTGGATGGTCCCAAGATGTGACAGGGATGATAATTTATGGCTCTGTAATCTTGGAAGCAACCCACGTTCCTCTTTCACCTCTTTGCTGGTAGACCATGGAATATGTATAAAATTTACACCTGTGAGGGGCATCTGGGTGGCTCAGTCTATTAAGGGTCCGACTTCGGCTCAGGTCATGATCTCATGGTTTGTGGGTTCAAGCCCTGCATCAGGCTCTGTGCTGAGAGCTAGCTCAGAGCCTGGAGCATGTTTCAGATTCTGTGTCTCCCTCTCTCTCTGACCCTCCCCTGCTCACGTTCTCTCTCTCTCTCTCAGAAATAAGTAAAACATTAAGAAATTTTAAAAAATTGTACATCTGTGGTTTCAAAGATCATTTAGTTGGAAGGGAAAAAAATGACTCCATCTATTATCAGATGTTTCTGGGGCATAGCTTCTAAAAATTCAGTCTTTTTTCCCTTTCCTCCAAATAAATAATATTGTTGTGACCACCAATAAGTGGGCCTGTTTCACTGGGAAAATATTAAAATTATAAAATTGTGTGCCTGTGGTGTTTGTCCTAAATCTTTGCAATTGAGTGTTAGCACACAGGAATAACGTATTCATTCACGATAGAATGTGTTCCACTAAAATGAATCATTATGGTATAGTATTTTAGATTTTAAAGAATTCTGGGATCAAAAGAATTCTGGGTTAAAAAGAGAGCAGGGGCGCTTGGGTGGCTCAGTTGGTTAAGCATCCGACTTCGGCTCAGGTCATGATCTCACGGTTTGTGGGTTCAAGCCCTGCGTTGGGCTCTGTGCTGACAGTTAGCTTAGAGCCTGGAGCCTGCTTCTGATTCTGTGTCTCCCTCTCTCTCTGACCCTCCTTTGCTCATGCTGCCTCTCTCTATCTCTCAGAAGTAAATAAAAACATTAAAAAATTAAAAAAAAAGAGAGCAGACTAAGTTCTAATGTTTTATGGCTTCTAAGGAGTAGGCTAGAATTAAAAGGAAATAATAAATTCATACTCTGATTTTAACCTAAATTGATGCTCCTCCCATCTCAGATTGTCATTTGCACAAGACTCTCAAACTGCAAACCTGTTGGCATATTTTTTTTCTCCTTTTCAAAACCATCAGTAAACTTTTCTCTTTTTCAAATGACATATCCAGTTCATGTCTACTTTTGGAGAGAACTGTTAAGTTATTTAACTTCCAAATGAGCTATACCCCAGCCTTCATAAGGGCGGTTCCTGGAATCAGTCTAATTTTGAGTACATGTTCCTGGCCACAGCTTATTATTACTAGAAGAATACGTGCTGACAGGCAGAGACAAAAAGGTCATGGAGAAGGTCATTTTTAAACAGAAATGTGATTTATGTACTATAAAGCACTCTATTATTATTAGATAGGAATGAAAGTTCAGAGAAAGAATATGGGAATTGAAAAGTCTCTTATTTCTGAAAGTTCAGACAGATTTTGGGAGGAAATTGTGCCATGAATTTCTATTTCACTGAGAACGAGGCTCCATGGTGAGCAGTGTGGACAAAATTAGAGGCAGTTGTATGAACCAAAGTAATTTTATCACGTTTTAGGTTAAACTAACTAAAATATTTGGTTTTGTCTGGGTGGAGAGAAATTGCATTTAGACACACACAAAATGAATGTTTGCTTAAATTACTAATTATGGGTTTTGAAATGTAAAAATCTGTCAAACACGGTGTTGCATGCAGCTAAGAGCTGCTGCCTTTGCAGCGGTCAGTGTTCTGTACATTTTCTGTGTTGTTTTATTTTTCTGTTCTTTTGGGGGTGGGAAGGAGTGGAACAGGGCAGGAGGGAGACCGAGCGGAAGGTGGTGAGAGAGAGGAGCCTTTGCTCTAGTTTTGAGTCAATGCTAGAATATAATAAATTTTCAAGAGTCAAAACCAGCTTTAGACACATACTAAACACTAAAAAACAAAAGAAGGCTAATAAATTACGATGACGTCACAAACCACAAAACGGGCCCTGTTCTTTTCCTAAAGTTAAAGATGGCTTATTGGCACAAACAAGGTTTTCTTGCCTGGTGCAGTGTCCCACCTTCTCTAGTCATTCCATCTGCAACCGGTTGACTATGTTTCACGTTGGTGATGAATTATACTCCATTTCCTCAGTCTAATCCTTTTCATTTATTTATATTTTATGGAGGAAACATAAAAGGCTTCTTAGAAAAATCCAACTGTTTTTGATAAACCTTGTCATGTGCAAATAATGGAGCCTTGTCAGGGCCAAGCTTTTCTGGAAATTTATACCTTCTAATAATAATTAAAAGGGAAAAAAAAAGAAAATCAGAAACAAATAAGAAATATATTGAATTGGATTCAAAGCATGTTTGTGGCTTTGAATCAGGGACCATAAAGCATTTTCTATCAAAAAATGCTTAAACATGGCAGTGTAACTAAAATCCATGTTCAGCCTGAATTTTGGACTTTTCAAATACTGAAGGTATGACTTCAACTTTTAAGCCAAAAGAAGAAAGAAAACACTTAGTTCTTAGCTAAGCATTATATTAATAGTCTGGATCAGAGACAAGAAGAAAGTGCTGGACAGTAGAAGAAACTATAGCTTAATAGGTTGTAAAGAATCCTCAACAGGAGGTTTTTAGTTCTGTCTCTTTTTTTTAAGTTTATTTATTTCTTTTGAGAGAGAGACAGCAAGTGGAGAATGGGCAGAAAGCGAAGGAGAGAGAAGATCCCAAGCAGGCTCCACAATGTCAGCACAGAGCCCAGTGCAGGGCTTGAAATTTCGAACTGTGAGATCATGACCTGAGCTGAGATCAAGAGTCAGATGCTTAACCGTCTGAGCCACCAAGGTTCCCCTTTAGTTATTTCTAAAGAAGTAAAATTTATATTAAACAGAGACATATATTTTAGCTCTTCATGGAACACAGATTTCTGGGGTTTTATTTTCTAACCATTTCCTTCCAGGAAAAACCGCCATGGCATCTCAGTAAATAGTTGTTGTTTTTTTTTTAATTGGTAACAATAATTAGTAATGTCTACAGATTAAATATTACAAGAAAAAAATGACCAATTATATGTTGATTTCTTTTACTTCCTTGTGTATTTCTGTTAAATCAGTAGAACGTCTTCAGCTAATTATAAAAATTCTGTTTCATAGATTAAAGGATCAAACACAAATATTGTAAGCTGTTTTCCTCTTTGCTTAAATATTTTCCAACTAGGGAGGATACTGCCATTCCCGTTTTGAATCTCAGATAGCTCCTTCCCAATCTTCTGTTACAAGTGATTTCACATTTAAATTGTTTGTTTGTTTGTTTTTTAACAAATTTTGGCCGTCATTGTGAGCACTGTCAGTCTCTGTCTTGCAGGCAGTATCCATCCAGAAGTGGCTAAACCAGGGAAAGGTAAAATGGCCTTACATCTACATTCATTTGGGAGAGCATTACGCAAGCCAGAACTATAGAAAGAGCCACAGATCATGAATGAAAATACTAGATCGCTCCTATTCATGTCCAAAGTGCCTGAAGAAATCAGTGGACTGTTCTGATGTGTGGCAAGGACAGGGAGTCGGGTTGCTGATGCTGCCACCAGATGTGGAGAGTGAAGACAAATACAAAATAATCACGCCATGAAACATACTTTTCCTCTAGAATTAGAACTACCATTGGAGACAATAGCTTCCTTCATACAGTGTATACAGATTAGGTATCAGTAAAATTTTACATCTGAATCGCTATGACTAATATTACAATAGGAACCGTTCCCAAGCTCCATGGAGAAAATAAAATTAAGCAAAATTATGAGACTCTCAAAAGACATCTTTCTCTGTGTTTGGACTACTTATCAGGACTGATGGTGTGAAATTTTCAAACGTATATGTACAGCAGCTTTGTTTTAAAAGCCCAGCTAGTGAGATCTCAGTGTCAGGAAAAATAAAGAAAATAATCTATTATCCATCTATTGTTAGCTTGCATTCTAAATTTGGGGGTTATTTCCTCATTTGCCCTATATAATTATCATTGGACTGTGGAATTTATAGCAGTGACACTACACTGGAGCTTTTAGCGACAGAGTGAAACTAGATTTTATCACCATCAAAACTGAATTTTACTAGAGATCCATCAATATGATCTTTTAAAATGTTAGCCATAATCATTTCACACTAATTTTAAATCCTAATGGTAGTTTTCATTTCAGCCTTATGCATGGCTCTGGATATAGATAAGCAGTAGCTGATCAGTAACATTCCCGAAGTTATTATAAGTAACGAATATATTTTAAAATAATGATGACAATGTCTCCAAATTGGATATGAATCATTCTGAAGTATCTGAGTTTAAGCTAGATTTTCCAAGGCTTGCCAGAGGATAGAGGGGAAGGACAAATGAAATTAGCCACTGTTCCTAAAATTTATTTTAAAAGACACATTTTTAAATAGTATTACATCTTCTGAAACTTTAGAACTCAACTTTTTCCATCTAACGTACCACTTTGGTAGCGACTGCCCTGAAGGTCCCTCCGCCATTCAACAGTGTATTCCATTTTCCATTCTTCTCCTTTTAATCATAAAACTGCACTCATTCGCTCACGCTGGCACACAGATCCTTCTACCACGGCCTCTGCACACTGGTTAGTCTCTAATTGATTTTGAAATCAGCATGTTTTCAAGTTCATTCACATTTGCTAAATTTTAATTCACATGAGTCCATTGGACAACATAGCTCAGTAACTTCCAATGAAAAAGGAACTTCTAATGGGAAACAGGGGCAGATGCCATATATAGGAAGGGGTTAATACATGAATGCTTTTGGTATTCATTTAGGGGAAAATAAAAGTGGCACATTGAGATCTGGAGATACGTATTCTTCTTTCAGATACCTTAACACACACACACACACACACACACACACAAGAAAAAGAAAAGAAAGAAAGAAAGAAAGAAAGAAAGAAAGAAAGAAAGAAAGGCCTTTAGATTTGGGATTGAGTAGTAGGCAAATGCCTCCAGATGAGAGAATTTCCAAATAGGTAAAATTCTCACCTGGCCATTTGGAAATCACAGTTCTGAACAGCTAAATAATCAAATAGATCTGCAAACCTCTCAGTGAACCCTAGCCAACTCTTAGATGAATTTTTCGCAAACCTGGGCTGAGTTTGGACAAATTCAAAGCAATTTTATGGTTGCAGATGGAAACCAGGCCCAACTCAGCAGTTTAAATGAACCTGAAACTCAAGGGCCATCTCAAGGGGTCTGAACCCAAGCAAACCAAAACACAGTAATGATTCCCAGGGAATGCTGGAAGCCCTCGATGCATTGTCTTGGCAAGAGCTGAGCACAGATTTGTTTTATATTATTCAAAGGTGGTAAGTGAGCAAATTAAAAACAATTTCTTAGATGGAGTCTGTGGAAGGTCTGTACTATTCAGAGGCCAGATGAAGGAACTTATAGGCATTACTCACTTTGCACAGTTTTGTCAAAAAATAATTGTGAATTTTAAACTACTACAACAGCCATATAAAGAGCTTGACAGATGGATGTAGACCAAAATGACCTTTTCTAAACTCAAAAAAGTACAGGTATCTGGCTATCGGACTTGAGGGCAGTAGGTGTCGGTAACCTTTGTTGCAGGAATAGAGAATCAGGACTGGATCATTTTGCCAATAGAGTCTGACATCTGGATTTGAACCTCATTCCAAGTGTTCTGGTTGACCACCAGGTTCCACATGATATTGGGTCAATACCTTGCATGTTTGATGTAGCTCAATAACCCTTCTTATTTTGAGAACACCTGGAATCCAGGCAACAAGAAACATAATTCTTTGACTTTTGGAAGATGTTTTTGGCTTCTTCCTAAGGACAATAACAATGTCAACAGTTTACAAGAGAGAGGTGTGTGTGTGTGAGTGTGTGTGTGTGTGTGTGTGTGTGTGTGTGTGTGTGTGTATCGGTCTTTCAGCCATGTTTTCTCATCATCAAGAAACTGTAGGCTGGAAAATAATTTGTATAATTGGACCAGCTTTTAATTCCCAAGTCCATTAATTTTGCATCTTGATGACTTTGGGTTTCAAAAATTATTAAAGATCAAAGTATCCCAAATTCTTTATAGAAGAGAGTGGAAATGACTTTCAATGACTGCTATGTACTGGAAACTGGGAGTTCTCACTCAGTACCTATTTCCTAAAATTTCTGTGAGAATTTAAGGAGAAAAAAAATCCCCACTGTTCCTACTGTATAGTCGGGGCTTGATAATGATTAATTCTCCTCATTACATTCATCATCATCATTATTATTGCTGTTGTTTCTCTTCTATCAGGGTCATTGTCATGAATCCTCGTGTCCTCAACTGCCTTTGGCAAAAAGGGGGGGGGAGTAGGAGGTATAGAGAGTATGCTACCTCACATTTCTCATTCTTGGCCTCATTTCTAGAAGTGCTCTTTCCAACCCACCCACTGGCTGCTCATAAGTATTCTCATGCCCTTCTTAACAATTTGTCTATTGAAATTCTTCCAGATAATCTATAATTCACATGTGTCGATCTTTTCTTTAGAGAAAATGGCTACTTGCCTTTCAAATCTTCTAGGAAACATGCCATAAACAAAGTTATCTAATAATATATTTATAACAAATGGAATCAGAATATTTGGGGTTGGGATCCCATACTTTTCACCCCTGTGATTCTAAAAGGTAGACACTGCCTCACACAAATTAATGTGATCCTATCTGCATTACAGACATTCAGAGATTCTCAATCACTGAGTACCCACACATTCATTAAAAGATTGTTTTGCCACAGTACTTTCTCCCTCAATGGGATTTCTAGTAGGGAGAGAAGGTTCATATTGAACAAGCCTCACACATTGTTATGTTGAGTTCCTGTGGGCAGCATCATTTGACAATCTGGTTTACTGTAGGACCTATCAAGCCCTCACCCAAGCCATGAGTTGAATTTGGATTGCTAGTGGTCCATAGATCATAGTTTGTGAATCATTGACCTAGGAGTTTTAGTTTTATTATTATAAAAAGTAAATTGAATAGAAAGGTTTTCTCCCATTACTCAGATTGCTTAAAGAGAGAGCTTTAAGAAAATTTATTCAGTTAGTGTTTACTTGATGTTTACAATAGTCAAGGCTTTATGCCTACTGCTAAAAATAGAGAGGAATAACAAACATTTCTTTTCTTATGTTCTTAGTAGAGAAGAAAACCTCAGACTGTCAGGATCTCAGTCTCATTCAAACCATAGTCCCTTACTCAGAAATCAGAAAGATAAGTTCTCTTCTCTGAACATTTTCAGAAGATAAAAATATCTTAATGAAGATTATTATGAGGCTTCCTCTTTCTGACCAACTTCTCAGACTTCCAGAAATAGGGTCACATCTATGGAGTTCAAATGATAGCAAAAAGTATCATCGTACTTTTTGATATGGGATCTAACTTGGCTTGTAATCTCGAAAACAGAGCCTGAAACAACATTTCTGTGCAATCCTAAGGCAGGAGGAGTGAGTGAAAAAGGTGAACAAGGTGGGGAAGAGTGGAAAGGAAATATAAGATGGAGTGTAATGACATGGTCACAACATCAAGAGTATAGAGCCAGTTCTAGACAGACCCTATGGAATCATTGCTCCTTGAACATCATTATGCTTCATGGCAGAAGGCAGACAGAGGAATTTAGTTGACCTCTTCTCATGCCTTGTCTCTCACTGGTCAGTGGTCAATGTTCACCTCACTGTCTTTGATCTCCTCAATCTCCAGGTTATATTTCTGGGGATCCTCCTGACAGTCACTAGGGAAACAGGATCTCATGTCCTTCCATGTGGCACTTCCTCTAGGTATAGAAATAATAGAAAGGTTCAGAGCTTTCAGAGGCTAAAATAGACACTGAAGCTACCAAGACTTTTGCCTCACCGAGTGATAGAAGTCATGTCTGCACCTTTTCCCTGAAGAGATCGAGATAACCAGGGGTCTTGAGATGAAGTGCTGGTGATAGTGGCCAGGTCTGTCCTGGAGCAAGCAGCTAGAGGCTCGGGATGAAGCCATGGAAATCTGAGTAGACTAGACACCAGATTGATTCTAACACAGATTTCAAATCTCCCAGACAGGGGTAAGGGTAGTTACCAAGTAAGCCTGATGCACGGATAAGTCGTCTTTCCCCACCACAAAACTCCTCCAACAGGGTAAAGTTAATCAGGAACAATAGGGGCTACGGGACTGTCGAATTGTGGGCCAAAACCTATTTATTTCTTGGGGCTTGGACCTTGCTTGCCTGAGGTCACTGAGTTTTGAATCAGAATCAGCAGGCTCCCAGTGGTTCACCAGTTCAAGCTCTCATTCTTCTTCCATTTCTCCAACCACTTCTTCGTCTGTATCATGGACTTCCTCCTCCCTCCTGTCTACCCACTGAACACTAATATTGTCTGGTGCAGACTTTCCTAAACTTCATCCTAAGAAATCCTTCTCCATGAATATGTATTCCCTAACTGCCCCACACCCAATCATTCTAGGGGAAGTCAGTTCACACAGTGCTGTTTGCCCTCTTGTTTGTTTAATTATTTTTTTATGTTTTCTTAATTTTTTTTTTTGAGAGACAGAGTGCAAGTGGGGTAGAGCAGAAAGCAAGGGAGACTCAGAATAAGAAACAGTCTCCAGGCTCCTGTCAGCACAGAGCCCAACGTAGGGCGTGAACTTGTGAGCCATGAGATCATGACCTGAGCCGAAGTCGGATGCTTAACTGACTGAGCCACCCAGGCACCCCTTGTTTGTTTGTTTGTTGGTTGGTTGGTTTGTTGGTTTGTTTGCTTGTTTTTAAGCTTGCTTCATTGAGCCCTCACCAGGTGTTGAGCACTGCCCTTTCACTCATTATCTCATTTAAGTCTCCTGACAATTCTAAGAGGCAGTTGTGATTATTACCTGCCTTTTACAGACTAGGAAACTGAAGAACAAAGAGATTCAATACCCTTGTAAGTGGCAGAACTAGAGTCTAAGCTTTGCTACACATTGCGTTCAGAATTCTTAAGCATTGCATTACAGCTTCGGTGCACATTATTCTAGGAGAGTCTAAGGAGTCATGCAGTAAAGAAAACTGGTTAACATTGTGCAAGCCCATATTTTCTACACATATTTGACCAATTTATTTTATTGCATTTGCTGCTGAGACAAAGTCACTGACCCCCTGAAGGGTAGTGTTCCTTAAAAACAGAGTTTGGGGATTACTGCCTTAATGCATGACACTTGGCTCTCTGTTCTTTCATGTCCTCCTCCTTGGAGATCCCTTGTACATAGTCTGCTGGCTTGAAACTGGATTTGAAAATACAGGAAGATTCATGGCAACACACTTAGGGTTTCTGGGTTTTCAGAAAGCTAGAATCAAAGCCTGGCAGTGCTATATAGTGATAGAATGAATGTCACAACATTTGCTTAGATCTTTTTTTTAATGTTTTTATGTATTTTTGAGAGAGACAGAGAGACAGACAGAACATGAGCGGGGAGCAGCAAAGAGGGAGGGAGACACAGAATCTGAAACAGGCTCCAGGTTCTGAGCTGTCAGCACAGAACCCGACATGGGGCTTGAACTCATGAACTGTGAGATCATGACCCGAGCCGAAGTCAGATGCTTAACCGACTGAGCCACCCAGGTGCCCCACTTAGATCTTTAGTGGACAACAGGCTGCTTGCTCCTGGTCGCTATCCCAGTCAAAGGTCTATCTGACATCCATCCACATCAGTGCCTTCTTTGTGTATTCCCACTGCTTGTGTTTAGTGCACATGATAGTAAAATAAAGTAGCAGAAACATGGCCAAAAGTGTGACCCAAACTGTTTCCATGTCCTATTCCACAGAAATGCTGAATCCGCTGGATGCAGGTATAGTGTGCCCAGTCAAGCAAAGAAAGGAGCTGAGCACATTTGCTGGGAGATTGCAAATAGTGATGACTACATACACACACTTTATTGATACACTACATAGACCCAAAACACACTGCCATTAAAACCATTCCAAATGTAGAACTGCTGTCTTCCTTCATTCCTTCCCTTGCTCTGGGCTTAAAACCAGGAAGATGCTCCGTTCCTGAGAAATAGAAGGAAGAGCCCATTTCAGGACCAAAGGGCACTGAAGAGGCCAAGGGAGTGGGGGTAAGACCAACCCCAACCCAAAGTAGTACGCTGTTTACAGAGCTACAGTTTCGACTTTCAAAAAGCCCTCTCTTAAGGTAAATTTTGCAAGGGGTGAAGAAATATAATGTCCATTTGAAGGGTGCCTGGAAAAAAGGATCTGATTTTAGAATTTAGATATGAGCACTCTAGCGTGCTGGATTGTCCCTCTATTTATGCTCATACTTAATTCAACTGTAGCTTCTGGGTGTATCTTATGTCATTACATACCAGTAGTGCAGCCAGGAGAATAGAAGGTGAGCTGCTGCTTTGTTTACTTTGGTACCATTCAGCATTTCATCTGGCAGCCCACAGGAGACCTCTGGCTGTCCTCACAATGATGGTGACAGAAGTTTAACTAAATGCAGAAGGATCCCACTGGTTTGCAGTGTAGTAAATCTAAACACATGAATGGTAAGTCTCTAGGAGGATTCTTTTTCGTGGATGTGCAAAGAAGCCATTGATATTTTATTTTAGTACTGTGATGGGAACAAAGTTAGGGAGCGAAAACTACAGACAGAAAGAGGAAGATTCTTTCACTAGAACTTCAGCTAAATTCCTCTCATTTTCCATCCATCCGGTTAGAAGCTGGAAGACACTAACTCATAAACACAGCAAAATACTAAGTGCTCTCGGACAAAAGCCATCAGAAGTTAGAGCTGCAAGGGGACTTACTGATGGAATCTATCTTGCTCATTTTGTGAATCACCTGACCTTGAGGAATAAGTATCTTTCTCAAGGTCACACAGTCAGTTGGTGACACCTTCAGGTCTAACTCCTTGCCTAAGTGACTTTCACACACGTTCATGGCCTCCCCTCAACCTCCACAGTTGAATTCTTTCCAGGAGTCTGGGGGTAAGGAGATATAGGGCGAGGTTGGAGAGCAAGAGACATGTACCAATAGATTATGACCTCAGGGATCATAAAGTTTCCAGGGGAACTTGATTTGGTTTCCCAAATTGGGTCTGCAGGAATATATATGGCCTCTCCTTGCAGACAAATTGAGGGCAGCAGTCAGGACCAAAAGCAGCAGGAGCTTATATTGAATGCTGAGGCCAAGGTCACTGGTCTCCAGAATTTAATAACAAAAATTAAAGATGGTGGGTAGATCAAGAGGCTAACTGGAAGTTACTGAATTAAAAAAAAAAAAAAAAGCAAGACTATACATTGTCGGCCTGAAGCTAGGCTGAGCGGGAGCATCCAGATACATAAGCAATGAGATGGAAATCCAATGACAGAGAAAGTTTAAGTGTTAATTATCCATGGAGTTTAAGACCTACAAGGATGAAAGGCAGCGCAACACCTTTTTATCTAGTTCCTCCAGGGACAGAGCTTCCGCCTCCACACTACCGGCTTGACAACTGTTCTGAGATTCTCTCTGCTTCAGCTCAGAGGGAATCAAATTCCTACTCTCTCCCACTCCCCACACTGAGCCTTATGGGCTTCTCTCTTCATGTGTGTTTTTGCACGTTGGCCAGATGACATGGTAGGAACCAAAGGGTTTCCATCAGTATCCATGACTTTACAAGGACCACTGTGAAAGAGACAGTTGATGACTCAGCATTCTCAGCTTTATCCAGTGAGTTCACATGAAGCCACATTATTTTCCTCTTCTTTACGATCCACTGTTCTCCTACAAAAGTCGATCGAAGTCATTTTAAATGTCCTATTTTTTTATTTTTACAGCCCCATTCAATGGCACAGTTATCCCCTCTACCTACCCAAGAAACATGGTGAATTAATAGTTTTACAATCTTCCATATAACTGAAATCATGTCATTTTAAGGCCATGGATTTCAGAACACAAATATCAGTCTAGTTTTTTGTGAATCTCATCCTTTAATCTCTTCCCTGAGATGTTGTATCTCAAAAAGCCTTCCTACATTGTTACCTAATTTTGTTGATTTATATATTTCTAATAAAGTGGGTAGACAACTCTGATTAGATGTCATTTTCTGGCATCATAAGGACAGATCTGTGTCCTGACTTTCTTTTGTGTACCAAGTTCTAAATTCAGTTGTATAACTTTGGGAATGACTGATCTATTTTCACCTTCCATCGTATGAGTGCTAAGATACAGCCTGAGTGGTGCTAATAAACCTAATATTTTAGGGTTGACTGACAGGAGGCCTCCTTATTCCATGGCTACTCCCCCTCATAGAGCCATCTTGGGAATGTGTAGTGTGGGTCATAAAAAAGCATGATCACACAAATCCCCAAACCTCAGCAATTTGAGAAAAGTGATTCAACGTCCCGGACCATGATCAAGACCATCGTATGTTCAAGAAAGATCTGAACAAGACTCTTGGTAGCTATGGTTCAATATTAATTCATTGCTTGATGATTTCCATTTTTTTGTTTATGTTAATTTTCTTCATTGCTGTATCATACTCAATTTCACCCTTTATTTCCCACATTGTTATTGTTAATGGAGTAATTGATGAAGTATGCCCTGCTAAAGTGATGTGCATTTTTTATAGCTGTCTTCTCTAGGCAGAGTAAAAACCTTAAACAGCCTTGAAATTAAATGTAATATATTTGCATCAGTACAGTTTTTATTTTAGCATCTGGAAACCATTTAGGTAGTTATTTATTTGAAAACTGGTCTTAGCACAGTAAAAGACCATGTACTGAAGCTTGTGTATAGTGAGCTACTGAATCAAACCCAGCTAGAGACTGTGATTGAATCCAGCCAGGCTGCTGACCCAGGGGAGAAGACCTGTTCCAACACAAATTGGAACCTTCTCCGATTTGTGAAAGACAAGAACCATAATCTCCATTGGCTGAATTTCAGTTCTAGCTCCAACCAGCATTAGCATGTGAGTCTGCCACTAGCAAATTTCTGGTTGGTTTTCATGATTACCTTTGAACCTCAGTCATCCTGGGAGGGAGTAGATCCTCCTACTTAGGGAAGCAAAAATGTTGAATTTGGCCTCCAAGGCATATGTGATATGTTTTCTACAAAATTAATCTCAAAGGATTGAAAAGAGTTGGTTGCCACGAGATGATATTTGAAAATTTTGAGAAAATGTTAGAAACACACAACACCAGCATTCTTAAAAGACAAAAAATACATACGGAACATATAAGACAGCCTTTAAAAATGTAGTTGCTCACATTTCAAAATAAAGCCATAGGGTCAAACATCTCTTAGCATCCAGCCTTGTACACAGTGGTGTTCAGTAAACATCAGTTACATCCCCCCTACCTCTTACCTCGTCTCCCTCATCTCTTTTTTCATGCTTCTATTTTTTTCTTCCGTTTCTTACTTTAATTTTTGGGGGATAGGATTTTTTGTGGTAAATTTTCATAATTAATGGAAACATTATTTGATTTACAGTTGTATGGCATATGTGTATTTTCAGCAACACCCTGGCTGTCTGTGTTGAGGTACATTGTGTAGGCTTTTATGACCCCATACACTCAAAAAGACCCTTTCTAGAAGAGAGAATACAATGTCAGATTCCAGAGATAAAAAAGGGATCAAGAAAACTGAGAAAGGCTTCAATGACAGGCTTATGGACACTTCTGAAGAGATGAAATCAAAGAAGTAGATGGGACATTATTCCAGGCCCAGTATTCCCACAGATGAAGAAACTGACATGAAGAAAGGGGACAATTTTTACTCCAGCTACTGTATTATCCTTCCTGATTCCATGCCTCTAAAGTACATACAACTTAAGAGCTGAACATCTAGGTAAATGAGTAGTCTATATTATAATTCCTTGTGATGTACCCTGTAGATACTTGATAAAATGATAGTGCCCTGCAGTGCACAGACTTTAAAATGACCCCAAAATATCCCCATTTCCTGGTATTCATGACTTGTGGAATCTCCTACCTCCGTCAGTGTGGGCTGGGCCTGTGATTGCTTCTAATAGGATTCAATAATAGTGATGAAATTCATTTCCATTTGTCAATTGTGTAAGATTTTACCTTGTAGCTTTCTAGCAGACATTCTTCTTTGCTGGCTTTGAGGAAACAAGCTTCCATGTTCTGAATGCTATGGAAAGGCAGACATGGCAAGGAATTGAGGGTGCCCCCCCCTTCCATAGTCAGCAAGGAGCTGAGACCCTTAATCCAAGAGCCTTCTAGAAACTGGACCCTGACAACCATAGAGAATTCAGATGAGACCCCAGCCTGTTTAATCACAGTCTTGTGAGAGACTCTAAGTCAGAGGATCCTTTTGTCTAAATTCCTGACCCACTGACACTATGAAATGATAATAGTGTATTATTTTATGTCAGTAAGTTTTGTGGTCATTTGCTACTCAGCAATAGACAATTAATAGGCACCACAATTTCTTCATTCTTCCTCAATCTATGGGACCAGTTGCACTTCTGGAGCTCTGTGAAGGTTTCTTAAGCCTCTGCTACTATATGTCCCCCCTCTGCTACCATTCTGTTCCTGGATGACACATTCTCTGTACCCCACACTGCATCGTTCCATGTTGTTTTGCCTGTGTCTTCTCTGTTGAACCCCAGTCACCAAGCTGAGGTCCTGGAAGTCTTTCTCCTGTTACTGGACCGCCCTTAAGAAGATGAGATTTTCACTGACTGCTGCTGTCTTTATTTGCTAGAATCCATGCCCAGCTTTGCTTAAATATAAATCCCAGATCTTGGACCCTATATGAAAAATGTTACTTAGCTCTTCCCTCCCCACAATAGTTTACTTTATATTTCAGGTCCCTGCCTGTGACTAGATATATCGGTGGCTATGTTTCTAAACCAATATTCCCAGACTGTACCTAGATTTTGTGCAGGTGCATCCAAACTCCTGATCTGATCCACAGGGTTATATCTCTGAATGAAAGTATTATCAGCAGTGTCTGTGCTATCACTCCATCAAAACCTTGAAGGCAAAGCTAAAAGCAGACTTCAGATTTTCTTATCCCTTGTTAAGTAATCTTTTAACAATCCTTTGCTGCTTCCCTCAAAAGGAAAAAGACCACAGACCATTTGTCCCAGACAATATAAAGATAATCAATGGTAATTTCCAAGTATATTCACAGAGGTTGATGCATTTTTATTTCCACTGGGGATGGAAGAAGAGGAAATGTGCTTAAGCTGTAAGCCACATACTGAAATTTATTTATTATGGCAGTGTATTCTTGAGAATGGCTATGAACATTCATTCCAGAGTAAATTCCCTTCTACCTAGGATATATTTAGTATTGTGCCTGAAAGAGAAAAAGGCCCAAGTGACCTAAGCATCCAGCATGATGCCTCTTACCTTGTAGGAATTTAACAAACAGTTTAAAGCAAAAAGGTAAATCTAAACTTGAATTCTAAGACAAATGAGCCATTCACAGAAATGGAAACTAAATAAATAAAACCCAAGAGACAGCACAATTGGTATTTGGATATATAATAAAATCTATTATCTCTAAAGTTGGAAAATAGTATTTGAAATCTGACCTTAAACTGTCTTACTTAAATGGTTTATGTTGATATATCTACCTAACTCAAAACACAGGGCTGCTTCCCCAAATAAGTTAAACATTTGAAAACACAATATTAAAAGTGAAAAGATCAGGGTAAAGTTATGTCTACTTCTTATTGGACAATGATTAGTTTTGACAAGTTTGACTTGGACAAGATCACAAACATTTTACAGTAACCACACATATGTGTGAAGTTTGATTTCATCAACCATAATATGGTCCCTTTAGATATTAGACAATCCTAATGGCCATGTCTCAAGTGATCAGGGATATTAATAGCTAATAGATCTTGTGCATTTAACAAATAGTAGGCAGTATAATAACGGTTTTCCATGAATTAGCTCGTTACATTCTTATAACACAATTACACAGGAATTATGACTATATCCATCTAACAGAGAAGATACACAAAAATCAGAGAGGTTAAGAATCTTCCCCAAAGTTACACAGTTAATAAAGGATAGAGCTGGGTTATCACCTTGGTGGTCTGATTCCAGACTCTGTGTTCCTCACCATAACAACATACAATCGCATAGCTAATCTCAAGTTAGCTCACGGCAAAGTAATTCAGTTGACTGATTATAAAACCACTGTTAAGTATTTGCTGAGCACTTATGATCAGACCTTTGGAGGGTATAATAGTAAACAAAATATGGACCTTGTTCTTAGGGAGCTTACAAGTTACCCTCGTAACTTGATTGTAGTTTTATTAGTGAAATGACAAGGAGGAAAAAAAGCCCATGATTCTGTGAGAGTTGAGATTCTCTTTCAAAATTAACTGTTGTATGGTTCACTTAATGGACGTAGGTAGTACGCTGCACATAGCTCCCTTTTATATAATAGTCCAGCACAGGCCCAAGCCGTCTGACTACAAGTACCCATGATTTGTCAGCTGAGGGCTTTCTCATGGTCCTCACCGGTGTGGAGGATGGGCCGGAAATGCCAGGAAATCTTTGTTACCTAGAGATGCTCTCAGCCAGTGATTATAGAACTGCTGGATAAATACCTCAGCTTCCTCACTCTTCAAATGGACAATCTCCGAAGTATAATCTACAGTGTTTCCTAAAATTCCCCCAGCAAGGTGACTCTCAGTTGCCTAAATGGATTACCCTCTTGATAATATATAGTTTATTCACTTGTGCCCCTTCCCTGCTTCAATCCCCAATCCTCTCCCAGAACTTCCTGGAATCACCTCTCAAATAAACTACTTGGATTCAAATCTTTGATTCAGACTCAGCTTCTGGGGGAACCCAAATGCAGGATAATTTGTGAAGTAATAAAATTTCAATAACACAGAAATTCAGTGTCTTGTTCTACTTCTTAGTGCTCTCTGTTGAAAAACAGTGTCGTGCTCTAAGACTGGCAGGTTTGAAAACTTCAGGTTTACATAAAGTTTGTTGAATTGTTTTATGACAAAGAAAGTAAAATGTAATGGGGACTTCTTGATAGAAGGGAAGATTGAAATATCTTTGGTGTATTTCTCAATCCTAATAAACCTATTCAGAGGAAGCCTACAGTAGCTGTCAGAGCTGAAGGCTCTGTGTCTTAACAGATCAAGTAGTGACTCCAACCTACAGAGACGAAATTTTTCCTCAAATACCTTCAAAAAGGATACTGTCTCAAAGGAGTCAAGTTAGAAAAGAACATGAACAGGACAGTAGGTCAAAGAATAGAGGAAGCGTGGTGTAGTGAAAAGGTCCCAAAAACGGAAGTCAAGAAAATTGGATTCTAATCTCGTTTTGTCCTTAAAAACCTTTATCACTGTGTGAAAGGCGATCCTTTTCTCATAACCTTATGTTCCTGCAAAATCTAGTTTTGCATTTTAAATAGCATAAAGCTATAAAAAGCAAAGTACATGCTCACTGGAAGTTGTGCAAATGAGTGTGCAAGGATAAATCCCCTTTGTCTTCATACCCTAGTGTCACCATACCCTTTCCCAAGAGATTTACCGATTTTGCATAGTTTTAAATTTTTGAGTTGTTCGAGATTGGGTTTATCTTTCTCTTCCTTCTCTACACTCTCTTTTTTATCAATCACCTTGATTTTGAGTTCTCTATGTATAAATGACTCCCAAGTACATCAACCCAGGCTAGAACTAACTTCTATGCTCCAAACTTACAAGTAAAATTTCCTGCTAAGGTCCTCCATTTGGGTGTCTCATAGACAATGCCAATGTATCATGTCTCAAACTACTTTTAATATTTCTTTATTCACATCACCCTGCCAGACTTCTCCACCTCTCTGTACATTGCCCCTTCAAACGCTTTCTGTCGTCTTTTAAAAATGCAGATCAAATCACATCGTTCCCTAGCTAAAATCCCATAAAGAGCGGCTCGTTGTAACTGAAATAAAATCTAACTCCTTCTTATAGTTTGTAAAACTCTATTCAGCAATTCTCAAATAATGATCTCAAATAATGATCTGCAGATCCCCTTGGTCCATAGGGGTTACGTTGATATGAACTATTTTCATAATGCCACTAAAATGTTATGTGCCCTTTTCACTCTAACACTTGCATGGATGACTCAGAAGCAATGTTGAATAAAATTGTTGGCACCTTGTATGTATCAGTGCTGTGGCACCAACTTACACAGTAATCATTGCATTTTTCCCTGTCATATATTAGCAGTTAAAGAAACATAAAAAGACAGGGTGCCTGGGTGGCTCAATCTGTTAAGCGTCCGACTTTGGCTCAGATCATGATCTCACGGTTAGTAGGTTCAAACACCACATCATGCTCTGTGCTGACAGCTCAGATCCTGGAGCCTTCTTCAGATTCTGTATCTCCCTCTCTCTCTGACCCTTCCCTGTTCACGCTGTCTCTCTCTCTCAGAAATAAATAAAACATTTTTAAAAATTTAAAAAAAGAAACATAAAGAGAAGAAAATCCAGTTTCACATAAGAATACTCTTGATGAAGGACTTAAAATTATAATTGTTAATTTTGTTAATACACAGCTACTGACAATGTCTTCTTTTTTTAAAAGCTTTTATTTAATTCCAGTTAGTTACAGTGTAATATCAGTTTCAAGTGTAATATGCAGCGTATACAGTGTAATATACAGTGTAATATTAGTTTCAGGTGTATAATAGGGTGATTCAACACTTCCATACATCATCTGGTGTTCATCACAAGTGCACTCCTTAATCCCCATCACCAATTTCACCCATCTGCCCACCCATATCCCTTCTGGTGACCATCAGTTTGTTCTCCACAGCTAATAGTATGTTTCTTGGTTTGCTTCTCTCTCTCTATTTTTCCCCTTTGCCCATTTGTTTTGTTTCTTAAATTCCACTTATGAGTGAAATCATATGATGTTTGGCTTTCTCAGACTGACTTATTTTGCTTAGCATAACACTCACTACCTCCATCCATCTCATTGCAAATGTCAAGATTTTACTCTTTTGTATAGCTGAGTAATATTCCATTGCATGTATGTGTCACATTTCTTTATCTGTTCACCAACTATGCCTTCTTAATGTTATGCAATATCTATGTAATGAGATAAGGGGTACACATCAAACATTTGTGCAATTATTTGAGTTGTGAGCTTAAATAGACACTTTTCATAGAACAAAAGTTTTATTTGAAAGAATTAGAGACGCATAGATATGCTTATTTCAATTTGGATGAGTTTGTTACATCAAGGAAAACAATTGGTAACACTTGTTGCCAGTGTTAAATTCAAAGTTTCCAACAAGCCTCAAAATTTTGGAAATCTCTTACCTACCACTGTGAGCTTGATAGCTTCTCAATTCTTAAAAACTCTTCTGATGACATCAGGAATGGTTTTAATGAATGTAGGGTTTTTTTTTTTTTGATAACATATTTTGAAATTCACTGAGCTTTGAAAAATCTGCCTTCTTCAGTGGCCCAGTATTTTCCAAATGATCAACACATGATGTAAAAGAAAACAACTCCTGCTGGGTAAAAGATCAGAGTGCAAGGCAGACCAATGTATTTAAAGGAAATGAGTGTGAAAAATACATTGATAAAGTATCAGTTATTACACTTTTAAACTAACCCTTAAGAAGGTATCTCTTGTTGAGTTTTGGTGTAGTATCAAACAGGACTATCCACAATTAAATGAAAATCTATTACAATAGTTCTTCATCTTCCAACTACAAATCTGTATGAAGCTGGATTTTCTTCACATACTTCAACCAAAACAATTTGAATGCAGTAACACATATAAGATGTAACTGTTTTCTATTAGCTAGACATTAAAGATATTTTCTGAGGAGCCTGGGTGGCTCAGTCGGTTAAGCATCTGACTTTGGCTCAGGTCATGATCTCACTTTTCATGGGTTTGAGCCCTGCATCGGGCTCTGTGCTGACAGCTAGCTCAGAGCCTGTAGTCTGTTTCAGATTCTGTGTCTCCCTCTCTCTCTGACCCTCCCCTGCTCATGCTCTCTCTCTCTCTCAGAAATAAATAAAACATTAAAAATTTTTAATAAAATATAAAGATATTTTCAAAAAAATAGAACGATATCATTCTTCTCTTTCATTTATTTTTATTTTAGAAATTAGTTATTTTTCATAAACCAATTGTCTTTATGTTGCCACTTGCATTATTAGTGTGTAGAGACTCACCTAGACAACCTATAAATCTTTGAAAACACAAAGGAGCTAGAGAACCAAAATGTTAATGAAGAGAAAGGAGATATTGGTAACCCTAGAAGGGAGGCCTAGAGGAGCGGAAACTAGAATAGAGCTCATATGCTGTTCAGTTGGAGATAGTTGGACACCACAGGACTGAGAAAAAGAGGCTGTTAGATGTCAGAAAAGCCAAAATAAAGGAATATTGAAGATAAGAATCAAGGAGAAAGGTTCAGGCCTTAGATATATATAGCTGTGTTCTAGTCTCTGCTCAGCTACGGACCATCTTCTAGCCCTAAAAGAGCCAATGGTCCTTTCTAGGCCTCACTACTACCACCAGCCTGACAAAGCCCTTTCTAATCCAGAACTACATTATAGTGTTGTATGACCCTACATCAAGGTTTTTGCTTAGGGCTGGTCATGGACCCAAGCTTTTTCAACCAAAAAATAACTATTAACTAAGCTATAAAACTATAACTAGTTTTATTAGTTTCTTATTATGGCTGTAACAAATTACCCCAAACTCAGTGCCTTAAAAAAAAAAAAAAGCAGAAAGTTTCTTATTTAAAGTTCTAGAAATCAGAAGTCTGAAATATGTCTCATTGGGCTAAACTAAGGGGTCTCATTTCTCATTGACTTCAGAGAAGAATGTGTTTTCTCTTCCAGCTTCCAGAAACCACCTACATACCTTAGCTTATGGTCCCTTCTTCCATCTTCAAAGCCAGCACTGTAGCATATTCTCTGTATGATTCTCTCTGATGCTGACCCTCCTGCCTTCCCTTTTACTTACCAGGACCCTTGTGATTACCTTGGGGCTCCACTTGGATAAGCCAGTGTTATCTCCCCATTGCCAGATTTCCCGACTTAATCACAAATCCGTTTTACCATTTAAGGAAATATATTCACAGGTTGCAGAGATTAGGATAGGAATGTCTTTGGGGAGCCATCGTTCTACACACAACTAAAGTAAAGAACGTACTTTCCCATGGTATCAAAGTGGAAAGTGGAATGTATGTTGTTTCCTCTTGAGAGTTTTCCCATTTATCAGTTACTGTGTAACAAACAACCCCAAAAGAACAATCATTATTTATTTGGTTACATATCTGCAGATTGCGCAAGATTTAGCAGAGACAGTTGATCTCTGTTCCATGCAGCGCTGAGCGCAGCAGCTCAAGTAGGGGCTGAAGAATCTATTCCCAGCAAGGCTCACTCCCATGGTAGGCACATGGGTTCTGGCTCCCTGCTGGGAATTTGGTCAGGGAGCCTCAATTTCTCTTCATGTGGGCCTCTCCATGGACTGCTTGGCTTTCTTCATTCAGTGGTGGGTAACTCTCAAGAGCAAGAAGCCTAAGAAAACCAGCCAGAAGCCTTTACCATCTTACATCATCTAGATGCAGGAGTCACAAAGTTCTGTTTCTGTCATAACTACAAGGTCAACTTTATGGAAGGGAAGGGAACATGGCCCCCACGTCTCTTTACGAGGAGTGATAGAGTCACAATGTGAGCAAAATATGTGGGATGGGAATAATGTTGCGGCCATCTTTTGAAAATAAATTTATCATTAGGGTACTCTGAAATCTTATATCTATTTTTTTAAATAGACATATAACCCAAAACTACAAAACAAGCAATTCAAAGAGGTTTGCCTCGCCTACACTTGAGCAAGCATATTAGAAGACTAGGTGTGTTTTTGTACCCCAAATCTTTTCTTTAGTTATTAAACTTGCCCCGTGGAAACTTGACAAATTCTCATGCCGGTAATCAGAACTGACATCAAATATCCTCTACTCAAAGAAAATCATGTTTATACTTCCTTTTGTTTAACTATGTTGGCATTCTCTCCTTCCTGGTAAATGTCTTCCTATATAAATTATAGGATAAATAAGTGCAGAAGCTTTTATGCCCAATTCCAGACTCATAACATCACCAGTTGTGTCAAAACACGTAAGAGGCCAATAAAAAATTCAATCTGTCATCTAGATATTATGTCTATCAGCATGCCAAACATCTGGATTTGGGGACGTACTTGGTGAAGAAAGGGATTTTTATTTCACCTGAATGTCTAACTTTGCTTACGCACAGCAGCTGAGTGGATTATGAAACTGAACAATTTCCAGGTCTCAGCAAATCCATCTTATTTTTAAACCTGTTTTACCTGCTTGCTTTTAGTTGGTTGGTATCCATTCATACATAATTAATCAAAATTAGCTTTTCTCATCTTTTGGTTTCCCTCTACATCTGTGAAAGGAAAACCAAATGATTCTCTGCTCTCCTTCCCATCCCATGGATGGTTATATTCGATTGGACAGCCACACTTTTTCTTTACATTATCTTAAGATACCCATTCTTCCTACCTTCCCTCTTGATTTTCCTAGTTCTATCCTTCTTCCCTCCTTCAAATATGTTATTGAGCACTTACCACATCTAAGAACATTCTGGAAATGGCACCTGTCCTCAAGTTGTTTATGTTGTAGTCAAGAATTTGTGGAATAGAGATAGCAAAGGGGCAGTGTTCCAGAGCAATGGAGATGGAAGAGGGGTTCTCTCTCCTTACAATAGGAGATGAAGGTCAAAGAAGGCTTCACAGGGAATGCAATGTCTCATATGAGTCTGGAAGGGATTAATAAGGATGAGCTGGAAAAAGGATAGTGGATGACATTTATGCCAGGCAGTGGCCCAACGTAAATGGGGCTCAGAGCAGAAGGGTGTGAGCAAGACTCCTATCAGCTTAACAGAACAGTGGGTTGGGAGATACCAGGCTTTGGGGATGAGTCAGATAGAGGCTAAAATGATAAGTTAGAAAAAATATTCTGTGCTTTATTCTCTCGGCAACTAGTGCTCTCATTTTGAAGTAGAAGAGTGACAAAGTCAGCTCGGTGTTTTTTGCGGTTGTCTTTGGGGGCGATGTAAAAGGCCGACTGAAGAAAAAGAGATGAGAAGCAGAAGTAGGGCACGGTGGTTTCAGTAAGATTCATGAGAAAACATGACTGCTGCAGCATTTTAATTTAATTTCAAGCCAGTTACACAATGTCTTCATTTATATAAACCATATTAAATGCATGTCCATAAGTCCACAACAGAACACTTAATTTGCCCCAGAAATTTACACATTTTGCAGTTAAGCACCAGGCTGCCATTCTTTGAGATGCAGCTTCTAAAGGCAGGCCTTTCCCATGGGTTATTTCAACTCGCATTATTTTTGTGACATGTATGCGTTTATGAAAAGAAAAAGGCTATTTAAATTTGCCCAGAGACAGTTTCACTACAGAGAATAAGGAGTCTGTTAATTCTAATTGGAGAGTATTTGTAGGTTTGCCTGGTGAGGCCTATTTAAACCAAATAGACTTCCGACCGTGGCCAATGACAAGTCTGCATTTTAAATTCGTTTTCAACAGTAACATTCTGCAAATATTTATTGGGTTCCAACTACGTGCCAGGCACCAAGAATGCAATCGTGAGGAAGAACAGCGAATGCAGGGTCCTGTGGTAGGAAAGCAGATGCTGTAGTCCATTCAGGCTATTGTAAGAGAACACCATAGACAGGTTGGCTTAAAGAATAGAAATTTATTTTTCACAGTTATGGAGGCTGGATGTCCATGATCAAGGGGCTGGTAGATTCATGTCTTGGTAAGAGCCTGTTCCTGGCTCACAGACAGCTTTCTTCTCACTTTGTCTCACACAATGGCTCCTCATCCCCATGTGAGGGCACCAAGCCCATCACAAGGACCCCAGTCTCATCAACTCATCAAAACCTAATCACCTCCTAAAGGCCCCACCTCCAAAAACCATGACATTGAGATTGAACTTCACCATATGGATTTTGACGGCACACAATTCAATCCACTGCATCCCCCTAAACCATCATGACTGGTATACTCATAAGAGGAAATTTGGACACAGATACACAGAAGAAGGACAGTGTGAAGAAACACAGGGGTGAGACGCTCATCTATAAGCCAAGGAAGGTCACCTGGACTAGATCTTTTCCCTCAGTTGGTTCTCAGAAAGAACCAACTCTAGTTTCATCTTGAGTACAGATTTCCAGCCTCTAGAATGGTGAGACCACTGATTTCTGTTGGTTAAGCCATTCCATTTGCAGTACCTTGTTATAGTAGCCTAGGAAGCCAATGTACTGAGTATCCTTAGACAAATTCCCTCTGTGTTTCGAGTTTCTCACCTGCAAGATGGGGATGATAATAATAACATATGTCTGTTAGGGCTGTTGTGATGGTTAAATGCATTAATATGGACTAAACCCTTAGCAACAAAGACGTCTGTGATTTATTTTTTTATTTAAAATAATTTTTTAAATGTTTATCCATTGTTGAGAGACAGAGACAGAGCATGAGTGGGGGAGGGGCAGAGAGGGAGACACAGAATCCGAAACTGGCTCCAGGCTCTGTCAGCACAGAGCTCCATGAACCCACAGACTGCAAGATCATGACCTGAACTGAAGTCAGACGCTCAACCAACTGAGCCACCCAGGCATCCCAAAGACCTCTGTGATTTAGAATGAGAGTCTCCCATCACTACCGGATGATACTCCATGCATGTAGTCTCATTCCATTCCCTCCATCCCTAAAGACGTTGTAAACATTTCTGGTCCAAAACAAACCAACACAGCTCAGTGGACAGTGCATCAGATCTGGGATTGGCGAGACATGACTAGGGTAACCTCAGTTTCCTCATTTGTAAAATGAGGTGTAATTTCATCTAGCCTGTGGGCTTGTAGTAGAGATAAAATGAAGAGCCTGGCACCTAGCAGGGCCAGGAGTAGAAGGTGAGATCACTAGTCCTGGTGCCCTTTTGCATCATCTGCATGGCCTGTCGGGGTGGCAGCGTCCTGTGGGAGAGCCCTGAGGCCCGGGTCCCCCATGCCCTCTAGCATGGCTTGCATGGTTACTGACACCTGTGGCCACCCACTTTTCCTGCCCTGGAGCTGTTCACAGGTGTTACCCTCTCAATTTTTCCTCTTCCTTAACCTGTTGGCATTTTCATGTTCCTGCATCACAGTATACAGAAGATATAGTAATATTCTCCATCTAAGTAAGAAAAAAAAAAAAAAAGACTATGTCAAACACAAATCCAGCTCTGACAACAATAGACATGTCCTTTTTTTTTTTTTTTTACTATGGGGCCCTTTGTAGGCTGGTGGGCTATGTTAAGCATCTGGAGGCTCTGATTTCTGGTCCTGCATTAACTCATGCATCATTTATTCATCTACCCATCAAGGTAATGGTTCTCTCCCCAGCAATGTTAAACTTTGACCGCAGGCTTTCTAGGCTTCTAAGCACCCTTGCTGATGTCTGAGTGGTGCTGGGCCCCACAACTTGGATGTTTCAATGATGATTTGGGAGTTGCTGACCAACTGTTACAATAACATTCTGGCCTCACACCCAGTAGTCATCATTGCATTTCTTCCTTCTGTTCTGAAATGTAGGTCCAGAAAGTCATTCTGTCCTTTTCTTTCTCTTCAGTCTTGAGGGTTAACTTTTATCTCTGTGTGCTCCAAAGGACAACTTCGCCTTTACCCCAAGTTTATGAAGAAAGAATTACTTCCAGATCAGGTGTTATTTGAAAGGCAGGAACACACACACACACACACACACACACACACCCCAAAGTATATTTTCCTTAAGTTTTTATTTATTGTTTTTCTTATTTATGAGTTTGTTTACATACGTACTTACTCAGCTATTTCTTGCCTCATCTATCAGACTTATTTCTCTTCTCCCAAGTGTGGAGAAATACACCTTACATTTACTTGACAGCAGAAGTTTTTTGTTTGGTACTTTTTTAAATGTTTTATTTATTTCTGAGAGAGAGAGAGCATGAGCAGGGGAGGATCTGAGAGAGAGGGAGATACAGAATCTGAAACAGGATCCAGGCTCTGAGCTGTCAGCACAGAGCCCGACATGGGACTTGAACCCAAGAACCACGAGATCATGACCTGAGCCCAAGTCTGACGCTTAACCAACTGAGCCACCCAGGCGCCCCTTTTGTTTGGTACTTTTAAATATTCTAGAATCGCCACAGTCCATTATTTGTGGATTACACTTTGAAGAAGGGGGGTGGGAACAGACATTGGTGCTGAAATATTTGTCTATTTTCTTAGAAAGTCAATGGAATGAAGGATAGTACTCTTTTCTTTAATGTTTATTTATTTTTTGAAAGAGAGAGAGAGAGAGAGACAGACAGACAGACAGAGTGTGAGCAGGGGAGGGGAAGTGAAAGAAGGAGACACGGAATCTGAAGCAGGCTCCAGGCTCTGAGCTGTCAGCACAGAGCCCGATGGGGGGCTCGAATTCACAAACCTTGATATCATGACCTGAGCCGAAGCTGGGCGTTTAACTGAGTAAGCCACCCAGGTGCCCCAGAAGAGTAGTGCTCTTGAAAAATAATCTAGGTAATTCTTGCCAGCCCTGATGGATGCAAACAGTACAACGATGGGGCTTGCGTGCCATGATTACTCAAAAAAAAAAAAAATCCTTATTGACAACTTCAGTGAAAGGAGTTCCTTTCCTATCATACGTTTACAAAATCTGAGTGGTAACTATCTGGCATCTACCACATCAATAGAAATGTTTGCCATGTAAATTATCTTCTTTTTACTTCTCTACAAGCCTATATTTTCCAGAAAGAGCTCTTTTTGTACCAATTTTAAATAAACTTACAATCCAATGGGCGGAGTTAACATATGTATAGGCAAAATGTAGTATTTAACATTGGAGTCACTAATTTTATGGAAATACACATTGTGTTTAGAGCATCAACTTTTTTGTCTTTCCTTAACACTTCCTTTAAATGGTTTAAAATATTTGAAATATTATAACTAATATATTTTAAGAAGAAAAAATACATTTGGAAAGAAGGGAGGAAAAGAGAGTAGAAAAGAAGGAGAGAAGAGCAAGCAAGAAAGAAGGAAAGAAAGGAAAATTCACTCAGTGCAACGTAGGAGAGTTACAAATATGGAAAGACTGATTAAGATATGCCTTGTGATATATAGTTATATATTTATGTATATTATACTTATATAAATATATGTTTATATATTTATATATATTATATGTAAATGTTGATATATATGAAACTATAGAGGCAAGTATGTACATTTTTCCACCTCTGTCTGCTGAGGCTGCGTAGAAGAAATGTCATACCAGAAAATGATCCACAAAAAGATACCAGGGCTCTTTTGAGAAAAACTCATTTAAGAACTGGAGGAAATGGGCCTGGAACTTTTTTTTGACCCAGATGTAAGGAAGTCTTCAAAGAATGAAGGAGATAAATACACACACACACATATGCACACACACACACACACACACACACACAAGACAGTATGACGGCACATCCAGATCTTGGATAATTTGCAAATAAAAATAAATGATGATACTAAGTATAGTGTAACCCATTGATTAAGATATGAATCCATGAGTCTATAATAACATAATTAAATAAATTAATAAATGAACCTATAAATGGAAGAGAAATGAAAGCCTTTTCTTACAGCAGAATGCCAGTTGGTCTTTAGGGAAGGGGATGCTGAAGTTAGAGCAAATCTCCATTAGAATGGGAAAGCCAATGCACAAAAGTTTAAGGAGAAACCTGGGCACCTTAACCAAAGGATCAGAGTTAATATCTGCAGCAAACCAACATGACATTCCTCCTGATGTGATGCCCTGAGGATATGACATTGCTTCTATAATGTTCCTGTATTTTTGATGCATAACTTGAATGTAATCGTAAAAAACAACAGACCAATCCAAATTGAAGGATATTCTGTAAACTAACTGGCTTTCACTATTTAAAAATAACAGGGCCAAGGAGGACGAAAAGGACTGATGAATTATTTGTTCTCTGGAAATAACCACTGAAATATTTAAGGATGAAGGGGAAGGGAAATGATATCTTCAACCTATTTTCAAATGGTCTACACACACACACACACACACACACACACACACACACAGCCCACGAGGGAAAGAAGATGAAATGAAAGAAAACATGGCAAAATAAGGGGGTTAAGTTTATTGAAAATAATTGGTAAATATGGATATATGTCTACATAGAAATCCTTTTTACTAGTCCTGCAACTTGTCTGTGGATTTGAAATTATATCAAAATAAAAAGATATTTTTCAAAGTTCTTGGTGAAAATAAAAAAAAAATCACCCAACACGAAGACATTCCTTCCTTTAAAAAAAAAAAAAAAAAAAGCAGCAGCCTGGTTTGAACTAAGAAGTGATATTCCAGATGTGTTAAGCAGTAAGTTCAATGTCTGGCTGCAAAAATATTTAACTTCTAGTGTGTAATAGCCCCCAACTGAGGTTCAGACAAGTTACTTTTACCAAACACACTGACATTTCTAAACTCAAGAATTTGTATGTTTGAGACAAACCAGCCTCATATATAATTTCTTTTATTTATGAGACCTGCTCAAGTCTAGGTAGTCTGTAATATCAAGACTACTCTACTGGTAAACGCTTGGCATTGTTTAGATTTAATCAAGGTCTTTCTGTCTCAGATCTTTCACAAAATATTCCCTTTGGAAAAGGAATACTGTGCAGAGTAAAACGGCTCTGCTCTGATGCCTAACAGAAGGAGATCAGGGACATTTGGTTGTATGAGAAGGTCCTCATCATTATCACAAGTTGAGACAAGTCATGTGATGTGCCCACTACATTCCTTAAGGTCCACAAATATCAGATTTAAGATATAGCACTCCGAATTAGAATGTGACACTTTCAGACAGAAGTGACAAAAATGAGAGGCATAGTTCAGGCCAAAGCAAGGAGAAAATGTACCGCTATCCATTTGAGCAGTGGAGAGAAAAGCTGTGGAATGTCTCACACATTGGCAGTTTTTCCTAGTTTAGAGGAATAAAAAGCAACTTGTGTTGTTAGGAGTGCCTTGATACTACTAAGTTCAGCTCAAAAGATATAGCTTTGCTTTCATCTTTCTTCATTTTTTTTATATCAGTGCATGGATTTTCACTGTAGTCACATAAAACATATTGGAAATTCAGTTTATATGGAATAAAATTCACAAAGCTTAGCAATATTCTACATATTTTTAGGGTATTATCAAAACTGGTAATTCTTTATGCGTGTGCTGTTTGGCAGTTTGAAAAGCTTTTGCAAATTTCAAGTGTTATTTTGTATCTAGTTGTGTGTGTGTGTGTGTGTGTATGCGTGTGTGTGTGCGCTAAAACATTGTGAGATTCATATTGTTCTATGTGATTGTGGTTTATTTTCCTTTTGAATGAATGTGGTACAATTTATATACCTCTTCTGTTGTACATGGCATTTAAGAAGTTTCCACGTTGAGGCTCTTATGCCTGCCCTTTGGTGAACATAAGATATTTAAGTAGTTGGTGTTGACTTGAACAAATCTTTTAGGATGTCTAAAAAAAAAGTTCAAATTCGGACAGCTGCTCTGGTGTAAAATCCTCATAAAGAAGAGAATGCTCTGGTAGGAAAACACTTGGTATAGGGTTATATACATTTTTTACATAAAAAGTTACAAACTATTAGACTAAGAACATTTCAGAAAGTTCCAGATCTTATCTTAAGTTTCTAGTATATGCAAACAGGGCTGTTTGACAGTAATATTATGGGAACCAGGGAAGTTTCTTCCTTTTTCCATTTTATTTTTTATTCTGCTCTTTCTTTGGTTAATTTCATTAATGAAGCAGATGTACAATGTGTGCTTGGGCCAGAAATTGAGCCCACATTTTGAAACTCTTGCTGGGTCATTTTGACCTCGGTGAATGTTGAAGTATAGCTTCCCTTGGAGTCCAGGAATGGGACCCACAAACATTAAAACTTCAAAATGTTCTTGATGTGCCTAAGTTGCTCAGTTGGTTGAGCAACACAGCTCAGGTCATGGTCTTGTGGTTCATAGGTTGAGCCCCATGTCAGGCTCTGTGCTGACAGCTCAAAGCCTGGAACCTACTTCAGATTCAATCTCTCTCTCTCTCTCTTTCTCTCTCTCTCTCTCTCTCAAAAATAAATAAACATTAAAAACAGAGAAAATGTTCTTTATCGTTAGTCTGATCTTTGGAGTTGAATTTATGTGCCATAGGATGTAGCTATTAATGCCTGTTTCCCAAAGCGATTGTACCAATTTACACTTGGTTGCAGTGCGGGAAAGCCATGGTCACTTGACATTCTTGTCAACACTAGACATTACCAGCCCTATCAAGCAGGACGGCATAGCTACAGGAAGACAAATGCTCTTTTTGAGATACCTCAAAAGCAACGTGAAATTTTAAAAAATTATTTGCTTAGGGGCACCTGGGTGGCTCAGTCAGTTAAGCATCCCTCGGCTCAGGTCATGGTCTCACAGTTCATGAGTTCAAGCCCCGCATCAGACTTTGTACCGACAGCTCAGAGCCTGGATCCTGCTTTGGATTCTGTGTCTCCCTCTCTCTCTGCCCCTCACCTGCTCGGTCTCTTTCTCTCTCTCAAAAATAAATAAATAAACATTAAAAAATTATTTGTTTAAAAGCATCAGAGAACCGCTGAAGCAACAGAAACCAGGAGGGCTAAGATCCCAGAGTGGGGAGAAGGCAGAAATGTGAGTCTATCATGTGTGGCTGCTTTTGTTCCCAGAAGCACTGAAGATTCTTGGTGTGGACAAGAGGTCGAGGATCCAGGATCTGTCCCGGGAAGAGAACTGGGAAAGACAAACAAGTAGGACCTTCTGTGGTTCTATCAAGACGGAAAGACAAAAAGTGGGGACTGCAAGGGTCGTCGACACACAGCCGTTTCTCCCTCAACACATCTGCTAAGTTCTGAAGCTGTGTGGGACGGGTCCCAGTCACCTGACCTGGAGGGCTGTGTGCAAACACACCAAGGAACCAGAGATTGGCTGAGCCTCAACTTTGCAAAGATGGCCTCAAATGGGTTCTTGATTGAAGACAAGTAATAAGCCTGCACCTTTGTTGACTAGTAGAGGGGAAAGATGGCCCTACTTCAAAGACGATAATCTCATGAAATATCAAATACCTTTATATCTAATTGTTCTGTTAGAATTCTTATTTTTATCTATTTTGTCCATCTTTTTTTGTAATTTCCTTGAAAATATTAATAGTTATTTAATGTCCTGTCTGCTAACTCTAACAGCTGCACCACCCGAGCCTGTTTCTATTGTCCTTGTTTCCCTTAGTTTCAGTCTCATTATCCTATCTCTTGATTGGCCTGGACATTTTTTATTGAATATTGAACACAGATCTCTGATCTCATGAAATTTGAATTTTGCCATCTATCTTATTGAAGTTTTATTGAAGTTTATTAATTTAAATCAATTTCGGGTCTAGGTCTGAACACCTGGTATCCAGTTCATCTGCGACTCTGTTCTCTTTTGATTTAGGGGGTGCTGTTTACTGTTATGCATAGTGATTTTGATGAAGTGCCAGGCATTGTTGATGGCAAGTGTGATAGATTCTGCATGATGTTCTTTCCGCAGTGAGGGGTCACCCCCTCCTGCAGCTGAATAACGGGAGCTTCCCTCAATCCGATCAGAAAATGTGAGACCCCAACAGAGGTTTGGAGTCTATTCAAGTCTTGGTCTACTTTCCGCCTCCAATTCCTGGAGCGAAGCTTGCCAACGGTCCCGACTGAAAGACTGGAGTGCTTTCTAGAACCTCTTTTCCTTGGCAGTCCTAAATTCCAGTTGTTGTTTACCCAAATGCTGTGAGATTGCCAAAACCTCTCTTCTCCTTTTCAGCGGCTTTTTACTTAGCTTCTTAACCTCTGACCCCACTCAATAAGGAATTGGCAAATGCTGAATGGGGTGTATGAAGAATGTCAAGCTTATTTCTCTATGCTTCTTTCTTTTCCATGATCTTGTTTCCTCAAACCCTTGACACCTCTTGGCCTGAACTCCAGGTTTTGTCTTCCAGCCTGCGATATTTTCAAAAGCTCTGCTGCCTTGTCTCCCTATTGGCAGCCCTCTTCTGCCTGGCCTCACCATCTCTGACTCACATCGAAGATTAACAAATGCCCCAGAAGGAAAAAAATGCATGTGTAAGTTCAGTTCATCTTCGTGGCTGTCATTTCTTCTGGGATCTTAACCCCCAAATCCTAAGCACATTTCCAATGCCTCTGCACAGATTTTATTTATCTATCCTATCTGACTTTTCTAGTTATCCTTGGTGCTATCTTGGTTTGTTACAAGCATGCCAATCATAGCCAGAAAGAGAAGTCCCTTCACGTTTGTTTTTGTAATCCTGAGTTAAATATCTTACCTCTAGTTTACAAATGAGATACAATTTGATTGATTTATTTATTTTAAAGTTTATTTATTTATTGGGAGAGAGGAGAGAGAGAGAGAGAGAGAAAGAGAGAGAGAGAGAGAGAGAATCCCACACAGGTTCCATGCTGTCAGCACAGAGCCCGACACAGAGCTCAAACTCAGGAACTGTGAGATCATGACCTGAGCCAAAACTAAGAGTCAGACACTTAACCAACTCAGCCACCCAGGCGCCCTAAATGAGGTAAAATTTTAATGAATATATGTGGTTTACCCTCAGTTACATGGTTAGCAAATGGTAGATCTTGAATCCTGAGTTTTGATTCCAAGTTCAGGGCTCTATACTCCATCATAGTGACCCTTATTCTCTTAACTAAACTAACATCTGATCAGTTGATGAGTATGGTCTGAGATGCTCATAAAGGCAAAGGATACATCTTCACTGTCACACACCTAGTTTTTTGTACGCTAATGAAATACTCACATATGTACGCTCCTTTTGGTTTTTTAAACGGGACCATAATTCTTCTGGTTTGACACTCAACTAAAGTAAATAATCCTATTACTAATTCATTCTCCATATAGTTAATAGATTTAATCTTCATGTCAATTAAAACTTCAAAACCAACACAAACACGTTTATAACAACCTGGCTTTTAGAAATATGTGTATTTTATAGATTCTTCCTAATAAATCTTAACATACAATTTAGGTCATTTTTCAATACTATAATAAAAAATAATGGTCGATCACTTGAATGAAGTATCACTGGCTCCCCAATACTTATATACAATATGTTCTGTATAGGATATATATCATTACCCTCATTTTATAAAGGAGAGAGCCAAAGCTTAGACTTCTTTTAAAAATTTGCCTAAGAGTAGATATTTGTGGTAACAGTCAAGCTTGGGTCTGAACCCCACAGCCTAATCCAAAGCCCACATTACTCAATACCATGTAACACTATTCTCACACACAGGGTAAAATACTCTTATTTCTTTCTTTGAAATTTTAATGTCTATTGATTTCCTACTTTTATTGATGGTGAAAGAAAGCATTTATACAGCTGAATGAATTGAGTGTATATGTATTATAGTAGCTGTGGTGGATACACAAAAGTGACAGCAACTTCCAATTTAGGTGATAAGTGAGAACATGAACATAAAAAATGCCCACTGCAAAATGTCATTAAGTGCTGACTGACACAGATAAGAGACTTACAAATTTGGACAGCGGAAGAGCTGGAGCCTATTGTTGGCAATAACTGCACAGAGGAGGACAGCTCTTGGAGTTCATCTTGAAGGTCAGGGCCTAGAGCAGGGAAGACAAGGGCAAAGCCTCCCAGGCAAAGGAACTGCAGAGGTCCAGCTGTGCGTGGGGTCCAGGCATCAACACATGGGCATCAGAAGTCTTTTAATTGGGGGCACCTGGGTGGCTCAGTTGGTTGGATGTCTGACTCTTGACTTTGGCTCAGGTCAGGATCTCAGAGTCTTGGGATCAAACCCCACATCAGCCTCCGTGCTGAGCATGGAGCCTGCTTAAGGCTCTCTCTCTCTCTTTTTCTGCCCCTCTCCCTCACTCGTATTCTCTTTTTCTCTCTGTCTAAAACTAAAAAAAAAAAAAAAAAAAAAAAAGTCATTATGAACTTATTATCTTTGAAAAAGTTTAATGTTTTATTATATGTAGGTTTTAAAGAGAAAAACTAAGCAGAGCTGTTTCTGCAATGTAATTGGGGTAGGATAACCCATGCAACTCTTCGCCCACTGACATCGCCCCCCTCCCTGGTGTTTATACCCATCCACTGGTTCCAGGTCTCAGTAACTCTAATAAATCCCAGTTATTTTTGAAACGGGTATGCCTCAAGATATTGTCATATATTAAGTTTCTTTATTTATTTTTTAAACTTACATAAATGACTTGCTCAGTTTTTCACTTTTTTTAATGTTAATTTTTGAGAGACTGTGCACACCAGTGGGAGACGGGCAGAGAGAGAAGGAGACAGAGGATCCAAAGCCGGCTCCGTGCTAAAGCAGAGATCCTGATGTGGGGCTCGCACTCATGGCCCGTGAACTCCAAAGCTGGATGCCTAACCGACTGAACGACCCAGGCGCCCCTATTAACAGTTTATTTTAAGCTAACTAATGTATTCTCTCCTTATTTTGTCTGAAAGTGGAGGTTGTGTACGGGGTATAGGGAAGAAAGTGAAGGAATCACGTGAGAGATGAAATGGGCACATGGACAATGGCCAGACCACGTGTAACAACGGAACTTTGGCCTACAACCGCTGTAGTCATCGGGTCAGAACAACAGACTTGGTCTGTGACTGCCAACTCCTGTATTACTTGCTCCTGCCCACCTCCCCTCCCCCGCCCTTCTAACTCAGAGCTAGCCAAGGAAAGCCAAATATACTTCCCAAACCAATCATTAAAATCCTTGCTTCTAGAGAGCTCACCTCCAATTTCCTCATGCTGACAACCTCCAATGAGAGCATCCTAAAGTCTTCCTTTTTATTTAACCCTAAAATTTACACTTCCCCCCAAAACCTTTGTGTCTCTCTGTCAAACACAAGTGATGGTGGCTGATTCCTCAGCTCTAGCACAGTCTGAATAAATAGATTGTTTGTTCTAATGGCAGGGGTGGTCTCAGTTTATTTCCACACGTGCTATGGGAGGGCAAACCAAGTTTTTGGTTTTTTTAAGTTTTATTTATTTTTGAGAGAGAGAGGGGGGGATTGAGCAGGGGAAGGGCAGAGAGAGAGGGAGACAGAGAATCTGAAGCAGGTTCCAGGCTCTGAGCCATCAGCACACAGCCCAATGCGAGGCTTGAACTCATGAACCACGAGATTGTGACCCGAGCTGAAGTCAAGTGCTCAGCCGACTGACCCACCCAAGCGCCCTGCAAACAAACTATGTATTGAAACTTTCAGGTGCCAAGTACTCTGTGCTCTGGGAGGGTGTAGAGTAGCAATGTGGAAAGACTAGAAATAGTCCTTGCCCTTATGAATGGGACTGACAGTCTAGTAAGAGGCAGAATAACACCTCCTCCCCCCAAAAGGTAAAGTAAAAGAGATGAATAAAATGATAAAATGACATAAGATTAGACACAACTTGCACTCTTCAAACAAAGGGGCTGTTTAGAAGGAGAGGGAGTAGCTTCTTGGGCTGGTATGGGCAGATCTCCCTAAAGATGCAGAATGAGGGAGACTGGCCTAGAATAGAATTTGTGAGGCTGAGGCTGGGATGAGCTGGGAAGAACTGAGTATGTGGAGCACTCTGGGTGTGAGGGAACATTATGAAATAAGTATTATTCCATTTTACAGATGGGAAAACTGAGGGCCAGAGTGAAAGAATTGTCCAGAGTTTCATGGCTTGTGACTGGCACTGAGAGAGAATTTCTATCTCAGTGTTTCCTAACTCCATGCCCTCCAGGGCTTTTAGGAGAGCTAGCCTGGGTGTAGGTTATTTGAATGAATAAGGAGATGAGGGGAAGTATTAATGGAGGTCAGTGTCTGAGTTTGCAGGATAGAAAGGTATGACTGAGGCATTTCTGAGTTGGGCAAGTAAGGAAAGAAGATAAACTTAAAAAAAAAAAAGTGAGAGGTGCCTGGGTGGCTCAGTTAGTTAAGCTTCCAACTTCAGCTCAGGTCATGATCTCAAGGTTTGTGAGTTCGAGCCCTGCATCGGGCTCTGTGCTGACAGCTCAGAGGCTGGAACCTGCTTCAGATTCTGTGTCTCCCTCTCTCTCTGCCCCTCCCTCGCTCACGCTCTGACTTTCTCCTCTCAAAAAAATAAATAATAAATATTAAAAAATTTTTAAAGTGCTGACAGGATGGATCCATTGAGGGAGCAAACAAAAGACTTCTGAGAGGATTGGTAGGTTCCCTGGAAGGTGTAGCCTCCAGGTTCCCTCACTGCAGACAGCGCTTCCATTCTATTTAGGGAGCTGGCTGTTTTCGGTTTTCCTTAGTTTGTTTCTGGAACTTGAGTCTGTATCATTTATTTAACCTCCCCCTTCTCCCCTCCTTACCACCTAAAGAAAAAAATAAAAGACACACTGTAAGAGTTCTCTCTCTCTTCTTCTACCTTGCTGTCCTGTGTGGGATGAATCCGCGCACTGAGAATTGCGTTGTTATCCATTAAGGACCCGGTGCTGCCAGCTGCTCCCCCACGCAGCCCTTTTCATCAGCCCGATGCCTCCAACTGGCCTGTGACTCCAAAGCCCAGGTCTAAACACCTCCCTGGCTCAGAATCCACACTAAGAAAAAAGCGTTTAGGAAAAAAAATAATTTTCGTCCATGCTGAAAGTGACCGCAGTAGTCAGCAAAACATGCTGTGTTTGGCAGGATTTCCCAGTGCTGAGTTGTTTGTTGTGTTGTTGTCATCTTAGGATTTCTTAGTCATTCAGTAATTCACTGATCTCAGGGTTTTGGTGACTGTAATGTCTCCTTAAAATTATAAATACATAGTGGGACCTGTTTCAGCATCCCTGCAAATCTTCAGGAGGAAGCCTGCCTCCCTTCCTGTGTTTGGAAGGGATAAGTATCAGCTGTCGCCAGAGCTCCCAGAAGTGTCAGAAGTGTCCCGTGATGCAACTGAGGCATTTGGGAGACAAGCTTGAGGGTCCCATCACTCCACAGATAAAGAATATATACAAGAGCAGCATTTCTCCAGTGTGTTGTCACTTGGGTTAGAGCACACTGTCAAGCTCAGGTGGTGTGAGTGTGGGTGGAGAGAGGGGTGGTACTCGGGGCTGCAAAGAACACAACCTTCCTCTGTGTGGAGCCCTCCAGCTGTTAAGTGGTCTTCCTACCTTGTGTTACGTGAAGGGAAGCAGAAATGGAATGATGGCGGGACTGATGATTATATTACCTGTGTACAGTTCCAATTATGAGCTGTTCATATCTAGCCAAGTCACATAGCATTATGTAATGATACTATTGCCTTTCTCCAGAGGATAGAGTTTAAGAAAAGAATTTCAAAGTACTTTGAAATATCAACTCTGCAAAATGTTAGGTGGGTGTGCAACAATGCAAATGCTTCTGGGCATTCCTCATAGGGAATCAGAAGACGTGAGAAAAGCTTGGTCCCGTTAGATTTTAGAATGAATCTGAGAGCTGTACAGGAAGTAATGTAACTCTTGGGAGTATCAATACCCAAGGCATAGCTTCAGACCTGGAGTTGCTGGCCTCCTTAATTTCTTTGTCTTTGATGAAAGCCTGCAAAATCGTAGTGTTCATCTCATCTTAGAAACTGGAAACTCCAAGTCCTAAGGGTTAAACATTTTGACCAAGTTCAAAAAATTAAATGGTATCTTTCTATATATGCAACAAAGTTGGACAAAACCTATAGCTTGATATTGTGAATTGTAAACTTTTTAGTTTTTCCTCTAAGCACTGTGGAACAACTAGTTGTATTTGTTTCATGCTTTCCGTTGAAAGTCACAGTGATGAGCCCTTCACACCACAGTGATTTGCTCACGTTTCCATAGAAAATAGGTTTTAGTGGCTCATCCCTTCTTCCAGACTTCAAATCTCAAGCTCTCTCTACATTCACCTGTAGGGTCCTATAGGGTAAAGCTGGAGGAGACATACATTTTTACCTGCACAGAATCTCCTTTTCCTTTTGTGGAACAAAAGCTCTCACTTTTCCTCTTACAAGTCCCCCCTCCACTTCCCAGGGGGACTCACATTCTTATGGATAATTAATAAAAGTGTCCCAGGCTTCATGACAGAATTATTAGGTCAAGGTAATAATTTTGGATTCTCAAACAAGGGAGATCTCTCCTCTGACATGTGAGCTCAGGGGCTCTTGAGTCTTTTTTTTTTTTTTTAACCACGTGGAGGGATCCTGCTTGACAATAAAGCCAGCTCCCAGGAAGCAGGATTATGGAAAGAAAGAGAGAAAGGATGGAGAGAAGGAGGAAGATGATGAAGAGGAAGAGAGGGAAACATTCTAATGACATTTTGTGTATTCTCAAACCCAGCCACTTTGAAACCCCTTTATGTATCTATTAATCATATATTTATTTAACTTTTAGGATGATTTGAGTTGGGTTTGTTAGTGTAAAAACACATGTCCTGATTAACATATATGCTTAACATAACAGACAAATATATGTGTCAATTCTCAGAATCTCACATCTTAAATAACATATGTTGAATATATGTGATTCATATAACATATGATGTTATATATGTTCTATAATATTAAACACTATGGCACCTATCATTTACATAGTAGACACTAAATAAAGATGTGTTGAATGAGTGAATAAAGCCTAGAGCATGCAGATGATTGTTACAAATTTCTTCAAAGTCCAGTAGCAAAGCTAAGAAAGGCCAACCTCCAAAAAAGAAACTGCTGAAAACCAGCCCATTATGTATACCATACAATGCAGTGATGAATCACTATATTGAACACCTGAAAATAATATTACACTGTATTTTAACTAATAAATTTGAATACAAACTTAAGAAAAAATAAATCATATAGGTAAGAAATTTTAAAAAATACAAGGCTCACCAAGATATGTTTTGAAAGTATAGCTGATTTGACAAAGGTATCTACTAATCCAATTAAAAAGATAGGGTATTTTGCAGAAAATCTTAGCAGCTCTACTGGACTGTAACATGATGAAGAAAGCTCCACTACGACAAAAGAGCAATGAGCTAAATGAACTTGAGCCAGCAGTAGGAAGTGCTGATGTGTTTCTATTCTACTTGGCTAAGGTTAGAAAGACCAATCCAACCGGTATTCTCAGGAATACGGGTATGTGTCCAAATCCTTTTACTCTAATTCGGTACTTTCAAGCAATCTTTGGCAGATATATGAGTTTAATCAGGGCCAGCTCCATGGGCATGTGACCTGTGCAGTTATACAAGATCTTTGCCCTTAGAAGAGCCTGGCGCTTAGTTTAATACCCTGTCATTGCTGTCTTGAAATTCTTAATCATTCTGAGCAAGGGGTCCTACATTTTCATTTTGTACTGGGTCCTCCCAATTATGTAGCCAGTCCTGAGTCTAATTTGTGGTTATGTTTCTCATTCAGAATTAATAAAATGGGATTTTACATTAGCAATCAATCTTCAATGGATCTGCTTAATTAAAGGCAGTTTGCCACCAAACATGAAAATTCACGATAAGGTTTATATAGCCAAGCTTCTGAATCTTCACAGCTCAGAATCAGAACCCAGAATGTGGCGAGCTTATGGACAGTTCTACTTAAAAAGCCCTAAGAAGTTGAATCTTTAGTATCTATTTAGCCTCAAAGTATAAATACATGTGGCATGAGTTTATGATGAATAGAGAGATAAAAAGGATCCCTTCAAAAAAGGCAGAGCTATACCAAATAGATATGTTGTCTTCCATAGCTTTACATCTGTTGGTTATTTGGAGATTTGCAAATAGAGCCTATTTCTTACATCGTTAGATTAGATCGAGATTGCTTCCAATCACAAAAAAACTTTCCTAGGGAGATGCTTCAGGACATGTAACATTTATACAGAATATTGTGGTGGTTTTCTTCTACAAAATGAACTCACTGGTAGAAAATCTGTATCAGAAAAATATTTTGACTCAACACCGATAAGGTTTTTACTGGTTAGCTTCTCCATTGTTTTGTTCTGTACAAAAACAAAATCACCACGTTATTAGCTCAAGATGAGAACCTGACAACCAACTATAATCTCAACTATTGAAATGCATTTTTAAAGATGTTTATGCATTATTCAGTAGCCTACCTTGAATCAAACATGTAAAAGCCCAAGAAACAAAAAATATATAATATATAACCAATACCCTCACCAGATGGTAGACTTTATTTGTTATCTTAACTCCATTTTACATTTAGAAAATAAATATCAGCATGAATATTTAATACATTTGCTATAACAGAGGCAAAGGCCAATATTATTATTGTAGGAATGTGAGGCTCAGAACTATTGAACTTTAATGGCACTGTTGTTTTTATATTGCTCCACCATCTATTTTCATTGGAATAAGCTAAAATGGTAGTAGATTGTTGCCAAAAGAGTCCAAGAAGCAACTCTGTATCTTTTCTAAAATAGAGTGCTTAAGGTCAATATATTTGTTTAAAAACTAGATCTCTACTTTTTATCACTTGCTTGATGATCACGCATACTGCCCATTTTTTTTAGAAGGGATTAATGAGTTCACATATGAAAATATTTTACCTTGAGATTTTTAAAGTAGAATATAAGCTTAAAACGAAGATGCAACACACGATTTGCCTCAGTTCACCTTCTAATAGCTCATTTATTTGGCCTTACAATGTGTAAATTATTGACGAAAATTCATTTACTCTCAAAGCATGGAAAGGAGGTATCAATGTATTTCACAGAGCTCTGGAAATGCGTGTTTCTGTAGGAAGATCCACTGATACTTCAAGAGTATCTGTTTGCTAGTGTTTTTATTTGCATTTAAACAGAGAATTTATGTTGTAAGTTGCCCAGCCATTTTGGGGTGCCCATAGGAAAAAATGGTATCTGTGGAGGGTGAAGCAGTTTTAGCCATAGATTTCTAGCTCATTGGCGTCATGGTGAAGATTTTTGTTACCAGGTGGTTACATTTGGGAATAAAATGAATCCTCTGCTTGGTATAGATTTCCCAGCTTGTTTTATTGGTTCTGATTGTAGAGTTTAAAGACACATCAGTTTTGTTTGCTTTTTTTATGTGCTTCTGGTTACGAAAACATAATCATCCATTAATTCATGCAATATACAATCATTGAGTTCTTGTCCAGGGGATGCCAGTGCTAATGGGAAGAAATAACTGGCGTCCTGACCAGGGTGGTAAAATCCAAAACACATTCTGGAGAAATATGGCTTCAACAAGCTGTCGGAAACTCATGCCCTCTGGAAGCATGAGTATGACATGATGTTCTACAGCATATCTGAGGACAAAATAGAATAGTTTTGTCATTTGTCATGTGAGAACTTAAATACTTATCTCAGAGAATTATTATAAAGGTATTATAGTAATTTACAAAAAACAAAGTAGGGGGCGCCCGGGTGGCTCTGTCAGTTAAGCATCCGACTTCAGCTCAGGTCATGATCTCACAGTCCATGGGTTTGAGCCCCATGTCGGGCTCTGTGCTGACAGCTCAGAGCCTGAACCCTGCCTCAGATTCTGTGACTCCCGCTCTCTCTGCCCTTCCCCCACTTTCTCTCTGTCTCTTAAAATAAAATGAAATAAAATTTAATAAAAAGAGAGTTATTATAAAGATAATAAAGTAATTTACAAAAAGACAAAGTAGGGGGCACCTGGGTGGCTCAGTTGGTTGAGCATCTGACTTCAGATCAGGTCATGATCTCACGGTTTATGGGTTTGAGCCCCCATCAGTCTCTGTGCTGACAGCTCTGAGCCTGGAGCCTGCTTCAGATTCTGTGTCTCACTCTCTCTCTACCCTTCCCCCACTCATGTTCTGTCTCTGTCTGTCAAAAATGAATAAATGGTATAATTTAAAAAAATAAAAATAAAAAACAAAGTAGGCACATCAATCTAAGAAATAAAGCATAGAATTACTTGTGGTTACATGCATATAATATATATAATATCATTATATTATACACATAGTTATACACACCAATCAGCAGAAAATAAAATATTGGGCCATTTCTGAATAGCAGTATACTACAAGCTACATGTGTTTTGGAGACCTCATAATTGAGGCTTATAAAAATTTCATTCCTGCTGGGCCAATATATGCTCTTGAGAACACCATGAATTTCATGAGAACAGAGCAACGAGTAGGTTTTCAAAACTGAGAGAACCAAGCTCTGTTTGGATTTAACCCCAGGTCCATTCTCACTTGGCCTCATAAATAGAAGAAAGCATTTTTTTGTTTCACTTGCTAATGTCCAGAGCATGGTAAGTCCTCTGTAGCACAAGCAGAAAGACACTTAAATTAATCACATTATAGGGATACTACCACAAAGTTTATGCGGAAACACGGATACCCTGAGCCAGGCCATAATATTAGTAACTGTAAATCATTCAAAGAATAAAGGAGCTGGAACAGAATTTTCCCCCTGCTTTATTGGGGTTTAATTGACAAATAAAATTGTAAGCCATTTAAAGTGTGCAGTGTGATGATTTGAGATATATATATGTTTACATACACGCACATCGCAAAAGGATTAACTAACACCATCAAGTTAGTTAATATACAGACGACCTCACATAGTTGCTTTTTGGGGGGTAAAAACATTTAAGTTATATTTTCATCAAATTTGAATTATACAATACCATGCTATTGACTATAGTCATATTGTTATACATTGGATCCTCAGACCTTATTCATCTTATTAATAAAAGATTGTATGTACCCTTTTAACAGCCTCTCACTATCTCCTCCACCCCCCAAGCTGACAACTTTTTTCTTTTTATATTCTGTAAGTAAGTGATACCATTCCACATTTGTCTTTCACTGTCTGGCTTATTTCATTTGGCATCATAACCTTCATGTTCATCCACATTGTTGCAAATCACAGAATTTCCTTCTCTTTAAATCTGACAATACTCCATTGTATACACACACACACACACACACACACCATATTTTCCCCATCCATTCAACCATCAACAGACTGCTAAGTTGTTTCCATTTCTTGGCTGTTGTGGATAACGCAGCTATGCCGATGGAACTATAGGCATCAGTTTCATTTCTTTGCATTTATACCAAGAAATGGTATTGCAGGGGCTTACTGTAGTTCTGCTTTTAAATTCTTGAGGAAACTCTGTAGTGTTTTCCATAGGGGCTATATGAGTACAGCTTCCCACCAATAGTGTACAAGGGTTCCATTTCTCTACATCCTCTTTTATCTTCTTGATATTAGCAATCCTAACAGGTGTGAAGTAAGATCTCATTGTGGTTTTGATTTGTATTTCCCTGATGATTAGTGATGTTGAGCACCTTTTTACATACCTGTTATCCATTTGTATATCTTCTTTGGAAAAATGTCTATTCATCTCCCTTGTCCATTTTTAAAATTGAATGGGTTGGGTTTTTTTGTTATTGAATTCTGAGGGTTGTTTTTTTTTTTTTTAATGTTTATTTATTTTTGAGAGAGAGAGACAGAGTGCAGGCAAGGGGAGGAGCAAGGAGAGAGATAGAGAGACAGAATCTGAAGCAGGCTCCAGGCTCCAAGCTGTCAGCACAGAGCCCAACTTGGGGCTCAAACCCCAGGAACTGTGAGATCATGACCTGAGCTGAAGTTGAATGATGAACTGACTGAACCACCCAGGCACCCTGAGTTACATGAGTTTTTTAAAAATGTACTTCAGATATTAGCCTCTAATCAAGTATATGATTGGCAAATACTTCCTTCCATTCCATAGGTTGCCTTTTTGTTGTTGTTGTTGATTGTGTCCTTTGTTGTGCAGAAGCTCCTTAGTTTGATGTAGTCTCAATTGTTTATTTTTGCTTTTGTTGCTTGTACTTTTGATGTCATACCCAAAAAATCATTGCCAAAACCAACGTCAAGAAGCTTGTTACTTGTGTTTTCCTCTACGAGTTTTATGATATCAGGTCTTCTGTTCAAATCTTTCATCTGCTCTGAGACTCTTTTTGTGTGTGGAGTAAGATGGGGGTTCAGTTTCATTCGTTTGCATCTGGTGCTCCAGTTTTCTCAACACCATTTATTGAAATTGAAGGGACTGTCCTTTCCCCATTGTACATTCTCGACTCCTTTGTCAAAATTGAATTGACCTCGTATGTGTGGCTTTATTTCAGGGTTCTCTATTCTGTCCCACTGTTCCTATGTCTGATTTGATGTCAGTACCTGTTTCGATTACTGTTTTGACTACGAGAGCTTTCTAATATAGTTTGAAATCAGAAAGTGTGATGTCACCAATTTTATTCATTTTTCTCAGGATTGCTTTGAATATTTGCGATCTTTAGTGGTTCCATAAAAATTTTAGGATCGTTTTTTTTTTCCATTGATGTGAAAAGGGGCATTGGAATTTTGATAAAGATTGCATTGAAAATGCAGATTGTTTTTAGTGGTATGTATATGAATTCTTCCAATTATTGGAATTATTCCAATATTCCCTGGGCACAAATATCTTACCATTTATTTTTCTCCTCTACAATTTCTTCAATCAATGCATTACAACTATTAGTGTAGAGATCTTTTGCTTTCTTGGTTAAACTTATTCTTAAGAGGTTTATTCTTTTTAGTGGTATAATAAAGGGGAACTCTTTCTTAATTTCTTTGTTTCTCTTTCTTAATTCTCTTTCTGAATTTCTCTTTGATATTCATTATTGTTGTATAGAAACACAACTGACTGTAGTATATTATATCCTGTAACTTTACTGAAACCATTTATTAGTTCTAGCAGCTTTTTGGTGGCACTTATAGGCTTTTCTATATAATAATCATCATATTTCTATATATAACATCATATATTCTACAAAATAAGACCGTGTTACTTCTTCCTTTTGAATGTGGATGTCTGCTATTGCTTTTTTCTTGGTCTGGCTAGGACTTCCAGTACCATGCTGAATAAAAGTGGTGAGCGAGAATCCTTATCCTGTTCTTGAACTTAGAGGAAAAGCTTTCAGCATTTCACCACTGAGTATGATGTTAGTCATGGTCTTTTCATATATGGCCTTTGTTATGTTTTGGTATGTTTTCTCTATACCCAGTTTGTTGAGAGTTTTTATTATGAAAGAATGTTAAATTTTGGCAAATGCTTTGTCTGCATCTGTTAAGATAATCATATTATTTTTAACCTTCATTTTGTTAATGTGGCATATCACATGGATTTGCAGATCTTGAACCATCTTTTCATCTCTGGAAAAAGTTCCAATTGATCATGGTGTCTCTTCTTTTAATGTATTGTTGAATTTGGTCTGTTAGTATTTTGTTGAGGACTTTTGCAAGTATGTTCATCAAATGAGCTTGGAAGTATTCCTGCCTCTTCTATTCTGGGGAAGGATTTTGAGAAGAATTATTATTAAATCTTTAAATGTCTTCTAGAATTCACTGATGAAGCTGTCTGGTCTCGGACTTTTCTTTGTTGTGAAGACTTTGATTAATGATTCAATCTTCTTAATAATAACTCAAACCTCTATTCAAATTTTTTTATTTCTTCGTGATTCAGTCTTGATTGGTTGTATGTTTCTAGGAACCCATTTCTAGGTTGTTAAATTTGTTAGTGAAAAATTGTTCATAGTTACTAGTCTTTCATGATCTTTTGTATTTCTGTGGTATCAGTTGTTAATGTCTCCTCTTTCATGTCTAATTTTATTTGAATCCTCTTTTTCTTGGTGACTCTGGCTAAAGGTTTGTCAATTATGTATATCTTTTTAAATAAGTCTTCTGGGATGCCTCAGTGACTTAGTCGGTTAAGCACTGACTTCGGCTCAGGTCATGATCTCACAGTTTGTGAGTTCAAGCCCTGTGTCAGGCTCTGTGCTGACAGCTCAGAGCCTGGATCCTGCTTCAGATTCTGTGTCTCCCTCTCTCTCTGCCTTTCCTCTACTCATGCTCTCTCTCTCTCTCTCTCTCTTTCTCTCTCTCTCTCTCAAAAATAAAATAAACATTGAAAAAATTTTAAAAATAGGTCTTTCATTTCAATGATCTTTTTATTGTATTTTTCATTTACATTGTATTTATTTCTGCTCAGACATTTATTGTTTCCTTCCTTCTGCTAAGTTTGATCTTAGTTTATTCTTTCTCTAGTACCTTGAGACATAAAGGTAGTTTGCTTATTTGAGTTTTTTTTTTCTTAATGTAGGCATTTATTGCTATAAACTTCCGTTTTATAGGGAATCTTAGGGATTTTTGCTGTATCACACAAGCTTTGGTATGTTGTAGTTTCATTTTCAATTGTCTCAAGATATTTTTTGATTTCTCTTTTAACTTCTTCATTGACCTATTGCTTATACAGAAACATGTTGTTTAATTTCTAGGTATTTGTGAGTTTCCCAGTTTTCTTCTTGTAATTGATTTCTATTTCTATACCATTGTGATTGGAAAAGAATCTTTATTTTATTTCCATCTTCTTATATCTATTGTCTTGTGTTTTAGCCTAACATATGGTTTATCCTTAAGAATATTCCATGTACACTTGAGAGAATTGTATATTTTGGAGCTGTTGGTAAGAATGTTCTATTTTTGTCTGTTAAGTCCATCTCGTATAATGTGTAGCTTAAGTCCCATGTTTCATTATTGATTTCCTGTCTGGATGATCTATCTGTTGTTGAAAGTGGATTATTGAAGATCCTTACCATTATTGTATTGCTGTCTATTTCCTGCTTTAGATTTGTTGGTATTTGTTTTAAGTACTTAGGTACTCCTATGTTGAAAGCATAAATAGTTACAACTGTTATATTCTGTTGATGATTGATCCTGTTATCATTATGTAATGACCTTCTTTATCTCTTGTCACAGTCCTTGGCTTAAAATCTATTTTTTTTTTTGATACCTATAGATACCTCTGCTTTCATATGTTTTCCATTTTCATGGAATAACTTTTTCCATCCCTGCTCTTTCAATCTTTGTATGTCCTTAAAGCTGAGGTGAGTTTCTTATAAGCAATGTGTAGTTGGGTCTTGGTTTTTGATCCATTTAGCCACTATATGTACTTTGGAGAATTTAGTCCATTTACATTTAGGGTAATTATTGACAAGCAACTTACTGCTGCTGTTTTGTTAATTGTTTTCTGGTTGTTTTGTAATTCTTTCATTCTTTTATTATTCTCTTCCTCTTTTCCTTTGTGATGTGATGATTTTCTGTACTTGTATCCTCTTATTTCATCATCTTATTTTATTTTTTTATCTTTCGTGTGTCTACTATAGGCTTTTGCCCTGTTGTTACAATGAGGATTACATAAAGTATTTATATTTAATATTTATAACAGTCTATTGTAAACTAATAAAAACTTCAAATGCATGGCAAAGGTACCCTACCCTCATATTTTATGATTTTATGTCACAACTTAACATCTTTTACATATGTGTCTGCTAATAAATTATTGTAATTATGACCACTTTAAATACTTTTGTCTTTTGGGGTGCCTGGGTGGCTCAGTTAGTTAAACATCCAACTTTGGCTTATGTTATGATCTCACAGTTCATGAGTTCCAGCCCTGCATTGGGCTCTGTGCTGGCAGCTCAGAGTCTGGAGCCTGCTTCAGATTCTGTCTCTCCCTCTCTTTCTGCCTCTCCCCCACTCAAACTATCTCTCTCAAAAATAAACATTGAATGCTGAGAAAAAACTAAGGGCTGATGATGGTGGGGAAGAGGGGAAGGGAGTGATGGGCAGGAGGGAGGGCACTTGTTGGGATGAGAACTTGGTGTTATATGTAAACCAACTTGACAATAAACTATTAAAGAAATAAAAAAATTAAAAACACAAACAAAACAAAAAATACTTTGGTCTTTTAACTTTCATACTAGAGTTTTAAGCAATTTACTCATATCATCAGAACAATATTCTGAACTTAAATATATATTTACCTTTACCTGTGGGCTTTAAAGTTTAACGTGTTTTGATATTACTAACCAGTGTCTTCTTTCAACTAGAAGACATTTTTTTAAACATTTTTGTAAGGCCAGTCTAGTGGTGATAAACGACTTCAGCTTTTGTTTGTCTAGAAAACTCTTTATCTCCTTCAACTCTTAAGAACACTTTTGTCATATAGAGTATGCTTGCTTAGTAGTTGTTTTTTTTTCAATACTTTGAATATGTCATGTCATCCGACTCTGGTCTGCAAAGTTTCTGCTGAAAAATATGCTGGTAGTGTAGTCTTGTGGGCATTCCTTTGCATATAACAAGCTTTTCTCTTGCTACTTTTAAGATTCTCTTCTTGTCTTTAACTTTTGATAATTTAATTATAATGTTTTTAAGTGTGGATCTCTTTAGATTTATTCTTTTTGGAACTTCCTGGGCTTCTGGATTTGGATTTCTGTTTCTTTCCCCAAAGTAGAGAAGGTTTCAGTCGTTATTTCTGACAAGGTTTTTTCTTTTTCCTTCTTTTTTCTCCTTTTGGGACCTGTATAATATCTATATCTATATCTAGTTACCTATTATATATGTATATTCATATTCATATTTCATAGATCCACTTGATGGTATCCCATATACATATACATACATCCCATATGTATATACATATAATATTCATATTCATATTTCATATGTCGTAAGTCATTTCATGGTATCCCATATACATATGCATATACATACACCCCATATACATATATATGTGCTACAATGTTCATATTCAAGGACGCTTGGGTGACTCAGTCAGTTGAGCATCTGACTTCGGTCATGATCTCATGGTCTGTGGTTCGAGCCCCATGTTGGGCTCTGTGCTGACAGCTCAGAGCCTGGACCCTGCTTCAGATTCTGTGTCTCCTTCTCTCTCTGCCCCTCCCCCACTTGCTCTCTGTCTCTCTCTCTCAAAATAAAATAAAGACATAAAAAATTAAAAAGAAAATATTCATACTCATATTTCATATTCACATTTCACAAGTCATTTAATGGTATCACATATGCATATGCATATACATACACCCCATATACATACAATATTCAAATTAATATTCATATGTGGGTCCATTTGATGGTATCCCATAGGTCCTGTAAGCTATCCTCACTCTTTTTCATTTTTTTCCCATTTTTATTCCTCTGATTGAATGAATTCCATTGTCCTAACTTTGAGTCCACTTATCCCTACTTCCATTTAATTTAGTCTGCTGTTGAGCCCAGCTACGGAGTTTTTCAATTCAATTATTAGATTCTTCAACTTCATGATTTCTCTTTTTTTTTTAATATTTTTATTTATTTCTAGGAGAGAGAGAGAGAGAGAGAGACAGCGCGAGCAGGGGAGGGTCAGAGAGAGAGGGAGTCACAGACCGAAACAGGCTCCAGGCTCTCAGTTGGCAGTCAGCACATAGCCCGACGCGGGGCTCAAACCCACGAACCGCGAGATCATGACCTAAGCGAAAGTCGGACGCTTAACCGACTAAGCCACCCAGGCGCCCCTCATGATTTCTCTTTGATACTTTTTAATGTTGTCAATTTGTTGAAATTCTCACTTTGCTTATACATTGCTCTCCTGATCTATGTGAACAGTTTTATGACTGTTATTTTGGACTCTCTATCAGATAAAACATGTATCTCTGTTTGATTAAGATTCATTTCTGGATAGTTATCTCGTTCTTTTGTTTGAAACATATTCCTCTGTTTCTTCATTTTCCTTCACTCTCTGTATTGGCCTCTATACATTAGAAAAACAGATAACTCTCTCTGTCTTGACAGGGTGGACTTCTGTAGAAAATAAAGCCAGTTGATCAGTAAAGCCTGAGACACTAGTTGTCTCTCAAACTTTTGTATTGTCCAAGCCTCCTTCTGGGTCCTCAGTGGCTCCCAGAACTTGAAGTTGTGCGGAGAACTTCATCAGTGTTCCAAAGAGTAGGATTGAAGTCAGTATGTAGCAGACTGATTAAAAACTAGAATCCCAGGTAGCTGCAGGAAGGTATGTAGTGAAGTCCCCTCCAGGGAGAAATTGAGAGGTGGACATTTTTGTTTGCTTTCTCTGCTGGGTTCAAGTCTATGGCCACAGAGGTGGAGGGAGGAGTAATTTTGTGCTATTAAAAGCTGTTTCTTTGTTTGTTACAAGTCCTGTGGTACTTGTGAATGCAAGTCCTGTCAGCTGTTAGAGTTAGATGATGTGGGGACCCATTCCTAGGGTGAGAATTAAGATATTTATTTGTACTTAAATGATCAAAATTATACTATTTTCCCAGGGATGGAAAATAAATATTGCAATCTTAGATATATGACAAAAATAGACTATTTTTTTGTTGAACTTAATCTAAAGCTAATGGATTCTTTATATATAGGAAGTATAGGGACTATAAAAGATAAAACACAACTGATTTTTTGGGAAGCTGAAATACTCTTAATCCTGTCAAAAATTGAGCAATAACTTCTATATACTAAATGAACATATGATGGTACATCAGTGTAGAATTTGAAAGAGAAATTAATTATGCTATAAATTATTGCTTTTATAAGAGAATCTTATTGGACTCTTTAAGAGAGAAAACTAACTCATTTTTCCTAAAGAAACACTCAAGGGGCAAACATATATGTTATCTCCTAGGTGATACTGACTCATTGGATAATTGGATCTCATGTCATAATAAGAGAGAATAATTCCCCCAGGGCAATGATGCACTTAAACAAAATAGGTCAGAGATATGAATAACAGAAGAGGCAGTTACAAAAATTCTGAGTCAGCTCAGAGATTGTTTGAAAACAATTCCTGTCTCAGGAGACAGTTTTGTTTTCATTAATGGCCAAATATTCCTAAACAAATGAAGGGAAAATGAAGTCAGATAAATGTATGAAGACTTAAACAAGGGTACCAGAACTTTGTCGACATGATACTGAGTACATCAGCAGAACAGTATAATGCAGTCAGTATGTGCAGGCTAATGGCTACTTTGTATTGTCTTCTTGGTTTAAGAACAACTAATTTTTCTTCTGTAAACCAAGTTTGCATTTGACAGCACTTTAGGCAACTGTATTTGTGCTGCTAATCATAGCTTCGACACAATGCCTATTTGCTCCTTGACAATCCACTAAGGCCACGCTCAGGCTTATCCCCAAACATGTACTCAATGCTAACATTTACGCACAACTATTGAAGACTGCTAAGAAGTAGTTCTGTGCTGTAGACATTCCCAAAGGGAACCAAACATAGATATGTCATTTCATTTATATCTTCCTGCTCTTTTCTCTACTTTTATTCTCCCTTGCATATACTTTATTGTATAGTGACTACATTCTGGAAGGCGTATATTTCCTGTCTCTAGTTTAGAGGTATCAGGATCTGATATAAGGTCATATATAGGCTCTGAATTTATACAGATGTTCTAAAACAGAAAACTTTTTTAAAACAAAGGTCATTCATGCTCTTCCCTCCAGTTTTCTTAACTCATTTTCCCCACTCACTTTTTGTCTGGCTTTCAGAGTTAAACTGAGAATGCCCTTTTGTTCCCTCATGGGAAGACTTTGATATAAATGAGAAAGTTGATAAAAAAAATATAGATTCATATAATAGGGGTCTAATTATTGGTTTTTGCAACATTTTAGGAAAGACAAAGGTCAAAGCTATAGAGGCATCATTCTGAACATAGAGCTATTGAGAAACATGTTTTAGTTTCATAGTTTCAGGTTAAGTCTTTGGTTGTTTATTATTTCTCTTCCCTTCCCTCTCTCCCAGTTTACAAAATAGAGTCATTGTAAAAGTACCTTTGGAACTGTTTATATGGCTATATGCCACATTAAACACAATTCTTACCCCATAGTCTGAGACCAGATATATTGGTTTGGTTATATCACCAAAATGCTGTCATCTATGGCTAACTAATGTGGACCTCTCAATCTGTGTTCTGGCGAACATTAGGTTAGCAGGTAGTTAAGGATTCCTACTTATTTCCTAGAACCATGTTGTGTACCATTGCATTTTGGTTCAAAGAGCTGTAGAAATACAAATAATGAAGATAAAAATGTGATCTTGTTCAACAAGAACACTGAGATATAAACAATTAAAAAAATTATCAAAGCTCTGTTAATATTTCCTATTTTAGGTCAAAAGTTTAAGGAAATCAGTAAGAATGAATTGATATTCACTTACATGAAAAAATAAATAGAAGGATTAGTTAATCAGAATTTAATATAAACCAGCAGCAATATTGCAATGCATTAATAGTTTTGATGAATTAGGAAAAGCTTTGAATGGGGAGACAGAGCATCTGAGTTTGAGCCCAGGCTCTGCCTCTCTTTCATTGGTCACCTGACCCTGGACAAGTCCTTGGTGCTTAGTTTTTCACATCAACACATTGAGGGATTTGAATTAAATACCCTAAGTTTACACTAAAGCCTGATGTAGGGTTATAGAGACAAGACTAGCAAGAAGAAATAAAAAGTTGATTGACTTAATGGAAGATTTGTACTGAGACGTCAATGTGATAACCTTGGAATCATGTAAAGCCTTGTTGATGTTAGTGCTAAATCACATACTAATTAAAGAATCAAGAAATCATAAGTAAGGTAATAAACATGATACAAGTGTTAGTATAAAGGAATGTGAAGTACGAATTTAAAGAAAAATTAAATAGAATAAGAACACTTAGGAGGATTATTTTTCAGTAAATCCAATAGTGATATTCTGTGCTATTGTAACAGCAACAATAGGAACAAACATGCATTGATTTCTTATTTTGTTGTTAACTCTTTGTTAAGTATTATATAAGCACTGTGTCGTGTAATACACCAGTGAAAGAGACATCTCCATAGAAAAAACTAAAACAGCAGGACATGCTTGATAATACAAAAGGTAATGTAAAAGCTAGTCAATCATGATTAAAAGGTTTCTATTTAATTTTTTAATGTTTATTTATTTTTGAGAAAGAGAGACAGAGCACAAGTGGGAGAGGAGCAGAGAGAGAGGGAGACACAGAATCTGAAGCAGGCTTCAGGCCCTGAGCTGTCAGCACAGAGGCCACTGTAGGGCTTGAACCCAGCAACTGTGAGATCATGACCTGAGCTGAAGTCAAACACTTAACCAACTGAGCCACCCAAGCATCCCGTGATAAAACAATTTTGAGTCTGAGTTCTGCCATGTGATGATACCATTGAATTCAGAAAGCCAGGAAGTTTCACGAGAAAAAGTTTGTGATAACTTTGGGCCATGCTGAATTTGAAAGAATTTCCCTAAGGAAATATAAAACACACATTTCTAAGCTATGCTCTGCAGAGCTAGGCATTCATGCCCTAAAAGCAGATAATATTTACAAAGGAGCAAAAAATATACAGCGGAACATGATCAAAGGGCTTAGATTTCAGGAGATAATGATAGATTGATGAAGTGGAACCAAAAAGAGTGAAAAAGTGAATGGAAAAGAATGGTCACAAATATGAAGAGAAGGGAAGATTTCAAGAAGATTGAGGGGAATGGGATTGGCAGGGGACATCAGCAGTGAAAACTGCCGTAGCTCAAGGTGTGTGTCAAGTTTGGAGCAGACAGGTGTATTTGGCTAGAAGGACTAAACTGAAACTCCTAAGGTGCCTAAATGGCTCAGTCCACTAAGCTTCCAACTCTTGACTTTGGCTGAGGTCATTATCTAACAGTTACTGAGTTCAAGTCTGGCATCAGGCTTTGTGCTTTTAGTGTAGAGCCTTCTTGGGATTCTCTTTCTCTCTCTCTCTCTCTCTCCTAAACATAAGCTTAAAAATAAATAAATAAATAAATAAATAAATAAATAAATAAATAAATAAAAGTCCTTCTCTAACATCCACTAAGATACTGATAGTGGACACCAAACTTCACTAGAAAGTGAATTAGGGCTGCATCTTTACAATATTCAACAAAAACTGATAAAATCGCTATAGAAGTTGGACATTTTAGAGCTCTAAATCTATCATAGAGAAATGAAACCTACTTCTGTAAATATAATTAGAACTATGTAACAGACACTGGGAAAGCCCAATTCAACTGCTATTCCCCACGCAACCCACCCCCCATTCACCTTGGTAGAGCCCTGAAATTATTCAGGTTTCCATTCTCCTCTGCTCCAAATTTGCTTTCATCAGGAACTTGGCTCCATAAGCAGCACCAAGGGAACTTTTCTAACGGACTCATCATGATCCTATTTTCTTTGACTAGTCACTGTTCCAGGCATGGATATCTGATACCAACCTAGCTAGGGAGAAATAAAGAGAAGTTGGCTAGGGGCCTTCTAGGAAAGGTTTTCCTGATTTTCATACCTGCCTCCTGCCCCCCACACACATACAGGAAAAAGCCCTGACCTTTCCTTCAGGGACCTGGATGGCGTGCCTGAAACCATTGTAGCCAACTTGTAACCAAGTTGGGCTAGTAGTTTCTGAGGACAAGTGACAGAAGAGGAAGAGGAAGGAACTTGAGTCCTTGAGGATATTAATTGAGATGTTTGCCATACCATGCTGCATCTCAGGGCTGTTCCTTTACTTAAACTACTGGAATTTTCTGCTGCTTGTAGCTGAATGTAATCTATAATGAAAATGTGAAGATTACTTCTTGGCATTTTCCTCCCTCACTCTTAATTTTCTATTATTACCTTTTATTCAGCTTTTTGTATTTTTTTCCAGTGAAATTCTTTTACAGAAATATAACTACACTATAAAAGTCCCCATTCTCATTCCTAATTTTGTAATTATGGTTACAATTGAATTCTTAGCTGACTAGGTTGGGTGGTATCGTGGTGAGGGAGGTAAAGAGAGCGTGTGAATACAAGAATAGACTATTATTTCCCAATTTTCCTTTCCACAATCTGGCACAGATTTAAAAGGAACTGTGTATAGCATTATTTCAGGGGGATTACAATAAAAACCAAAATCTTTATATAAATTTCTCCAGCCTTTTGTTTTGGGCTCCCGTTTTATGACTCTTTTTAGGCATGGCACTTTCATTAACGAGCACAAGCAAAGCTTCATTGTTCAATATGGCTCTCTAATGAGAAAGAATAAGACTAAGTATTGAGAAAGAAAACTGTACATTTTTATGTGGTGGTTTATAGACTATTACTTCTAATTGAAATTTGAAGTCTGCCTTTACAGTTAAGGTGAAAGCAGAAAATCTCACATTATGCCCCTCGCTGACATAACAGACTCCACCCTGAAGGGAGAACTAGTCTTTGACAAAGGTAGTGCTTACATATCAAAAGAAACAGAGAGCTGGCATTGTCTTCAAAGGTGAAATTTGAATGAAGTCCAATGTCTGTAAAGAAGCCATCTGCTGAAGGTAAGGATTTAGGATTGTTGGAAATGCTTCGAGATTGCTAAAAATGGAAGTTGAAGGGGAAAATCTATTAATGTGCCCCGGGGGATAGAGGGTATGTTTAGTGATCGGGATCCAGTTTGCTGATTTTTTTTTTAATCCAACCTAAGAACTCACTGTGCAGTCTGGGAGGATGCTGTAGAAGGGACTTGGAGTGTTTATTTCAATTGGTTTAACTACACTGGATAAAACTTATGATAATGGAGTTTTCCAAAGCACTAGTATATTTGAGTACTTGGAAACCTGCTCTTTCAATAATTACTCCCCATGCATTCCCAGTGGGTCCAATATTGCCCTCAAAGGGATGAAAATCGGTTCTTGAGAGACGAGTGGGAAAAAACCTGATATTCCATGAAGAGTGGTAAAGTTTGTCTGTGATATGAAAGTCTCACAGGGGAGAGAATAATTAGGAAAATAATAATGTAAAAAAGTTGGAGGGAGTTAATAATGAATTTAAAAAATTTAGTCTACAAAGTGGATTTATTTACTCTGTAAAGAAAAAAGAAAAAGTATAATCTATCATAAGGAGGTCCATCTGAAGCTTCCAGAATTACTTCAGTGACACAAAATTTGTGATATACAGGTTGCTTTGACACAACCTTGAAACTATGCATCAAAAATATAAATCTTGTTACAATTTTTGAAAGAGGATATGAATAGAAACTTTTCCCATTGTTTCAGAGCTGTAGTTAAAGGTTTAAGGTAAAGCAACACTCTTACTACCTTCATAGGCCTATCCTGGGCCTTTGACCACGTGGCCATTCATCTCAACTGCATCCTTCTTTCCTTCTTAGAACCACATAATTAAATGACTCAGGGGAGAGAGGAAATTCTGAAACTGTTTTATGAATGGTTGGTCTGCAGGGGAGTTTAGAGAATTTCCCCTTGATTGAAACAAGAGAGGCAGCCCTCAGGAGGACAAGGAATTACTGATGCAGTCTAGGGAGGCTGGCATCTCATTTCCTGGCTGGACTTCAGCTTGGGGGGCACACTTGCTGATTTACTTTTTTTGTCTATTTGAATAGGTGGGAAAGGAAATGGGAGAAAGAGAGAGAAGAGACAGACAGCAAATTCCTGGGGCGGGGAGGGAGGGGGGAACATCCTGAACTGCCATTATCTGTCCTTTGTGTTGCCTGCATTTTCCATCAATCGTTGAGATACTGTGAAAGATGGGCCTAGGGACCCTAATAACAAGAGGCTTAGAAGTACTTCCACAGAGGGGGAGGAAGCTAAGGAAATTCCAAGGGAGATCAAAACAGAGTATCTCTCCAGTAGGTAACAGTGAAGTAGAGAGATCCCACCCAAAGTGCCTCTTACATATTTCTCTTATGCTCCCCACCCTCCACCCTCACCCCCCACCCCCCACCCCTGTAGATGGAATGCATACTGCGGTCACACAGAAAGGCATCAATAACCATGATCAACAACAACCATTTAATAAAAAGAGTTGTGTTCCTTTTAATCTTTTCTACTCCCTTACTAACCTTGAGGAACTAGGAAGGAAAGAAGGAAGGAAGGAAGGAAGGAAGGAAGGAAGGAAGGAAGGAAGGAAGGAAGGAAGGAAGGAAGGAAGGAAGGAAGGAAAGAAAAGCAAGGGAAGAGCAAACACAACCTCTTCCGTTTGCAAATCCAAAAGCTCAGAGTAAGTATGCTTCAAATTGAACTTGCTATTCAAGGTTCAAGCTGCCCATGACTTGACCAACCTCCTTAAATGCCTGGACTTTACCCAGTCGGCCTCAGAGATTAGTGAAGGGATATTGAACAGGACACCTCTGAAGGCAGCTATGGAAGGAAATCTTTATACCATGCCTTTACCCCGGCACCCCTGTTTAGACTGTCTAATCGACAGACTATTTCTATTTTGTTAAAGCTCAGGAAGACTGATGGACAATTTTGACTTTACAGATACTTATAAATTAAACAAACAAACAACAACAATGAACTGTCAGTTAGGTTTGTTATTTTCCTCCATATCTTTGTAGTTCCTCTTTCAATGTACTCAAAACCTTAGCTTATTTTCAATATCTTTTCCTAAGGAATTTTCCCCTCCTATGATCAGCCTGATTCAACCAAGAGCCACAGGGACTTTGTCTCCATACAGCCAGTTGGAGTTATCTCCATTGTTAAGTACTGCTTCCTTGACTTTCCTGGCCATAAGAATTACTTAGGAACTTTGGATATTGTTATTAGTATAGTTTCTGAGAGTTTTATGGACTGAACTGTGTTTCCTTAAAGTTAATATGTTGAAGCTCTAACCCACAATGTGATTGTATTTGGAGAAGGACCTTTAGGGAGGAAATTAAGGTTAAATGAAGTAACATGGGTGGGGCCCTACTTTGATACAACTGGTGTCCTTATAGGAAGAGGCCATGTGGGATTCAGCAAGAAGACAGTCTTCTAGAAGCCAGGACAATAGCCTGCAGCAAACACAGAATCTGCAGCCACCTTGATTTGGGACTTCAAGCCTCCAGAACTGTGAGAAAATAAATTTCTGTTGTGCAGGCTGTGGTATTTTGTTACGGTAGCCAAAGCAAACTAAGATGGGGGCCTTTCCTCTGGAGTTCCTAAGTTACTAAATATGAGATGACTCTCAAGAATGTGTGTGTGTGTGTGTGTGTGTGTGAAACAAATGAAATGATTTTTATGATCTTGTGAATTTGGGAGCTACTAAAATGAAAGTATTATACTTATGAATATTTCTGTTTACACCTATTTCTTTTTTTGTGTGGGGATACAAAGGAGTTTTTATTATACTATTTTCGTGTAGTTCAAAAATAACATGAGACAAGTTTTTTTAAAATTGTCTAGATAAATAAAGGGGAATATACAGATATATTTTAGCACATACAGTGGCTTGAGGCTATTTTATGTAATCATCCACTCTATTGTCTAGTATAGAGAAGGTGGTCAGTTTAATAACATAAAACAAAATAAAATGGAAAAAAACGGTCACCCTGAAGCCCCTCTTACTGGTCACAGTACTAATGTCACCCCAGCTCTTTGTCTGATCAACTAGTTGTTTTACACATACACAGTCTTACACTTTTTCAACGAGTTTTTTTTTTATTTTTTTATTTGTTATTTATTTCTGAGAGAGAGAGAGAGAGAGAGAGAGAGAGAAACAGCATGAACAGGGGAGGGTCAGAGAGAGAGGGAGACACAGAATCAGAAGCAGGCTCCAGGCTCTGAGCTAGTTGTCAGCACAGAGACCGACGCGGGGCTTGAACCTACAAACCATGTGATCATGACCTAGCCGAAGTTGGACGCTTAACCGACTGAGCCACCCAGGTGCCCCTCAACGAGTCTTTATTAGGTAAGCCATGATTCAGGGTCCAAGGTGGGGATCACCATGTACCCAGGTCCCCCTTCGCCACCCTGGGAGAAGAATGGAGGACAGAGGAAAGGTGGGTGAAGCCAGTTCAGATCTTCCCGGGAAACATACCTTCTGCCTGGCACTCACTTCAGGCTGACACCTGGGACATGGAGCAGAGGGACATGTACACACACTGGTACCATTCACGCATGGCGCCCCTTTAGCAACTGTTGACTTCTCACAGCCATGAAAGCCTAGACAGTTCTGCTAGCAATTCGTTGTCTGGTTCTTGTTGGGGAAGTAGCTGTCAAAAGAAGTCTGGTAGTTCTTAATTTTGGTCTTGACATCTTCCACCATCATGCTGACTCTTATAGACACCCCTGAAGCAGCGCACAGCTCAATGTGACCCTCAGCAAGGACATGCTTATACTTCTCCTTCCTCCAGTCTTTATAGACTGTTCTCCATTTCAATACTTATTTATTGATTACCATTCTAGGTAGTGAGAATATAGAAATGAACTTTTAAAAAAGACAGGATACCTCCCTTCCAGAAGTTAACATTCTAAAGGAGATAAAGACTATACTGACACATATTATTTATTAATTAATATGCAGTAGTGATAAATATTATAAAGAAAAAAAGGTAAAGTATTAGAAAGTGAGTTACAGTGGTAGAATGGGTCTTTCTATAAGAAAGTCAAATAAAGTATCTCTGAGAAAATAACAACCAGGCCAAGACTTAGATGCAGTAAGGAAGCCATGTGGAAATGCTGATGAAGAACATTTCAGGCACTGGAAAAACACGTGCAAAATATTGTGACATCTGTTATGTTCATCTCAAGGACCAAGATGGCTTACCAGGGACTGAGAAGGAGGGAGATGGGAGATAACCTCTGAGAAGTGGGTAAAAGGCCAGATCAGGTACTACAAGGCCAAGTAAGGAGGCTGGATGGTGTTGAGCAGAAAAAAGTTATGATCTGATTTATTTCTATGTGGAAAAACCATGGGAGTGAGAAGACATATTGCAAAGCCAGTTAGAAGGTTATTGACATGAATAGTCTGGGTTAACTCCTAAACATAGAATTTCAATGAGTTTTAGTATGATGTAACCAGTAGGTATAACCAGGTCCAAAAAATCAGGGAACCAGAGGCCTCAATGTCTACCATTATCTAGAGATTCTGATATTATTTTCTAGTTGGATTAAAAATCAAATGTGGAGCCTTTTAGCAGTCCTTCTTCTTAGTAGAGGACCTAACTTTGTGGCTTTTCTGCAAAGAAGAAGGTAGTTGGGTCTTCCAACCCTGCCTTCTGACTGCCATCCGGGAAACACGCAAACAACTCATTTGATTTTCACAAAATGTTTTACAAATAACAAAAGCAGGCATATGAAACACAGTCCCACATGATTTATGTCGCTTCCTTCAACATTTTCGAGTTACCTGTTGAGGTGGAGTTAGAAATAACTTCATTTGCATACAGTGGAATTGCACCTTTAAAAAAAAACGTGCCTATCTATAAGCAGAACTTATCAGTGACCTCAAACACAGATTTTCTAAATATCTGCTCTTAGAGTGTCCATATCCTTTGTGCAGAACAAAATTATTTGATGAAAGTGTCATTGTGTTTTAGATTGAGGTTTTAAAGTGATTTAATTATAGCCATAGAATGTTGGGTTTTATGTATTATATTGACAAATCCAAAACCATCTTCTGAATTTAACGTTCTCCGAGGAGATGTTAAAAGCTTACTGGCTGCTCTTTCTTTTGGCCAAAGCTTCATAGTAGGTAAAAACGCTTCCAATGTTATTTTTGAACTATTCTATTTTTGACCCTAATCCTTTTCTTCGCTGTGGTTATGGTCCTGAGTCCCTAAATTATTGGCTCTCCTGCAGTTTCCAAAAGCTAATTCACACCACCATGCACATTAGGAAGGTGGTGTATATAATATTCCACTAAGGGAGACCGGATGGACATTAAGCCCCCACCAGTAACTGGTCACGAGTCAGGCTACAGCTGATGCTACTCATTTTTCTTCACTGACAAGTTTTCATTATGTGGCTTTCCCAGAGCCATTGAGAAATTGATCTGCAGCTCATGAAGCTCAGACGAATTGGGCCCATAAGTGAACCCAAAACATCAGAGCAAAGTCAAAACGATTGCCAAGACTCCAACACCTAGTACAAGGCGAGCACCACCCCCCTCCCAAGTTCTCCCTTTTTCCCTCCCCCACCTCTTCTTACATAGGCAGCACACACAGATCTCAGACCTCTCAAAGGGGCTTCTCACTCTGGGGACATCCCTAAGGCCTGGAGAGGCCATGTAGACTTTTCTTTCATCTTCCGTTTGCTTATCTTCTGCCTAAACAGGTCAAAGGTTCACATTCTTGAAAAAACAATTCCCTAGTTATGTGTCTACAGATATTAAAGAAAGGGCCTTTTGTTTTCTACAAAACTGTGTAAATCTGGTTGAAAATCTAGGGTGTTGATCTAAACTTGCTCATGCAATTCTGACATGCTTGGGGACAGTGGGATTGCTTCATAGAGTATGCAAGGGTGATGTTGTGCAACCCTGGGTATACTTTGGGAATGAGATGCTCTTTTTTTAAGCTTATTTATTTTGAAAGAGTGAGATCCCAGAGGAGGAGCAGAGAGAGAGGGAATCTCAAGCAGGCTCTGTACTGTTACTGCAGAGCCTGACATGGGGCTTGAACTCATAAACCATGAGATCATGACCTGAGCCGAGATCAAGAGTCAGATGCTTAACGGACTGAGCCACCCAAGCTCTCCAGAATGAGATGTTCTTAATACTATTCCAGGAGACTAAAAGAGTCTAGAAACATGCTCTGGTTCCAAGAAGAGTTAAGAGTGATAAATATGACTTGAGCTGATAGAGTTTAGCCAGGTAAGTATCTGTGGTGGTGGTACTGGTAGTGGTGTGTGTGTGTGCGTGTGTGTGTGTGTGTGTGTGTGTGTGAGGGAGGGAGGGAGGGAGGAATAAGGGAATGTGTGTTATGGGATGAATGTAGCTATAGTGGGCAAAGGGACCATCTGAGGAAGGATTGAGGCTTCAAAAATAAACTGAGATCTATCATACTAAAAGGAATTCAGTTAAGCCAAAAATAAATAGTCCTTTTTCCCCATTCCATCCACCCTTTATGAGTTAGTACCCACCCAATTCCCTGAAAGCAGTGATGACATCCCACAGTCTGTTTCTTCCCTTAATGATAGGGGAATCATTTCTTCAACAGCCATTGTGAGTGAGGCAAAGTGCTTGAGGATTTTTGATGTCATAGGTAGACTACAATTGGTAAACTTTGACCCAGAAGTCATAGTCCTACATTGTGAGAGAACTCAAATTAATTAACAGGGAGTTTCACTCTAAATTTCCTTGAGGGAAGGGGGTCATCTTCTCACCCACCCAAAGCATCTTGGAAAAGCTGCAGGATAACTTTTTACCAAAACAAATCAATACGATCCATCCTTCAGAACCATCTACTGAGGGTGGCCCCATCCCTCAGGCAGTTGGTCGGCCATGTCTCTGTTGTGACGAACCTTGTGCCCACACACATCTAAACTCCACACTCCTCTAGACACGTGAGTGCAGGAGGCTGGTAGTGTGTAGGAAATAATTGAGACCATCTGATAGATGAAATATCTTGGTGTGAGGTCACCTATTTTATATTACCATTTGAGGCTTATGCTTGTATCACCGTATCCTTTGCATAAACCCTTTTGTGGTTCAATAATGGACCCTTGGTTTAGTCGTTTCTGTTAGAGAGCCCAAAGACAAATTCCCATATCTGGCTCCAGCTGAGTGATGGGTACACAACTGGTAATCATTCTGGGACCTACCTTTGTAGCAATTATGTGAAGGAACTGAGGGCTTCAGGGAAGAACATGGTTTCTATGATCCACAGAAAATATAACAGACCAAGAAATTAATAAAAACATAAATTAGCTGAAGAGGGCATCTTCCTTGCATTATTCTATGAAATTCCCAGTTACAATATTTTATTTTAAATAGTGAAATAGATTTGAAGCTTAAGGCCAATTACACTTTTTTCCCTTTCACCTAAAAATCATGATGGTAGTTGGCTGTGTCATAGGACAAAATGGTCGAGAGTACGTCCTCAGTGTGAGAATTGGAAGCATTCCCAGAATCCTCTTTTTGAAATGATCAAAATGGAGGTGGAAGGTGGGTTGGAAAGGGCTTCTGTGACAGTGGTGTGAACCAAAACCCACCAACAAAGTTTCATCTTCAACAACACATTCTGTGACTGGTTTCAGCCCAAGGCTGCTTCCTTCTCCAGGCTAGAGTTTGGATATGGGCAAGTAAGATGTCTACAGAACAGGATGGCTCCCTATAGACCTTGCTTTAGCCTGTATGAGTTACTTGAGGAAAGGTGGTTTTAATGGGAGGGAATGCTGACCAATAAAGATTTCTTGAGAGAATAGGTAAATAAATGAATGAATCCACTGCTGTTTGCCCACAAAGAAGCAATTTTTTGTAAATGTAGAATCTAATTTTTAAAATTTAAATTCCAGCCAGTTAACATAGAGTGTATGTTAGTTTCAGGCATACAATTTAGTGATTCAACTCTTCTGTACAATACCCAGTGATCAACAGAGCAAGTGCACTTTCAATTTGAAGGAGAAGATAACCACATAATTCAGTTACATTAAAGAGTTATAACTACCTACAGTGATTGGGAGTAGGTATATCTCTTGATAAATTTGGAAGGCAAAGATAACCTCAACCTGGTCATTACTCTGGAAGACTGATGTTAGTCATGGTGAGGCCAAGTCACCTGTGGCAGTCAGTACTGACAACTTGGAGTAAGTTGTCCTTTCAAAGCTCTTTGTAACTTCCATCTAGTTCATCTCCAATGACACTAGAAATGAGCAAAGATGAAAAACAAGCAAACATTTTGATGTCGTGAATCAAAATGATTAATTTCTTCTCACTTTTGATCAATTTCTGGTCAATTCGGTGTAACAGAAACAGAAATAATGCCTTGTTAGAATATCAAATTGTGAAACTTTTGTTTAGTAGGGAAACTAATTATTATTCCACTTTATTTCTGGCTAAGCTTGTCAGTTTAGCTACTGATGTTTGTCCCTTCATTGAAGAAGGGTGTGGCTAGTTACACATTTGAGATAAATAACACAGCATTCTTGCCACAATCACCTCACCTCCTACCCTACATCCATCTGTAACACATACATGTAGATCAAAATGTTTACAAACATTCACAAAGGTAAAAACTGAAGAGGAAGCCACAGAAAACTCCCACCCACCACCTTGCTTGGGACATTATCCTTTAATTGAATAGGAAAACAAGTCAGTTTGGTTGAACACATTGTCCAAATTAGTCATCAAATAAGATGATGGGTGTTAAAGCATTTTGAAAATATATAAAGCTTTTTAGAAATGTAATATGGTATTATAATTGTTAGTAAATTTCTACTGGATTTTGAGCCCTTTGAAACTGGTTTAATTGCATAGTATTTAAGATCAGATATCTTGCTGGATTGTGTTTCTGATTGATTATCCATTTTTACACTTAGAGTTAATCTAATTACGTGTGCAGTAATGTAAACATCTAACTCTTGGTTCTGTGTCTACATAAGAGCAGGGAAACAAATAATGTATAAGAAACATTTCTAGTTTTTTTGTTGTTCTTAATATTTATTTCTACCTTTGCATAACAAGAAACAAATCTTCTTAAACTGAAAATAAATCTCTGAAAGCAGTGCTTTGTAAGCAGACTTTAATGTCTGTATCATTGCCTTTCAGTCAAATTTATTTTTTTCTGTAACCATATTCTAAACTTCCACATTTTCCTCAGCTTATAAAACTTAAAAGATCTTCAAACTATTGGTTCATTCATTCTCACTATCATATTTATCATGTCTTCAACAGGTATAAATTAACAGGGATTAGACTAGATAGGCCAATTAGTTCAAATACAACCCAATTCTAGGACTTTATGTTTGAACAAAACTTTTTCCACTCCTTCCTGTGGTCACTTCTTCCATTGCACTTTGTACTTAAATTGTGTGAGCAAACCCTCCCTGAACATCCGCAAGTCCTGGGCTAAGAATCCAAACGGACATCACACATTAGACACATTTTAAAGTAATTCTGTAATGTAATAAATGTTTAAATAAAATGTGTTAGACACCTAACTTAACCAATATACTTTCATAATGACAAATTTAAAAATATCTCTGTGCTATTGTTTTTACATATCTAAAAAACAAAATATCATTTCAACTTATTCTCAATAATATAGAAGGTTAAAATATGATGTAACTGTAATCAAAATATACAGTACATCATATATTTTATTGAATATATTTTCATCAAAAATATAAATTAAGGTAAATAGGAATTAACATAAAGGGGTCTCTGGATGGCTCAGTAGGATAAATGTCAAGCTTTTGGTTTGGGCTCACCGTTTGTGGGTTCGAGCCCCACGGGGAGCTCTGCACTGACAGTGTGGAGCCTGCTTGGGATTTTCTCTCTCCTTCTCTCTCTGCCTCTCCCCCGCTCTCTCTCTTAAAATAAATAAACTAAATTTAAAAAATAAAGGTAAGCTCTAAACTTTAAAAAGTAAATAGCTTTATTATACTTCCCATTTTTTCTAAAATTTTGAAAATATCTATCAAAATTAGAGGATAATAAATGAATCGTAGTGAACTTGGACACAATTTTTAAATAATTGTATTTTAATAAAACTTTTAATTTTTGAAAGCGTTAAATCTTTAAGTATTTTCATAAATATGAAACTACCCATTATTCCGTCATTCAATGCCCATCTGGTTGCCAATGTAAAGAATGCATATCATGCTCCATTTATGTTTTGTCTCAACCTAAATACAAATGCATTTAAAAATAATTGAATTGCTGAATATTGCAAGAGAATTCTCAAGTCACTGCGTTCCACTATTGTAAATATTGTGTTAGCTCGTGTGTCCCTCCTGAGCCAATGATTGGAGTAGGAGGAGCCATAAAATGGGCCCTCAGCACCCCTCCAAAGGATACCTCGTGATCAGAGAGGCTATTTCATTCCTGCTCACTGAGAGGATTTGACAAGTTAACGAATTTTCCTTCTCTCCTCTCTTCCCTAAGTACTTCCACTGCTCCGACAGTCCCTGTGCTCAGAGCAGTGCCCACTTCCTGTGTCAGCAGCCCCCTGGCCACTCACAGGCCCCTCTGCCTTTGGAAGCAACTGCTAATTTTTTCGAGGTGAGATGGAAAACCATTTCCCTGGGGTCTGAGGACACTTAGTCACAAGAGCAGATGTTTAGGTTACAGGTTGCACTTCACAAGAGCTAAGTTCAGAACTGCTTGTGATTGGGGTGCCTGGGTGACTCAGTTGGTTAAGTGTCCAACTTGGGCTCAGGTCATGATCTCAGGGTTTGTGGTTCTGGTTCAGGCTCCTTATTAGGCTCTGTGCTGACAGCTCAGAGCCTGGAGTCTGCGTGTTTTGTGTCTGCCTCTCTCTCTCTGCCCCTCTGTTGCTTGTGATCTCTCTCTCTCTCTCTGTCTCTCAAAAATAAAGAAACATTAAAAAACTAAAGTGATAGATGCTCCGTGTCTTTGATAAAGTTCGATTTCTCATGTTTGTGATATTTGGGTCCATGAAAGCACGCATGCAAGACCGGAGCCCAAGCCTGCCTGGGTCGAAGGTGTACACAGGATGTGAAGCTGGAGCTATTGGCAATCTTGGTGTGAAGCTTGACGATGAAGCCAACAGAGTGGGAGACAGAGTGAACTGATGGCGAGGAATCATGGTGATCCATGGTGAGAATGTCTGAATTCCACATTCCATCACATCTGAGGCTAGGTGTACATCTGGAATTTTCATTGGGTGAGACCATAGCTTGTGTTTCCTTTCTTAAGTCAGTGTTAGGTGGGATTCCGTCATTTGCAACAGAAATAGTCACAACTAATATAGCAGGAAGCCATTCTCTTTCCAGTACACTAATCACCAGGAAGTGCCTTGCCGGCATTGGCTTCATTTAGTAGAATGTGGATAGGAATTCGAGACAACCCACTGGATGTCTGCTTCACATTCAAATTTTGGATCAGGTATGGGTGGCCACCCTTTTCACCACCACCACCATCCAACCACCCATCCGTACTTTTGCCTTCCAGTTTCAAATGGACTTTTTCTAGATGCTAAAGTCCTCTTTGAACAGCTAATTGCAACTTTGACAAGAAGATCATACAGAGGTTTGAATATGCAAAGAAGCCCTGAAAGTGCTTTTCATAAGAGCATGATAACTACAGCTCTGACATGTTCATGTATTACATGTGGATCTTGTTAAAAGGAATAAATACCTAATTTCATAGCCCACTGTAGAAGAGAGGATTGCATTTCTTAAATCTAAACAACCACCCATTAATGCTTAATTCCCATGATTTGAAAATCTTTTCTAATCTCATTTTTCTTTCCGCCTCCAGCCGAGTGATTTTTTTTCCATATATTTAATCATTAACATAGCATCAGTCTTGTTTGTAAGGTAATACCACCAAGAAACCTGCCTGTGCCATAATGGCTTAGTTGGAGGCTGAACATTCCTAATGATTATGCATTCATTTAAAGCTTTCATTGCACAGTAGCAAAGTCGACTTGAAGTAAATCATAAACTTCACTTTAGTGAGTGTATCACATATCAAGATTTTTATAAGTACATGTTGACTTTCTGGTAGAGGCCCAAGTCCCTAATCAGTCTTCCAAAAAAGGAAAAAAAAAAAAAAAAAAGGAAAGAAAAACTCACAGAAATACAGTGGGTGGAATCATGCCCTACACTAATAATCTATTTCAAAGAATACCTTCTTTCAGACTACACAAAAATATAGTGCTTACATTTTTACAAACCCACAGTTTATGTAGAAATTATTTTATGTTTAGATATCACTCACTAGTAACTGGTATTGAGCCAGCCTGTGAGCTACATAAACACCAGATTTTACACATTACATAGCTCACACAACATTTTGCTCTAAGCTAGTTAGTTAGTTAGAAATCTACATGTAGTTTATAATCTAACCCCACCCAGATAGTTCGCCTGCTCTGGCTATTTTGGGTTTTTTGTTGGTTGGTTTTGGTTTGTTTGTTTGGTTTTTTGTACTGTATTGCATTGGGGTGTGTGTGTGTGTGTGTGTGTGTGTGTGTGTTGGTTAAGAAAAGCAGCAGAGGGATTTATATATATATACACCAAAAGAAATCAAATCATACATGTGCACTTTTGTAAACTAGAAATTCCCGTTTCTGTTACTGTAAATCACTACCAGATGTCAAATAGCAAAATGTTCATTACTCCCCAAAATAATAGACTTGATTAATGAGGCACATTTACATTGTGAAATCTTGGTCTTTGTCACAACTGGACAGGGTTTAAGAAGTTTCTTTTTTTAAAAAAAATCATACAGATGGGGAAATAACTTTAACTATTACGCTTCAAAGACAAAGTAAATATTAGGCATCTTGGGGCAGGGTTTGGTCATCTAAGGGGTAATAACTTCCAAATGAAATGAGGCTTTCTTCTTAAAGAACAAAAATGGTAGCCATGTCACAAGACAGAAAGGTAGATATGTTTCTGGTCTATCTGTGGCTCATAACCGTTTTGTGTAAGAAATGTATTCTAGGGAAATTTCAGTGTGATGTGTAAATGTTTTTTTATTTTTTTTAATTTAATGTTCTTAAATTTATTTTTGAAAGAAAGACAGAGAGACAGAGCACAAGCAGGGGAGGGGCTGATAGAGAGAGAGAGCCACAAAATCAGACGCAGGCTGGGCTGTTAGCACAGAGGCCGATGCAGGGCTCAAACTCATGAACCGCGAGATCATGACCCGAGTTGAAGTCAGACACTTCAACCGACTGAGCCACCCAGGCGCCCCGCTCTGATGCATTAACTTCTAAAGGCAGCCTAATCGCTTTAGTCCAGTTCCCTAAACAATCAAATTTTGGGCTCGTAACTTTGTGATGATAGTATTCATGTAGAAGTACTATTCTAAAGAAAACCCCCATTTCTACTGAATAGGTAATCTGCACTTGACAAGGAGCATCTACTTTAGTGAAGTTAACAGATTGTAAACAAAATTGGTTCCCAGTCTGTATGCCATTCTCCCAAAGAGACACTTGTTACACTCTAACCACCATTCTGCAGCATCATGTGGATTCTCACCCATGGCAAACATTTTCAAAAGGTACTATTAACCATATCTCTCACCACTTCCTATATGTGTGCTCCATTGCATGGAAGTAAAGATGTTAACAAGTAACACAAACTTGACACTGGCAGTTAATCAAAAGGTTTTTTTTGTCAGCAAAGCTGACCTGTGATGACTCCTAAGCATCTGGAGAAGAGCCTTTTGTCCGTAATACTCGGTTCAGACACTTTGGAACCAGCATTAGGTGTGTTCAGCTATAGGAACATGGGCACCTGCATGCATCTATGCATTCCCCTTCCCAATCAAGCATTTATTTACTCTTATGCAGACAAGTTGTGTGTGTGTGTGTGTGTGTGTATGTGTGTGTGTGTGCGCGCACGCACGCCATTCAATTTCTTAGGAGGCAATCCTTGGATCAAGAACATTAAGAACATCAACTTTGGATCAAGAATCAAGAACATCAACTTTGGAACCAGTTACATATAAGTCTGAGCCCTAGATCTATGACTCATTAGCAGTGTGGCTTTTGTCAAGTAATCTAAAGTCTTTGAGCCTCAGTTTCTTCTTATGTAAAATGGGAATATGAATGAGAACATCAGAGAGTTATCTGAAAAATTAAACAAGATATAGTGGATGAAATCTTTAACTTTGTGTTTCCCACAGTGTAAGTGCCACACCTCCAGCCATAATTAATAGCAGTAAGATTTTTCTCACCCAAAGACCTTTCTACATCCTGGCAAACGATACTCAAACTCCTTGGTTTTCCCTTTACTGTTCCAGCTGCAGTTACATGGAACAAATGCAGGACTCAGACACAATGAGAGACGTTAATATTGCTATTCATTCAAACATGAAATATAATCAGCATTCTCTGAAATAACTTGAAAAGCCAATATCTAAAATTGAAATAATGCTATGCTGTCAATTACAACGAATCACAGAGCTGGAAGGGAGTCCTGCATTATGGGAAGACATATTCATTTTTAAACTTTTTTAATGTTTATTTTTGAGAGAGAGAGACAGAGAGAGACAAAGAGCGAGTATGGGTGGGGGAGGGACAGAAAGAGAGGGAGACACAGAATCTGAAGCAGGCTCTAGGCCCTGAGCTGTCAGCACAGAGCTTGATGCAGGATTTTAAGTCAGACACTTAACCAACTGAGCCACCCAGGTGCTCAAGACACCTTCATTTTAATGTTGAGAAAACTTAACACTGAAAAGAAGATTTCAGCTTCCCTCCAAATCTCTCCAGAGATGGTGCTGGGAACTGAATCTGGGTCCAGTGCCTGCCCCAATCCCTGCTGACCTCTGTCCTTAGATTACATTCTGTCGCTTCTCTTGGGCAGATGACTGGAGCCAAGTACCAACTTTCCTGAACACACGAAACTTCGGAAAATGTGACAGACAGATCCTGAGCCAGTTCTTGTCATTGAAAGCCAAGAATCACAGAGCATTACCTAATAAGCTCGGTTATAAGGTTTTGTGAGAATAAAAATGTGATAATGTATGTGAAAGCAAATCTTAAGAGAAAAATCTTATGTAATAATGAGGATTAATATTATGCATTTCCCTTATTATTGATGGTGTGCTTGTTAAATTTAATCAGATAGCAATTTGCTGAAAATACCTGCTGTTATAAGGCTTCTATTCTATGGTAGGAGAAAATTCCATAATGAAGAGGAGAGAGAGAGCCGAGAAAAGCCATGTCTTGAGAGCTCTTAACACAAAATGAATTACTATCCCCCATCTTATCAGCAATTTCTGGGATAAGGTCTCCCAGCATCTGGAGAAGACCAGGCTTAACCTTTGTTATTAGTGAAATAACTAAAGCCTAGGGTGATAAAGTGGCTGTCTTAGAACTTATACTAGGTCTAGGTAAAAGCTACTTAAACCTAATGTTGATGAAGAACTCTCCTCAGTTAGAGGGAAAAACATATTGGCAACTGAATATTGAGAACTGAAGACAATTTAGAAAAAAGGAGGCTAGCTTGGCATGACTAGGCACATTTAGCTGTCTAGAATACACTTAGGACCTTTAACTGAAATTCATCTTTCATTTTAAAAGAGGAGTTTTTAGTTATATTTCTTCCTATAAGAGACACACCCTTTGTTACACTTAGGCCTATTGTTCATTCTGTCTATCCATCATCTAGCATCTAAAAATCTCTGAGAATGGGGCGCCTGGGTGGCTCAGTCGGTTAAGCGTCTGACTTCGGCTCAGGTCATGATCTCACAGTTCGTGGGTTTGAGCCCCACGTCGGGCTCTGTACTGACAGCTAGCTCAGAGCCTGGAGCCTGTTTCAGGTACTGTATCTCCCTCTCTCTCTGACCCTCCCCTGCTCACACTGTCTCACTCTCCCTCAGAAATAAATTTAAAAAAACATAAATTAAAAAAAAATTTACAAATCTCTGAGAAATACAGTCTTCCATTCAACACACTGGAATTCTTAAATACGACACGATGAGTTGTAGTTGAAGAACCTGTAGGTTTTCTCAATGGGATGATAAAAGATGCTCCAGTTTCCAGGCACAATTCAAGGATGCCAAGGAGTTCTTCCCTTTTTGACTAAATAAATAAATGATAGATAGACAAGCAGATGATAGATGATGATGATAGATAGATAGATAGATAGATAGATAGATAGATAGATAGACAGATCTAAAATCTCTGAGTGGTCTGACAATGGCTTCATCAGGCTTCCAAATTTTAGAGGCTGGCTTCTCACATAGACTCTTGGGAGTCAACTCTGAGTAATTTGTTCAGTTTGGACAATGGGAGCACAGAAGAGAGGCAGTGGTCATGTATGGAATGTAGTTTGACAGAAAGCCAAGGATGAAGGCAAACTGGCATCTCGTATTGTCCTGTGGTATCTGGGATTTCCTGGACGCCTCCCCCTTGGAGCTCACGTTCTTAGTCATCCTCTTAGAAGTCCCACTTTCCCTTTCCCTTTTCCGGTAGGTTCAAGGCCTCAACTGGCCCTGCAGGGATGCAACTTTGAGCATCCAAATGCTGCAGATGTTGGGACTTTGGCATTTCGCCCTTCTCTCCATCTATCCACCCTCTTGTCTTCCCCAAACTGTGCACTAATTGAGGCACCCACTGGCTAGAATGTTTTGTTTTGCTTTGTTTTTAATAGTCGTTTGCTACTGTGGCATTCCATAAAGGGAGAGTTAGAAGCTAGATGCTTCCGGTTGAATGAATTATTCTGTGCTAATATGGCCAGGTCAACGTGTGTGAAATGGAAAGACAAAGGGGCATGCTTGCAGCCCATTTTTGCCATCATTACAATGAATATTGATCACCACACATCAGTGCAGCTGGAACAATTACTGATAATCACGGAAATGGCCAAAATAAATTGATTGACTTTTGTTTCATCCAGTTTCCCAGCTGTGTAACCAGCTGCACTGCCACAGTCTAGGATAAATCCTGTTTATTGGGTCCTACGGCTTTTGATCATGAGACCACTTGTGAAAGTTTATTACATGGGTACTTGAAGATCCCATTGCAGTTAGAGCACCTTTGAGAATGTCTAACTCATGGAACAAGTAATTATTCATCCATTAGGGTCCCATCCAAAGACATTCTCCCTACATGATATGCATCAACCCAAAGCGTTTTTAAAACAACTGAAAAATAAAGTAAGCATTTGAATTCTGGCATTGGTTTCCCAACCTGTTGTCAGGTGGGATTTACAAATAAATTTAAGTAAAAATAATGGTGTATTTGAATGTATCTAATTCACAGTAAGTTTATACGTGTTAGTTTCTAAATGGACTCAACACAGTGACACACATACATCCACACACATATATTGAGAAAAAGAGATGCCACAATTTTTCACATTTAACTAATATTATTTATGACATGTGGGTGGCTGAACAGTATTTAAAGTCATGTGAACTGCTAGATGAGACTCTTACCATTGACAAGTTCTGTTATTTATTAAAGAAGTTTTGTTAGTTTAACATTGGTTCTGCATGAATAATAGTTTTGTATTTTCTGAATCATCTTTATCGCTTGCATGAAAATAGGACACCCTTAGCCCAATGGCAACTGACTCTGACCTCTCTTATGCTTTCCATCTGCACTACATTCATCAAACCATAGAGTTTGGAATCTGTGGCCTTTTTATGCAATTTGAGTAAGAGAGGGGAGGGAGTGAAGCACTAATAAGCCTCCCCTAGGAGGACCCAAATGACTTCTAGCACCATCCCAGGGATTTGGGTCAGTGAAAGACCAAAGCTATACTGACAACTTAGCTTTGGACAAGGGCAAACTTTGGTTTGAAAATGGCTCTGCGTCTGCTCTTCTTACCCTGTGGAATTCTGAATCTCTGAGGCTGTTATAGTTTGAAATAGATGCCTCATAGTTCCCCCACACAGACTGGAATGTTCAGATTGTCCCCCTGCCTGTCTGGGGGAAAGTATCTGAGTTTTGGAACAAACTGTACTTGAGGGGTCTTCCAAGATGGGAGAATGGGAATGATGACCTATTATCAGAACTACTTAACTAGGTTCTTGGTGAATATTTTCCTTACCGAAAATTGTGAAAATTCACGGAACACATGGCCTAATAACAGGAAGGGATATTGGCAGTCAGATCTGCCCTAGAAGTCAGGACTCTTCTTGAAAATCCAAAACATATGGCATCAATAGTGATAATCCAAATTGATTTCCAAACAGGGCCACGATGATTGCAAAGCACTTGCAGTTAAGACACCTGAAAAGATTATTTAGGGCAGAAATAGTTTATATTACTATGTTTCAAAATTGAAGTGTTAAAATTTATTTATGTGTGACCTTTTTAAAACACTTGGACTTAGACGTGCAAAACATGAATATTTACATTTCTTTTTTGGTGAAATATAATTGGGGCTTTCTATAATTCCTATTTTTCAATGAGTTAACATTCAAGTGTGCTCTTTGTTACAAAAGATGGAAAGGATTTATTTTGACATATGATGATTTCTCTTCAGCTAATTCCACCATTAGTCCTTGATCATTAGTGCTAATGAGGAGAAATAATGTGAGGATAATCCAAAAATAGTAGAAAATCCAAAAGGAATGTATACTTGACTTAAAAATGTTTTGTATTTATTTTTGGATGTGGGTATGTCTGACATTATTGGCATTCTCATTATTGCAAATAGTATAATTAAGTCATATTACAAAGAAGTAGCTTAGAATGAGCCATATTATATTTCAGAACCCATTTTACCTGGAATGTAATGGATCATCATGAATCTAGGCAATGCTAGTACTATTCTAAGATATATCGGTAGATAATTTTTGCAACCAACCCATCTCTTACTTAAGTCTCCATTTTCCCTTTCCATTCACTCTGGACCATTGTTATTTACTGAAACCCTAAATCCCTGATACTCTAATGGCTCACTCAGCTCTGCTCTGACTTGCTAGTTACACGTACTGATTAGTGAATACCCCATGTCAGACTCACAAATTTATTTGAAGAAGGAAGATAAATGAAAATAAACAAAACACAGTTTTAAAAATCGAAAAACCTTATACTTGAAAGAGCCAAGATTTGGTATTGGAACTCCTGAGTCGAAGGCCTAGTGTGGGCAGTCTCTCTATCTGTGATGTTGCACAGATCAACTCGCTTCTTTGGATTGGCAGATTCCTCATCAATACAATGAGTGGGTTGAAACAGGTTGATGCTTTCCGAAGGGTCCACATTCCCACGGGATTTGTCATTTCTGTCAAAATGTCTTTGATAGGAGAGGATGAGGATGTTGAGAGTCAGCAGCAGAGTTTTAGTCCTTTCTCCCCAGTTCAGAAAAAGCAATGATATATTGATGTGTTGATACATCAATTGCATTGATATTCCATGTAACATTGTGTCTAGAGGAGAAAAAAAAATTTGAAAATTAGACAACTCTCTTTAGTTCTAACATACTTAAATCACAATCAGTTTAATTGGAACACCCATGAAATCCTTGAGAGTATTTACAAAGTGGTATAGAGTAAGTTAAATACCTCATATCAATTTTGGTTGAAATTCTAAGATAGAGTAATGTCAAACTCTATGGACAAATTAGAGTTGAGGGAGCTTCGTTAAACTGGAAATTTTGGAAGTTCCAACAAATAGATAAATAGATGGATGAGTACATATGAAGTATAACTTTTATAATCCAAATTAAAAAAAAAACAACATTAAGATTGTACCAGTGACATTCTTTATATTTTATATAGGTATTTAACTTAACACAACTGATTTTCACAGGTCTTTGCCTTGGAAAAGAGGCTCTAAATCTCCTCCTCTTCCAGAACATGGGTTTCCATGCTTTCTGAGACAGCCAAGTTTGAAAATAAAATCATATTACTATTGACCATGTTTGAATGCTCTGCTCTCTTTCAAAGGATTTTTTTCTGTCCTTTTGAAAAGCACATGAAATGTAAACTGAACAGATATGTTTTGAATATACGTTTCCACCTCCTTATATATTTGCCACAGATCATTTTAGCCCTTTCTAAAGAGGTTCATTTCCATCTCTTTACTAGCATATTTCAAAAATAGAGTAAGAATGGCTCAAGGGTTAAGAGACAGCTTCATTTTTGGTCCCAAATCCTTCTGTTTCTCTTCATCATCCCAGAATGATCACAAGGTCTTCTGATAGAATATGAGAGCGAAATGAAGCTGTTTGGCAATCACTTGACTCAATGTGTTTGAATCTCCCGGTAACCAAATGTTTTACAGATGCTTGGGGTGTGTCTGTGTGTGTGTGTGTGTGTGTGTGTGTGTGTGTGTGTGTGTCCTGAGAAGAAGAATAAGAGAGAATGTAAAACAAGTCAAAGTTGGAAGAGAAAATTTCATTGGGGAATAAAGGAAGAATGCTTCCTTCTCTCTTTCTACTTTCTTTTATTTCTCTACACTCTTTTACGGAGGACTTGAACTCTTCCTCTCAGTTCTTTCTGGCAATAGCTCCCTTGGAGTTCTTTCTGGCAAAAAAATTAAAGAGTGCTTACCTTTACACAGAAACCATTGGTTGAGCAGGAGTGGAAATTTAAAAACCAAGGTTAGGTTCTTTTCGTTACACACACACACACACACACACACACACAATCTGACAGAAATATCTTTCTTCACTAGCTTTGGATGAGTCTTTCATTTTCTAATTTTATGCCTCTTCCATATAATCCTCTACAATAAACAAACAGGCAAGCAAGCAAACAAGCAAACAAACAAACAAACAAACAAAGATGAGTTTGCCCATCAGGAAAAAGAAGTGTAAAAAATAGAAATTAGATATTTAAACTTAAAGTAGCTTTACACATCTCCTGCTTAAACCCTTAGAGACTCCTTACTATTATTTCAGTTAAGTTGCAGCTCTATAACATGGCTTTACAAGTTCTTCCATGATGTGGTCTCTCCTTACCTGTCCAACCTTAGTTCATTAACAGACCTCCTTGTAGGTACTTGTCCAGCCTTGCTAATGTACGTCCATTTGGGGATTGCCAATCTCTCTTACTCCTTGGCCTGAACAAAAGGGGTCTCTTTACCTTGATCACCTGCCATGCATCTCTCCCTAGCCTTATATGGTTTCAACAAGGTATACCTTCTCTAAAGAAGTTTTCTCTTCAGCCTCAGAATGTCTTTACTCCATCCGAATTAAAGTTGTGATACGTTCTATTCTGGTTATAGAGGTAGTGGATATAATATTCTCACAATTCACATACGCAGATAACAAAACTCTAATTTAAAAACAGATTACTACAGCCCATTTTAACTTCTAGCTCAGGTGTCTATTTCCTCCTAAATATTGAAAATGACTTTTTTTTTTTTTCACTTCTAGGTAAAGTTAGTCAAAGTAGTGATTATTTTGTTATTGTGGGTCATTATCACAGCCAGTGACCTACTCATCTCAGGCCTGTGTCCCTCCCTGACCTTAGAGATTGTCTCAATATGGAGGGGGATTTGTAGTAATAGGCCAATTAGAATACTTAACTCTTCATAGAGTAAATTCTTCATAGTATCAAAAGCTTTTATGTATATGTTTAGTCCTCACAGCAGCCCTCTGAGGTAGTACTATTATTTGCATACATAATAGGGGAGGCTGATCCTGGATTTGAACCTGACTACTCTACATCCAGCGCTCTTACAGACTGATAAAAGATCTCCATGAAAATACTAGTTTCAAACCAACTGAACCAGAATCATTCCATCCTAAGAGGCATAGGAGGTGATCAATCAATCAATATTGAATGAACAGAGGGGCATCTGGGTGGCTCAGTCAGTTAAGCATCCGACTTCGGCTCAGGTCATGATCTCGCGGTTCGTGGGTTCGAGCCCCGTGTAGGGTTCTGTGCTGACAACTAGCTCAGAGCCTGGAGTCTGCTTCTGATTCTGTGTCTCCCTCTCTCTCTGACCCTCCCCGTTCACGCTGCCTCTCTCTCTGTCTCTCAGGAATAAATAAAACATTAAAAAAATTAAAATTAAAAAAATATATTGAATGAACAGAAAGGAAGAAAATTAAAGAAAAAAAGGACAGAAGGAAGAGGGGAAAGTAAACAAAGAGCTGGCAACCTACTGTGAAAAGGAAACTGGACATGCTCTTCCCTTTCCCAAATGTCCATCATCAAGCTTGCTGTAGAGTGGCTATCCTGGGGCTATCTATCAGAGCAATCTGCAGAATCAGGAAGGACTGTCAAACATTACCTACATGTTTTTGCTTGCTAGAGAGATGTGCGGGTATAAATCTATGTGTGCGCAACTTCTGCATTTTTTAAAGGAATTACTTTGTCATCAAGTTCATAAATTCTCAGGTCTTGAGAGGTTGGCATAGATAAAAGCAGAAGCAGAGTGGGGTGGGACTGACCCAGAGCACTGCCTGCTGGAGATTTTCTGACTTAAATCTGGGAATGTGTGAGGGGCTGTTAGAGGAGCAGCCAGGTATAGAGACAGCTGTAGAATTCAGCGTAGCTCTTGACTGCACTGCACTGTGGGATACTGGAAAGTGAAGGGGTTTCTACTTGCTGGCTGCTTGCACATTAACTTGCATGTGACCTTGAGCAAATTTCTGGGTGTCCATCTTTTTTCTCGCCTAAAATGGAGGTCACATTTTGAGTAATCGCTTAGGTCTTTACAAGGCTCTATGCTCTAAGCTTGCAATGTGTTTCTAAGTGACCCTCTTTCTACCCTTTGCTGGTTATAGCTCAGAGCTATTGCTGAATGTTTTCCCCATTCTCTCCCAGAAAACTATACTGTCTAGCAGGTGGTGGTGGAGGGGTGGAGGGAGGGTTAGACTTCCTTGTTATTGGAATTTGCTCTCCTCCAATTAATTCTAGGCTTTCTTAGACAGAATAATTTCCACGCACTCCATTAGCTGTACTCTGTTCTTAGGTATTCTCTTTAAAAGCTATTTTCAGGCCTGAATACACAGTCGATAATTCCAAGATCTCAAGAAATTGGCAACTATAAAAAATATTCTAGTTGTTTCTATTGTGTTGATATTTCAATTAATAAGAACACATCAAAGAGTGGAAGTAGGAAGGTTTTTTTTTACTGTTTCACATGGAGATGTACTCAAATATATTTTTAAAAGTTATTGAAAAAATGTTGTATACAAAGAAGATAATAGTTCTCTTTTGTATCTTGATTTTTTAAGATACTGCATCAAATGATTCCTCATAATTAATCACTGAAAATATTTGCCACACTGGAGTGTCTTCTATTCATCTTATTGAGTATCAATGTGTATTCAGATTTTTACTAAATCATCAAGTAAAAGATTTAAAAACAAAAAAAGCAGAAGTCACCAGCTAACATTGATACTATTAACATAATGTCTTGTGGATTTTTGTTCTCAATAATAATCAATAATATATATGAACAAATACAAGAAACCATGTTATCCTACATGATAGGTTTTTCATGAGATTTGAGGTGCTAAGCCAATTTTCCTTTATTTCTTTTGACTTCCAGATTACAGTCAGCTATTTCTGGTAAGATACTACAATCTAAAACCAATTTCTTCTGTTTCCACATCTCTGAGTCTAAAGCATCTTCTAGTATTGCTGTCAACAACCCCTGGGCAAGGTCCCAGTTAGACTTCCAAACCTCTCTTTCTACTATATGTTTTGAAATCTTATATCCATTCTTAGTATATGTGCTGCCGAAGCGAGCACGTTATATCCTTTCTTTTGCACATGTGATTGTGCCAGCTCCCCAGTGGAGAAAAGAATTGGGCCAATATATATGTAGAAATACTATGAAGATAAATACTTAATTGATAGGAATATCTAAAGTAAAATCTTCAAATTTTATTTCATGTTGTAAGCACTGAACTGTGGCAGAGATAGCCAGTGGCTTCTTTGGTCAATAATTTGCCAAGATGCCTCCAATGATTCCCCCCCAATATTTCCCATTTTCTTAAATTTAGATTTAACTTGTGATTTGCATTGACCAACAGAATGTGGCAGAAATGATATTATGTGACTTTGGAACCCAGAACTCAAGAGATCTTGTGGTTTTCTCTCTTGCTTTCTTGGCATCAGGCAGCCATGAGGTGAAGGAGTGCAATCAACCTCCCTGAGAAAGAGAGACCTCATGAAATGGCTTAGCCAACAACTGAGTCAATTGCCAAGCACATGAGTGAGCCTGTCTTAGATTATCCATGCTCATACGCCTTTTGCTCCTCTCCTTTTTGGACAGCAGTGTTTATTGTAATTCAACTGTCACTGACTCACTATGTATGTTGGCTGCACAAGGGGCAAACAATTTGTGTTTTTAGTTCAAAAGTCTTTGGATTAAGAGCAACCACACCTGAGGAGCTATTCCTGGGAGCTTCATCTGAAGCCAGACTTAGGGCAGTTAGCAAAATTGTGGACTTCATGCCTGATGCCATAGCAGTATGAGATTATGGGGAGTGGGGTCTTGAGAAAGGGTGAATATGTTTGGTATGTGGAAAACATATGACATACTACGACCAGAGAAAAGAGTGTGGTAGATAATCTAACAGCCAGACAGTCTTCCCATCACCATCTGTGCACCCATTTCAATGGAATTAGAGACATTTTCTCCATTCCTTGAAAAGCTGGCCTTGTGACTTGCTACAGAAGTGGCATGGCACCATGGAAGTCCCAAGCCTAGACTTCAAGAGGCCTTGCAATTTCTACTCTCACCTTGGTGGAACATTGACCTGAAGCTCATTCTAACCTACTGGCAGATAAAAAGCCATGAAGAGCAGAGATGAGCTGTACCAGCTAACACTCTATAGACACAACAGATGGTGTCCAACTTTAACTACCAAACATGTGGGTAAGGTCAGTTTAGAGATGAAATTTAATAAATAACCTTTAAAAAAGAAACAGCTTCCCTATGGATAATTGAATTTATAATAAATTTGATTCCTAAGTGAAATGAATTGAACAGAGAAGAATGATAGGCCAATGCTGTGTCTCATGTGCATTGTGGTAGGCAGCCTCTGAGAAGATCTGCCATGATCCCTTCCTTCTAGTATTTACACCATGTGTAATCCTCTCTCCCTGAGTATGAGTTGGACCTACTGTATTCTTCTAAGACATAGAATATGGCAGAAGTAATGGGAAGTTACTTCTGATATTAAATATAAAAAAAAAAAGACTGTGCCTCCTCCCTCCCTCTGCCTGCCTCCTTCCCTGTCTGTATCCCTCCCCCTCACTTCCTCTCTGTCTCTCTTTTTCTTTCCCTGGGTCACTCATGTTGAGTGTCATGTTGTGAGCATCTTACAAGACATGATGAGAATTGATGTCCCAAGTTCAGCTTAAGCCTGACAACGAACCACATGAGTGAACTTGGAAGCAGATTCTTCAGCCTCATTTGAGTCTTGGGTTGAATACAGCCTCAAAAGACAGCTTGACTGCAACATCATCATGGACCTGGAACCAGAGGCACCTAATTAAGTGTCAATTTAGATTCCTGACCCACAGATATGGTGTGTTAATGTGTGTTGTTTTAAGTTGCTAAATTTGGGGATAATTTGTTATGCAGCAATAGATAACTAATACATAAGGATTATAATTTGCACATCCATTCACTCAGCAGACACTAAATTGAGCATTTGCTGTGAGCTACTGTAAAGAAAAATATGGATTCTGCTCTTTTTCATAACCTGTCCTCAAATCCAAGAATGGACATTTTTGGCATGAAAAATACCTTCTCTAGGATTCTGTTGGCAGGCAAGAAAATGGATTTTTTCTTGAGTGGAGGGGACTGGCGATTACAAGAACTCTTACTAATTTTTCTGTTTAGTAACTCTATAATGGCTAATTTAATAGAGTAGCTGGTGGTATTACCTATACATTTGTGCTGAGTGAATTTTAATGAAACTCTCAGAGCTCTGCAGGAATAGATTGGCACAGAAAGCCAGACTGACTGTGGCTGGAAAAACATAGGCCTCCATATATACTTCAACAACTATAATCTAGTAGAATAAATAAGACAGATGCATATATAACCATAAAATAAAATGCACAGGAAGTTGTAGGAGAGAGATCCTTCTACTAGGGGATATAAGTACCATTTTTTAAAAAATTTTACTACCAGTGGTATTAGGTTGCATGTTGCTCTCAGTGCCAGGCAGGGAGTAATAGTGAAGCAGTGAACTTTGACTGCACATATGTGAGATCAGCTGTGTAGAGAGGTGACTTTCCTTCTCTTGTCACCTTAATGAGATTTTTGGCAATGGTGGCTCTGCATGCAATTGAATTTTCTCAAAAGATTGAAATTTGATTTTTCAAATACAATCTCCTTTAAAAATCATCATAGGATACAGAATCAAAATGAAAAGGCATTGTTCGTACCAGAAGGTTGCCTGCAATTAAAGACAGTAGGAATTGCCAAAAACTCTTGGACAAGATCATTGAATGTTCAAAGCTAGGAGAATGTCACCTATTCTTGAGTATTGAAAGTTTAAAGGAGCTAACATCTGTCGGTATCTTCTGGCTTGACTTTTAAGAGAACTTGCATGACTTCTAAAAACAGGTACTTTGGCTGAGAACAAAATATCAAAGACTATAATATAATTTACCAAATAGAAATGCAGACTATATACCTCAGTATTTTTCATCTATCTTGAAATTACACTATTAATCTGAAAATGCTAAAAATATGTATGTACAGATTAGGAGCAAAGTTGTTTTGAAACATGCATAATAATAAAAACCAAAATGATTCACTAAATATTAATATGTTGAATATGAAACATGTTCAGACTCAAATTTTATAAGACAGAATAAAATAGGTTATATAATAAAAAGAATAAGTATTTACTTTTATGGTTAGCAAATTAAGAAGTGAATATGTAATTCAATTTTTCCAGAAAAATTGTTATTAAATCATTATTTATTTTGCAACTTAAGATAAATAGCCTTGAATATGCAATCTGGCACAACTGAAGAAATATTTTTTTTAAAAAGCACAGAAAATTTTCTGACCAAATATAGGTAGCCAGAAATATTCCACTGATATTGATCTTTTGTCATATTTTGCCTTGATGTTTCAGAACTGTTATCACATGAATATACTTTTTTTTAAGTGAATTACCTTTCAGTATCTGCAATGTATGAGGCAAAGATATGTATTAGTAATCAAATCTAAGTACTTTTGATTTCTTTTATGGAAGACTATTATAAAGACAAATTATTAAAATGAATATCTATGCTTGATTTTTCTTATGTAAGGATGAGTTTTATTAATTTTTATTTTTCTAAGGGTATTAGGCAAATTCTTAAAACCCAAGTTAAAAAATTCCTGGCTTCCAGAGAATCTAAGAAAACCCATTATAAGAGTAGAGAGCATTTATAATGCCAACCAGTAACAGTCAGCTAATGACCTAGGACTTGAGATTGAATTCAGCATCACTGAATTCAATACAATTATAGTCTACCCTTCATCGCCCACACAAATGAAGAAGAACCAAAATATGGATAACTCAAAAACTTACACAGGTATAGCATAGGATACTTATGGCTACTTTTTTTCTCATTGTTTCTGCATTTCATCCCCTGTTGTATTTGATAAAGTATTTGCAGTGGTGCATTTCTACTAAATAGTAAAGTTTGATGGCAAGAATAATTATTTTTTCCCACACAAGCAGTAAGTACTTCCATTTAGGGGCAACACAGAAACAAAAATAAAACAAAATGATTATAAAATTTGACTTACCAAGTAACATTTTTTTAATATATTTTTATTTATTTCTAGGAGAGAGAGAGAGAGAGACAGCGTGAGCAGAGGAGGGTCAGAGAGAGAGGGAGTCACAGACTGAAACAAGCTCCAGGCTCTGAGCTGGCAGTCAGCACAGAGCCCGACGGGGGGCTTGAACCCACGAACCGCGAGATCATGACCTAAGCGAAAGTCGGACGCTTAACCAAGCCACCCAGGCTCCCATCAAGTAACATTTGAAATCCACTTTACATAGTAAGATATTTTTCTAGCAAGTACATGAGAATTGTATTTCTAAGACTAAAATCTTATTTTATTTTTTATTTTTAAATTTTTATTTATGTATTTTGAGAGAGAGAGGTTGCAAGCAGGGGAGGGACAGAGATAGAGAGAGAGAGAGAGAAAGAGAGAGAGAGAGAGAGAGAGAGAGAGAGAATACCAAACAAGTTCTGAACTGTCAGCACAGAGTCCAACAGGGAGCTTGACCTAATGAGCTGCGAGATCATGACCTGAGCCAAAATCAAGAGCTGGATGCTTAACCGACTGAGCCATCCAGGCACCCTTAAAATCTTATTTTAGATGAACTAAGTCCCATGTGCATGAACTGTTTTATAGAACAATATTTTTCTTTGGATTCAGTTCAGTTTTGCTCATGTTTAAAATTTTGGCCATTCTTAATGAAATGGAGAAATAAATGATAAACGTTGGAGTGTTTCCTCGTATTTAAAAAATCTTTCGGGGCATAAACAATATGTAGTATGGGACTCTAGGTTGTTGTTTCAAATTTCAAAAAATTTCCAAAACAGCCTATTTCCACTTTTGAGGGAATGATTCCCCTCTTAGGGCCTGACTCTCTAGTCTATCACAGAATAATTAAATGTAACATTTAAACAAAGTCTTAAAGTTTCTTCATGTCTACAATTCCCCATAAGTAAGAAATGCCTATTAAAAATGTAATTATAAGCATTTTTCACAAGCTAGTCTGTTTTTCTGGTCATATCCAGGGAAGCCATGGTCAGAGCTGGGGCCTGTTATGAAGGACCCCGCTAAGGCAAGTTAAAATGACCATTATATAAGCTCCTCCAAAGTTACTATTTTTATATAAAAGACATGAAAGTGGCAGGCATCTGTAATGTTATATTATTCTTAGCACATGGAAGTGGCTTTATGGTTTTGAAAGAATTACATTCCCTTCATTTCTTTAGCATCTCTTTTATCGTCTCTTAAGATGTTCTCTGCCTGACCTTCCCCACAAAAGAAATGTCAGCCCAGCGTCTCTGGAAAATTAGGGTAAGGTCAAAAAGGACAATCTAAAGCCTTGCTTAGACAAAGCTCTTTTCATAGCTGCCTATAAGCCATAGCCCATTGGAGACAGACAGAGAACAGGACCACGCAAATCCATATTGCTGGAAGGGAAGTATTTTAGATGACCTTTACCCTTTGCCTTATCAATGAACCCTGTGAAGGTTTGGAGAGTACTAGTACAGACATGTCAACTATGAATACGCCTTTCCACGTTCCATTGTGGCCTCTTACATTTTTTGAACTTACCTAAATTCTCGTCACGTGAAATAATTATTGAAAATTCTGTTGAATACCTCAGATTCTGTAACACTGTCTGTAACGATCAAACAGCTTCCTGTAACATCTCTGGCAGTTAAAAAGGTCTGATAATTTTTCCCCTCTGTTCCTAAAATAGAAAGATCCTAAGACTTCAGATTCTGCTAAATAAGCTTCTTAACAACTGGAGCTATTATAACCATAATTTCTACCCATCTGAATATCTGTGGAAAATAATTGTGTATAACACATTTCTTTACAATAGTAAGTTTTTCTTAAAGTCAAGTGTCACAGAATGAAATCATTTGTTTAATCTTATATTTTATCAAACCACATTCTAGAGACTGTAGGATTCTAGAAAAATATTTCTACTGAGGCTATTAGTAAATACTTGTCAGCACAGGTATTACATTTTATGTATGATCATCTTCTGTAATTTCCTTACACGTTAAGGTAAGACTCAGATCTGGAGGCTTCCTACCTCTAACAACTGCATGCATAACTTTGAACATGATACTGCCTCTCTCTGTGATTAAATGTTCTCATCTGTACAATGGGGATAATAATAGCATCCATTTTATGGGATTTGAGAGAGGATTAAGTCTTTTTGTACATATGCCCTAGATGAATGTTAGTTCACTCTCCAAGTGCTTTCTCCAAATGTTTCTCTTCAGTTCAGATACACATCCAGCCTTCTATCAGATTCCACTCCTTTGAAGTTCGTTTTGGTTCTCTCACTAAAAGCCTATTTAGATCTTTCATTTATTGAGATTTAAATTATTTATAACTCACTTAAATTATTTCTCCTTCCAAAGATATTTACATTTAAATAAACTTACATTAAAGACCCTGAGTTTATGTTGAAAACCTACATTTTGGACGTAGTAGACAGATTTTGCTCCTAAGATGCACTAATTGTGTGGTCTTGGGCAAATTATTTCACTTAGTTTTTATCCTAGGCTTAGATTTTTAACCTGTTAAATGAAGATCATATTTGTCTTCTGACAAAATCAACAGGAAACTTCTAAATAGAGATGTATTCATCAGTACACTTTCAGTTGCAAGAGAAAAAAATCGAACCCCAACTGGCTTAGGCAAAGAAAGGGATCTATCAACAGACTTTCCTGGAAAATCCAAGAAAGAACTGGCTTCTCAAATAATATTTTCTGAGATTAGCTCTTCTCTGTTTTTAAACCCTGCTTTCTTCTGAGTCTGCTTCATTCTTTGGTGGCTTCTCTTCTTAAGATAGTTTTCATCAGCATTAGGGAAGTATCCTCACAAATTCAAGATTAACGGGGCAGGTTTCTTCTCTTCCCAAAGATTCAAAAAAGAGCCTGGACTACATCTCGCAGCCCTGGTTTAGCCCATATGTCCATCCCTGACCAAACAACTTCAGACATTGGAGACCAAATGACCCGCTTAACCAGGTCTGGTTTTTGTGTACATCCTTGCCTGGGCTCTCAGCCAAGACCATGAGGTCAACTCATCTGAGCCACAGGTGATTCTTCTTGGAAGAATAAGTAACACGTACTGATTGGGGAGATGCCATGAATGCTTCTACAAAATATTAGTTTTCTTCCAAAAGGAGCAAATTGCGACAAACTACCAAAATAACTTCCAAGGACACAAGGCTTTTAAAATCCCTTTAATATCTGACATGAAGTAAGTTGAATCAGAAATGAGAGAATCTCATTCGATTTCCTCAATAATTAAAGTTACTGTAATTATTTCATACACACACACGCGGCATATATAGTGAAATATGTTGTATATATTATATAGGTTAACATACACGGTATATAAAGAATATATGTGTGCTGCATGTGCCATGTATTACACACCTTTTTTAAAACTTTTTTCTTTTGAAGAAAGATACTTCCTTCATACATTGATATTTGAGAATAAGAATCATGGGCAGTTGAAATGGAGGGAAAGGTTAACATGCCAATTTTACATCTGGTACCACTGGTTTATTGAATCAAATGCAAAATTCATATGAATGTGGTTAATACTGGGTAATGCATTTTGTTCATTTTATGCCCCTTTAAATGCATATCTGTGCATGTCACTTTCAAACTAGCACCACGGGCTTTATAAACATTATAGCACCACTGTACAAAGGTGCCAAATGAGTATTTTGAAATTTAACTACAACACAGCTGGTGACAGATCTAGAAGTGGTGAAGAGAAGAGAAGAGAAGAGAAGAGAAAGAAGAGAAGAGAAGAGAAAGAAGAGAAGAGAAGAGAATAGAAGAGAAGAGAAGAGAAAAAAAGGAAAAGAAAAGAAAAAGAAAAAAGGAAAAGAGAAAGAAAAAATAGGTCTGGTATGTTTATTAGAGGGCCAGGTAGAAACATCTGTTCACAGGGGCTGGCCTGATTATCATCAGTTGTTTGCTGAGTCTCTCCTTTTGTCTAGTGCCGCAGAGCACATTAAAATCCACAGCCTTTCTCTCAGGCATACTGTGGAAACATGTTTTGTGTCTAAAGAAGGCCAGAAGGTTCTTATTAGCAATCATTCTTCAACTACCTAAGGAGAAAACAAAAAGGCCCTGCCCTTCCCAGGGAGGACTCTTGATGTGGCCTAAACAGTCAGCACCTAATGGGCATTACTAAGAATTCTATAGCCCAGGTGAGCATGAAGCCACCATTTCCTTATGAAAAGGCAGGTTAGACATTTGCAAGGAATAGATCTGCAGGAGAGGGCTCTAAAGCCATACTTTTTGTTTTAATAATAATATTTCTATTCTAACTCTATTTTAAAGTTTATTTATTTAGTTTTTTGAGAGAGAATGAACAGGGGAGGGACAAAGAGAGAAAATCCCAAGCAGGCTCCGCACTGTCAGCACAGAGCCCCACAATGGGCTGGAAGCCATGAACGGTGAGATCATGAGCTGAGCCGAAAACAAGAGTTGGACATTTAACCAACTGAGCTACCCAAGTGCCCCTCTAACTCCTCTTTTAAAAAATACTCTTTGAGGGGTACCTCGGTGACTCAGTCATGTATGTGTCTGACTCTTTGTTTCAGGTCATGTTATGATCTCATCATCACAGGATAGAGCCCTTCATCGGGCTTTGCACTGAGTGTGAAGCCTGCTTGAGATTCTGTCTCTTTGACTTTCTGTCTCTCTCTCTCCCCATCTGCCCTTCTCCACTGCTTGTGCTCTCTCTCTCTCTAAAGAAGAAGAAGAAGAGGAAGAAGAAGAAGAAGAAGAAGAAGAAGAAGAAGAAGAAGAAGAAGAAGAAGAAGAAGAAGAAGAAGAAGAAGGGGGAACGAACAAACTTAAAAATACTTGTTGACCTCAGAAATTTGACAGTAAAAAGTAGTTTTGTTGTTAGGATGCAGAGATCTTTTTAAGGCATATCTGTCTATCTAGCTGTATTTCCCAGGAAGGGAACTGCTAGCTGTCCCCATTACAACCCAGATTCAGAGAAATGCCTTTGGCTCCACAGATTGTCACCTGAGGTCTGGTAATGAGCAGGCTGAGAATTCTGTTTTTGACTCTTCACCTTCCAGCACCAGGCACCCTTAAAATCCCTGGCAGAAACCATTCATACTGTCACTGACCTCTTTCTCTTTTGGTGGTAGTTTGGGCATGCAGACCCCTTTGATCATCTGATGTGTCTATTCAAAGGGAAAGGAAAAGCAAAGGAAGGCACAGAGCTCACGGTGAAAGTGCCCCCTTTGTGGAAGCCCAGAGACCAAACTTCAGTGAAACCAGCCTCCGGGCCCAGCCAGAGATGACCCCGATAGCTGGCAGGAAGTTCTCTACAACCAAAATTTTCTCAGGATCTGGCTTTGAGGCAAAGTTGAGGCATTAACTTACCCCCCAAACAGATAAGCTTTTCATTATAGGGCTTCCTTGGAAAGCAAGTTTGACAAGTTTGATATTTATACCAGGACCGTGAAGTTTACTGGCAAGTTCAAAGGCATAATCCATTACTTTGAGCAGCTGCAAGTGGAAAGATGTTTAGCTATATTTTTTACATGAGTGATGTAAATGTTCAAGAAGGCATTATTTTTCCAAGGAAAAGGCCAAGGTTAGGTAGGCAGTACTTGGGTTATAACAACTACTATTATCTGGTGCAAAATTGCAAAATAGGCAAATATGTGCTTTGGTTCTCTGTGTATTTTGTGCTGTATTTCTCCCACTCTGCTGCATGTCTACTGACAAACTCATAAACCTGGACCCACAAACATATACTTAAAAGTTTACACACACACACACACACACACACACACACACACGAAAGCAATCATGTTCACTTCCAAAGCACCATTTTATTCTGCCTCTCCTTTTTGCTATAAAAATATTGAAGAGAAGGATAAGACATGTCAATCATCTATACCCAAGATATCAATGTCTTATATCCTTACTGAGATTATTTGTATTTTAAGCCTCAAAAGAAGCTGAAGGATTGAACTTCATGTGGTTTATGTTATAATAGAGAAGAAAGAATAAGTGATAGCAGAAGTGGACACTGGTTAATCGTTGACTTTGAACAAACGATTTACTCTCTCGTCATCTGAGGAGACTGACATAGTGCTTGCCAATTTTTCTAAACATATACCCTGAATGACAGAAGAGAATGAACATATTGTCTAAGGTGTTGAGGAGGCAGGCTCCAAGATCCCAGTGCAAGAAAGATTTTTCTTGAGAATCTTATTTTTGTCACACAATCCAGTCAAATGCCGTATCCCTACAACTTAATGTTTTGGGATTAACATAAAAGTATATATTCCTTCATCAATTTTCAGGCAAATATGGTGATGCAGAAAGTCACACCATACTTAAATCCTTTGTACTTATAGACCCCCATGGCACACCACCAGTTAGTCTTGAAGATACGATCTAGTTTGAGAACTGATGGGTTATTCATGGATTTAGTATTTTCTGAAGTCTCACAGGGCTGCCATTGTCAGTGATGGGTAGTTAAAACAGCACATGAACAGTTTGCAGATACCACTGGCCTAAGTGGGGCAGGGGGAATATTCGTATGGATCTGGAGATCCTGAGGTCTTGGCCATCCCAAGGCTACACTCTGAGTTCAAAAAGACTCTGTTGTGGTTACTCAGAGGGCCTTAGAATCCGGGGATCCTGGACAAAGGGTGAAGGAATGGTCTGTTTGGATTTGTGGCTTATTTTGGAGATGCATAGATCTTACAGCAAAGCAATTCCCTTGGAGCCATGACAGGGTCCCACACCACCTTGCACCCACAGTAGGTGTGGAGCCACTCCAGAACTGGGTGCCACTTGGATCTAAAGCAAATTTATCAGGGTGCCTGGGTCACTCAGTTGATTAAGCATCTGACTTTGGCTCAGGTCATGACCTCACACTCTGTGGGTTTGAGCCTCACATCAGGCTCTGTGCTGACAGCTCAGAGCCCAGAGCCTGCTTTAGATTCTGTGTTTCCCTCTCTCCCTGTCCCTCCCCTGCTTGCACTGTGTCTCTGTGTCTCTCTCTCTCAAAAAATAAATAAAACATTTTTAAAAATTAAAAATAAATAAAGCAGATTCATCATGGATCCTTTGTTGGGGGTATCTGGATATCACAATGGGCCTGTTTCAGATATACAGAGCCACCCTTCACCTCTGTCTAAGACATGGGTTTCGAGTTCATGCTAGTGTGTGAAGACTGACCCAGAGCCCTGCTTTAATGGAGGGCAGGCAATTTCACCAGAATAAGAGATGAACAAGAACCTGGAAAGCACTCCTTGGGGCAACATTTTATCAATTCATCACATTGACTATTGATGGGCCCTAAAAGTGAATGAGCTGTTCCATGTATCTCTGTTGCACGTTGAAGAGGCAGAAAGCCTCAGCCTAAAAGTCTGCTCTCTATTCTTTTTTTTCGGGGGGGGTGGGGAATGAGATACCGCTGAATAGAAGCTTTGCTAGTGTTCTATTTACACTGATACTCCAGTTTTGAAGAAAAAAAAAAAAAAAGAAAGCCTGTGTGCCCTGTTGGGACTTTATCTCAAATTCAGGTTAACTCTACCTGTTATGCAGCCTTCTGTATAATATCTTTGGAACTCCTGATGGGACTGTCCAATTCTATAAAGTGCACAGAAATCAACTTTTGGAGACAGCCAGAAATGGTTCACCCAGTAATCAATTCTGTAGGGATATAGAAAAGTAGTAAATAAAAACCATACCTCAAGAGAAGCACATGATTAAGGAGATTAGGTTTCAAACATACAGGTTCTGGACTTTTGTCTGAGGAGGGAGAAATAAACTTCAGGTGATGTATTTTCAAGATGTTGTGGCTTTTATTTAACTCTGTGAGATAAATCAGAAAGCAGTAGGTATAACCGAAAGTGCCTCTGGTCCTTGGAATCTCTATTATATGAGACCATCAAACCTAGGTTAATATCGTAAATTGAGACAGGTTGGGGCACAGAGATAATTTTAAGGGTGTTTAATATGTCATTAGTTTTATAAAGCAATAAATATTTCCAAATGTTGTCTGTGAACCTATGCAAAAAAATGCTGGTGTGTGTTTATTAAAATGGAGACATGGGGGCCTTATCTTTGACCAAGTGAATTTCTTGGAAAGGCTGGGAGCTGATATTTTTATCACATCTCCAGCTGATTTTTTTCAACCCCAAATTTTGAGAACAACTTCATTAGGGAATGAAAGTTTTCTGGATTCATGTAGAATGATGACACTTGGCTGCTTTCTTCGGAAGGACCTTAGATGTCTTCCCAGTTGAATACCAAATCAAGAATGGACGAAAAGGATGGGCTTGGTTAAGATAACAACAGCATGGAGACAGAATACATTAAACTGTTTTTTTAATCTGACTCAACTATGTGGTTTCCAAATCCATCTTCCAAAGAAATTTTACCCTACAAGTGAATGCTTGTGCAAACCGATGTAAAATAAATACTCAAAAGTGCAAGAAACAGGATTGTGCTTTGGGAATCTGTATCCTGGCTACATGCCAAATTAACCAGGTAATTGCTATATCCTGAGTTTCTAAATGGAAAATTGTTCTTTGTGCTTTGGATGGTTTAGTGCTATGTTTAATTGACCTTCTTTAATTAGGTTGGCTTGGTGATTCTTTCATTAAAAATCCCAATATCGTGATTACCTCGTTTTACTCTTTTACAGGAAACCAAACCTGAAGCTGGCTACAGCAGAGTTTGTTTACAGTTGTCAAATAAAGAAATGAAGGAACTAGTTTATAGAATGAATGTTCGTTTTTCAAACATGGTGAAGCGAAAGATCATTTTGGAAATGGAAAAGAAAAGAAGTTTGCATGATAGAGAGTATTAGAGGCCCCAGGGTATTCTCAGCCCTGGGGTTAATTTCTCTGTGACAAATCACATATCATTTCTGTGTGTCAATTTCTTTCATATGTCATGAAAACGACTGTATCTATGACAAGGTTGACCTATCAGTATTCAGTGGGCAAGACCCCTTAGGAGACTGCTGGAGACCAGTCAACTGAGAAGCTAACTGCCAAGAGAAATTATTCTAGGCAGGCATGTTGAAGCAGCATACTGATGGCTGATTAGGAATTGGTTTAAGAATACAAGAGCAAAATCGGGTGCCTGGGTGACTAGGTGGGTTACGCATCTGACTTTGGCTCAGGTCATGATCTCACGGTTCGTGAATTCAAGCCCTGGGTGGGGCTCTGTGCTAACAGCTCAGAGCCCGGACCCTGCTTTGGATTCTGTGTCTCCCTCTCTCTCTGCCCCCACCCTTGCTCACACTATGTCTCTCCCTCTAAAAAATAAACATTAAAAACAATTATTTTTAAAAAGGATGCAAAGAGTGATGCTGAGATGGAATTGAAAAAGGGTTGGAGTTTAGAGACCCAGGACTGAGTTGGTAAGATTTTTCTTGCCATGATCCTAAGCTACCTGAGACCAACATTCTCATTGGCTTAGTCCTTGAGCCAATCAGAAGCTAAGTTGAGTTGTATGGAGAATCAGTTTCCTAGAAATTTATGTCATTGAATTGCAGCTTCCCCTACTAACCCTTCATCTTTGGGCATGATTTCCAACAGCTTCAATTGTGCCTTTGCACTATTCTGAATGCCAAAACCTTTGGTTGTTGTTAGCTGTCACTAGCAATCCCCCTCCTAGGATCTATGTGTGGTATGATGGACTGCAGACTCCATATCAGGGCCCGATTTCAGCCCAATGGACCTCTGGTAATTTTTGCAATTACAAAAGGACTGTCTTTAGTGTCCAAAGAATCCTGCTTCTGGGTCCCTGACTATGTGGTCAGATCAACCCTGTCTGGTCAGACTGGGTTAGGTAAAGCCTCAGATATTGGTGATCATTTACTTCTCCTCAGTGGCAATTTCTACTACATGGCTAGTTCTCTTGGACTTGGCCCTGCCTTATTCACCTCCTCATTGCCAGTCTGCCATGATGCTGGAGCTATTCTCATGGGTGAGCTTTTATTAACCATAACATTCAGGCCCTAGGACAGGGAAAGAGGCAAGATTTCATCAAGGTCATAAGTCATTAGTTGTTTCGTTCCCATACAGTTGCCATGTCACACCTGGATAATCTATTTGCATTTAGTTATTGAAAGGCCATGCACTGAGCCCCAAAGTCTGAATTTATTCCAATTAGACAGGAAGAGAATTAAAGAAATTTTTCAAATCCTTTATGGTCAAAATATGAAAAATCCTTAAAAATAAATTTAATATTTATTGAATTCCTACCACATGTAAAGCACTGACATATAAACATTGTGCAGGCATTTAATTTCTATTGAGAGAAGATACCATATCTGCCCTAATGAGATTCCTATTCTAGCTGGGGATCACAGACATTTATTTTGAATAAATATGGATTGTTGTGAATATCTAGAATAAAAACGTTTCCTTGTTTGTGAAAATATATTGTACTGCATTTCAGTTCACTGACTGACTCAACAAAGTTCATATTTACGAAAGCAGACTATTCTATCTGTAACTCTTCTACCTGAAGTTATTACAAATAATCACCCTTCAAGACTCTTAAAATACGGAGCAGCTGGGTGGCTCAGTTGGCTAAGCATCTGACTTTGTTTCAGGTCATGATCTCACAGTTTGTGAGTTCGAGCCCTACATTGGCTCTGTGCCAACAGCTCAGAGCCTGGAGCCTGCAGATTCTGTGTCTTCCTCTCTCTATCCCTGCCCTGCTCACACTCTGTCTCTCTCTGTCTCTCAAAAATTGTATAAATATTAAATTTTTTTTTTTACAAAAAGACTCTTGAAATAGAAACAATGCCTGGCAGGTCCACAGGCAGTTTTCAATTCATTTATTTATCCCACATGGGCATCTACATTAGTTTTCCCCTAAGACAGATGTCATGGAAAAACAGACATGTAAAATCATCAAGAAATTTATAATCCAATTGGGGAGATCAGGTATACACATAACCGTCATATAAGAAAAAAAATGAAATGAGTACCATAATATGTTATGTGGTAATAGAAAGTATGAGTTAATTATAATGGGATTTCAAAAGTAGAGATAATTATGGGGTATTGTTGAAGAACTTATGACCTCACTGCAAACTGTTTTCACTCAATGATCAGGGCAATGGCAGTCTCAAGTCCTAGTAATTTCCCTTTGGAAATCTTGGACATTTCCTAGAATCTCAAAACATGCCCATGGGGAAGAGCCATTGTGGAGAAAGCTACTCTATGCTATGCATCTACTCATTCTAGTGCAAAGCATTCAGGATTTCAGCCTAGGTATGTATAGGGATCCACAAGTAAAACAGTCACATTCTCCACCAAAAAGAACACTCATTTTTCTTCTTTCTCTCTCATAGGACAGTTCAAATTCTTGAACAGATTTTTGCCTTTATGAGCATTTCCATGCAGTTATAATTAATGCAAGAATGAAAAGTTAGGCCATAGTTTAGATCTTCAGATCCAAAGTACCCCAATTCATTTAATGACATATTTATGGGTATTTCCCTTCAGGCTGATGAAAAGTGTGTAGAACAGCCACTGCCCAGGCTATTTGGGAGCGATCACTATCCCTTCCAGAAACTGATCAGAAGCTCAGGTGACGTATGTAAGGAGCAAGTGGAGACTGTTCCTTCTTCAGTGCTATAGAAGATGCATTGTTATGTCCTTCTGGAGTAGGAGAAGGGAACTGGGTGGATCATAGCTCTGATATACCAGTTCTGCAAGAGTTATCAGAGGGTCATTTATTAAAGAATTACCAGAGGACAGGAAACGTCTTTGACTTTGACAGAGTTGGGAAATGACCAGAGATAAGGTATCAGAGTCCTACTTCAATTCATGCCTTTACTCTGGCCTTGCTCCTTGATTTACAACAAACTACCTAATCTTGGTGAAAAGAGCTTGAGTCCAGTCAACCAGGGTAGCCCGATTTACTGGAACCAACCACTTACTAGAGTTAATTCATAGCATGGCTTGCTAGCTAGAGGTTCTTATGAGGCAATGAGCTCTGAAATTTAGTTGGAAGCCAAGTTTTTTAATGTCTCTTCTAGGATACTTTCAATAAAATAAAATGTGGAATAAAAATGTAAGGGATGCCTGGGTGGCTCAGTGGCCTATGCATCCAATTCTTGATTTCAGCTCAGGTCATAATCTCATGGTTCTTGAGTTCCAGCCCCATGTCGGGCTCTGTGCTGACAATTGGAGCCTGCTTGGGATTCTCTCTCCTTCCTTCTTTCTCTGCCCCTCCCCAAATCTCTCAAAATAAATAAATAAACATTTTTTAAAATGTGGTGCTTATCTGACTATACTGTGTATCTTCACAAACGGTAAAAAGAATTATTATTTTAAATTTATTTTTATTTTTATTTTTGAGAGAGACAAAGAGAGACAGAGACAGAGTACAAGCAGGGGAGGGACAGAGAGAGAGGGAGACACAGAATCGGAAGCAAGCTCCATCAGCACAGAGCCTGATGCAGGGCTCAAACTCACTGACTTCAAGATCATGACCTAGGCTCCAGTTGGACACTTAACCAACTGAGCCACCCAGGCACCCCAAAGCAGCAGAATTATTAACAGGCATGTAAGAATTATCAACATGTATGTAAGATTTCAGTTGGAGGTAGAAGAGTAGCTCAAACATACAGAAACATTATATTAAGTGGATTTTAAAGCCAAATTTATCAAAGTATAGCCTACTACTTTTATCCTACTATCTTTTGTAGTTTATACTAAAAGGAGAAAGAACCAAGTTATAGTGCATATCTGAGGCACATAGCAGCTATGCCAGATGCATTCATTACCAAAGAAATCCTGACCGTATATATGTGGAGGTAAAATGCAAAATGCATTGTTTTTCCATAAACACAGCTCATAAATTGACCAATTTATGTCTAAATTACCGGTGAAAAGTGTTTGCTAAATTCTGCTGGAGTTTCCAACAAAGTGAGTAACATCCTTGGGAATATTTTATATTGTAGAACACCCATTATTTCTTTTCTTTTTTAAAAGAATATTTTTATTTATTTTTGAGAGAGGGAGAGACAGAGTACAAGTGGGGGAGGAGCAGAGAGAGCGGGAGACACAGAATCTGAAGAAACTCCAGGCTAGGGGCTAGAACTTGTGAACCACGCAACCATGACCTGAGCTGAAGTTTGATGCTTAACCACTGAGCCACCCATGTGTCCCACTTCACCCATTATTTCTGAAAGAACTCTGAGGACAAGGAGCAATTCCTACATGTGCACAGGACGAGGAAGACCTTTTGGTCTTGCTCTGGTCTTTCCAAACTGAATCAGTCACCACCAACAAATTCACCTTCCAGACTAAAGGACAACCATGAGACTCTAGCTGCAAGTTCCTGGGCTCTACTGTACTCTGAACATTGGAATAAAATGCATGCATCACCGAAGGGAAGGCACATGGTGTAAGCTGCCCTGGAGCTGCTGTACTTCCGGGCAGCTGGGAAAATTTTGAAGATCACAGTAGTCTTGGTTTAGGTTAAAACATGTGTGTGTGTGTGTGTGTGTGTGTGTGTGTGTTCAGTGGGGACTGGTCTTCAACCTCAAGTCATTTGCACTTGCTGTTTTTGCTCCTTGCTTCTCAATTAGGATGCCACTGGTGGTGCAGTGGACTTACCTTCATTGTCCCTAGCTGTCCGATGCCTTACAGGACATTGGGCTTCTTGGCTCTGTCACCTAATTACCAACAGCAGTGTCTCCTCCTCTGTTTGTGCCCCACCTGGTCGCTGTGATCATTAAACACACCCCATGCAATTGCAAATGGCGCCCACAGTGCAGGAGTGTCACCATAGATTAGTGGTGTATGATGCTCTTAGTCCAGTTTTTCACGTCAGCCTCCTCACCTCCTCCAGGCCTTTGTTCAATGATGCCCTCCCTAGGAAGTCGTCCTGAGAGGTGTGCTCACCTGGGGAGCTCCTCTCTGCCTCTCTCTGTCCTGCTTCCCCTTCGCTCCACCTTTATTTTTCCCCACAGCCCTTATCACCATCTGGCATGTAAGTTTTGCTTGTTTATTTTGACCCCACTTCCCACCCACCATAATAGGGGCTTAATTAATATTCATCAAATTAAGAAAAGCTAAGTGGAGCAGGATGAATTGTTCTTTCACCTCTTGAAATTTGGCATAAATCAGACAAGGATAACAAAAGGGGGCACACACTATTCCAGAATATTCCACAGGCTTGGTATTCTGTGCACTGCCACACATTCATCATCTTGAACAAGTCCACACCCTGAGGCGAATGACCATGAAAACCTTCCTTCTCCTTCCTCTGCTTCATCCAGGGGTCTCAGCCAGCAGGGCGCCAGGATGAGAATAAATGGCTGGCAATGGAGGCAACAGGGGCCTAACTGAAGTAAAAGGACACAAGGATAGTTGCATAAGGGTATTGTTACCGGGCAGAGTAGAGTGTGGGTGCTGGGACTCCAAAGGTGAGACTCACACAGAGAAGGCTGGTGTGAGAAAGCCTTGAACTTTGGTTGAGGACAAGCCAGCTAGAGGCGACTCTTTAAGGAGAATGCTGCCAGGATAAATATTCTAGGCTCATTATCTTCCTCCCCTCCATCTCGTGTTGGGCTTCCCTCTGACTGTGGCACAAACAGAGCTAGAGGGCTAGTGCACTCCCTGCTACTGTGCAGGATAGCAGGGTGGAAGAGGGCGGAGAAACAAGCTCTTCTCTTGGGATAGAAGCTGGAGGAGGGAAAACGATGTAATGCACAAAGAAGCTTCTACCACACCCCCAACCACCGTCATGAATTCTGCAGAGGACTTGATTATCCAAGTGGAACCCAAAATAAAAAACTAGGTATAGGCTTTTGCAGACTGATATGTGCTTCCCAGTCCCGAGCAAGGTCATTTTCAGAATGGAATGAACCCATACCCTTTCTTTCAAGAGAGGGGTATTGTGCTGGGGTTCTGCAGTGTAGATTAAGAACTGTGAGGTATTCCTCCTTTTACATTCATTTGTTATAGGATATGAGGTTAGCATTAGATACAGTGAATGAGGTTCTTCAGGAAATAATCTTATTCTCCTTTAAGAATGGGCTGAAAAAGAATTTGCTTTATATTTAGTACAAGTCAAGTCAATGTCACATATTCTAAAATCACAGGGAAAAAATAATTTAGCCCATTATAAAGCAAGTATCATGGTCTACACTATGAAGTAGTGACCTATGTGGTATTTATAGTTGTAGAAGAGGGGGTCCCATGCAGCTCACATTAATATTTTATATAGCTATCATATAAACACTGTATTATACAAGTTATATAAATATATTCTAAAATATTATATGTACATATATAATGTGTATACTACATAATACATTAATTATTATATTATGTAATAATATATTATCTATTATATTTATATTACTCTATTATATATTATATAAGCATATACACATATACACACATATACATTTATGTCTATCAGGGGAACATTTCCATATCCTACAGTTTTGGGTAGACTAGAAACTACAGCTATGTGTATGTGCATTCTTGGGAGAGGGGCTGCTAGATTAGAAGACTAAAGTGGACTGCTCTACTGGTTGTCAGAGAAACTGAAGTAGCACATATATGTTTACCCACACACTCGCTAAAATTAGATTATCCAACAGTCTAAAACACCAAGATCTCTTGGGTCCTCTGCTATGGCACACGGCAACCAGGCTCTGGTTGGGCTTCAGCTGAAGGCATCCTAGCTCCTCTCCCAAGTAGCTCCTGTAGGTCTGCTGAGCGAGCTGGGTCCCAGCAGAAGACGGGGTGAAGCTGTCATCCTCCAGAGCAAGGCAGACAGCTTTGTTGCACTGACCACAAACCCTCAAGGATGGAGCAGGAAGACCTCTCTGACAGCCAGTTCTCTACTCCTATAATCATCCATGATCTGGTGTTTTGTCCTGGCTTTGGTTTTTATAAAAGAATCAAAAAGCTATTTATTGGTGATTTCTTGAGGGCTTTTAAGAACAATGAGAGGTCAACTGGAAATACTTCTGAAGAGAAAAGAGAGCAGATGGAGAGATGATTTTTCCCAGAGAGATCTACAGTGTGTCTTTCCCTTTTTCTATGGCTCCATTGCTATGTCCCAAGGAGCGGCAGGAACACACTTGGGACTCAACAGAGATTTCCTGGCCTCATATGTGACTAACAAGCAGCAGATTTGTCTGCTGTCAGCAGACCTCTTCAGGCCTGGATGAAGAGGATGTCAGCAGTCACTGTGATCGCTGGGGGCCAGCATCCATGCCCTGTGTTCTGAGCATCATACACATGTCCCATTTTCTTGTCTGAACTGGCCAGGAGACCAGGTCCAGGGAATGGGCACAAGAATAGTGATATCTAAGACTGACTATCCCATCTCCCTACAAAGATGAAGACTTACAATTATTTCACTTGACTTAAAGTAGAGAAATGGACAATTCTTGCCTGCCTTTTTAAAATGAACTTGAGATTCACACTGGATAAATGCTGATATTTCTAAAATAACTACTGTTTTTGCAAATGAAACCAAGTGAACTATGTTACTATCTTCCATTAGATTCTCACTTTCCCTCATCTCTAACTTGAGGATCTGATGCTAATACACAGACACCTAAAAGAGGCAATACTAAGGTATTCATCATTAATCCAACATGTGGAAGGAGAAAAGCTTGGGGCAGAACCTAATAGGACAGGAGGAAATCAAATAGGAAGATGGATATTCAAGATACATGTTAATAGCATGAAGACACTTACAGGATTCCTCAGAAGATATATTTTCAAATGTCCATTGACTGATGAATGGATAAAGATGTGATACACCCACACCCACACACACACACACACACACACACACACACACTCAGTGAGGAATACTACTCAGTGATGAAAAAGAATGAAGTCTTGCCATTTGCAACAACATAGATGGAATTAGAGTACATTATGCTAAGCAAAATAAATCAGTCAGAAATATTGATATCACTCATGTGGAATTTAAGAAACACAACAGATGAACACAGTGGAAGGGAAGGAAAAATAGGATAAAGCAGAGAGGGAGGCAAACCATAGAGATTCTTAAATACAGAGAACAAACTGAGGGTTGCTGGAGGGGAGGTTGGTGGAGAGATGGGTTAAATGAGTGATGGACATTAAGGAGAGCACTTTTAGGGATGAGCACTGGGGGCCACAGGTAAGAGATGAATCATTGGCTTCTACTCCTAAAACCAAGACCACACTGTATGTTAACTAACTTGAATTTAAATTAAAAAAAAAAAAAAAGAAAAAATAGAGAGATTCTAGAAAACAACCAAACACAAGAGAGGAGAAGTGAAACACATAATATTTCCTTTAAGTTGCTTCCTAATTTTCTTTTGACCACCCTGATTTCAGGAAGACCTTCAGTGTACCTTAGAAATAAGTAGACTCAGAATGTACTTTGCTAGAAAGTCTCATGGCCTGCCCTAGTCCTCTGTGCTAGTTGGGTCACTGCTTCATATCCTGGCATTATTTGTTTCATAAGTAAGAACAGTGTCCTCACCAGCCTCCATCTCCTCCAGGCATGAAGGGCATACCCCACCTAAATCTAGGCCACTCTGTGGCTTCCTCTGGCTCCTGAAGTCACTATGCCAAGATCCTGCCCTTTTTACTTCACTCCACCTCCTTGAGCTTGTTTTTCTGATCCTCCACACTTATGTTGAGCTGACAAGTCCCACATGTGCCCATATACTCCCTGTACCCCCTCCCACCTCAGCCATTGATCCCTGACATTTAAAAAGTGTGTGGATCATTCTGGCGAAAAGGCTGACCTTTACAGGTATGTCCCAGATGAAGTAATCGAAAAATAAAGAAAGGGACAGAAGAAAATGCTAAACAAAACCTAGATTAAATAGTATCTCGAGGGGATTCCCAATTAGGAAACACTGAAATATGTATATTGATTCCAAAATATGTTCTCTCCTACTTAATACTACTGAAGACCTTAAACCGATATGTTTGTTTTTGTGTTTTGCCTTTTTATTTTCTCCAGGTTATCCTTCCTTCCCAGCAATACTTTCATCCACCTCTTTCCCAGTGTGAGCCCTTAATTTCACTCTGGCTTTATGTAAACACTTTAATGCAAAGTAAGTAAATTTGGCTGTAAATAATCTGAGTTGCTTCCCCTATCGGTGTCTCTGTTTCTGGTGGTTGTACTGCCCGTGTTGTTAGCATCCTGAAGCAAGCTTACAGAGGAACCCATTTCATTAATTGCATAGATTAAGGAGTTTCATTTTTTTTTTGTCAGAGGCCAAGGCCAGTCATTAATTTATCAAGAGAATTAAATATACTCCTGGGGGAACCGTCCAAACATTATTTTTAATGCTGGCAGCAAGAATTGATAAAATGTCTATCATCTGTGATAGCAACATCATTTTTATTTATGCACTTTATAGGGTAAAGATAAAAATGGCAAAAAACCCTCACATATTCTGAAATAGTCCACGAGAGAATGTATAACATTAAGAACTCCTCTCGAAAGGTGCAGGAAATGCCATCAGTCAATCATAAGCCTCTAGAGATGGTTCAAAGGGCTTAACAACCCAATCATTTCTAAATGAATTAGCTTGTTTGAAAATGGGCTTTCATGAAGACTTGATAAAATGATACAAATAGGTTAAATACTTTTCCTTTCGCATTTTTATTTTGGACAGGCCAGAAAGCCTTTACCAGCTATCACCGTGCCTATCAGAATCTACACGGATTTGTCAATGAATATACCCAATAAAGATTTATTGAAGGCCTACTGAGTGCCAGGCACAGTGCTGGCTTTGGACACACAACAGTGACAAGGAAGACCTAATCACTACTCTCATGGAGCCTCACGTCCAAGGAAGTAGACCACAAACCACTGACCAAGGTACAAGATATTTTGGAGAGATGATTACTACAGAAAAGAGAATAGAAAAGAAAGTAACTAGGAATGGTCAGATCATATAAGGCAGTAGGGGAAGACATTTCTGAGAAGGTAGACTTGTGATTTGTGAGAGGGACCCAGTTGTGGAAGAATTTGGAGAAACATTCTGGCAGAATAAATAGAATGTATAATGGCCCTAAACTAGAAACAACTTTGGAGTATCTGAAGAAAAGAAAACAGGCCAATAAGGACAGATCAGAGTGCAAAGGTAGGAAAATGTTATGAGACCAGAGCAGAGAAGTGGACCCAGGTTGTGGCTTGGGTTTTATTCCAGTGTACAGGAATGTTACTGGAAGCCTTGTCAGTGGACCAGTAGAGCATGCTTTGCATCTTTGAAATATCCTTCTAGGGGCACCTGGGTGGCTCAGCTGGCTAAGTGTCCACCTCTTGGTTTTGGTTCAGGTGATGATTTCACGGTTTATGAGATGGAGCCCCACACTGGGCTCTGTGCTAACAGCATGGAGCCTTCTTTGAATTCTCTCTCTCCCTCTTTCTCTGCACCTTCCTCTGCTCGCTGCCTCTCTATCTCTCTCAAAGTAAATAAATAAACAAAATGTTTTTAAATAAAATAAAATATACTTCTGGTTGCTATGTGGAGAATAGACACATAGAAGGGGCAAGACACATAGATGGGAACCAATTAGGAAGCAACTGGAGAGTTCAAGTAAGAGAAGATGATGATGATGATTGGACTAAGATTCTGGTAAAGATAGAAGTGGATGAATTTGAGATAAAGTTTGGTAATTGAACTGGCAGAATGGGGTAATGGATTGGATTAGGAAGAATGAAGGAAAGAAAAAGAGGAAGGAGCTAACTCTTGGCTTTTGATTTGAACCACCTAGTAGATTATGCTTCTGTTTACTTCCATGGCCACTTAAACAAAGACTATCATAATGGAACCAAGATGTCTTCTTTAGTAGCTGAACAATATGAAGTGGGATATTTTGACCTAAATAGTACCACAGGTTGGTTGGTTATTTGTTTAATTACTAATTTTGTAGTCAGTACTACATTGTAACTATTTACAGTATTTTCTCAATAGAGTGATGACCTATTTTGACTTGTAGCAGCATCTGTGTTCAAAATGATGATTAATTCATTGCCTGTAGTTGTTAGGAATTAGGCATGATTCTTCCAAGGAAAAATTCCTGGATGAGTAGGATAGCATACTTGACTTTTTGCCAAGATGTGTTTGGATTTCTCTAGAATTCTTTCCTCTTTTTAAAGCTCAAGAGAAAGCCACTTGGATGACATGGAACTTATGCCAAAAGCCGATTCTTATCCAAGGTTAACATATCTTGAGATCCATTCAGCAAAGTGATTTCTCTCTGATATTTCACTTAAAAATAAAAGTTTTATTGCATGATGAGGTATATTAATGCCCTGCAAATGTAATGTGCCTCTGTGATATACAGAGTATTTTAGTTTTTATACACTTAGCAAAGCATTTATTCTATTATCACATAATCACTTCCAGCCTAAATAAAGAATCCAGAGCTTAATGCACAATGAATCCTAACTTTTAGCAGCTTTATTACTGTATCAGTTATTAATTTAAATTTGTGTCATTTTTAGTTAACAAGAAAGATGGCTTTAAGATTTGTTTGCATTAGAGTATATTGAATATCCTCTATGTTGGGGTATTTAACATTGTAAGAATAAGCTATGATATTACTATTGCAATCCAGACATTCTTATAGTGCATTTAATCCTCTCACATCCAAAAGTGCTTTAAAAACCATAAATACAAGGGACTCATTTAACTTTCAAGTGGTAAAACAGTCTGAGAGATAGGTGTCTGAGTCACAGAAGTGGTGATGCTCCCAGTAGTTAATAATCAAACAGTTTACACTATGCTTTAGTACATGTCACCTCTATTAAGCATGGGGAAGATGAATTAGATTACACTTAGCAAGAACTTAGAGCTCCATGATCAAGACCTGAAGACATACCGAGCAGGTCTAATCCTTCTTGTTTTTATAAGGCTACCTCTTAAAATGAATTGCAGAATCCCTTTGCCCTTAGCTTCATGTTCCCCTGAGCCTATGTCTTTGTGGTAATTATAATGGCTACCATTCCCAATCACTTATGCCATTCCAGATGTTCTGTGGACATTGGCTTATGAATTCTTCCTATACCTAATTAACCCAAAATGTTGGATTACATTTTATAGCTGAACTGAGGGAGGAGCTCAGAGTTTCAGTAATTTTCCCCATTTATAACTTCAAAATGATGTCTTGTGTATGGAGGAAAGTGAGAGGGGGTAAAATCCTCAGAGAATCATGACTTTAACACTGATTATGTGGCAAAATAGCTTGAGACATTACCTTCCTTTTGATAATTTACATCGTTTCTTTTCCACTCTATCCCCAACCAGAATAGAGACTTCCAGGCAGAAAATGGAAGGCTAGATTTGTGTCAGTTAGGGTATAGACTATGGCTTAAGACCCATGCATATGAATAGTCCTCATGTGTATTGAGATATTGAGAGGAAGCATTTAGAAATATTTATAACAATTTGATAGTAACTTTATGTATGCCAACTATCATATAATAAAGTACATGGGCTTGTCTTTTTTAGATTTAGCTTTCATTTCATTTTTGTTTATAAAAGTATTGATCCATGATGAAGTGGTGGGGACGGGAAGCTGATGCTTCACCACAGTTAGTTGAGAGGCCCTGGACTAGATAGATAGTGGGCATGGAAAGAAAGCATGAATATTTAGTCAGACTCAGCTAATGGGCCCTGTGTTCTCCTTTTTGGGGTCAGAACATCGTGGGACAGAACAGGAAATAGGTGGCTACATGGTAAACTGAGGTGGTTGGAATCCTAGGTCAACTGGAAGGGACTTTATGCACCAGCAAGTCATGGAAGCCACAGAGTGTAAGGCCCCAAGCAAGGCAGAGCCATAGTTGAATGAGACATTGGCTATACAAAGTTGTTTGGAAAAAACTGACAGGCATTTCAGTAGCTACCTTTATGGAACCCCAGAATATGAGGTTCTCAGTGACTCCCTAGAAAGAACACTTAAAGCCCAGATTATGGCTGCCCTTCCTTCCCTCAAGCTTTTTGTTGTTATCATTGTTGTTCCTTAAATCCTCAGACTCTGAATTTAGGTACAGTCCTAGGGAAAGAATTGTGGCTCAAACCCTGAGTTTAATATTTTTCTACCCTGGTTTAAGCAAGCTAAAAATAAAAATTAAATTGAAATAGAGTTATATATTTCTTAGTTTGTCAACCAGTAATACATCCCCAAAGCAAACATATACTCAAAACCAGCCACCAGATGATCTAAGGTATTAATAATCTGGAGGCTAAATTCCTTTATTTGTCCCAAGGGAAGATATCATCCTAAGTGCCAAGGGCATTAACTTTCCCCAGAAGGCAGTGAGCTCTCAGGCTGCCAATATTTTCATAGTGATTCAGATTCCAGAAGGTCTGATGGTATCACTGATTCTGATTTCTTTATCTGTTCCTATTCTTAATCAGTTACAGGATTCTGCCAACTTTTTCCTTGACATGTTTCTCATATTTGTTGCTACTTATGTATTTCTACTGCAGTCAAGCCAATTTATCTTATCATTTCCTCAAACTTTAATTAGGAAAATACCTGATCTCCCAGACTCTAGTCTCTCCTATCTCCTATCCCCTCTCCATTTTTTTATAGCCTAAAACCAAAACATTCTTTAGATCATGGCAGAGCCTTGCTCAAAATTCTCTGGTTCTCATTGTTATCAACATAAAATCTAGACTCCTGGACCTGACCACAACCAGCCTTTCCGGTTTTACCTCTTACTACCCCGTCCCCAGTCAGTTGCCTTCCTTACCCCCCTCATCCCTCACCCTTGCCTGTTGCCATCGGCCAATGCTGCCTACTGTCCTCTGGACAGTTAGGTTTAATCTTGCTTGTTTCTTGGTTCTTGCTGAGCCTTCTGCTTGAAACATCTCCTTCCCTCTTCCTACACTTCCCATTCTTAAATTCCTGGAATTCTCCATACTCCAGGAGGTCTTTTCTCATCTGGATGCTTCCTCTTTATTCTCCATCATTCTTGGTATTAATTCCTGTCTGATGTTTCTATTCAGCCTTGTTTGCCTGGGGTTTTTTGGGTTTTTACACTAAAGGACCCTCATACTGAGACATCTTTCAGTTCCATAGTACTATCATTATGTTTTGGGAGCCTCTTGTCCTTTGTCCTTAACTAAATTGGAGTCTTGGTAATTGTAGGAAATGTACCAGATTCTTGCTTTCTACTGTTACCTAAGTGTTCTTCCATGTGAAATGTCTTACTGTCCGGCTAGTCTGTATGGACCTCATCTTAGTCTTACATTTACCCTACATACATTCATCTGATACATCACTTATAAACAGATGTTTAATGGGAGCCAAGACATTAGTGAACTCCCTAATGAGCATTAATTACACTTGTCTACTCCTGAAGTCTTCCCCCCCAAATTTTAGCTTGTGGTAGAAAGAGTTTTGGGTGTTAGAGAGTTAAACAGAGATGGTCAACCCTGGCAGGACTCCTAGAAAGAAATTTGCAACTGATCTTCCGAAACCAGTCCCAGCTGGAAGAGTCCAGAGTATTTTGGAAGCTTTAAAAGAAACATGGATGCCCCTTCAAGTGGAAATGTATTCTGGCTTCTCTGCACCAGAAATCGCTCTCTTTTCTGCCTGTTTTATTCCTCTTAAGAGTGGTAGTCAGATGGTGGCGAAAGACAGCATCCGGATGAGTATAAAAAGAGAGGACTTGTGATATCCTGGATATTCTGGAAAACTTATGCAACCAGAATGAGCAGAGATGCGCCCAGTGAGGTGTTTTCTCAGAAGTGAGCGGAAAGCTCACAGGTGCTCCCATTGCTGCTCCCCCAATCTCACAAATACCTCTGTAACCAACTTGAAAATGTTATCTAATATGCAAGATTTTGGGTAAACAAGGTTCCATCCACTTTGAAAAAATGTCTGAGATGGCTTATAGCCAATGATCCCATTATAATAAATGTCTCCCTTGAGCCATAGAGAAATTGCTTCTTGCATTTAATATCTGGGCTATCTTTTGTTTTCTGTGATGCCTACTGTCCTGAAATGTACCAAGAACTTTAAATGTACACAAAATAAAGTTAGCTATCCCTCTCGGGTCACAATAGAAACTAAACTATATTGGCTTTGGATTCATAAAGCATTTTAGAAGAAATTTTCTTGAAAAATAGGATCTTAGGGGAAAATTTAGAAAAAAGTTAGAGATAAAAGGGGCAGAGAAACAGAACCAATAACACATATACATATATAGAGACAGAGATTCATTTTAAGAAATTGGCTTATGTGATCATGGGTAGGAGACTTATAAGCCGAAAATCCGCAGGGCAATCTGGAAATTCAGGAAGAGTTGAAGCAGTGTTCTTGTGTTCTCAAGTACAAAGGCTGGAAACTCAGGTGAAGTTTCTATGTTGAAATCTGGAGGCAGGATTCTTGTAGGAGACCTCAGTCTTCTGAGGTCTTCAGTTGATTAGACAAGGCTTACCCACCTGTGGTGAGTAATCTGCTTTATTCAACACCTAGTGATTTAAATATTAATCACACTGGGGCACCTACATGGCTCAGTCATTTAAGCTTTTGACTCTTGATTTCAGTTCAGGTCATGATCTCACAGTTGTGAGATTGAGCCTCATGTTGGGCTCCATGCTGAGCATGGGATTCTCTCTGTCTCTGTCTGTCTGTCTCTCTCTCTTTCTGTCCCTTCACCTCCCCCTTAAATAAATAAGTAAGCATTAAAATGTAAATATTAATCACAACTAAAAAATACCTTCATAGCAATATGAACAGGGCACCACACTCTGGCAAATTAATACATAAAATGACTCATCACTGTGAGACATGATATTATTCCATGTTAAAGGACAAGTTTTTATTAAGCTTAAGAAAGCTATCGATTTAGGCTAACAGTTATATTTTAAACCTAAGGTAGTCCCAGGATGACAAAATCTCTGGAATTTCCTCACTGCATAGCCTTAAAGTTGAGTCATGTCTAAACAAAAAGTAAGATTAATTTAATTTTAACTTTTTTACCTCTCTCCCCACCTAAAAAAAATAGATGTGAATGTAAAGTTCCCCACTCTTCTTGGTTTCATACAATAGGCCAAGAGAAGGCATGATTTGCAGCATTTTAAAGCTAACAGAAAAACACTGCAGGGAAAGGTCTCAAAACCACAGAGTAAGGTAAATACTAGGTTGTAATCTAATTAGCAAATGATAATAGAAGCCAATGGGAAACAGGCCACATGCCCAAGACCTACAATTCCCTTGGGAAATAAATGATTGATCGCTTGGAAACAGATAGGGGAAAGTGTGTTCTTGCCTTTGACCTGAAACATAGATCACGGCTTCCAACCCAAGTAAAAGCATTTGTGAAACACCAAATGCTTTACGTGCCAACGGCCTGTCATTTGCAGGGAAGACTGGTGAAGTCTTCCTGCAGAACACTGGTGACACTTGCAATTAAAGTCCTAACTCACTTAAGAGAGGTTGCCAGATGCAGAAGGACACTAGTAAAGTGATAGTTTCCTCAACTTGAAAATAAAAGGCTTAGTTTCTTAGGCCCCCAACTGACCCAATGCCATCCACCACTGCCATCACACAGAGATGCACAAACCCAAAAGTTAAAGAGCAGCCGTGGTGACCCATGTCCTGCTCGCTTTTCGACAGGCTGCTCTTAGTGGAAGCCCCCTACAGAAGGTTAGTGCTGTTCTTCAGTTTCCACGGCTCTGCCTTCAGGAGGGATAATCAGCTCTAGGATAGGATGTCAGCTAAAAAACTAAGCTCTGCTTCCTGAGAAGAGAAAAGATAGGAAACTGTGTCAGACTGTGAACACCACTTTAACACAGTTTAAAGGAATTTTACTGTAAGATTGTGGAATGATGACATTGGACAACCTTCTGAGTATATAATCCTCAAGCCACAGTTTGGATAAGGCTATTAACCTGAACCTACAAGTAGCATCTCAAAGTGTCTGAGTGAATCAGCTGAGAGAATTGATAAAGGCAGCCAAAAACAGAATCTGAAGGACAGAGTAGGAGTGAAGGCACAAGAATATTTAGAAATCAGAGGGACAACTTGTTTTGTGCTACAGATGAAAGTGACCCAAGTGGTAGGGAAGGAAGAAAGAAGAGTGTTTCTCTTTGTTCAGGCCACAGAGATGTTTGCATCAGAACAAGGGAAGAGCCCCCGCGAAACTCATTTATAAAGTGAAAGAGAAAGCAAGCAAGAAGGATCCCAAGGACTATTTTTATAGCAAAACTACAAGGGCTAGCCTGTTCCCTATGGTCAGAAAAGTAGAATTAAAACTAATGTATGACTTAGTCAAGGAGGAAATCACTCCTCAAAGTAGTCATTCCTAGAAAATTACTTCTTTCTTTTTAAATTCCCTTTCAGTTATGTTGCATTACCTTTAGGTAACAATTCTCATAAATAAATGTTGACTACACATAGTCACAATAATCTGGAGCTAGGTAAAATAAAAAATCAGTTTTGAAAATGGGTGAGAGTCCTACACATTGAAAGCCATAGAAATGCTTCACTCTCTTATCTACTGATAATACATAAGTGATTCCATTCTATGAAATTTAATCAGTTAAGAAACATATACATACTTATGTTTTATGTTCATCTGTCAAATATATGCCATTCATATCCTTGAAAATAGTCTAAATGTCCCCAATTAGGAAAATGTTAGAATAAATTACGTTATTGTCATTTTGTAGAGAAGCAGCCACTAAAGCGATATTTATCAAGAGTTTTTAATTAAACGCAAAATATTTACAGTAAAATGCTAAAGAAAATAAAGCAACATTAAAAAATATACATTATAATTTCAATTCTCAAAAGGCAGAGAAGGCAAAGGACTGGCAAGAAGTATTAAAAATGTTAACAGCCAGTACCTCTGGGTGATGCTATTATGAGTAGTATGATACTAGGAGTTATTATTTTCATTAGAATTTTCCATAGTTTTCCAAATATATTTAGGAAGTGCAACATGAACATACTAACAAAAGGAGACAGGGAAGAAGAGGGAAAGTTGGTAATGAGGATACAGCTTTTCCCAAGTGGGGAGAGGGAGGTCAAGTTGCATATAGATGGGGAACAACACCCAAATTTCAGCGATCACTAGAGGGCAAACAACTCGTATGAAGTTCAGACTGAATTGCATATTAAACACGTCAAGGTTGTAGCATAGTCAGCCATCCAACACCTCTATGACTCTGTAATCTTATTTTCTGGTATCTCATGTCAGAGGATGCTCTCAAAGATGCAAAGATGCAAAGAGGAGGCTCTAAGAATATCAGCTTGGAAAGAGAAACAACAACAACAACAAAACAAAAACAAACAAAAAACAAAAAGCAAAAAAACAAAGAGCAAATCAAAGAACAAATAGTCCAAAATAAGACCTGGTAAGTACAGTTACTATTTAAAAATTTGGATGTTCCTTCTTCTAACTTAAAGGCCAGGAAAGAAATCTACAGAGTCTTGACCAAGGTGTCCGTTTGAAGGCAGTTGCTATACCCATTTTTGAAGGCAGTCCTTACTCTCCTCATACAGAGATATGCCATAGCACAGCCACTAAGGAGAACTGTCAGTACTGAATGCCTAGAAGGAAGGTGATTGAGCAGCCGGGCAGGAGAAGAACCAATCAATGTATAAGATCCTTTGTTTCTCAAGAGTCTCACAGAGTAAAATTGCGTGTATATCAACAAAACAGATATTAATGAGAGCAGCATTGGTTGCTAATCGGTTTTTATTTCTTTTCCTCTCTCTTCCTACTCCACACGTGTAGCTATGTAGAAATGTCATTAAATTAGGGGATTCCAATAAATGTGTCCCAATTATAGGCTTATACTTTGCAAAGAAACCATGTCCTATATCAACTCTTTGGAATGCTCCCTTTCCCTTAACCTTTTAGGAGCAACTGTAGGCTTATTGGTGACATGCATAATACCCTACCCAAACTATTTCCATTTTGAAAATCAGATGATTTTTGTGATACTGATTTGTGTTGGAAATGGAAAAATGTAGTACTAAAGAAGCAAAGTAAAGGTAAAGGTGAAAAAGAAGCAAAATTGTATAGAATTTTGAATGAAATAAAATCACTGAGGTCCTGGTTAATTGTGTAACTTGGATCTGGATGGCATTGCACTTTCTTGAGGAAGCTTTTCTGGAAACATACTCAAAAAGCACTACTTGCTAGAGCTGTCTCCTACGGAATGAGGTATCCATGCATAGTGAAGGCAGTGAATCAATAATCTTCTGAAGATAGCTGAATTCATGCAGGACTCTTGCTGCACTGGGAAATGAGAGGGCTGAGACCATTTGGTGGGTCATGATGAATGACTGTAGCCTTTGAATGGCTGTTTTCATCCCTCATTTTTTTTTGTCTTTAAATGTATCCATTTCCACATGTCTGTTGTATTAGGTCGTATAGTGGTCTCCAAACTTGGATGCAAATCAACATCATCTAAGGGGTTTTTGTATTCTAATATAGATTCTGGAGGGCCCAGCATTGTAATTCTGCCTTAATAGAACCAAGGGAATGATGAAGAGCCTGAAAACTAGTATTTTTAGAATTTGGACACAGGCTGTAGAGGGGACACAATCTGGAAAACAGAGAATGACGGAGGAGAGGGGCAAGTATTGGGGTCACTTAGAAAAGTATTGTCAAACTGCAAACTTCTACTTAAACCTTTCCATTCTTCTCTCTGTTGAGATGGGGGGGGGGGGAAGGGAAGGACAGGAATCATGACCTGTCATCTAGCAGTTAAAGGTGGTATTTCAGAAATCTGGCGTGGTGGAAATAAAAACAACCAGTAAATTGCAAGGGAGTTGAAGCAGCTCTTCTACATGCATTTATTATCTATTTACTCACTTATTGTTTTCATTCATTTACTGGAAAAATATTTAGTAAGCATCTCCCATGGCTAGGCATTCTTTTAGATACAAGAAATACTAATGAACCATAGACACAATGTTTCCACCCTCATGGATCTCATAAGAGCACTTATTTGAAAAACAAAATGTTTTATTCTGATTCTGACAGATTCGGTAGGAAGCATAGTTCATTTTAATTATTTTTTAATTTTTTTAACATTTATTCTTCTTTGAGAGAGAGCCAGAGTTCAAGTGGGGGAGGGGCAGAGAGAGAGGAAGACACAGAATCCAAAGTGGGCTCCACGCTCTGAGCTGTCAGCACAGAGCCCGACGTAGGGCTCAAACCCACGAGCGATGAGATCATGACCTGAGCCGAAGTCAGATGCTTAACCAACTGAGCCACCCAGGTGCCCTGCAGAGTTCATTTTAAAATTCGTTTTTCCCCTAGCTTTTTGGCAGTATAATTGACACATAACATAGTGTACATTTGAGGTGTATAATGTAACATTTTGATACATATATATGCATAAAAATTACAAGTTTGGTTAATGTTAATCACCTCATATAGCTACAGGTTTGGTTTCTGTGTGTGTGTGATAAGAAGTTATTTTATCTACTCTCTTAGTAACTTTCATAGATATAGTACAGTATTGTTAACTGCAGTCATCAGGCTATGTATTACATCCCCAGAACTTATCTTTCTTATAACTGGAATTTTGTGCCTTTGATCACCTTCACCTTCATATGGGAGAGATTTGAGCATGATTAAAAGCAAGGATAAAAGGCCTAGAAAAAAATATAAACATTAAAGATGAAAGAGAAAATAAACAAAGTCATGGAAGACAAAAGTCCCTTTGTAAGTAGAATGAGGTAGAATGGAGGAAATGGGGGAAAGGAGTTTAGCCTTCTAAGGAGAGATGGGCAGAAAGGGAAGAAATAAGAAACATGCTAGAAACAAAGCAGAGAAGAAAGACAAGACACTGTAGTTATTTCAAACATATACCTCTTATTTATTTTTTTATTATATACATATCTTTGTAAAGTTTATATTTTATTTTTGAAAGAGAGAGAGAGAGCACAATCAAGGCAGGGGTAGAGAAAGAGAGAGAGCAGGAGGGGGGCAGAGAGAGAGAGAGAGAGAGAGAGAGAGAGAGTGAGAATCCCAAACAAGCTCTATATTGGCAATGCAGAGCCCATATTCGGGGCTCCATCTCAAGACCTGTGAGATCAGAACCTGAGACTATATCAGGAGCCAGATGCTTAACCGACTGAGCCACCCAAGTGCCCCTATATATTTTTTAATTTAAATTTTAGCTAGTTAACATACAGTTCAATATTGACTTCAGGAGGAGGGTTTGGTGATTCATTAGCCAGTGCCCAACACAAGTTCCCTCCTTAATACCATCACCCAACTAGCCTGCTGTCCACCCACCCACCTCCCTCCGTCAACCCTCAGTTTGTTCTCTATCAATAAGAATCTCTTATGGTTTGTCTCCCTTTCTTTTTATCCCCCCTTCCCTATGTCCCTCTGTCTCATCTCTTAAATTCCACATGAGTAAAGTCATATGGTATTTGTCTTTCTCTGACTGACTTATTTTGCTTAGCATAATACACTCTAGCTCCAGCCACATCATTGCAAATGGCAAGATTTCATTCTTTTTGATGGTCAAGTAATATTCCATTGTATACGTTACATATACACCTCTTAAAAACAAGCTTAGGAATACTACTGAAAGTGTAAGCCATTTCAAAAGATAAAACTCAGATACATAAATGTAACAATGAAAGCTCATTGTCTAACTTAATCCCTACTCGATCATTACATAAATACAAAACATGTAAGGATTTGCCTGAATTTTTAAACTGTTGTTGGTTACTAAATAGGTTTATTTAACTCATTACTGCCATTCTTCCTGGTGGCTTTTATGTCAGAATGCGATTTGAGGAACCTTCCATCGTGACAAATCTTTGACTCCCCAGGTTAATTTAAATTGAAAGAAACACTACTGACGTAGTACTAAGCTCCAGGCTTACCTCAGAGGATGCTTTGTTAGGAAGCTTTATGCATTATACCAGTCATCCAGGACGAAGAACTGCTGAGCTGTTCAAGCTTATACTTCAGGGTGGCCTCTTGTGGCTGTTTAGAAAGGAGGTTCTTTATCCAGGATGGCATATGACTTCGATGGACCCTCAGATGCAGTCTGACTCTAGAAAGCTACCGTTCAATGGCTTTCTATCTGTTTACCATCCAACAAACCATGCTTGGTCAATCCAATCTGGTTGTCAAGGTCTTTGAAATAATTGATGCATCTAAGGGACAACAAGTTCAATGCTACCCTGGTTCATTTGATAGCTTGGCAAGAGACATTATAACCCTCTTAAAATCTATTTTATCCCCTCAGAAAAATAGCATCCATTTCAGTAGCTACAGCTGGCCTCTGTCTTTGTAACTCTCTTTGGCATTCAGCAAGACGGCCATATTGTAGCTGCAAGCTATTACAACAACACACTGACTTCCAGATTTACAACTGTGTGCTTGTCATTTCCAGATGTAGTTTTACTAAGACAGTTGTGCAGGAAACATTGTGAGAAGCAGCAGATTTCCAGTAAAACATGCCTATAAACACTATGGTTTCTGGCAAACGGGGGAGAAAAGGTTTACACCCAGATGGCTTAGAAAAAGAGAACCTATTCTTTGTTCGTATTTACGCCGAGGGTTTAAGTGTGATCTACAAGTTTTGTTTTTGTTTTGTTTGTCCGTCTTTGACCCTGGAACAACCAAACCACGTGGACCCCTGTACCCAATAAATGTTTCAAACACTGTGATATGTATTCTCTGCCTATTGTTCTGCTATCAATTTAGGAATTTTCTAATAGAAAAATCAGAATCTTAATTACAAAAGCAGTTATTGCGGGTATTTTGGATTGATCTCCATAATCTGTAAGCCTCTGACCAGCACCTGGACAGGTTCATTTGAAAGCAGAAACCAAAACTTCCTGTGGGAAGTCACAGACTCATGAGTTCATGAATATTCCTCTGCACCCCATCGAACACACTGCCTGCTTTCTCCCCTAGCACAGCCTACACGATTTAAAAGACATGTTTTGGCAGGAAACAAATTAGCACATATGGGTGTGGGTGGCAGTTTCTTAATGCCCCAAATGGGTCCACCCTTATTTTCAGAAATGAGTGTACCTATATAATACTGAGTCAAGGAAGAAATTGGTTGTGCCTGACCCATATCCCCCACACACCTCTAGCCCCCAACAAATTTGGTAAGTAGATGAAATAGATTCCTGACGCCATGCTTGTCACTTTCATTATTTTCTTAAAGTAACTTCTTCTCTTTAGGGATCCACTGTAATGGTGCTGGCATTTCAGTGCCTCCCCCCCTAAATTTAGCATTACCATAAACTCTACTCAGAACTCCACAATGATCTATCCCCATTCTTTTCTTCATCAATATTTAAATATCTTCAGCAATCCATTCTGTCTACCACTCATCCACCCATTTCTACATATTTTTATTAATGAAGTGAATAACCACTATAGGTATGTATTACATGGAATGCTTGAGCCTGAAGAGATCTAATAATTCAATGTCTTCTTTTTTTTTTATTTTAAGCCTTTATTGTGAAGAGACTTATATTTTCATAGAATGATCTTGAGACTCATGCAGAGTGGAAGGGACTGGGAGATGGGATCTACCAGAAAAGAGAGAGAAAGGATGAGGGGAGAGGAGGGTTCTAGGTTTTTCTACCAGAGCAGCTTCACTTCTTTACAAAATGTATTTTTGGATTAGTGTGAAATTCATAACTATAAAGGGGTTATAAAAGAAAAAGAAAAATGGAAGAAGATTACTTACCTTTACCCAAAGAAATAAATCAGCTTAAGACTGTGCTGCCTCAGCGATATAGATTGTAATGTATAATAAAAGGATCTTAATACCATATGTATGTGACATATCATTCCCAATTATTGGTAAACAATAATTTGTTTAAACCTAGGTTCCCTGGGGCATCTGGGTGACTCAGTCATTTAATTGTTCAGCTCTTGATTACAGCTCAGGTCATGATCTCATGGTTCTTGGGATCAAGCCCTATGCTGTGGGGAATCTCTCTCTCCTTCTCTCTCTGCCCCCTCCCTGCAACTCATGCTCTCTCTCTGTCTCTCAAAAATAAATAAATAAACATTTAAAACAAAAAATACCTATGCTCCAACTGCCATGCCTCATTGGTAATCTTGACGGGAAGTCATGCTCCATGGGGCCAAAGCTTTTTGAAGGAACGTAGAAAGCCGGTAAGTAAGGATAGCCTTTCACAGGGCAGAGCAGAGTCTAGGCTCCATAAGCAAGTAGCTGGGCAGCCTCTCTCCCTAATTGTGCTCAGGGTAATACAGTATTTTGATTAGCCAGACCTGTGTCACATATCCAGCACTCACATAAACAGAATTACTATGGGGTGAGAAAGAGCAGCATTTTCCCAAAATGAAGGATGCTGGATAGACACACATCAAGTATAGTAACAGAGCAGGATGCTCCTAGTTGCTTCTGAAGGAAGCACAGCATCCATTCCCCTCTCCCTCCCATTTTTTTAATTAGTTAAAAATAGGACATGGGTATGGTATTTTCTCTGGGTTCAAAATAATATGGTGGTCCCTTTTTTGACCCTTTTTTCAAAAAAGATCTCCATTCTCATATCATGACTCCTGTCTCCTTGGTCAGCCACTTCAAAGCAATGAATGGGCCAGCAGCACAAACAAAAAATGGGCAAATGGCCATTTCAGGCTTGGAATTGGAATTCTTATTTTTAAAGCTTTGCTAAAGAAAGAGAATATCCATCAGGCAGAACTAATTAAATAAGAAGCATTATTATTAGAATTTGTATTTGCATTTCATAAGCCTCTAAAGTAAAATGATGCAAATATATTGACTAGAGTTGGCAGTTATTACAGAGAATTATTGCCCTGTGGATTGCAAAGTGATTGACAGTGACATATAATATTCAACATAATGGGCTCAGGGCAGTATCATTTGTTAATGGTGAGCTCCCTTTCTCCAAAACTGAGGGAAAGAGACATTTATTTAGCCTCCTGTGTGTAAACAGCTTCTTTCTTTTGCCGTTTCTTTTTTCCTGGAACCCGATTTTCATTCTGTGCTTATATTTTCATTAATTGAGATTCTTTATTCATAATGGTTAGTTATAAGACAATACATTCTTCCAAAAGAAAAGGTCTTTAGATCAACACAACCAGTTTAGGAGAATAATATGCAACCCGACGTCGAGGCAACAACAAGAAAATAAACCTAACCCACTTGTGTAGTCTCCTGGGAGCTCTAACCAACAAAATTGCCTCTCGAATGTAAAACTGAACAGCTCGCTAGGGGAGTCATTGGTGCAGGGAGCACGGAGGAGGTAGGAAGGAGAGGAAGGGGAAGAGGAGGAAACCAAAAGGGCGGCTGGAGAAAGGGAAAAAACAATGGGTGCTGTGTTTTAAATCTGTGGAGAGAGGAAACCGTACAATCTGCATGCCTTATTTTCATGTGTTCACGCCATGACATGACACGGGAGAGGTATCATAAAGCCTGCCAGTGAATGGTTAAGTCACCCTAATGAATACAAATAAAATATCTCTTTCTCCTAAAGAGGTGGAACATCTTACTAACTAGCATTTGGAGAGTGCTATTATTTGTTAGGTCTAAGATTTTATAGTTTCTGCTTTCCTGGGAGGCTGTGGGAGCAGTGACAAATGTGGCTGAGGCTAGCCTCCTATTTCATGTTTCTAGAACAAAGCAAGGAATTCACAGAAGGGCTAAGCAAATCGGTTAACCTCTGACCTTATCTATGAAGCTTCAATATCAGCATACTTTGTAAAATCTCTGGCCCCTATCATGAAAATAGCACTAATAATACAAGGACTATTTTTTTTTTAATGAGAGTACAAAGGCATCATGAATCTTTAAAATCATATGGCATTCATGAGCCTCCTGGATGTTGTGAGGATAAATGGAGTAATATGCATAAAAAATGAACCCTTCTAATGGGGTTATCCATAGATAGATGTGAAGTTATGGAAAAAGTTAGAATGAGAGCTCAAAATCTCTAAAGGATTAGCTTTTTAGAAAAAGATGGAAATTGATACTCTAAGAACGATATTGAAAACATTTGACCTGGTATATAATGGTGGGAAAGCATTGTATACTTTAATTAATCAAAATACACAAAATTTCAATAAAATTACCTAAAGTTTATGTATGGTAATCTATCTCGTATATAGAATTCTTATGTAATATTTACGTCCACATACATAAAGACATATGTAAACATATATTAATACTATACATACACCTAGGTAAATATATGTTTTTTATTGTTCATTACTTCCTAATTTGTGTAAAAACACTACGGAGTCATTGGAATGAGAGTTTATGATGTTATCAGTTTTAGTAAGAAAGATATTCATATATTTAGTACGAGTCTCAAAAACCTATATAACATCAAAGCTCTAAAATGTGCTCTAACAGAAGAAATTTATATAACTGGGTATAGAATCACAACATTCTATATTTTCAATACAACTATCAAACATTTAGGCAAAGAGATATCAAGCCCATTTTCTACTTAGTTTTTTTTTTTTCTTAATTTTCTATTAGACAAAAATGGAGAAGGTCTTATTGGCCTTCATCAGAAGACAGTCTGACGATGGTGAGTGCTTACACTGAATCGAACTACCTAATGTTCCACCTTGTAAATATAACATTACATTTCATTGGTGATGGAATTATTTCAATTTGCCGTGGCACTATTTTTCTGAAACTATCCGAGGACCCATGTAGGTCAAGGGGAAGGAAAATTAAAGGTCATCCTAAGTTTATACCATATAGTGTTTTCATTTTCTATCCTGCTAAGTACATCCAGGCTCCCTGTTGGGCAACCCCGTTTTTCCTTGTCTGTTATTTTCAGAAAAAAAGACTACATATGACAGTCTCAGAATCTTACCAGCCTGCACACAGATGGTAAGGATTACACACGCTGAGTATTGACCTTTAGAAGCTGCCTTTCTTCTCAAGGTTCCTCTCTTTTGACAGTGAGACTGGCTTTTTCTCAATTAATTTCATTACCAAAACGTGTTTTGCCTTTTATTTTTCCTCTGGTGAGTGTTACCTAGAATTGTCAACAAAGTTCAGTTATATTCTAAGCAGTTTTCAGGCCAAACTATTACAAGGACTGATATCTCACTTTGACACTCTGGCCTCAAGAGCCTGGACGTAATGTAGACATTGTTGAAATGCTGGTTTTTCTTTATCAACAGGTACCTGAGCTAATTAATTTCGACTGGTTGCCTAAGATGAGGAATGGATGGGGACCCAGGAGAGAGAGGTCAGGGACAGCAAGCAGGGCGTTCACCATAAATCACAAGACAAGAGGCATTTATGAGCTGGTTGTAAATTGTCAGCATAATGCTACAAAGTGAGTCTATACTTTGATCATAAATAAAGACAAAAGCTGAAACAGTATGAACTGGGGAGCCCCAACTAAATAGAGGATATGGCTATACCCGTTCATGGATCCAAAAATGCCATTCAGGTCTTAGAGGTAAGAGATAGGGTTGGAAGATTGGAGGAGAGATCAGAGTACAAATATTTTCTTTATCACTGAGCTGAAGTAATAACCCTATTAACCTGGCAAACTCACACATGCACTAGATTTTTACAATCGCCAAGATGTAACAGCGGGTACAATTTTACATCATAAAACTTGGAAGAGATATGAGACTGTCTCCCTTTTTCATTACGGGGAAGCTATTTGGCAGATTCCTTTCTGATGGAAAGTTTAAACCCATTACGTTTTCAAGTTAAGAATCTGCTTCCTACCAAACTTCAAATAGTGATAAAATCACTGAAATAATATCTTAGCCATATAAGACATGTTGAAATGCAGCACTAACCCATTATCTGCATTGTTTTATTTTGCTCAAATAAATTAAAACTCAACCATTGATCTGAGATAAAAATTACCATTTTAATATGCACTTAAAATTTGGTATAATTTTAGAAGGCAGTACAGTCAGACTTTTTGATCTCAAATGAGCAGGTGATAAAAGTGTCATGTAAGATTTGCTTATATTTTACAATTTCATTAAAAGGGGATTAACTTTTCAGAGAAAATATGAGGAAAAAAACTAATTAAAATGGAAAGCCTCAATAAATTTACCTTAGCAGTGTCACATAACGTTTTGAGAGTGCAACAGAATTGTGGTAGCAAAGCGAATCATTCTAGGAAGTCTTAAAACAAATATATGAAAATCCATTCTTATACAAGTCAGAGCAATCGCTCTAATTTATCAGTTCTTGTATCAGAGAAACAAGAAGTGGGCTCCCTCAGCAGATGCTGAAAGGACCAGATGTACCCATGTTACCAAAGAAAAGTGGAAACATTCTTTAATTCCCTTTGACAATTTTACCCAAGGCCATAAATCAGAGCTATTTCTCTAAATGCTTCTCAAAAAATAGGACTGAAAACTAGCAGCTAAGATGCAAGTTATTTTAGAGTTATACATGTAAGGGATTCTAGGTTTGAACAGGATCTTAGAAATAACATTACCTTGTCCAGCACATTCATTTTAACAACGGAAGTGAGTCGTTCAACCAAGGACATGAAAGTAATTGGCAGAATTTAAATCGGAACCCAGATGCACGGTTTCCTCCGTGGGTCCCTTGTTAGAAGTTTACGTGGTACGTGTTTGCTATTTGTCTACCTCATACCTCCCCCTCTTTCTTTCTCTCTTTTTCCTCCCATTTTTATTTCTCTACTTCTGGGGACTCCTATGATTCCAGAAAGTCTACTCCACTCTAAGACTCAGAAGTGGGCCCGGACTTGTCCAGTCATTTTACCAGCCACGGTGATGGGTTTAGGGATCAACAGATTGGTTGAATTCTAGGGTCTGAGTGCTGGGGGCTGGGATGAGAGTATAAGTGAGACTCTCCCGACTCTTGGAAGAGCACAGCCAGAAGGGACAATTATCTTCTTGCTGCAGATGAAAAGGGCCAACAGATGGTAACCTATAGCGGCTGTTGCCTTTGGCCATCCTAAGGGAAGCTAGCCTGGGGTCAAGGCCAGGACAGAAGAGAAGCCAGAACTGAGAAGACTATAGGGAAACTGAGGTGGGATCCTGTGCCCAAGTTGCAACAAACATCTCCCTGACTTCTAGACTTTTCCATTTTGTCTAAACTCATACATCTTTATACTGTTTAGGCTTGTTTGAGTTGAATTTTGTTTCCAGGCACCCAAGTGTATTAACATACAGAGTTCCTTCCTGTCATCATGCTTTCTTAGTGCAAAGCTATTGCTTGAGCCAGCTTCTAGTGGATACGCTAGCAAAAAGTTAAAAATTTTCATTCTGAGAAATCCTGACTGCTACAGTAGTTAGGATACCCTTTTAAAGGATAGGTTTTATTTTTTTTTTCTCTCCCTCTCTTCATTTATATTAACCGAGACTCAACTTTGTTGAGGAAAATGATGATAAGAAATCAACTTGGGTTTGTGTCTTTGAGTGAAAACAAAAAGGCCAATAAGCAAACGCTCCTACATCTAGAGAAATCTCATTGCGGTGGGATCATCTATTCCCCAATTCATAAGCAAGGTAAAAAAAAAAAAAACGATTAGCCAATTGGAGTTAGTAGGGAGTGGACCTCTGTGGTGCAATGAAGAAATAAGAAAAAGTTCTCTCACATGGTTTTCTGCCATTTACTACGTCACTTTCTCTTGCCTGTCTCCTATCTTTCTGGGTTACATGTGCTCTTACTCGTTGTTTGCAGCTTTTGGATTACCCCTGGCCTAAATCAGTTGTTCTAGCCCTTGGCTATCTACTAGGATGACCTGGGGAGGTTTTAACTGCTGCTCAAGCCATAAACCCAGGCCAATTAATCAGAATCTCTGGACGTTGGGTCCAGACAGCTGTAGTTTTTAAATCTGCCCACGTGATTTCAGAGTAAGCCAAACTGGAGAATCAGTGGCCTAGATCATTCGGCCTCTCCAAGTCTAGAAATGTCACATGGGAAGCATGGAAAGGTCTATGGGAAGTGATCAGTGGAGACGGCCACATCTGCTCTGAGTCTCAGTTAAAGGGCTCTGTGCACTCATCTGCACGTGTCTTCAGAGTTTATAGGGACCCAAAGGGACAATGACCAGGTGTTGGCCTGGGTAAAAGCAACAATGACAAAGACCGCTGAAATCTGCCTGTGGACCACGATTTGCAGTAAAGAGGCTAGGAGACCCTGGTGGCTAAGAAGGTTCATTTCAGCTTCTCGGGGGTAGGAGGCCCTTCTGTGAGTTGAGCACAAAATGCTATCTGGTGATAGCTACTGTATGTCCTTCTCCCTTATAGACTCCTGTGTGCACTGATCCTCTAGGGATCTAGCACAGGGATCAGGAATAGCGTGTGGCTATCTGGTCCAGATCATCTCTCCCACAACTGACCATGAGACCATCCCCACGTCCACTGTCCCTGGCATGCTTTCTTGTGAGTAAGCCAGCCACGTTCTCCCTGAAGGCACAAGGTTGCTGTGATTTTACCATGTCATTTTCCAGCTTTTCTCTCCCCTCCCCATGCACGCCTCACCTCCACACACCAGGTCTGTCTTACAAGCATCTCTGTATGCAGGGACAGATTTATTTTGATAGGCACAAACATTTTCATTCTTACTCTTATACCTTCCTATCAGTGATTATCTTTTCTTTTTCAATAAGTTATGTAAGACCCCAGGTTTCCCTTTGGCTTTGTCTTTCTGTCTTTGCATTTTCTCACTTAAAGTTTGTACCCGTGACCTAGGTTACTTAGACCTTTGCTGATCTGCCTCATGGTTATTTTCCATAATCACTAATAAGTTCTGCATATTAAAATTGTAGACCATTCAACATTGCCATCATGTTGAAATACATCTCTATATGTCAATATAGCCAGCTGAGTAAACATTAAAGCATAATTTAATTTTTCAGCAATGACATTTTAATTAAGAAATGTTCTTGGGCTTTTAAGAGTTCAATACATTTCTCTGTAAGAATTTGCCTCCTCAGAATTTGCTTGAAAAATACCATTAGGCCTTCCGCTGAAATAACTTGCCATTGTTTCACCCTAGTTGTGTGGGTAAAACTTTTCATTTGGTGTCAGTGTAATTTTGTCGGCCGATACTCACTAGTTCACAGAATTTTTTTTTTTTTTTTATTTCTAGGAGAGAGAGAGAGACAGCGTGAGCAGGGGAGGGTCAGAGAGAGAGGGAGTCACAGACTGAAACAGGCTCCAGGCTCTGAGCTGGCAGTCAGCACAGAGCCCGACGCGGGGCTCGAACCCACGAACCGCGAGATCATGACCTAAGCGAAAGTCGGACGCTTAACCGACTAAGCCACCCAGGCGCCCCTGATACTTACTAGTTCAAAATGGCAAGCACACAAATGGAAGCCATGAAGTAAGCCAGTACAAGATATTCTACAAGATTATTTTAGTCTAGACTCACAAGTTAAATTTGTACATATCTAACAGCAGGTGACTCTGCCTTTAGCCTGGGATAAAATAGTATATTTTTCCTTTACTTACGCTTTTAGGAATGGGGGGGGGGAGCTGCATGTTCTTAAGATAGTTAAATATAGTATTATAATTAGTAGATATCATAGTTGCATTGAGTATGCTTTTAAAGAAAAGAAGCATATAGGTTCAATTCTCAATCTTAAATGGTTATGGTGTCTAATTATGTTTTCCTTGGATTTCAGAGAAAGAAATCCATACTTTTTTTAATACCTACTAGATTCAATGGCACACTCTTTGAACTTGCCCACGGCTTGAGAGTCATAGTTTTCTTCCCAGCTGTGGGTTACTTCTGACATCCCCGCCTTTCTTTTTGCTCTTGAATCAATTAGTGCTCAAGGAGATATTGACAGAAAGAATCAATAAATCAATAGCTACTTATCAGGGACATATTCTGTACAACATCTTCTGCTTGGAGTTGTAGAGGATGCTAGATGTAGAAGATATTTTCTCTTTCTTATGGCCCTTACACTATTGTTAGGACTATATGTCATAATAAACATATAAAAGAGACAAGAAGCATAAAAGATTTAAGCCAGATAAGTGAAGGGCTCCTCTCTCCAAGCCTGCAAGATCTTTGTTCCTTGTATGTATGTATGTATATGTGTATGTATATATCTATAAACCAATTGATTTACTGCCATCAAATCTAACAGAAAATCATGTTATAGTTTCCATAATAGAAAGTTGTCATTTTTTTTTTCCTGCCAGGATCTAAAACTTTCCTGGTATTTGTGAGATAGTCTCTGTGTCTCCAACTGACATTAATGAAAAGTCTATGCTTGGCCACTCCAATGTGCCCATCCTAAACTTTGAGTTTAGATGGAGTGAGATACAGATGCAGGGTCAGAAAACCCCTTGTTCTGTACGCAGCAGTTTTGTGGCAGTGGTATTCGCAGTGGTGGCCAGCATCCGGCGATGGCCGTGGCAATGACGGTATTAGTCGGTGTATGTTGGCATTACTCTGGAGCAGCAGCCAGGGCTCTTTAATCCACTGTTCTTAAGGGTCTCTGTATCATTCCTGGTGACCCTTTGTTTCTGCCCATTTTTAGAACTGTGCTGTCCTGATTCCTGCTGATTCTATGAACTAGCAAATATATTCTTCCCTGGATTAAGTTAGTCAGAGTCACATGTTTACAGTCATGGCTGCTAATTGTTAGAGAGATTGGAAGTGGGAGTGGACAGCAGGCAACAAAATAAAAGTCAAGGGGATGGAAGACTGGTTCTCTGGTCTGGTGGGGGGTGAACCCACTGATCATCCACTTATTCAAGTATTGGGATGGACATGGCATCTGATAATGAAATAGCCATGTATGTTATTGCCTTGATCATGTGGAATGAAATTCATACCAAAGGCAAACTTCTGGAAAATGAGTTCCTGTTCCCACATGAAACTGACAAGAAAAAGGGCACCTGGTGGCTCAGTGGTTGAGCATCTGACTTCAGCTTAAGTCATGATCTTGAGGTTCATGTGTTTGAGCCCCACATCGGGCTCTGGGCTGACAGCTCAGAGCCTGAAGACTGCTTTCGATTCTGTCTCTCTCTCTCTCTCTCTCTCTCTCTCTCTGCCCCTTCCCCACTTGTGCTGTCTCTCTCTCTCTCTCTCTCTCTCAAAAATATATTTTTTTTAATTTTAAAAGAAAATGAGAAGAAAAGAATTTAGAGCTGTGTATAGTAAATTGGCTTTTTTTCGAATAGCAGTGGCAATCTAAGGACTTTTTGTCAAAGCCAACCTTGTTTTATTCTGATTCTGTGAGGTATTACAAATAATTATTATCACATACACAGCCTTTTACCTAATAGGCGTAAACTGCCACTCTTAAGTGACACAACTGGACAAACTCCTTCATGATATACAACCAGGAAATTAGATATATAGAAAAAGCCACAGATTGAAGTCATTGGAAAGGACCATTTTTGTTACCTTGGCAATTTCTTTGACTCTAGAGCATGCTTTCCCTGGATTCATAATTCCCAGTATAAATGTGCTACAGATCTTACAACCTGGATATCCATTCCCACTGGAAATCTAGCTCTGAGGCTAGATCTGTGTTAAACGTGTTAAAATTCCTCAAAATACTTTTAGTCTAAAAGTTGAGAGTTGTGTCAAATATCCCCAGATCAAGAATATATTACCAGGTGTAGATAACTTCCTTCTAAAACCTTCAAATTATATCCTTTGATGAGGATAGCAGTCTTATATTTCCTTACTTCTTTCTCGTATTTTATTTCTCTGATTGTTTCCTGTATTATTTCCTTGTGTTGGTTCAATAAGTTAAATAATTAAAATGACCATGTAGTCTTTTTGCCCTTTTCTCAGTTATCTTATTTCCTCTAAACCTTGAGATCCCAATTTTTCTTTCCCAAACATTCACAGCAATTTCCAATCTTTCCAGCAGTGGGATTTGTCATCTGGTACCAGAACCCTCCAATAAGAATTTTATAGCTAGACATAGAAGCCCCAGTGTGGCCCCAAACTAATAATCACGTCTCCTGTTGTATTTAGCAGCAGAATAAATATCTTTAATTTCAGCAGACCTACATGTCTTAACTGGACCTATAGTTACATTTATTTTTTATATAAGTATGTTTGATAGAAATGATCACATGACTTAGCTCTACCCAAAATATTGGCTCCTCTGTAATAAGACCAGCTGAGTCCAGACAATAATTTGTAGCAAACAGTTACCAGAAGCAAAATGTTTGCATCCCCTCATTTTGTACCCATGGGGCTATTCTTATGAAATCAGATGCCCTCTTGTGTTCATCACATCAAAATCAGACCTGTGCCTTACCTATGGCCATCTGGCTCGTTTGTGATGCAAACTTCCCAGTCACTTGTATTTTGTTAAGATAAAACGATACCCATTTCTTAGAAGGGGTCCGAGACCCTGGATTTCACTGGTTTGTACACAATTCTACCTTGGCTAGCAGTTATCAAAATGAACTATGTATTCTGCAATTTATCCCTGACTATGGCCCAGATAGTAAATAAACCAGCACAATTGTGATACAGAGAATTGCAGCATAGGTTAACCCATTAAAATAGTTTCGGCAATAAATTTGCCCTCATCCATGTACTGGCCATCAAAGTTAGAGTCCATACAATTACTAAAATATCTAGGTTTATCTTGGAGAGCCAGTCAGGAAAAGTAAAACAAACATTTAATCAATTAAGATAATATATCACCTAGCTATCTAAGGTCGGTCATACCGATCCTTGAGAATATTTTGTTGATTAGGCTTAGGCCAGTAAGAAAGCTGGAAACAAAGTAAATTCTAAGCACTTTTTCAGGACACTTGTGATGTTGATCATATGTCTTGTCTTTCTACTATCCAATTTGCAGGTGATTTGAGATGCCACACAGACCTTATTCTGAGCTGACATCTGGCATATGACATCAGTTCAAAAAGAGAGGAAAGTCTTTATGGTCAAGTTAGTTCCTCTGGAAACTGAGATTGATCAGAAGATTGATTTGAGAATTAATGGGAAAGATGCTATATATAAAAATCTAGCAAGCTTTTGCTTCATTGAATTCTCTATGTTACATTAAAAAATTTTAATTTATTTCTAGTTTTATTCTTTGTAATTTATTTTCTCCCACTTACATAGAATTAATTTGCTATTTTTGTTGTAGCATCTTGACATGGAAGCTTAATCATTTATTTTAGTTTTCTTATCTAGTATGTACTTCAAGTATACGTTTTCCCCTAAGAACTGCTTTAGCTATATTCTATATATGCTATACTACTCATTTAATAATATTTTCTTATTTTCATTTTGTTTTCTCCTTTAACTTATTTATTAATGTGAAATTTATTGTTTAATGTTTTGTTTAATGCTCAGGCTAAGAATGCTTAGAAATTGGTGGAATTTCTAATTATTTGGTTCTAGCTTTCTTTCAACCTTCTCGAAAAATACACCCTAAATTAGCTCAAGTTTTGAAAAAAAATTTTTTTGAGGCTTTATTTATGATCAACACTATGGTTAAATTTTAGAAACGCTCCATGAACTCATGAAAAGAAAACTTTAATCACATATACAAGAATTAGGTCAACTTTGATAATTTTCTGATCCTTGTTAATTATTCAGATCTTCTGTATCCTTACTCATTTTATATCATTCTCATTACTCATCATATCTCTTCTTCATTCTATATCCTTACTCCAATTATGGTGTGTTGAAATGTCTCACCATTTTTGTATATTCATCTACTTATCTTTTTGGTTCTATTAGATCCATTTATGGATTTAGAAGCTCTGGCATCAGGTATGTTCATATTAGGCCTGTATATATTCCAAATGTCCCATTTCACCCCTAGCAATTATGAAATATCCCTTATTATCTCCAGTATTTTTTTCTTGCCTTACAGTCTACTTTTAGTGAGATCAGTATACGCACTTTAGCTCTATAATAACAAGGATATCTGATTTTTCTCAGTGTCATATCCCCAGAAACTACTGCAGTACCTTGTTTGGGGAAAGATTTACCAACCATTTGTGGAAGGGAGGAATCTGTGAAAGAATGGATATATACATTCCCTGTATTCTATACCTGTAATCTTGTATTAGTGAGGATTCTCCAGAGATACAGAACAAATAAGATGTATACACATATACATAATTACCACCACACATGTATATAATTACTCTTTCATATGTATATAATTGTGAATAGAGAAAACTATCTCATGTATATTTATAGGTAAATAGATGGGTAGATACAGATATGATATATATGATCCCTCTCCCTCTCTATCAAGAGAAAGATCTGTTTTAAAAAACTAACCCACATGGTTGTGGAGGTGGGCAAGCCCCAAATCTGCAGGTAGAACAGACCAGGGAAGAGTTCACTTTAAGTGAGTCGGGGAAAGTCTGCTGCTAGAATTTCCTCTTTTTCTTCGGAAGGTCTTTTTCTATTAAGGCCTTCAACTGATTAGGTGAGGCCCATCCACATTATAGAGAATAATCTTCTCTACTCAAAGTGTACTGATTCAAATTCTTATCTCAACTTAAAAATACACAGAGGGATCTAGAATAATGTCTAACTGAGTACCTAGGTGCCATAACCAACTAGGTTGACATGTAAGTCTGTTAATAGTTGTTATATTAATTATGTCCTCTTTGGGTTGCTAGTCCCCAAGGAGGCCAAAAGTTAGCAGGGCGCTGACATAGGAGGAAGTCATATTCCACAATTCTTAACTTACCCTAATAATCGCTCAGTTATTAAATTCTTTCTGTTCCTGAAGGACTCCCAAAAGTTGAAATATTATGCCTCCCAAAGTTAACGTATAAAGTATATTTAGAAAAGAAAACAAAAATCTGCTTTTACCTGTATTATTTTATCAACAGTGCATCTCCAGGTTTTCACAAACTTCTCTGATTCTGTCTCCTATGTCTCTTTGCTTGTGCAGGAAGTGCTCTGCTGGGTATTCAAGGAAGGGAAAGGATCTATCAGAGCTGTTTCTTCTCTTATCCAGAAATCTTTGTGGAAAGCAAAAATCACAGCTCTCCTTGTTGTATTTAAACCCACATGGTCGGGGCGCCTGGGTGGCTCAGTTGGTTAAGCATCCGAGTTCGGCTCAGGTCATGATCTCACAGTTCGTGGGTTCAAGCCCTGCACCGGGCTGTATGCTGACAGCTCAGAGACTGGAGCCTGTCTTCAGGTTCTGTGTCTGCCTCTCTCTCTGACCCTCCCCTGCTCATGCTGTCTCTATCTCTCTCTCAAAAATAAATAAAACATTAAAAAAAAAAATTTAAACCCACATGGTTATAGGAACCACCTATAAAACTTAATTATTTTCAGTGAAGGACACCAACATAGATCTGAATCAGCATCCCCCCCCTTGTGATTAGTGTGTTCAATGTGTGACATGTGACAAGCTTTTTTTTAATTAGCAGATTTACCTTAAGGTAATCAACCATATTCTAGGTACCCAGAACATTATAAACATTGTCATAAAAATCCATTTAAAATTCATCAAAAGATGGATTAATTTTAAATAGTTTTCACTCAGTAGATACTAATCACTTGCTTCAACTCCTGTTTGTTGAAAACCCTCCGGAAATTGAATTAGCAATTAACCACTTTCTGTTTCACATTAACAAGGGCTACTGAATTGCTAGAGTATTCTCTCAACTAACCCACAGTTTTCTTTTTCTTTAAACCCAGGTCAAAACTCACGTCTGGCCATTCCTAACTAATGACTCCCTCCGTTCCACACACATACACACACCCCAACTCAGATCACTTTGTGTCCTCTGAACTTTTAAGCTTGTTTATGTGTTTCTTGTTGAGCATTTATGTCTTTTTCACATGTGTTGGTTCTCTTAATGCTCCGTTGTAAATTAGGTACTTTTGAAAGTTCCATTAACGTTTTAAATACCCCAGGGCTGTATTTAATACACCAAAGTAGTAACACACCGAATAGCTCCCTAGTGGTTTTAAACAGTTAAAGCAGTGTCAAAAGAAGCCTAATTTATTATTAGTAAGTAGTTTAGGCACAGAAGAAATGCATTATTTCAGAATTTTTCATGAATCAAAATTTCAAAGTGTCTTTAGTTGTTTGTGTGTTCTCTCTCAAATTGCATGATAATTTATCTTTGTTCTTGTATGCCAGGGTGTTCCCAATAGTGGCCCTAACTACTCTGGACATACCTTGTGGTGTGAGATTGAGGTGTTATGTGCATTATGTCTGATAGCATCTCTAACCCATTCGCTGCCGGAAACACCTCTCTCTTCAGTTGCGACAACTCCAAATGTCTCTAGACATTGTTACATGATCCCCGGGGTCAGGGGACAAAATTGACCCCTGGTGAGAATTGCAGGAGTACATATTACAGCTCTATCTTAAAAAAAATAATAATAACAATTAACTTTCTTACAGGAAAATTCTCATTAAAGATCAATGCAATTAGCATTAATTAAGTCAAATTTCTTGGCACGTAGAAGTTACCTGTTAAAAAATCTTTAGCTCATTCAAGGACACTGCTTTGAATAATCCATGCACTTATTGGTTTAATATCATTAATACGGTCAAAGCAGCTATGTTAGGCTAATCCAAAATCTCTCAGGCACCACTCTGATGCAGCGTAAGTAAAGATGGCCGCCAAAGGCTTGGCAGTGTGCAAAAGAGACTTCAGATAAAAGACTGATCTATTCTTCCTGTCTTCTGGAGAACCACTCTCTGACCTCCATGGGTAAAGACCATCAGCCTATTGCCAAGTTATGTTTCACATGAGGATTTAGATTTTAATTCTACTGAAAATATTTTAAAATGCTAATTTCATCAAGAATTCCTGGAACGACCACTGTCACTAATGACTTTACTCCTTGTCTGTACTTGGGTCTCTTTGTCATATTCCTGGCAGGATGGCGTTTACCCCCCTTTAGAACTATCTTAAAGTATTTCATTTATTTGACAGCTGTTTGTGCTATTTAAATACTTGTTGCAACCCACTTCATTTTTCACTTATTTTGACAAATATTTATGGAATGTTTCCTATGTAATATTGTAGCTCCTATTGTCACCTTACATTGTCATATAAGTACTTAGTTGGTATTGTTTATGGCATAAGTTTCTACATGTGTCTTGGGAACTAAGGAAACTTAGAGGGTAAATATGAAAATCATTTTCTACATTTGAAAGAATTGTTATACACAGTGTGGCAACTAGAACGGGCAAAAGTCGCTTAAAGCTATAATTCCAGGGGCACCTGGGTGGCTCCATCTGTTAAGCGTCTTGACTTTGGCTTAGGTCATGATCTCGAGGCTCATGAGTTTGAGCCACATCAGGCTCCGTGCTGACAGATCAGAGCCTGGAATCTGCTACAGATTCTGTGTCTCCCTCTATCTCTGTCCCTCTCCTGCTCACATTCTGTCTTCTCTCTCGAAAAAAAAAATGAATGAACATTAAAAAATTAAAAGAAAAATCTATAATTCCAAAGATAGGAGTGCCTGGGTGGCTCACTCAGGTAAGCGTCCACTTCCAGTTAAGCAACCAACTTCCGGCTGAGGTAATAATCTTGCAGTGTGTGAGTTCAAGCCCCGCAGGGCTCTGACAGCTCAGAGCCTGGAGCCTGCTTTGGATTCTGTGTCTCCCTCTCTGTTTGCCCCTCCCCCCTCCCAGTGTCTCTGTCTCTCTCTCTCTCTAAAAAAAAAAAAAATTTTTTTAAAGATGTAATTCCAAAGATGATTGTTGCCATGATCATTTGATTATAACATGTTATGGGGCTATTTGGCCACTACTACATAAAAATATCCTTAATCTATCGATTCAACTTTCCTGGTGTTCATCAATTTATATTTCCATCTTTTTCTGAAAAGTAATTTAGGCAGAGCTGTCATAATATACACCATACACTTGGCAAAGGTAGTCGTGTATCCCTCTTCATTATGAAAGATTCTGGGAGTGGGACCAAGGAATAGAGTGAACAGCATCTCAGGAATGTTGTTTCTGTAGGCCTTTAAAAACATAATGAGAATTCATTTTTCCACTTCCTTTGAGACTATCATTCATTTCTGTCACTCCTGTTCTCCTGGCTCTGTTTAGGCAAGTTGGTACATGTCACTAATTGAAAGGGCTTAGAAACATGTCTTGCTATGGTACTCTGATCCAGTCTTCAGCTTCCGCCATCTTTGTTGCCTGTGTCAACTCTGCTGAGAGCTCACTGCTCGCATGTACTGCAGTTCCGCTCTCAATCTCTCTGGCCTCTGACTCCTACGGCCCCCAGCACCACTGCTCCTAGCATCTCCCTTCCCAGCCATTCTTTTCTTATTGTCCCAGCTCTGTTCCTCACACTTATGTTTCTCATATACCAGGCTTATGGGGACATGGGTCATTGAATGACTGGCCTTCTCCAATTTAACTCTGCTTCTCATGGCTTGTAGACAACTCTACCTGACTGAAATCAAAGGACAGCATGAAGGGTAGAAAAAGCTGGCCTTGTTTACTACCTGCAAAATGACTCCAGACTAGATTTTGAATCACAGTCTACCTTCAAGGCTCAGCAGGCAGAGACTTGAAAAGAGTGGATGTTCATGACCTGCAACACCTCCCCCCTACCCCCTGACCCAGAGATGGGGAGATTCGAGGATGATAAGGAGAGGGATGGAAGTTTAGCTCACAACAAACCTATCATTGCAATCTGTTAAAACTGTGTTTCTTGTATTGTATTGTTATACTCTTGATACTCAGCCTACTAAGTATCATCATATTTTACATATTTCTACTTCTGAACTAAGAGGGTCAAGTTGAGCAAACAACTTATTGTTTGGCCCAGGATGTCCCCTTAAGACTCCTGTTTTCAGGGAAAAAAGGCTGAGGAATCCTCTTTTACACATTCCTGGGGAGTATTATATGGCTTCCCCTTCCTGTTAGATCCATTTCTTCACCCATTAGAGTAGGTAACCAGATGTGCCTGTCACATATGGATGGGGACAATTTGTAACCAAGAGAAAAGAAGGAGAATAAAGCGCAGAAAACAGTTCCCCTATTAATTTGCACACATGAAGGTCTTGTCCAGATACCTTAAAAGTAATAGTTTCCCTTCCTGAACTCTCCAAGGCTATTGTGGTTGACCATGAGGTCAAGGGAAGGGCTAATTGCAAGAGCAGCTGTCATCGACCCAAAGAGTTAGCTGAAGAATCAAGTACAAAGGACTACTGATTCTCAAAACATTCCTCAGGGCACTCCTGAGAGTCTCGCCACTCAGTGTTAAGGAGATTACTGATGGGTGGACCACAAACCTATTTAGGTACGTTTTCCTTCTCATATGTAACAATATGAAGAAGCATTTATGATGGAGTTTCACATCCGTTTAGATCCATCTAACATTCTTACTATCTGCCAGAAAGGTATACCTAAATTTCATATCCAGCACCACAAAAACAAAACCAATTTTAGACTACCTGGGCTGCCAAATCAAGAACGTAGCCTTCCTTAAAGTGAGACAGCCAAACATCTCTATTGTTTCAATGCGCTCTTAGCAATGGACGTTCATAGCTAGATTATAGTTGTATTTATTCTCTCTATATAAATAAACACCATATACTCTTTGTCTTAAACCAGGTAGGCAGACATTGCCGGTTTTAAACAATTAATTAAGAAAGCTAAGTGAAAACAGATAAGATTATGATGTAATGTGGGGAAGAAGTAGACTATATGATGGCCGTAGTTATGAAACTATGTATTTATTTGGACAATGATGAAGGAATATTTTGAAAAAAAGAAATACTATTTGAGGGTTGATGCTGGGATTTTAATGCCAGAATTTTCTTTAATATGATTGGCACATCACAATTTCTTTGAGAAAAATTAGAAGGTAGCTTCTTGAAATGTGGGAGTTTGAGTGTTACGCCCTCATTTAGACAGGATCTGGGAAAATTGACAGGGGTAATAGATTTGAAAACACTCTCTGTATTCAGCTCAGTTCCAAGGATGAACAACGTAATTATCTATTCTAAAACAGCGTTCAGAACGGTTATATCGGGTTCTAAGTACAACTATAGTTACCCTTCTCACACTAGTATGTGTGTGTAGGATAAATGGACAGTAATGTGTATGTTTGGCTGTTTTCACATGTGTTCCACTGCAAATGAGGTAGTGTATCTCCTAAGGCCAGTAAAATCCCTCCAGCAATGAGAAATAAGCCCCTTGAGAAGAGTGAGCATCACATGGCAGATACTTAACCAGTTAGTATGTCTGGTCTGAATGCACAGTAATCAAAAAGAACCTACACTTTCACGCCAACCACTTAGATCTCTATGGCAGTGTTTCCAGAGGGTGGAGAGAATTATTTGCTCCACAACAATTTGCTATTTCTAGGTTTCCGAGCCCATAGATACAAATTTGCCCTATGGTGTTAACAAAAGTTAACTCTTGATGAATCAGTGAGTTAAAACCAGGCATCCACTCCTACAACATCTGGCTTAAAAAGAGTGTTATAATTGAGGCAAGCTGGGAGGGAAAAAAAATCACAGATAGTCAATCAGCCTATGTTTGGTTAAAATGATATTAATACTAGCATCTGCAATTAGCTCTCAGCTAATGAGTACATTTGCTCTAGATTCCCAAATTTTTACTCAGATCCCTTCAGATTTGTGAACTTCAAGGTCTTCTGGTGTTCAATACTCTTACATACCTCCATTTTCAGCTGAGTCAATTGGTCTTCATACTCTTCTCTCCTTGAGTGAGTCCTCTTCACTCTAGAATTCAGCCACATGATAATGACCTGGTCTCTTTTCAAGAATGGGGTCTGTCCACACCAGGACCACCATGGAGATAATAGGTAAGCAGACAGTTGACAAATGGAGATGAAAGCATTCCAGTACCTGGGTCAGCCATTTTCCTCTTGCTTTACTTCCTTTCCACTTCCCTGCCCTAAAATATTTCCCCCTCTGTATTGTCATCTTCCAATCTTATTCTCTTTAATGTCCCACTACTTTTTACTCAGTCTTTCCACATTCTGCTTGGCAAAGTAAGCTGTAGGCAGAGGTCACCAGAGGGATAGGTCTCAGGTGACCAGCATGAGCAGACCTTTGTCCCCAGTGGACTAGTTGCCCAGGACTTATTCAAACAAGATACTGGAATTTATAGAAGGGTCCTTCAAGCCATTAAAAACATGTCTTTCATTTGCAATAAAACAGCATTAAGTATTCAATCAATAGATTGCACATGAATATTTAAAAATCTGCAAGGAACTAGTTTTTCAAGAAACACTGAGATTGCCCATTGTTATCAGAGAGGTGATAGGGACCTGAATGTTCTCCTGAGAACCATTTTAGGCTCTGGGTACCAACTTTCCTCTCCTCTTCATCAGGGTCTCACTTATAACCCAGAATCTTGTCTGCTCTTTTCTCCAAGGGTCACTTTTATTATTCTCCTCCTCTTTTTAAAAGCAATTAATTATTTGTATTTATTATAAAAGCAACCATCCACATAGAACATTCTCCATCTTTGCTCCAGAACTAAACTGTTGTCTTTACAATCAATAGCTAGACAGAAAGTAGGACACTGGTCTATACCAAAAAAACATAGGGGATTCTCAGAGGTCACACATCTATGCTGGTCTCTTAGCCACATTTAATTTTCTGGAATTAAATGTCATAAACTGGAGAGGGAGTGGGGCTGTGACTTGGTTCCCCTGGAGGTTTTAACTCTCGGGTTTTTCCTCACTGTACTTCCATCAATTTATCACTTATAGCTCATGTTTTCCATCCTGGAGCTGGTTGGTTCCCTGGGGCTGTTTCCACTCCTTCTGGGTCTTGGTTCTAGAAAGCCGTGTCTCCTATGTTCCTCCTTTGTCTTTCCAAATCTTAAAGAAAGTGGTTCGGCCTGTGTCTTCCCTTTTCTTATGGATCCAAAAACAGTTGTTGATTTTTTGTCTGTTTGGCTCTTTATTTGCTGTTAGGACAGAGTGGCGATGTCTAAGCTCTTTACATGCAGAACTGGAAACCAGAATTTCACGGTCACTTTCTGTGTAATGAGATCAACAATCTTTAAGGTAAAGTGGCTGACAATATCATTTTTACCCTTTTCTACCATCTCTTCTCCACTAAATTCACACTTCTGGGGACAGCACTTTTCTTCATGGAAATTATATTTGAGGTAGAAATGAACTTGTCATATCCCTTTATCAAACACTGCATTCCTTTTTGTTTCTCTTTTTTTATGAGAAAATATTAGAATTTTTAGTATTTTTAAACAACCAAAGTCAGCAGACCTTAAAGCAAAGCATTTCATGAAGAATTCTACTAATGGGCAAATATGTTATAATAATTCCTGTATGTAGAACAGATGAACATTGCTCTTAGACATATAGACATCATAAGCTATTATACTTGAGGTTGTTTAGTGTAACTTGAAGCAAGTTATTAACATAGTGGGCTATTTTGTTAGTGTTAAACATTTGTTTTACATATAATGACCTCAAAAAACCTCGATTGGAACCAAGTCTTCCCAGCCTCTTTATATGATGTTATATTTACAGAAGGATATCATTCATATTTAAATATTTATAGAAGACTTTAAATTAGTGTTTATAACTTCATACCATGGGACTAGAGCAATTTTCAGTAAACGTACTCATGTATGCCATTGGAAAAATCCTTGAAGTCCCAAACAGAGCATATAGATCTTCATCTATAAAACATGCTAAGTGCTTTTGTTAGCTGTACTCTCTTCAGGGTTGTGGCTTTCCCTAAGAGAGGAGTTTCATTTTCTTTTCCAGAATATTTCTGTCCTATAACCTGGGAGTTAAGGAACCTAGTTTTGGCCTCAGTCGTGCCAAACCTCCCTATAGAGAAGTCACAGTGCATTCAGGGCCTCAGTTGCCTTTCTTATGTAGGTTGTGGGAAATGTGCCAGAAGATTTCGACAAACTTCTAGAGATTCAGGTGACTTTCTGCTGTGCCCCAGCAATTACAGTAGTGTGCACTCTTTTCTTATCTTGTAGCATATAGTGAAGAGTTTCTTCACAAATAACTAAGATGGCTTGCTGCGGCTGTTACACCAGGTTGCTCTTAACTTAGATGCTTTTTAAAAAATAATAATGCAAGTAAATTTACACCATGACCCAGTAATTCCACTCCTGGGTGTTTACCCTAAAGAAAAGAAAACTTAAGTTCACGTAATAACATTTGAGAATGTTTATAGCAGTTCTAGTCACCATCATGAAAACTTGAGAAAACGTCCAAACGTCCATCCACTGGTAAGTGGATAGACCAACTGGATTCCATACAACGGAAAACCACTCGACAAAAATGTGACATACGCAACACACTGGCTGAATCTCAAAGATGGTATGTTGAGTGAAAGAGGCCAGTCTCAAAAGATTACATACTTTATGATTCCATGTCAGTTAGACACTCTCAAAAAAAGAAAGCAACAATTATGGAGAACAGATGGGTGGTTGCCAGGGGTTAGGAGGTGAGAGACTGTGGATTTACAAGGAGAGGGTACCATGGAGCTTTTGGGGTGATTGGACTGTTCTGTATCTTGATCATGGTGCATGTTACACAAGCTTATACATGTGTTAAAATTCACAGAACTGTACACCAAAAGAGTCAATTTTACTGCATACTTATTTAAAAACGAAATTGAATCAAGCAAGGTATAAATGAATAAATAATGATATTAAGATAAATTAGTAGACCATGATTTACCACTGATTCAGAAATAACCCCAAGGCAGGAAAATATAATGATTAAGATCTCAGTTTTAGAGTCAGTCATTAGAATTTTTTCCTGCTACTTAATAATTTTGTGATGTGGGGAGAGATGCTGAACCATGCTGAAACTCGCTTCCTCATCTATCAAATGTAGATGACAATAATTCCCACCTGGAAACGTTGTTGTAAGGGTACAAATGCTAATGCATCATACTTAGTTGTTAATGCTTTTAGTAATACTGTTAAGATTATGGTGAAAATGGTGGTGTACATTTCTATACACATTTAGTTGTTTTCTGATAAGGAAAATCAGCTACTGCATCCCACTCCCCAAAATACACACATGCACCACCTTCAACCCCATCACCACTGCCGTCCACTACCACATTGGGGCTGTGCTAGAAGCTCCCGTCTCTAGGATAAAATGCTAACGACCGCTAAGCAACATACTGAGAACTTCAGTCCTAATAAATATCTTCTCTAAATTAAAAAAAAAAAAAAAGACAAAAAAATTGCAGTTGGTGAAGCAGTGACTATTTAGAAACCCAACATCTTCCCTCCCGAAAGAAAGACGTTAGGGTCTTTGTCCTTGACTTGCCTTTTTCCCTTAGCAATCACTCCTGTAAACTCTCATCTAATCTGTCAGTTTCAGTGATTGCATCTAGGCAGCAGATGACTCTCGAATCTATATTTACCATCTTGGTCTCTCTCCTGGGTTTCAAGATTGGATTTCTAACTTCTGTTGGAGTTAGATTATCCGAATTGTGATCTCTAAGGCATTATCTGAGGCTGAGCTCATTCATTTTCCCTTACAAAGCTTCCCCTTTTCCTGATTTCTCAATTCTGTTAATGGTACCACCGGTTTCTCGGGGAAGTAGCCCCCAGTGTTTGGTGTCATTGTCTTTTCCCTTCTCCTAGGATCATGAAGCATGTTTTTGCCCTATTACCTCAAACTTAATCTATAGTAACGGTCTCCTCACCACTGTGACATGTATTCATCTACCCTATTAATGCTAAATACAGTTCCTGTGTAACTTCCTTGTTTGGTAAGTAGATACATAAGACTTTCAATTATAATTATCTGAAGAAGGAATTCTAAGCAATTTGTCTTAACATAAATTTTATCTTGATTCCTCTCTACGTTCCTTCAGCCAAACAGATAGTTTCATATGCCCATTTAACACTTCCTCAGTTTTACGCACTTGTTAATGTAGTTTTATAATATAATAAACTTGTTAATATAATATCCCCTTTGTCTGGAATGCCCTGGACCTCGACATGTCCCACATTTCTTTAATTCTGGCTTAAAAGCTTTACCATGCTCCCCATATTGGGCGTGATACTAGCCTTCTTTGAGCTGACATAGCACATTTGTTATTACACTTTTATGAAATGTATTACTTTCTGCCATTCATTAGGAGTATTTATGGGTATATGTTATATCCAGTGAGAGTAAAATATATGTCCCAGTTGAAGTGCTGAAGTGACTGGACTTACACCTTGTATTAATGGGTGCTCTGTATGCATATTCTACTGAAGAAAAATGAACGAACGTTATTTTACCCAGATTAATCAACATCATTTTTCCCTACCACCCCTCCACCCCCTAGCCCTAGAGCTTTCACTATGATTTCCTTCCTGGCTACCATTGGCCACAGTGACCCAGGCTGATATGATTGGCAGATAAATGACACCCCGGACACTTATTCTTTGAAAAGAGGTTCAAAGCTGCCCTGATAGTGGGCATCAGTTTAAGGCCCAGTCATGGACTAACTGTGAGTATTCGGTGGTGTTCCACTTGCTTACTCAGAGCCTAGATATGTGAGGCTTGTGATTACAGTGTTTTCATGGCAGAGTTATTTCACCTACAAAAGTATGTGTTTGCCCTTGAAAGAGTTTTGTTGCTATAACATGGAGGGAAGCCAAAGGAAAGTCAATGGCTAAAGTGTCTCTAGACTCAACTTGGCCCTTTAGACTGATACCAGTTTTTTGGATCCTGGAATATGGGTGTCAGTTCCTGGAATTTGGGTCTGTATTCCTACGACAGTGAGGTTTTAAATTTCTGTTACCAGTGGAGGCTTGCAATGAGAAAATATAATAATTAACATATGCTCCTTCAATCTGCAAGGTTCCAGAGTTATGTAAATCAATCAGTGACTTCTGCTGTATTTACTGGGATACCCAAAACAGATTTGATATTTTTTTTTTACAAAACACTGGACCTCATTTCAATGTTCCTTATTTACAGATGTGGCTGAGTTTCTAGATTTTAGGTTTCCACCTCACCTCCTCATCTCCTAAGGGGAGGCCCAACATAATCTGGAAAATAAAGCAATCAGATGTATGTATATTTGGAGACAGAGTCTGGATTATTCCTTTGTTGAACCGCAAACCACTTAGGTATTAACGCAGATGCTGTAAAGCTCTTGCATGGCTGAGGATGATGTTAGACCCAGCCAATCTGGCTGTCACAAGGCCCTAAAGTCAAGCCTCATTTGCATTGTAAGAATTTTGCAAGATGAATTCCTTGTTAAAAAAAATTTATCTGACCTTCAAGGGCACTCATCCCCTGGACCCCAAAAAGCTTATGAATGTTAGTAGCACAATGAGTCAAATCATCCAAGGGAACCATCGGGGAAGGAAGAGTAATTGTTTCGCACGAGTGAGTGAGTCACCAAGCTGATGGAGTGAGGCAGGAGCTTCAATAAACATCCACACCACCCACCGAGACCCCTGCCTCACTGCTGCCTCCTCCCTTCCCACCCGTTTCCCTCATCTGTACCCTAAGGCTCTGCTGTCTGTGGGAGTCATTTCACCCTTCCTGGGGCAAGCAGATACATTTCTGAGCTTTTTTATATTTCATTGTCTCTTAATGAGTATCACACACATGACTCTTGAGTGTGCCCAGTCTCACAATGAGTAATTAAGGCTTGTGGGAGGGAAAACTCAGATGGAGGTAAATTGTTCTGGAACAGACAGCCCAGCTGGGTTGCCTCATCTCCTTCTGAGTGGCAGTGTAGTGCGGTCACCTGGAGCCTAAGGTTGTCACATGCAAGAACTGGCTGATCTTGCAGATGACACTCATACCGTCCCAAGTCTCAAATATCTTACCCGTAGATAGGAGGCAGTAGTTTCAGGCGAATGGAATGCAGACAGCTGTGATGAGAAGGTAAGGCGCTGCCATAACGAAGTTCGGTTTTAAAATGCATCCCCCCTTCTTCTTTTCTGTGTTTCAGCTTCATGTCCCTCTACTCAACACCTGGCCTAAACATGCCACACAGGGCGCATCCAGATTTGGACTTGCATCATCCTAACAGATGTTTTTCTTGGAATCAAGCCATCACTAAAACTTAATTCCTTTCAACAGCCTTTATTGAGCAACTACAATGTGCTGAGTACCTATTCAATCATTTAAAATGTGGGCTGCCTGAAGGCAGTATTTCATTTTTCTCAGTGGGGAATTCCATAAAATCTGCAAAATGTTTCCTGCATTAAGAGGGAGCATAAAGGAAGCATTGCTAAGAGGCCTCCTTTCACAGCAAGAGTATTAAAAGAGCCATTGGATCCGTATGCCACTTTTCACAGAGCTCAGTCACTCTCAGAAGCCAAGGTCATTTCACTGAAACCGTAAGGGACCAAACACGAAGGCAGCATTTCAGGATAACCAGGCTTTTACTTTCCTGGAGCAAATGCTTAGATGCTTGAAACTTAAATGAGTACATTGGTAGCGGTGTGCCCAAACTTCATAAATGCAGCTGACGGGGGTGAGGGAGGGGACAAGTGACAGCAGGAATAATTTATCTTCTGGAGCACAAAGCTTTTGTCCAACATTATACCTTAGCGACTATTTGCAGGTAATACACTGATACGGACTTTATTACGAGACTGATTGAAAAGATTTTAGAAGTGGTTGGGGGAAAAAGATCATGTTTGTTTATCTCTTCCAGGCATCCCTTGAATCGCTGCTACAGGACAGAAAGACAGCTTCGGTCTTCCAAAACTAAAAGAAGCTTAGTGATGACCGTTTCTGAATAGAATGTGCTCTTTCCTATGTACAAAGACAGTGCTTAAGGATGTGTGGTTTTGGCATCACACCACCTGGCTTGAGCACCTGGGACTATCACCTCCTAACTGTATGAATCTGTGCAAGTCACTAATTTCCCAGTGTCTTGGTTTTCTCATCTATAAAATGGAAATATTAATAAGCACCTCATCGGGTCCTTAAGTGATTCATTTAAAGGACGACCATAAAGAACTTAAAATGGTGCTTGCCATGTCATAGGTGCTTAATAAATGTTAGCTACTGTTCCTTTTTGCACATGTTTTAAATGTTTTAAGAAAGTAGTTTCAACATCAGACATCTAGAATTTGGAAATCAAGTATCATTCACTAGATCTGATGTTACTTAGTTCAAATACTCTGTAACATATGGATCAAACCATAGAACGGCATTCAGTAAAATATTTTACTCAAAGAAGCCAAATTTTTACAGAAGTCATATCATCACTCCCAAATTTCTTAATGTCTTTTCTTTTTTTTTCTTTTTCTCGCTCCCCTTTCCCTCCCTCCCTTTCTCTCTCTTCCCCTGTCCTCCTTTCCTCCCAACCCTCCTCTTCCTCCTCCTTCTTATCTTCCCTTCCTTCCTTTTAAAGCTGATCCTTTCGTTTTAGGTTATCCAGACATTTTCCACAAATCCTCAAGTTTGTTTCAAGATAATTCTGATCTGTTAATTTTGATACACTTGATGTAACTAACTAAATGGTAAATGTTAAAATAACTGCATACAACTGTCAAAAATTATCCTGATTTTCCCTTATCAAATCTTATTTTCAAGATTGTTTGTTAAAAAAGTAAAAAACAACATCTTCTCCATCAGATTTGAAAACTTTGATGATGTTGGTCCAAAGTTAAAACTTTTTGCCCCAGAAATACTTTTACATGTATGTGTTCGTTATTGCAGTGATATAATTGTTCCCTTTCTCTGGAGATTCTAAATTCATAGTTATTTTTCTGTTTTTAATTAAAAATAAGCCCTTTCATTGATATTACATATTTAAGAATAGTAACTATAAAAAGTTCGCATTGTCAATTAGTACAATCACACAGATCAAAAAAGTCCAGATCTTAATAATTTGATCTACTCCTTTAAAAAAATAAGCACTTGACTTTGAAAAAGAAAGGCTATCATTATTTCTCAAAGCATTTGTTCACTTTTCTCTTATAAAGGTACAAGATTATGAATTATTATTCAGCATAGGTTTCCATATTTGAAAGGTTCAGAAGCAGAATAAGGATTTGAATATACAGCAATTTTTAAATTCCTGCACAGGATTTTTTTTTCAAATGAAATTGTTAGAGACATTTTACATATGTAAATGTGCACAGACAGAAGAAATAACACACTTCTAACATTTTGCATGGAAAAGGTGAGGGTAAGGTGCAATGCGATCCTAAGAGAATTCCAAAACAACATCTCGACCAGATGGAGTGCAGACATGATTTACAGTCTGCGAAACACAAATTGCCAGTAACCCTCTCCTTCCTCTTCAGGCTCTGCTAAGTTAGAACAAGGATTCTAAGCTCTCTGCTTGGCCTGTGCCCCCACTTACCCTTCTCTCTCTGACTTTCCTAACATCACTCCCTCCTACACTCTCATTTCCTTTTCTCACCTTCCTTAAAAAGATTTACAGTTTAAGGCAAGACCACAGCCATCCAGGTTTCAAAAGTCAGGGCTAACATCATCTAGGACTGGTGATATGGAGGTGTCCCCTTTCTCGGAGAGATTTAGGTGCTTTACATATTTTCACAGAGGTTTAATAAGCATATATCCAAGGGAATGTTTGTTGGAATACCTTGGAACTTCCAGGTCTGAGAAGAGATATTTCCATGGAGACACCTGACCCTGGGCATCCTTTCAGTCAATATGCTCTCATAGGTGTGGCACAAGTGGACTTCAGAGAGGGAGGGTTAGGGCTCCCTGAGAAAAAGGAAGCCTGGTTCTTTCTTTGAAGTTCGGAGAGAATTGGATTACAAATAGGTGAAACTAGTCTCCTGAAGAAAGTGTCTTTGCCTCCATGCTTTGTTTCTAGAGGTAGACTCTGCAGAAAGAGTTGTACCTACTGGACTGATTTGATCAATGGGCATTTGATAACCATCTAGTGAAGGCAAAGAATGATCCAGACTGTAAGAAGAAGGACAGGTGAAAAAAACTCAGAAGTGTCCTCCAGGAATTTATACAGTGTGAGGAAGACAGCTGCGCATAGGTTGCTCCCCATTGTGTCACCAGAGTAGTTCACAGTGCCCAACAGAGTCAATTCATTATGAAAGAATTGGTTGAATGAATGAATATATGAAAGTATAGGGGAGATATGATGTAAGAATAGCAGAGAAGTAAAAGTCAATGGCCATGGACATGAAAATGAAGAAACAGTGAATTCTTTATGGAATGAGAGTTCATCAGAACATATCTAATGATGGGAGAAGCATTTGAGATGAACTTTAAACAGAGGGTTTCAATAGATAAAGGAAGAATGAAAGAGATGTTTAGACAAAAGGACAGATATGAGTAATGCTATAGAAGATTTAAAAGAAGAAACATGTTGTTTAAAATGATTCAAGCATAAAGTTGGTGGTGAGGAATCAGGCTGGAAGAAGAGATTGGGTCTTAATAGTAGAAGTCCTTGACTAAAGTGTTGATGGATTTGGATATTTTTGTCATGACAATAGGAGATAACAAATGCTATAGAGACATTGGGAGGGAAACTATTGAAGGACATTGTCATGACCCAATTTAGAAAAAATTGAGGTCTATGGTGTCTGGGTGACTCAGTGACTTAAGTATCCCACTCTTGGTTTTGTCTCAGGTCTTTATATGGTCCTGGGATTGAGCCCCACATCAGGCTTCATACTGGGCATGGAGCCTGCTGAAGATTCTCACTCTCTTTCCCTCTGCCCCTCCCTTGCTCACGTGTGTGTGTGTGTGTGTGTGTGTTTCAGAAAAAAAGGAAAGGAAAGGAAAGAAAAGGAAAGGAAAGGAAAGGAAAGGGGAAAAAAAGAAAAGAAAAGAAAAGAAAAGAAAAGAAAAGAAAAGGAAAGGAAAGAAAAGAAAAGAAAAGGAAAGAAATAAGAAAAGAAAAGAAAGAGAAAAGATAAGGTCATTGTAGGAAGAGAGTAAAATAAGTAGACAACTTAGCAAAATAAATGATGGCCTTTTAATTGCATATTTTGGGAAGAGTAATCATGAGAAGAGAAAGAAATAAATTTTTTTAGAAAGAAATAAAGTCTTGCACAAGGTTTGCAGTTTCAGTGCCTCATAAGATTATAATAAAAATATTTTCACACGCTGCTGAGTTATATAAAAATATGGATGATATATTTAATATGTAAACACAATAGATATGATATAGTATATAATGTATATTATATAAATGTATATATTATGTAAGATGTCTTACATATTGTATAAACATCACACATCAACCACTGAAGGAAATTATTATTATTAATATTTCCCTTTTGGATGATAAATCTAAGATTCTGAGATTTTTAACAACTTCCCAGAGACAAAGCTGATAAATTTAAGGAATCGCTTTCTAACCCCATTTGACTGAAGATTATGTGAGCTCACCCCCTGAGAGATGACATAAGTAGGATATGAAACCGAGGACGCGGACAACGTTGTGAGAAGGGCAATTATGTGATCAGTACTTTATATATAGAATATAAATTACCCCTTGTACATTGATACAGAACTCTCTAGCATAAAATTGTAAATATAGTGCAAAAAATCATGAGAGAGGCTAGGAGACACATTTCTGACTCTTCTGCTTAAAAAAAGGTGACAGTTAGATCCCTGAGTACTTAGTTGCTTTGGAAGAGAGAATAGCTTAAAAAATTGTATTGATGCTTCCAATTAAAAAACCAAAGGACGAGGATAAAACTAAAGAGAAAGAAGAATAATCACAGAAGTAGGAGGCGAAACAAGAGAATGTAATGTCAAAAAAGGCAAGAGTTTCAAAGAGGGGCCATATGCTTAACTGTGTCAAATTCTACAGGAGGTCAAGTACAATCAAAACTTAAGTGGGGTTGCTGAATTTAACAATTACTAGGTCACTGATGAGATAAGTGTTTCTCTGGAATGGTGGAACAGAAGTTGGGTTTCAGTAAGTTATCAAGTAAATGGAAGATGAAGAATTGGAAAAGGTAAATGAGTACAACTCTTTCAGAATCAAAATTTAAAATAACACATGAAATATGCCTTTAGAAAAAAATTACAATACAGATATACATAAAATAAATCTAAAACATCCCCATCCACCAAGCACTACCTCCTACTTATTTCCCCGTGGTTACTGGTTGATGATAGACTGTGAAACCTTCAGGTAGTTTAATGCATTTTTATGCCTATACCCAAATGAACACCTAAATATACACATATACATATTTAGGTACATGCATAAATTCTCTGGACGATGTTTCAGAGGCAGTAGCAGAAAAAAAAATCAAAAGCAAATGGAAATCAGGGCGCTAATATGGGTTCTCTGAGCATATAGATATTTTGAAACCCAAAATCCAAAATCCATAAAATCTAAGGGAGTTTTAGTTTGGTGCTTTTTCCTTGGATTGTGGTTTCTGAGTTTAATTTCCCTTAAGATAGATTTTGATCCATGGTAGCCAACATTTTAGTACAGGAGAAGTAGCATCAGGTTATTGGGATTCAACTATTGAGGAGGTGGATGCTCATTTTCTAGACTTTAGCCAATGAATTTGGGTCATTCTTGAAAGATAACTGAGGTTTTTCTTGGCCTAATGGTTATATACACGGTTGGTATGTATGCAGACAGGTAAGCTGAACTGCTTTCTGAACCACTGAGTAGGGTAGTAACTACAGTAATTGCTACCATTTGTTGCATTCTAACTATGAAACATGTAATTAAGAATATTTATATTGTTTCATATTCAATATAACTTTTTAAATTAGGAATTTTTATTCACATTTTATATTTAAGGCAACAGTAGCCTAGAGAACTCAAGCAATTCACCCAATGCCATTATGACTAACCGTAGCAAAGCTAAGATTTGAACCATGGTTCAGGTCTGGCTCTGAGCCCCTATACTTCATCCTGCACCATCAAAGCTGACCTTCCAAGCTTGTCCTTCCAAAAAGGAGAGAATGGAGCTCCCATGGCAGAATTCTGCTCCAAGGCTGAATTCTCTCTTTTTCTCCAGTTTATCTCCAAAGATACAAATGTCCATAAGACCTGTGCGTATTCACTTTCCCTTTCGACGCCACCTCCTCACCTCTCTGGCATCTTGTACCCTCCATGAGAGCAGCTTAATAGGCTCCCATGCAACCATCAAGAAATGAGATCCCGTAAAGAATTGTGGGAGGTACACAAGCTGTTCTGTTTTCTCTGCAGGGAAGAAGGCACTGAGCACCAAGAAGATTAGAAGGATAAATGGAAGATTGATAAAGCAATCAGGGGAGGTGGGGAGAGGAGACTTGTAAATAAGCAGGAACACGCATGTGGTCCCAGAATGCAATTAAACATGAACAGCTCCTTTGGAACTGATGCATGAACCAAGATTCTACATAGTAGAGTGCCAAGTCCATTTTAGATTTCTGGATACAGATTATAGCACCTGATCAATATCGTGGTAGGAGGAGACTCCAAATTAGCATTTTGACTTAGTTAAATGTTTTGAAGTACTGATTCTAGGTAACCATCCATAGTTTACTGTACTATTCTCCTTCCTTCATTCAAAACCAAATTCTTCTTTTTCTTTAAAGCTTACTTATTTATTTTGAGAGAGAAAGAGAGCACAAGCAGGGGAGGAACAGAGAGAGAGGATCCCAGGCAGGCTCAGTGCTGTCAGCAGAGAACCTGACACGAAGTTTGAACCCATAAACCATGAGATCATGGTCAGAACCAAAACCAAGAGTCAGACGCTTTACTGACTGAGCCACCCAGACACCCCCAAACCAAACTCTTGACGTGAAAAAAAGAAAGATAATGCCTAAAAATGTCCACCAAGTATCTGCTATATTTATATAGTACATTACGATTCTGAAATTTTCAACTTTGTTAATTAAATTATACTAGGAAGTTTAACATATGCTGATATACAACTAACATAGTTAGTTCAAGATACCAGGTAAGAAATATTGTTACTCTTTATAAATCCTGTCAATGAACTGAAACTCCAGAACCAATTAGGTGCAGTTGACATTTGCATTTTAAGAATTTTTCAAAGATTAGAAACATTAAGCCTTACAAGTATATCAAAATGACAGCCTTATTCTAACTTAAGCTATCTTGCCCATTTGCAATAAAATCTCCATCATCCTGGGCCTAGAAAATGTGTTGAACTCATAGACTAAACATTTAACAGTTGTGCTCACTCAGGAGCTTTATGACTTTTTTTGGTGCCTTTGTGGAATCATCCTGGAATCAATTTATCTTCATGCTTCAAAGAATCCTAATTCAGAAGTACTCCAAATGTTTGGGACTAGTTTAAGATTATTTTTCTTCTGGAAGTTTAAACGTAAACTAAAATGAATGCTTTCCCGATAATTTTATACTGTTTTAACTAACTGTTAACGTTCACCTTATGTTCAAACCACAGCTTTCGGGCTTAAATGCATTTTTACCTCTGTGATTATTCTATTTTCAGAAACCAACCTTCTTAATAATATTCATTTTCCAGATCTTTCTCCTCCATGCTATGATAAGTATGGTCAAGCTGTTAGATGCAGAAGGAATTGAATTTTCCATTGGTTCCCACTGTAAACTTAAAGGCTTGCTTTTGTGTTGTTGTAAAGAGAAACAAAATCAAAAGTGGGCCGGGCTGAAAACTTAAGTATGGTAGAAATATGTTTGGTTTCGATGACGATTTTTTTTAACACTAGAACTGTTGCCCAGCTTATATTTTCAGACATGCCCATCAAATCCTTCTTCATTGTCTTCTGCCACATTCGGTATCTCCGGGGTTTTTCTCTTGACTGATACTGATAGGCCCACAGCTCTCTCTGGACTATAAAAATGTCTCCTACGACATTTGCACAAGTAACTATGAGTATTTTACTCCCACTTTCTCATTTTTGGAGAGGCATTTCCTATTGCAGTGTCTAACAGAGTTTAGCTAGCCAGCAATCAGTAGGGTCATTTATCTAATGGATCCAGTTTAAAAATCTTATTTAAAACTTTAAATTATATAAAATAAATTGGTCTCCCTCTACCATAGCAGTATTTTGAAACTCCTGAAGCCACATTCACTGAAATTGAGGGATAACTGCCTCTTCCTTCCTTTTTCTCCTCTTTCCCTTCTCCTTCTTTTTTCTGCTTCTCATGAAGTGTTTATTTTGGGAGAAGGAGTATCAACAAGGATGAACTAACTAAAGGCACTTTTCTTTTGATAATAATATTTGTTCAAAGCCATGTTGTAAAACTTACGGTGTAGATAGATTAAAAGGCCCGTGTTTCTTTTAGATGACATTTGAAGATTTTGGAGGAACTGCTTTTTCTTGGACATCACTAACTGGAGCATTTGCAGGGGTGTCAAAGCAGGGAAGGTGCCAGCACAACAGCAGTGAAGGTGCTAGAATAGGGTGTGGGCTGCTGGCTTCTTAGAGACTCAGAGGAAGTGGCAGCCTGTCTTTGAATCAAAGCCAAGGCAAGAAGTAATCTTATTTCACTCCTCTACCCCAATACCACCGTAGCCTCCTGGTGGTGTCTGGAGCATTGAGTAGGGTCAGGATATGTATGTATAGGTATGTGAGAATGATAGAGGTGAAGGAGAGAAAATATTTATTTATTTAATAATTGTTTTGTTTAACTGAGGAAGCAAACAATATTTTTAGGCATCACTTTTCTGAGAACTATCATTGCCATGTATATATGCACATGCATACACACACATATTATATAGAGAATCTAAAAAGAATGTATTAAGTAGTGTAGATTTCAGTTTTTACCAGCCAATACCATTTGTGTAAGTTGTTTGTGTGAAATAATTTTTACCTTACAAATAATAACGCATTAATATTTATGAGGGCATAATTTTTAATATATTCTATCATATGAACAGTCTGTAATGTCTCTAATCCTCTTTTTCTGGCCATTTACTAGGTTTCTGTTACTATCGATATTATGCAAATCTCAATGAGCATGATTTTACAAAAAGTTGTGAACTTGACTCTTAATTTCCATAAGATACATTTCTACAAGCAAAATTATTCAGTGATGTAAGTTTTCGAATTGCAAAATCACCTTCCCAAAAGTTTGTAAAATAATTTACTTCCCACACGCATTTGAGAGGGTTTTTTTTAACCTTCATTTTTAACAATCTGTTAAAAATGTAATCTCGGCTCACTTGAGATTTGAAAAAGTCTCCATATTTTTCAATTTGCAGTCATCAGATTCCTAAGCATTTCACTTTTTTGCCATTTGTGTTTATTTTTCTACTATCTGTATCAATATTTCTTATACATGAAGAACCTTTTTTATAGTAAGGTCATTACACTTCATGATCATGTACTTTGCAAATATTTTTCAGCTTTTATGTTGCATTTAAAATTTTTATTTATGGCCTACATCTCTCCAAAATTATTCATGTCCTTATTATTAAATATACCAATACATTTTTCCAAGTCCGTCTTTAATGTTTCAAAAGATTTCCTAGATTATATATTTAGAATCTAATTTTCATTATATATTAAGAAGTTATATATTAGAATGGGATAAATTATTTCCAAGAGACCACTACTTTATGTCCTAGGAAAAAGTGCATGCTATCTTCTACGCTTTAAAATTTTAGTTTACTAGGAACAATATCTGTGAAACCCAGCAAAAAGCTTTCCCTTTGCTTACTGAAAGGTAACATTCTGGTTCAAGAAGAAATGTCCTCACTCATTTACTAAATATGAGTGATGATTTGCAAATATGAGATGATGTGACTCTTCAGGAGAATATTTTAGGGAAATGTATGTTTTAAGAAGCCTGGCCAATTATAAAAAGTGTTGGGGGACACACTGAATTGCTGTCATATACACCATATACTGTCTCTCTGGAGTCATCTGAACCCTTTTAACATTTGATGAGATGTTGTGTCTGTTGACCAAGCTATGTCTGAGTGGCAGTCCAATCCTCCATAGAAGGGCTAGAAAATCAAACATGATTAAGGATGTAGGAGTCATTTGCAAGTAGCTAATGCTAAAAAAACAAACAAAACAAAACAAAAAACCAGGATGCAGAGAGAAGGGAAGGAGAACATTGGATAACTCATCCACACTTTGGAAAGGTGCTCACCGCAAGAACAGGTGCTTTGCTCTCTACTCCTGTCACTCCCTGCCTGCTTCTCTTCTTCATCTTGCCCCCTCCACTCTTCCCTTTAATATCTGATTCAGATAGATTATCCAGAGCTTTATGAGATAGTTGTTTCCTCAACTTATAATATCATGTAGGACATTATTTCAAAACTTTATGCTTCACAATAAAGTGAGTGTCCCCCAAAAATAAATGACCAGATTTTCACAGGAAAGAAAGGGGCCATTATGGGCCCAGAGGGAAAAAAAACTCTCAATTTCTCACTTTGTCTTAATCTTGCAGGCCAGCTACAACTTCTCAACATTCTTGGCCTTGAGAAATCCACTAGCCATTAGCCGTGTGCCTGAACATGGTGAGGGTCAATGGTAATAAAGAACACAGAGTTCTGTGAGAAGTCTTCTCCCTGTTTGGCACTCAACCTGAGGCATACATACTTGAAAAGTGAAAAAAAAATAAGTCAATTGATTCCTTTTAGTTTCTTCAGCTTATACAATTTATGATCCTACTGCATCAATATTAAAATGCTAAGGAAGGCCTGGCTGGCTCAGTGGGTTGAGTGTCCGACTCTTGACTTCAACTCATGTCATGATCTCATGATCATCAGATCAAGCCCTGTGTCAGGCTCTTCACTGAATGTGCAGCCTGCTTGAGATTCTCCCTCTCTCTCTCTCTCTCTTTCTCTTTCCATCTGTCACTTTCCCATATTCATGCTCTCTCTCCCTCTTAAACACAAAAGCTGAACTCCTAAAATATACGAAAATAAATGTTTCTTAGTCTTATTTAAATAATAATAATAATAATAATAAATAATAATTTAAAAATGCTAAGGAAAAGATAGGATCCACTTATGAAAGGAATATCTACTTGGTCATGGAATAATGGTCACTTTGTATAGGTCATATGAACAAATTCTAATTACACCACATTTGAGCACATGAATGCCTGATGAACTTAGAGCCTGGTCTCTTTGGAGTCAAGCTAGCAGTGACAATCTCATAAGGCCCCAATGACTCTCTGGATGTCACACTGTAGCCCTCTAGCCAGTCAGAATCCATGACACATTTATTACTCTGTTCCCAAGACCAAACCATTGGCCAAGGAAATATGTCTCCAGAGAATGTATGGCATTTTGACACCAATTGTTTAATAGGAGAGACTTTTTGACTTTCCATACCTGGTCTATATAAAGCTTACAACCACAACTATTGCCCTTAGAATGTTTTCGATTAATCATGTAAAGTGTACCAGTCATCCTGTTTCTGAGCCCGACCATATTCCTGACAGCTGCTTCTCCCAACTCTGGGATGAAGCTCAGGAAAGGTGTACATTTCAGAGGGGAGTAAGGATACAGGAGAATGTAAAGATACAGGACAGTAAAGAAAAGCTGGGAGTCAGGACTAAGATGAGCATGAGGTAAGCTTCAAGGGTGAGGTCAAGCTCAGGGTTGCGGTTGATGTCAAGGGTCAGAAGAAGATCTGAAGGGCAGAATCCGGGAATACCTACAATACTGTGAAAGCCATGTGTTCTTCCCTGTTGAGAGTCATTTTCTGAAGTAATAGGTTGAGAAAGAACTCCTTGTGAGGTTAAGGTAAGTTGCATGGACTCTTACCATCAGATGGTGACCAATATCCACTCCCACCCAATTGTTTCTGCTTGAGCACCAACCCCCAAATCACCTTGTTAATTGGTATTACAAGTGACTCATTCTGGCCTTGATATGCTAATTGCACTTTGTGAAGGAACTTATTGTAGGATCCTCTTCTTTTGTGGTTATGGGAGCAACATTGCCTTCCTGAAAGACCTGTTTCTCTTAATACCTCCCATTAAGTGATGAGTGGGCTGTTGACCCCTGCCTACAAAGAACTAACTTTTGCCTTTACTATGCTAATGCCACCTCTGGGCTGTTCCCCATCCTTTTGCATATCAATGTTCTGGAACATTTTTACTGATAAAAGGATTTATCATCAGAATGCCACTTCTGTGCCGCCCCCCCAAACACTAAATCATAAAATAAAGTTGAGTTGCAGACAGTGCGGAGAGGCCTGGCTGGTGACCTGAAAGAATCTAGCGCCCCTCTCTCATCCCTCCCTAGCGGACACCGTCCATCCTTCAGTGATCTCTGGACCTGGCTGGAGCTGGACTCCGGCACTTCCCTGTCATAAGTCACCGTGACTTTCACAACTTGGAATTTTTGATTTGAGTGCTGGCATCACTAATCTCTTGTTTTAGATATGTAGGTATATGCAGGTCTATTAAACCTTTGCTAGTCATTTGGATATCTTGACGTGTCCTCTGAAATGTCATAGAGAACAGAGGATATGAAAGCGACCACCATGTCTGTGTTTTCTTTGGAGTTTTACATTTTGCTTCTGAGGTGAGTACAAATGAAGCGCTAAGTTCCACAGTCCCCAATTGCTCCAAACTGACTCTCTCCCCTAAAGTTCAATTAAATACTTCCCAAATGTGATTATTACCAAAACCTAATTTAAGCAATCATTTGCACTTTGTAACACCTTCTTTCTCTGGATCTGTAATTCCTTTGTAAACTCCCTGCCCCCATTAGGAAGTTATGAAATGTTATGTAAATTTACTCAGATTTACCTCAGAATGTGGCTGCCAGAGGATATAATCTTCAACTTCTAGTGTGCTGAAGGGAAATGAATCATGCTAAATATACCAATGGCATTTGACTAATGAATAAAACTCATACTACCTAACAGACTATTTAAACTATTGTCTCAAATATTCCTACAGCTGGTAACCTGAATGTCAAGTTTCAGACCACAGTGTAATGTTTTTTAACACAAAATAGAAACTCTTGAAAAAGTAGAGGTATAACAGATTGGAATAAAACATTTAAAATATGTTCTTCTGTTGGTGCTTTTGACTTTCTTTTCCCATTAAAAACTTGTAGCAAGTTCTTTAACATTCTCTTGGTGAATCAATGTAAGGTTATGAAACATGGCTAAATGAGAGAAAGCACCATTTTAAGGAACACAACTAGATTGTAAACCAACCAAAATAAATGAAAATAAGAGAAACAACACAGTAGTAGGCTTTAGGTTTGTATTATTAATTGTCTTCAGTATAATAGTAAATATAATATTTAGATTAAAGCATGTATTTTACATAAACTCTTAGCTGATTTTACACAAAGAGGAAAAAGTTATGAAACCTGATTTATTTTGATTTGCCTTCCCTCACTGTCATTCATCACACATAACATATTTTCAGTTCAACTAGTGATTTTTTTTTTACCATATAGGAGGATCGTGTTATGTAAGACCACTTTGATGGACCAGCTTGTAAAGTACATCTTTTGACTTAATAATTCTCAATTTTTGCCGACTGAAAGCAACAGAAGTGATCTGGAAGTTAAGTCTGAATCATTCTTTTTTTAAAAAAAATTTTAAATGTCTTTTATTTACTTTTGAAAGAGAGAGAGAGACAGTACGAACAGGGGAGGGGCAGAGAGAGAGGGAGACACAGAATCCACAAACCAGGCTCCAGGCTCTGAGCTGTCAGCACAGAGCCCGATGTGGGGCTCAAACCCATGAACCACAAGATCATGACCTAACCAAAAGTCAATGCTTGTCTGACTGAGCCACACAAGGACCCCAGGTCTGAATCACTCTTAATGTTTATTAAACGAGCCAACCAACAAGGAAGTTGGCTTAATACTTAGTTTGTATTTAATCCTTTTTTATGAGAACAATGACTAAAAATTTAAATCTATCTTTTATAAAGATCCATGCTATGTCACAATAATTCCAGATGTCATTGTATATTATTTCACCTTGTGGCCTGATTCACAGACTATCGAAGTGATGGAGTATGTGTGATGTCATGGTTTCAGTTGTCTTTCAGCGGGAAGAGTGAGAATCGAAATGTTGACCTTTTTTTAGTTGTTTTAGTGGCAGAGTGCTCTGTTATTCTCACAATAGTAAGTAAAGAAGTATGTCTTGAGGCTCCTGGGTGACGCAGTCAGTTGATCATTTGACTTGGGCTCAGGTCATGATCTCGCGGTTCATGAGTTCAGGTCCACATCCAACTTGCTGCTGTCAGTGTGGAGCCCTCTTCAGATCATATGTCCCCCTCTTTCTCTGCCCTTCCCTCACTTGTGCTCTCTCTCTCAAAAATAAACTTTAAAAAAAACTATGTCTTATCTCAGGAAACCGCTATTGGAGAAATAATAATAAAGCCATTCCTTCTTTTTATCTCCAATCAATAGCAGAACAGATGCCATGTGGTATATTTGCATTTCCTACAATACTGGCAATGCAAGGTATTTATGAAAGATATTCCTCCTAAGGGTACAAAGGCCAATGGAACAGGTACACTTGAGCCAAGTGGAAGGAAAGGAAAGGGAAAGCAAAGCAAAGCAAAGCAAAGCAAAGCAAAGCAAAGCAAAGCAAAGCAAAGCAAAGCAAAGGAAAGGAAAGGAAAGGAAAGGAAAGGAAAGGAAAGGAAAGGAAAGGAAAGGAAAGGACCACAGTTCACATAATGACTACAAGATTATCCAGGAGACAGGAAATAGAGCTGCTGTTAAGACAAACTGAAATGTAACAGTTTCCAATTGTGTTCAAACATGTAAAATATTATAAACACACACACACTTTAAAATAACATATGATGTAGACAAGACGTTAGAGTAACTTCACAGTGTAAAAGTAACAGTAAAAGTGAGCCTCGTCTTTTATCCCAAAGTACCTAATGTTTTCTCTATTTCTATGTTGTCTAAACATTGCTCCTACAATGTTATAAAATTTAAACTATGAGCTCCATTGCTTCTTATCATTTTCTTGTATGGAGGGCTGAACAAAGCTACATATTTAGAGCAATGAAACTGTTCTTGCATGTAGAGCACCCCAGTCTCCAGTCACCCATAGTGAGGATTTTATTCCTATCTAGGTTTTTCCCTACCATATATTTTATATGTTCATACCTCAAGTGGCCCCCAATTAAAGTTCACTTGAAACATAATAGATTTTTTTACATAGTTCAAATATCTTCATTATACTTTTTTTTTTTTACAAATAGTTTATTGTCAAGTTGGTTTCCATATAACACCCAGTGCTCATCCCTAAAATTGCCCTCCTCCAAGCCCATCTCCCCCCTCCCTCCCTACACCCATCAGTCCTCAGTTTGTTCTCAGCATTCAAGAGTCTTTCATGATTTGCCTCTTTCCTTCTCCCCCACTATTTACCTTCATGTTGAACGAAGTCAGAGATTATCAGAAGGTAAACTCGAAATAAGAAGTACACTACATAATGCATCCTACCCCAAGCAGAGCACCTTAGACTAATGTGACGTTTAGTGGGACCAGTGGTGGGTTGTGAGAGCACACAGAATAGAGCCAAACAGAACTAGTCTTAAAATCTAGATACCAGGGTGCTTGAGTGGTTTGGTCAGTTGGGCATCTGACTTCAGCTCGGGTCATGATCCCATGGCTGGTGGGTTCAAGCCCCGCATCTGGCTCTGTGCTGACAGCTGAGAACCTGGAGCCTGCTTCGGATTCTCTGTCTCCCTCTCTCTCAGTCCCTTACCCACTCACATTCTGTCTCTTCTTCTCTTAAAAATAAATAAACATTAAAAAAAAAAATTAGAAACCAGGGTGCCTGAGTGGCTCAGTCAGTTAAGCATCCACTCTTGATTTTGGCTCAGGTCATGAGCTTACAGTTCTTGGGATAGAGCTGCACAAAGTGAAGAGCCTCCTTGGGATTATCTCTCTCTCTCTCTCTCTCTCGCTTCTCTCTCCCTCTCTTAAATAGAATAAATATTTTTTTAAAAAGGAAGAAAACCTAGATACAAAACTTATAAAAACTCCAGAAATCAGGGGCACCTGTGTGGCTCAGTCAGTTAAGGGTCTGACTTTAGCTCAGGTCATGATCTCACAGTTCATGGGTTCAAGCCCCACACTGGACTATGTTCTGACAGCTCAGAGCCTAGAGCCTGATTCTGATTCTGTCTCCCTCTCTCTCTGCCCCTCCACTATGCACACCATCTCTCTGTCTCTCTCTCTCAAAAATAAATAAACATTGAAAAAAAATTAAATAAAAATTCCAGAAATCAGATTAAGGTAAATACACAAATAACTTTCTGTATGTTGTAAACAACCAATTAGAAATAAAGCATGAAAAAATCTATTAGCCTCAAATTAAACTAGACCTATATGAATTATATATAAAACCTTAAAAAATATTTGAAAGATGAAATTGTGAAAACAGGTCATATTCCCAAAGACAAAAAGTGGATTTTATAAACATTTCAAGTCTTTTCAAAATAATGTATAGAATGAATTAAATTTTAAGTGATTTTAAACAACACTGATGATATGACAAAGAAGAGCCAAGATGACATAATACAAAATAAAATATAACTTATTTATATAAAGAGATAAGCAATTGCTAAAAAATTGGGAAAGAATAAAGTGGAGGACTTTTCATCCCAGATATTTTAAAAGTGCAATAATTAAACAAACTGTTACAATGGCAAAAATAGATCAATGGATCAATGACACTGGATGGATAGCCCAGAGAACATACACACACATTCACATGACACAACACAGTTGTGAATATAACACTATACAGCAAACACATATTAGTATATAATAGCTATATATTATATATGCACTTCATATGGATAAAAATGCTTACACATATAATTTATTTATTTTATTTTATATATTTTATTTTATTTATTTATTACACCTATGTGCAAATAGGTACAAATAAGTTTTCAATATGCAAATATTATATGCAAATATGTCTAATAGGTATGATAGTAAGTACATGAGAAATTTATATAAACAATATTTAAATTTGATATCTATATACACACACACAATAGTAAAATGAGAAACACTGGTGAAAAATGGGATACTTAAGAGATGCTATTGAAAATTAAAACCCAGTTTAGAATTCTAACACCATTCTCTAGAGAAATTTTAAATTAAATTAAATTAAATTAATTAAAACTAAACTATAAAATCTCACATGTAATATGTATTTATTTCATCTAAATAAAAAATATTTGATAAACATGAAAGAAGTAATATGAGTTACTAGAGCCAAAAGAATAAATTTGATTTTTTAAATGTTTATTTATTTTGAGACAGAGAGGGAGAGGGAAAGAGAGCATGAGTGGGGGAAGGGCAGAGAGAGAGGGAGAGAGCGACAATCCCAAACAGGCTCCTCGCTCAACGGCATGGAGTCCAACATGAGGCTCGAGCTCACGTACCATGAGATCATGACTTGGGTGAAAATCAAGAGCTGGATGCATAATGGACTGAGCCATTCCGACGCCCTAAATGCGATTTTTTAAAATTATATAAAAAGTCATAAAGTTTTAAAAATGCAAATAATAAATGTCTATATCTTTAATTTTTAAAAAGTTCACTACCAAAACCCAAATAAACAAATAATCCAAACAAACCCACAATACACCTAGCATAGGTAATTTACAGAGGCAGATACACAAATAATTATATATATAGCAATGTTTCAACTTATTACGAAGGAAATCCCATTTTAAAAGTCACATACTATTTTTTTCCAATCATATTATCAGGGACTTCAAAATACTCATTAATACTAATGAGTAGCCACTGATGTTGATATTTTTGTATGGTAGAGGTATGAAACTTCTAGAAATCAATTAGGCAAAAAATAGTTAAGAAACTTAAGTCTTTTGAATAATATGTTTTGAGGTGTGTACATTTTCGCTAGTTATGCTACTTTAAGCAATGCATCCTAAGCAATGTGGACAATATTTATATATAGGGACATTTACCTTAACTTTCTATATACATAAAAATTTTGTGAAAAAATTATAGAAGGATTAAATAAGTTATAGAAAGAAATATTATATATTGAAGGCTTTTTAATGTTATGAATAATTATGGTATGATACTGAGCTAAGAAAGGAAAATATGAAATCTATATATTTACCAATGTGAAGATGAAAAGTTACCTGTATTCATCTAATAAGGAAAAATGCCCAGAAAACAAATTATAAAATTGAAGATCACTCACTCATCTGAAGCGGGGTATAGGTAGTATGTTCTTCTCTATGTGTTTCTGGTTTCTAAACTTTCCACAGTGAAGATTTATTACACTTCTAACAAAAAGCATTAAAATAAACATGAAAACATTCAGAGTAGCATTTATCCAGCAAAGACTCCCTCACTTGAAAAGTTAATAGTCTAATGAAGAAATAGGCTTCAATCATGGGTCAAAGAAAATGGCAGTCATGGGTCCACAGTCCTGATCTCAGGAGAGATGGCAAGACTTCAGCTGAGCTCACTACTTGAACCAGAGGAAAAGGAATTCTAAGAAAAAGAATACACATCACAAGGGTACATGGACACAGACAGAGATCTAACTGTGCATTGAGGGCAGACAAGCTTTCCACTGAGAAAATGTACAGAAAAGGAAATGGTGAGCAGGACTCTGGACACTTTATTGGCAGAGGTGGAAAGATGCAGGAGTTGTCACAGGCAGCTTTAGTCTCTCTTCATGGACAGTTGACTGAGGGTGGGACAAAAAGCACCTAGTGAGACTTGAAGAAAATGGAGAGGAAGTTGGCATGCTCATTCTGAGAAATGGGGAAAGGAGCCTTACCAGGAACGAGTAAAGGGAGTCCAGAGCAGCTGTAGAGACTGGGTATTTGAGGAAACACAATCTTGGTAGCTGGCTCAACAAGTTCTGAGGAGCCTTCACTACTTACCCACTTCTGTGATTCCAAGGGAACCACAAGGTAACTTTCGTCAACATCTGGAAGGCACAACAGGCGATGTAGATTTATGGAGCTCTGCCAAATGGCCACAGTGCATCAGTGCCATATCTTTCCACATCAGTTGACAATTTTTTAAAAATTTTTTATATTTTATTTACTTTTGAGAGAGAGAGAGAGAGAGAGATAGCATGAGACAAGAGAGAGGGAGACACAGAATATGAAGACAGGCTCTAGACTCTGAGGTAGCTGTCAGTACAGACTCCTATGCAGGGCTTGAACCCACAAACTGTGAGATCGTAACCTGAGCCGAAGTCAGACACTTAACTGACTAAGCCACCCAGACACTCTCAGTTGACATTTTTATCACAAATATTCAAAAACATTGCTGTTTTGAAGCCTCTGTTTAGAAAACATATCTAGAAGCACCCTACACTGTATACTGTTCATATCTACAATGACTGGGCTAAAGAGAAAACATGAAAGTGACTCAGAAGCCAGCCACTTATTCTAAGGGTGCCTGGGTGGCTTAGTTTGTTGAGTGTCTGTCTTTGGCTCAGGTCATAATCTCACAGTTTGTAGGATTAAGCCCTACATTGGGCTCTGGGCTCATGGTGCCAAGCTGGTTTGGGATTCTCCGCTCCCCCCCCACCCCTCCTCCACTCACACTTACTCTCTCCCAAAATAAATAAATAAACTTAAAAGCCAGCCACTTATTCTCTAGAAAGTAGTTAATGTTATTTTCAACTTGTTATATCTGTCTTAGTCTGAGCCAAAGTATATTCAAAAAAGATATCCAGGATCAAGTAGGTGTGACAGTGGGCAGGCGGGCAGTGTCACACAATTTCGTCATCGATTATATAATGTTGAATGGTAAATGGATCATTTCAAGCATATTCATATTGCCCTACCAATGGGCAAGCTGTTAATTTCATACCTGGAATGTATTTCGTATTTCTTTCCTATCTCTTAAAGCACTTGAAACGGTGCCAGTTCTTTGGAAATCATTGCATTTCTCTCTCTCCACGTCCTTAAACTCAGACTAATTGGAGGGAGAAATGGAATCTGTTACTGTTTTAAATAATCCTTGTTGCTCCTCTTCTCCTTTCAGGTGGAAAATTATGCATTTCAATCTGCTTGGAGAACAGTAAAGGCTCTTTTCACAGTCCCAGATACCAAGGATCATGAAGATGATTTTCTCTTCTTAAGCTATTGGTGCTGATCTAATAGAATGGAATAAAAGCCAGAGGAATTGTGAGGGTAATTAATCCCAGAGCCTGTAGCAAAAAAAAAAAAAGAAAAAGAAAAAAGAAAGCTAAGCTGCCCATCACTGAAAAGCTCTCATTCTATACACAAATACTGACAGTTGTTGGAACACCCGAGTCTCATGTCTCTGCTTCTAAGCATGTGCCATTCACATGTAGCTTCTCTACTCACCTACCTTACAGATTCTCAACATCACCCCCTCCATTCAATAAAGATGTACTTTGCCCTCAAGATTTAACTCAAAGTCACCTTTAAGAACCCCATAGCACTTGCACATAAAGTCCTTCATTAGACCGAATCCCACAGAGATCAGCTTGATGAATATCTTCTCGATATGCACCATCGCCAGTGGAGCCAAGAGGTGCAGGGGAGGATCTCTGGTCAGAAATCCAGAGCCATTGCTGACTCCATCACTTACTCTTGTGTGTGGCCAGTTTTCTCTTTGTGGCCAAAAGGGGAATTCCAAAGCATTGAGTCTTTACACTTGGCAATTCCATAGTTACCAGCGTCATGAAATTTTAGAACTACTTGGAATGTGAAACATAGACTAATCGAATATATCATATTTTCAGGGGAAGGAGTTCAAGTCCAGGAAGAAGAGTATCTTATTCAAAGTCTAGGTGGTATCAAGAAATTGTTGTGGGAGGTTGACCAAATAGCAGAGGCTTGTCTAGAAGGGCAGAGGAAAGTGACCAGGGAAGAGAAGGAGGTAGTTGACTAGAAACAAACAAACAACAACAACAAAAAACCATAACTAACAAAAGGGAATCGTAAGTGGAGATTCAACCAGGAAGTGAAAGAAAAGCAACTCAAAAGTTCTGAGACTGGCATTGTTTATTACCTCCAAAAGAAAAATGATACTTGAAAGGAGGTTTATCTAAGACCTCAATTCATTTATTTTCCCTAACTAGGCAATAAAATTGTGTCTACAATTTGCATTCAGTAGAAACTTGTATTTCCTAGAAATTTCATCCACATTTTTGGTCCTGTTGGAACCATGGTGGGGAAAATCTAGTATTGGTTTCATAATGAAACTCCTAGCTCCAAAAAAGAAAAAAAAATTAATTCATTTGTAGTTTTTTCAACACTTCTTTTTGTTACTGCATTTTTTTTTATTTTTTTTTTATAAATAGTTTATTGTCAAATTAGTTTCCACATAACACTCAGTGCTCATCCCCAAAGTGCCCTCCTCCATGCCCATCCCCCCCTCCCCCCCACATCCATCAGTCCTCAGTTTTTGTCAGCATTCAAGAGTCTCTCATGGTTTGCCTCTCTCCCTTTCCCCCACCATTTCCGCCCTTCTTCTCCCCCTTGTTCCTCCGTCAAGTTCCTCCTAATCCTCCTATACGTGCAAACATATGATATTTGTCCTTCTCTGTCTGACTTATTTCGCTCAGCATAACACCCTCAAGGTCCATCCATGTTGCTACACATGGCCAGATTTCATTGTTTCTCATTGCCATGTAGTATTCCATGGTATAGATAAACCACATCTTCTTGATCCATTCATCTGTTGATGGACACTTAGGCTCTTTCCATGTTTTAGCTATTGTGGAGAGTGCTGCTATGAACATTGGGGTACATGTGCTCCTATGCCTCAGCATTTCTGTATCCCTTGGGTAAATTCCTAGCAGTGCTATTGCTGCATTTTAACAAAAATATGGAAAACAACAGCACCACAGTGATGAGGCTATGTCAAGGACCAGATGACAGAACTCCCAAGGGTCAAAGCTAGAAGAATGAGAGTAAAAAAATAAATAAGGCAGTATTTGATTATAACCCAAGGAGAAATAAACATCTGTGACTCCATACTGATATAAGTTACTGAATAAACAAAAGGGGGCGTACACACAGATCTCCCATGCAGAAATATTTCAAATTATTTATTATAGATATTCTGTTCTCCAGGAGGTGGAGAATAACACCACGTTCCTTAACCGCAGACAGTATGTAGCAAAGTTCTTTGAAAGAGGACAGAATGGAAAGGGAGGGCGAAAAATGTGACAGGTGGGGAAACCTGTCACACACCATCTCAGCCAGCTGATAAAAGTCAGCCTCTACAGTGATAAATCATATTGGTATTACACACCCTTGGTCTGATGTGATGGCACATTAGGTCTGTGGTCTTCTTCCCCCAAATCCATAAGAACAGCTAATCATGGAAAAAAAAATCAGACAAATGAAATCGAGACAGTCTACAAAATTCCTGACAAGTACCCGCTCAAAACTGTCAAGGTCATCTAAACCAAGGAAAATCTGAGAAATCGCTCCTGCCAACAGAAGCCTAACGAGACTTGATGACTAAAGCTAATGTAATCCTGGAACACGAGAAGGACATTAGGTAAAATCTAGGAAATTCTAAATAAAGTACAGACCCTAGCTAATAATAATGTACAAGTAGTGGTTCATTAATTGTGACAAATGCATCATACTGATGCAACATGTTAATTAGAGAAGAAACTGGGTATAAGGTCATAAGGGAACTGTCTTACTTTTGCAACTTTCCTGTAAATCTAAATCTATTCTAAAATGAAAGGTTTCTTTAAAAAATTAAAGACATGATTTCATTTTGAAATTTACAATAAAACCCTCTAAAAAATTAAACTTGTTTTTGTCAAATTTCCTTCCCTGGGGGTTTCTTTAGAAGTTCTTAGGACTAGGTGTATGCACTCACTTGGGAAAGAATCTATCCTATTTTTCATCTTTTGACTTGAGAGCAGGTTTGCTGACATTTCAACCAATAAGTCCATGTTCAAAAACAAACCAAAATGACCGAATATTTTTGTACATTCCGAACCTCAGACAACATAAGCTGGAGTATGACCGGAGTCTGTAAGTTTAATGCCTCCAGCAGGAATTATCCTCTAGAGCACTATAAATATATATGACTGCAGACTGAACAGATATTTTTTTTTTTTTCAAAACCCTGGTCAAACTACAAATCTAAAATAGACCATAAGATTGCAAGTACAAATGTAGCTTGACTACAGTCTCTAAGGCACAGAAGACAGGAAAGACACTAAAAACTGTAGAATAATGAGACACACTGAGATTACATTCTTACCTAATAACGTCTCCTTTTGCCTGATACTTTCCCTCCTGGTATTCAAAAGATACAGAAAATGACATTTAATTGAAAACAAGAATTCCTAATGTGATTTAAACTCTCAATAGATGAGTGAATACATCAGGAAAAATTGTACTGATCTTTTATGTTGCTAAACTTAAAAAAAAAATAAAGTAAGTGCCTGTATGCTATGTACATGTCTTTTATATTCACAGGGCGCTTAAGTAACACATAACAGAAAGCAAAATGGTGGAGAAGGAAGAGCTTTCCTCTGAACCTTTTGGGCCAGTTTCCATGGACAGTCTATGACAGATTATAAGCCCGTTCATTTGACATTTATACAATAGGATACTGTTTTCTTCCCTTTTGTGAAATAATTTAATTTATGAATATATTCTAAAGTTTTCTCTTTCTGGGTAGAGGTAAAGATTAATATGTCATTCCTGTATTCATGAAACAAATTAAATATGGAAGTTCTTCAATACATTTTGAATGTAGGCCACTTAGTTAAGCCTAGCTTAAAATTGCATTTTTATTTATTATCTAGAAATACAGCAACATAAAAAGTAACTCCATATTATCTAGATAATTTGGCATGAACCGTTTTGAGACAGAAGGAATTCATCCATAAAAATCCCATTTAAATTTTAGCTACTGGGAATCCTTAGAAGTCTGAGGCATGGTCTTCATCTAGAAGCAAGTGGCAATGTGATCGCCCTTGAAAGAAGGATACTCAAGCAATACAATGGTGTTTTCACACATGCTTGAGCCTTACCCACTGATTCCTTGGCAATAGCACCTGATCTCAGTCTTCACACTTCACAATTAAAAAACAGAGCATTTTGACTCCCCTGCTCTTGTTATTGCCTGATTCCACTTCAACTTTCAGATCTTTACTTAAATTCAGTTGCTCCAGGAAGCATTCTCTGAACTTCTAAACTGTGGAGACGTACCCTTTGACTGACATACACACATGCACACACAGAAACACACATATGGTGCAGTATTTCTTTCTGGAATTCAAAAATTATGTATTTGATGTTTGACTCCTTAAAACTATAAGTTGCAATAATTCTTCTAGTGTCCATGATGACATAACTGATACCAGACTCATCTTCTCACCATAAACTGCCATAAAATTGGACAAAATCAGAGCCCACTGTTTTTATACATCAGACAGCATGCGACATAGGATCGTGATCTTTGAGCCAAGGGGAAAACACAAGGTTGTGGCATGTTTGTTTGCCCTGGCTTTCTTCTTGGGAATGCATTCCAAGCTGGTGCACAGAGAGGAGGATCCCAGCAGAGCAAAGTGGTCTTGCTGAGCTGAGAAAGCAGTGATTGGAATATGGTGCTGTTGAAAAGAATGAAAATGGCCCAGAGTCTGGATGAGAGTTTCCAGTGGGTTCTTGGCCAAGGGATGGGCTGCACCTATACAGGGAGGGAATCCATGAGGCCAAGGAGAAAGTGCTTGCGCAGAACTGAGATCTTAATAGAGATGTGAAATTTTGTGCAGGACTAGAAGATGATGGCGGTCTGGCCCAACCAGTGTGTTCATAGATTGGAAGACTCAATATCGTTAAGGATACCATTTCTCACTAAACTGATCTGTAGATTCAGTGCAATTCCAATCAAAATGTCAGCAAGCATTTTTTGAAACTAGCAAGTTAGTTATAAAAGTTATATGGAAATATAAAGGTTCTAGAAAAGCCAAAGAAATCCAGGAAAAGAGAGGAGGAGAATGGAGGACTAAGGCCGCCTGATTTCAAGGCTTACCATAAAGTTACAATGACAGTTGGCATTGGTGTGTAGATAGACACAACAATCAATGGAGGAGAATAGAGTCCAGAAATAGATTCACAAATATGAAGTCAATTGATTTGCAACAAGGCTTCAAAGCAGTTTAATGTGGAAAAGTTGTTTGCCTCTTTTTCAGTAAGTGGTGCTGTAATGAGTAGATAAATGAATGGAAAAGTGTGAACCTTGATCTCTACCTCACATCAAATACAAAATTTATTTAAGGTGTCTCATAGACCTAAATATAAAAACTAATATTGCAAAGCTTCTGGAAAATATGAGAGAATAGGTTTACAATCTTACAGTGAGAAAAAAATTTAGAAGACACAGAAATCACCAGCCACAAAAAAAAAAATTGAAAATTACACACGATACTTTATAAAAATTAAATGATTCTTTTTAGTAAAAAACTATTTTAAGAAAATATAAATGATAAGCCCACAACTTGGAGAATATCTGTAATATATTGATCCAAGACTTACGGTCAGAATGTGTCTTCTTAAACTCCTAAGGCTCAGTAATAACACGACAACCCAAGTTTAAAAGTTGTAAATAAGACTTGAACAGAAGTTTCACAAATAAGCACATGAAAAGGGAAACGCAACTTGGGAAACCACAACACAATAGGATGACACCACATGTTGATGAGGATAAGGACCAACAGAAACAACAAAATATTTCTGGTTAAGTGTAAAACACTATAACCACCTTGGAAAACTATTTAGCAATTTCCTTTAAAGTTAAACATACTTCTCATGGGGCGCCTGGGTGGCTTAGTCGGTTAAGCGTCCGACTTTCGCTTAGGTCATGATCTCGTGGTTCGTGGGTTCGAGCCCTGCGTCGGGCTCTGTGCTGCCTGCTGGCTCAGAGCCTGGAGCCTATTTCGGAGTCTGTATCTCCCTCTCTCTCTGACCCTCCCCTGCTCACACTGTCTCTCTCTCTCTCTCTCTCCTAGAAATAAATAAAAATATTTAAAAAAATATTTAAACATACTTCTATCATATAATCCAGCCATTCTCTCCTAGGTATTTACTCAAGGGAAGCAAAAAGATGTATTCACAAAAAGTCCATTATAGAATATTCGTAAGAGGATTATTAATTATAGTCAAAACGGGAACTGACTCAAATATTCAAACCCCCACAAAGAGTGACATGTTGATGCAATGGAATACTATCTGAGTAATAAAAAAGAATGGACTACTGGTACATAAAAAATAGATGAATCTTGAGAACATGATGCTGTGGCAACAAAAGGTGTTAGACACAAAACAGTACAGATTATAGGCATCCATCTCAATGTAGTTCCGACACAGGTCAAACTAATGTATATATTAGAAATCAGACAGTGGTTGCCCATCAGAGGTGGAGGTTAATTGGAAGGAGATGCAGACATACTGTGACAGAAATGATATGTATAATGACTGGGTTGTTGGTTATACAGAAAAATACATTTGTCAATATTCATGCAATTTTACATGTGATGCTTGGGCATTTCATTATATGTACATTTTTGTCTTAGTTAAAAAAACAAAACAAAATTCTAAGTTCTTGAAATTCTAAGAGTGATAGAACCTGGTGTATGTTAGGTTCTCGATAAACACATGTTAAATGAAATATTTTGTTTAATGAGGAATGCAGAGCCTAATCCTTAGTACATTGCATTCTACAGAGAAATCTGCTATCTCTTTCCTCTTTAGTTTATTCAGATGACCCCCACTTTTTGAACTTTTGTTTCCTAAGATTTTCATAGCTCTAGACATGTAATTGAGCGCAGGAACATCACATTCAAAAGGGACATTCAAAAGTGGTTTAACTATCAAATTAACATAACCTTTATTAAATGTTATGAAATGGCACATAAAAGTTCATGATTAATGGCATTTATTTTGATTATTGACAAAGTAAATGGGATTCATGAGGAATAATTAAACTGATAGAAAATGTTCCGATTGGTCAAGGGGTCACATTTATAATTAATGGAAAATTACAACAGTTTACAAAATGACATATTCCAGAATCAAAAGTGATCATCCTAATTATTTTGATGAGATTGTAAATGAAAGTCTAGGGAACCAGTAATGAAGAAACATTTTTTATACAAATCATATGTACTTATGTATGTTTAGAAGAAATGTTTAAAATTGGATCCAATTTACATTAATTTTTGAAAGGCTTGATCTTCAAATAATACATTTTTCTTTATTAAGGAAGTGATTCTAATCTTGATAAAATGTGTTGTGAAAAAAAAAAACCTAATAGAATATTTCATCAGTACTGAAGGCCTGAACTGAATGTCAGGTTTTTATTACTTTGAATATTGATGGTATGTCCTATGAATTGTTTACCATGGGGATCAAGAATACCTTGATTATTTATGCTAATTTAAATTTTATTTTCCATGGGACCTTTACACACCCATTATGTTGTAACCTTATGCATTAAATAAGAAAACTATAAAAATATCAATCTTATTTATGAAGAAACTGAATCACAAGGGTTATCAGAGCTATCTAAAGATATAGAACTACTTCATGACAAAAAGCAGGAATAGAACATGAATTTTCATGTGCCCAGCTCCAATGGAACATAATGTTTAGTGCTTCTAGGACAACAAAACTCCAAGCCAATACTAATTTCGGCAATATCAGTGACTCTATAACTTAGATGAAAGTCATTCTGATTGAACACGTTCTTTGTTTTCTTTCAATTCAAGATGACTTTAATCATCACATCATTTTCAAAACATTCTCGGGGAGAGCTGTTGTACTTCTCTTCCTCTTCATTTTAATCGTCTCGGGAATAACAAAGACAAAAGCTACACCATGACCCAGCTCCTGTTTAGCTCTCTAGTCCTGTTTCTTATTATTCTCTGGCCGATTCTATTGCCTAACAAGCAAGGAGCTATTGACTGTAATTCTACAAGCTTGTAATTCTACAAGCTCCATGTTGTCTCTAGTCAGTGTGCTTGAATACAAGTTTTTCCTTTATCTGGAGTGCACTCCTTTACCTTTTACCCAGCTGTCTTCATATGACTAACTCCTGCTCCATTTATAATGTAAACACAGTCTGTAAGCAATGCTATAATAACCATGGCCCAATACATGACAAATATCTCAGCATTAATATCTACCTACCTACCTACCTACCCATCATCTATGTATCTATCTATCTATCATCTATCTATCTATCTATCTATCTATCATCTATCTATCTATCTATCATCTGTCTATCTATCTATCTATCTATCTATCCATCTAAATATTTATCAAAACCACAATGGCAGTAGGAGCATATTGATATGAATTGCAATTTAAAAAAGTGAGCTAAATAGGAAAATAATAGTAGGATGTTGAGGATATACCAAATAAAATTGAATAGATGTCTACCAATGATAAACATGACCTAAGGAAAATTAAAAATCAGCAAAAGGAAAATTACAAGTGCTTCAACATGGGACTCCCAAGTTTTTGGTAAAGGAGGGTGTTAGGTTTGATTGTATGTTATTGTAGGCCTTAACCAATACTCCTCAATTTCTTCCTTCTGGAACACAATCGTATTGTACTACCCTGTCTTTTTGAAGTTAGGTGTGGGAATGTGACGCTTTGGTTAATGGAATACATTTTACTTTTGGGTAGACACTTAGAAACATTTACATGTTTCTTCTTGTTCCCTTTTCCTGCCTTGGTAATCATGGAAACCTGGAAATAGAGTCATGTTACACCTGCATTCCTGAGTGGACTAAGTCATAAGAAAATGAAACCTAGTTTCATCACTGAGATCTGGGGGTCCATTTTCTTCCATGGGTTATCCTGAGTAAAATAGCAACACTTTAGTAGTCATTGAAATGAGGCTAGAATAGGTTAAAAAATTCAATATGAGGGGCGCCTGGGTGGCTTAGTCGGTTAAGCGTCCGACTTTCGCTTAGGTCATGATCACGCGATTCGTGGGTTCGAGCCCCGCGTCGGGTTCTGTGCTGACTGCCAGCTCAGAGCCTGGAGCCTGTTTCAGCCTGTGACTCCCTCTCTCTTTGACCCTCCCCTGCTCACGCTGTCTCTCTCTCTCTCTCCTAGAAATAAATAAAAAAAAAACATTAAAAAAATTCAATATGACATAACTGAAAAACGTGAATGTTTGCTTCCAGTGTCTTTATAACCACTGTGCACATACATCAGTTATATGATGAAAATTAACAAAATTATGCCTTGACAATCTAGAAGTATTCTTTCCATTTTTCAGAAAAAAAGCATGCTTGGTATGTATGTATGTATGTATGTATGTATTTATTTATTTTAAAGAGAGTGTGTGACTGGGAGAGAGGAACAGAGAGAGAATGAATCTTAAGCTGTCTCCATGCTCAGTGGAGCCCAACACAGAGCTTGATCCCATGACTCTGGAATCATGATCTGAGCCTAAATCAAGAGTCTGACACTCAACCGACTGAGCCACCCAGACTTCCCTTGATATTCTGTTTTGAATATTTCTCTTCTTGTAAGGGAAACCTAATGGGTGGGAGAGTGAATGACCATAGTCTCTTCAGTTCTCATCTACTGATTCCAGAATGAATAAAATATCTGCCATGTGGAAAAGAGACCTAGAGAAATTTGGTCACCATCAATGTTTCTGTTGATGAGAAATGTTTATGAGAAAGTATGTGCAAACCTCGACAGCACCATTTGCTTTGTCTTTTACTTTCCTTTTCTTTCTTCTGCTTTTTAAAATTTTCTCTATCTTCCCTCCCTTCTAGCTATCTGAAGAAAATAAAGAGGTAGGACTTCTTCAACAAAGGAAATCACTGGATCAAACTCCACACTCACACCTATTGCAGTGGTAGGTCTTGCAAAGATACAAAAAACAGAAACAAAAACTCAACCTGCCCCCTCCTTCTTCCTGTCTCAGATTAGGTAGGAATGTTCTCACTCATTTTGTAGCTATAGGCATTATTATTCTCTTCTCAGGCTGACTTCCACAGAAGGAGAGAATTCCTACGACAATGTCTGGGGGAAATATACTGGAAGTTTTCACCATCTCCACGCACTTGGTGTATCACGGAGGGAAGGTACAGAGAGCTGTTCTTTTTCTTTCTTTTAGGTTATGCATGTAAACCTCAGAAGTTCACCCTCCATTGTTTTTTACACACTGATTTCTGCTATTGAAGAGTTGGTTTCCAAAATTAGCATATTTAAACATCACCTGACCAGGTTGTGAAAAATTCCCTGGCCTCTCTCTAGAAGATTCCATTTGTGGGTTTTAGATGAGTCCCTGTAATCAACAATTTAACCAGTACCACCCTCGTTCCCAGAGAGGCTCTGAGACAGGTGATCCGAAAACAGCTCATTTGGAAAATTCTAGGTTAGAGAATTGGGTTTATTGTTTTACATATAAATTATTTTCATTATGCTTTATCATAAAGCTTGACTTGTTCCCAGAGGAAATATATAGACATGAAGTGAACAACATGTGTTCTCAACTGCTTTAATTAAAAGAGTGGCATGCAAATTTCAGTGCTATTAACAAAAACAAAATGGATTTGCTTTTCTGGATAATTGAATATGTTAAAACCTCAGTGCTCTTCTTCTACAGCTTAACTCTATAAACTCTGCTTCATGTTCATTTTATAGGTATTGAAATGTATTGTGAATTCCTTTACAACAAGAAGAATGGCTTAATGTTTTAGTTTCTATTTTTTTAATCCCAGCACCAAGCATAAAAACTGGCATAAATAGGTGCAAAACTAAAATGTTACATATTAAACCAAATTGACACCAATCTTTTCCATAAAGGAAAGCATTCATTTTATGATGGTAGACAGCTCTAGCTGACAGAAACATTTCTAAACATGCCATATTTCAAGAATGAGCACCCTCCCCCAAATACGTATGAAACATATTAAGGGGAAATCAAATGCCAGAGGTAGGTCACCTTGTTTTTGCAGTTACAGTGCTTTCCAAACAGATGCTTCTGCTCCTTTTCCAGGAACTATGACTAAGATGCTTGTGTCTGGATGATACCATTAAATGGGAGTACTGGTAGTTTCTTTGATGCTTATAATGCTCACCTGGATTACTTATCAGCTGTTTTTTTCATTTTGGATCTATTGTATGATGATTACATAAAAGATAAAAAGACCAAAATCAGAGCCCCAAAATGAATTTCTGCCTAGATTTGTCATGATATAACAAAAGTAAGCATAATGCAGAAAATAAATGTAGTGGTCAGCTTTCAAGATGGTCCCCAATGATCTTCATCTCCTGGTTTTTACACCTTTCTGTAGCCCTCTTCCACGCTGAACTGTGGCTGTCTGTGTTACCAATAAGATACAGAGGAAATAAGTACATGATTTCATTCTGAGGCTTAGTAATAAAGGACAGAGCAACTTTCTGCTCTTTCTTGGACTGCTTGCTTTAGAAGAAGCCAGTTGCATGGTGTGAAAACATTTAAGAAGCCCTATGGAGGGTCATATAGAGAGAAACTGAGGTCTCCTGCCAACACCTAGCATGGACTTAAGCCATATGAGGGAACAGGTATAGAAGTCAATCTTCCAATCCAGTAAAGCTTTCTTGATTACAACTCTATGATAGACCCTGGGGCAGAACTACTCTAAACCATTCCACAATTCCTGACCCATAGAAACTGAGATAGTAGTGCTTGTGTCATTTTCAGTTTGCAATAAGTTTGTAGCAATAGATAACTAACTAATAATCAAAAACTCTTCTAAGAAAAATCCAAAGTATGTTGGAGGTTATAAGGAAATGTGTCATGGAAGAGAGAGCATATCAGTCAAACCTTGAAAAATGATAGAATTTAGAAGCACAGAAATGAGAAAGGCTATTTCAGGTAGAGGAACAAATACATTCAAAGCCAGAGAGAGTGATATGCAAAGAGTATTCGGCAAACATCAAATAGTCTTGTTTGATTACAACATCAGTCCCTCCACTTGCCTCAAGGTCTTTGGTTTTGTGGGGTTGAGTCTATATGTAGGGCTCTCTTTTACTTGAAGCCAAGAGAGTGTTGAACATGTGAGGCTGAGTGAAAAACTGAGCACAGTAAGTGTGGCAAATCAGAGAAGGTAGATCCAAATAGGTCACCAAAGCAAGAGATAAACCAAGACATGGGAGGACCTGATGACAAAGAAGCAAGGAATGGAGAAGTAGCGTCTATGCAGAATATAAAGGCTGTTGTTTATGGATGAGATGTGCCTTGACATATACAGACTAGTCCCACTGAAAGAATCAAGGGAGATTCTGACTACAGATTCAAAAATTATAAATAATGGGATACCTGGGTGACTCAGTCAGCTGAGCACCTGATTTCTGCTCGGGTCATGATCTTATGGTTCATGGGTTTGAACCCCATGTTGGACTTTAAGCTGACAGCACAGAGACTGCTTTGGATTGTCTGTCTCCTTCTCTCTTCTCCTCCCTGACACACACTCTCTCTCACTCTCAAAAATATTTATTTTTTTTAAAAAAATCATAAATAAAAACCAAATCCAACAGTATATATAAAACAAGTAGGCTTTAAGGAATATGAGGGTAGTCTAACAATAAAAAATCTGCATGTGATTTAACTAAAAAAAATCCCTTGATAAAATTCAACATGCATTTATGTTAAGAACTCTCAGAAAACCAGGAATAGAAAGAAATTCTTCCTTATTCTGAAGAAGAGGTGCTATACGAACTCTAAAATTATTCAATTTTTGTGGAATGTTAGAATTATTTATGGAATAAGACATCAACTAGGGCAACACTTGCTGCTGTTAACAGATAAATCCCAAATTATCAGAAGTTTAACACAATAAAAGCTTAGGCCTCACTTATATAACAGGTCAATGAAGTTGTCCCTGTTTAAAATTAAGAGCTTTTACCATGTTAAGTCTCCTGCCTTCTTGAGACTTCGCTATTTGAGGTGTCTGGAATTTACTCCTGCTGAGTTGAAACAGAATGGAGGACAATGTGTGGAAAGTTTTCATGGAGCTTTCTGGAAATGGCATATGTGCTTATTGCTTTTGGTAATGGGTCGCATTGCCACCCAAATACAAGAAGTTGGAAAATGTAGGCTTTCTTGGAGAAAACTTCAGGAAGAAGAGAAAGTGTTTCTCTGCCTCTAGCAGTTGCTGACTGACGCTTCCTTTTTGCAGGTACCAAAAATCTATCCCACTGTTGTTATACAGAAAATACACTACCCTGTCTCATCTGGTGAGAAATTCAGTACAAAGTCAGGATTCAAGGAGATATGCACTCCTCTGCATCAAGGTCCGGATGGGGCTGTTTGTCATCCAGTGATTTGTGGATTAAAAGGACAATTCATATGTTCCCTTCCACGCTACCTCCACTGTCACCGTGGAGGAACATGAGTAGAACAACTGCAATAAACACATCCATTAGGAAAGAGAAGGTGGGGAGTACATACTCATCACTTGTTCAAAGCAATGATCAAATCCCAATTGACAGGTGTAATGAGGTCCCTCTTCACTCTAGTTGAGTAGTTCCTGGGTTAGACTCCAGTTCTGCTTTTTGGGAGGAAACTTCTTGTCCTTGACACTATTAGAAATTCCTTTTTGTCCATCATCCTCTATACTATATCTGAAACAATTAAGTTTATAATCTTTAGGGACAATGAAGAAACTGGATCCTGTTTTCTGCTTATGCAACTCAGGAGACTTAAGGTTTATGTTAAACTTCAAATAGTCAAAGATATTTTTAGTCCAGTCCTGCAGTGTCTTCCAATTTAGTTATCTCAACAAATTAGTATGAGAAAAAAATATGGCAGTATCTGACAAAGCTAAATTTGTGCATACCATTAAGACCTAGCAATTGCACTCTTGAACATTTACCTTAGAGGAATGAAAACTTATGTTCACTCAAAAGCCTGTAGACAAATTTCATAACAGGTTGCTTCATAATAGCTAAAATCTGGAAATGGCCAGATGTCCTTCCACAAGTGAAAGATTAAACAAACCGTATGGGACCTTCATGTCTTGGAATACTATTCCTCAGTATAAAGGAATAAGTTATTGAAATATGCACAACAAAGATGGATCTTGTATTCATTTCCTGTTGCTTCTGTAACTAATCACCACAAACTTAGTGGCTTAAAACAATGTGAATTTATTGTTTTATAGTTCTGGCGATCTGAATTCTAAAATCCAGGTGTCAGGTAAGCCACAGTCCTTCCAGAAGCTTCCGATGGGGTTCTGTTTCCTTATCTTATTCAGCTTCTCAAGACTGCCTGCATCTGTTGGCTTAAAATCCCTCTCGTATCACTCCAACCTCTAGCATCCATTGCCACATCTCCAACTTCTGTGCCTCCCACTTTTAAGGACCCTTGTGATTATATTGTGCCTGTTTGGACTATCCAGGATAATCTTCCCCATCTAAAGATCGTTAATTTAATCACATCAGCCAAATCCCTTTTCCTTGGTGGGATATTATATAGATAGATTCAAGGGATTAGGACATGGACACCTTTCAAGGTGCAGGGAACATTATTCTATCTAACACAGGTCTCAAAGGAATTAAGCTGGGGGAAAAAAGTCATACACAAAAGTTACATACTTTAGATAGCAAAATACCACATTATCAATGAAGATTAGACCCAAGAATATAGCTCAGAGACACTAAATGGATTCCAGAATTAGACAAATTCAGACACCTTGTCAAAGCATGGAATCATGGACTCATATGTGCACTTTCTGCAGTCAGGTCCATTTCCAAGAGGAAGGACAGAGGAAACTGAGCTCAACGTTCTCAGATTGTCTATCCTGCTAGTCATTCCATCCTTCCAAGAGAGTATCCCTTGCATGAAAAGAACAAAAGATGTAGAAAGGAATGGCTTTTCTAACATATGTAGTATTTATGCTGAGCAAAACAAGTCAGGCAGAGAAGGATAGATACCATATGTTTGCTCATAGGTGGATTAGGAAAAACCTAACGGAGGACCATGGGGGAGGAAAAGGGGGGAAATAGTGGGGCAGAGGGAGGGAGGCAAACCATGAGAGACTCTTGAATGCTGAGAACAAACTGAGAGCTGATGGGTGTGGGGGAGGAGAGGGGGGAGATGGGCATGGAGGAGGGCACTTGTTGGGATGAGCACTGGGTGTTATATGGAAACCAACTTGACAATAAACTATGAAGGGAAAAAATAAATAAAATTTTTTTTTTAAAAATCAGGAGAAGGTAATAAGACTATAAGAAGTAAATGATAGACAGCCTTAATGACAATGCCTAGATTTTAGACTTCTCAGGGTGGGGAATAGGGAGCAATGTAGACTCTAATCAGGAAAAGGACCAGTTCTGAATTGCAAGAGGTGATAACTGCAAGGACTATAGAAAAGAATGGGGGGGAGGGTTAAGATGAGCAAGAAGATAATGACCATTGTTCAGCTCAAACTAGGTTAATGACCAGAGGGAAGAAGAGCATGGTAGCTTGGAAGTATACTCTGATGAAATTGCTATGGAATGTTAACTTTATACATTTTTATTTAAGCAGCCCTTAGCACAGTGCTCAGAAAGTTGTGTAAGGTGAGGAGGAGGGAATTGTGAGAGATGATGCTAAGAGCTTCATGATTTAGGGAATGTTGGGGCCATTAAGCTGAAGAAATTAGGAAGAGATGTGTTAGTAGATAAGAGAACTGACAGGGTTTTTGACAGTCTTTGTCAACCTCTCTTTGATCCAGCCATATCTTCTGAAATGGATTTGCTCACCAAACAGGGAAAAGTTCCCTCAAGCACGTGCATAGCTGAGGGTTGGCTCATGGCAGATTACACATAGCATCACAAATGCACACTTCTTATATATTTTTAAAAATTTTATTTTCAGACATATTTAACATGTAAATAAAGTATTCACATTATTATTTGAAGAGCAATAAAAATCCTTCATGTCCCCTGAATATCTCCTCTTATTTTTTTTAAACTTTCAGTAAATTTTATATTTTTCTTTCATCTACATCTCTCATATTTTTCAGAGTTGATTTTATTCTCAAGAATTGTAATAGTTTCTGTTGAGATGATAAATATAATGCCTGTATTCATTAGAAATGATAATCACTTATTGTCAGTCTGTAGAAAAGCCTTGGGTTTTGTATTTTATGTTAAGCAGTACTCTACTCTGTTCCTGTAGGAGTGTAGCTGGGCAGAATGAGTTACCTAGGGCAGGATGTAAATGTAGGCTGGGCAGGCAGAGAGGAGCAGGCCAGGAGTATCTGATAGGCTGAGGTAAGGAACTTGTGTTGTTTTGCCTTCGTAACTTCCGTTATCCTTTATTTAATAATCTAGTATAATAAGCAAGCATTTAAATATTGCCATAGATACACCTGAATATGTAAAAGACAGGAAGGGATTTTTTATGACTATGGGTCTCTGAAAACAAGAAAGGATACTCTGAGGTGTAACCCTTGAGATCTGTGCTGATATCTGTGGTCCCTTCTTAACAGATCCTTGGTAAATCTGACACTCTACAAAGGCAGTATAATGTGTGAGTGCTGTGGCCTCAGTTATCTTTAGAGTTCTCTGGCTTCGATCTCCCAGAGAGTGATCATTTTGTAGATATTAAAGTGTGTGTTTTTCCCCCCAACTGGACTATGGCAAAACAGTTTCTAATTCATTGTCTTCACTATCACCATTGCCATCATCACCACCATCATCACCACCACCACCACCATCATCACCACCATCACCATCACCATCATCACCACCATCACCATCACCACCATCACCATCGTCACCATCACCATCATCATCACCACCATCATCACCACCATCACCATCACCATCATCACCACCATCACCATCACCACCATCACCATCGTCACCATCACCATCATCATCACCACCATCATCACCACCATCATCACCACCATCATCACCATCGTCACCATCACCATCATCATCACCACCATCATCACCACCATCACCATCACCTTCACCATCATCGCCATCATGACAGCAGCACCAGCCATAACAAATGAGGCTCTGTGTCTACTGCTTTCACGGAGTGTCTGCTTAAATTCTCACAAGGAGTCTTTGTTCCATGGGTTTTTATCATCTCCACTTTACAGGTAACAATCTGAAATGTTAACTACTTGCCTAACATCTCATATAGGGTTGGAGCTGGAATTTGAAACAGCCCATCTGAATTCAGTGCCCATGTGCTAAAACACTGATTACATAGCCTCAAAAGAAATAGAAGTAGTTTATTAAATGATAAAACCATTTAAATGATCCTAGTATCATGAGGAGCAGTTAGTAGACAATCAATGCAAGTTAGTTTTCTCTCTCTCTCTCTCATTCAGGAAGGAAAACAATTACTATTAAAATGAACAAAATCTTGGGGGCTCCTGGGTGGCTTAGTCAGTTAAGCGTCCGACTTTCGCTTAGGTCATGATCTCGCGATTCGTGGGTTCGGGCCTTGCGTCGGGCTCTGTGCTGACTGCCAGCTCAGAGCCTGGAGCCTGTTTCAGTCTGTGACTCCCTCTCTCTCTGACCCTCTCCTGCTCATGCTGTCTTTCTCTCTCTCCTAGAAATAAATAAAACATTAAAAAATTTTTAATTAAAAAAAATGAACAAAATCTTGCAACAGTTCCACATTCCAGAGACATGTGAAATTCAGCAGCAGGTCTTTAGGGACATAAAAAGCCTTTCATGGGGCACCTGGGTGGCTCAGTTGGTTGAACCATGACCAACTTCAGTTCAGGTCATGATCTCATGGTTCATGAGTTCAAGCCCCTCATGGGGCTCTGTGCTGACAGCTCAGAGCCTGAAGCCTGCTTTGGATTCTGTGTGTCCCTCTCTCTCTGTCCCTCCCCCGCTTGTGCTCTCTCTCTCTCTCTCTCAAAAATAAAAATAAACATTAAAAAATGAAAAAGCTTTTCACGTGTAGTTTAGATGTGCAAAGTAAGTACAGAGTCTCATCTGTGGTGGCGATTCAGAATGAAATTTGTCTGCATAGTAAAGTGATGGGTGTTGGAACTTAGGAGCTCTGGATAGCAATCAAGGAGTGTGGGGTGTAGAACCTCACAGAATATCCCAGAAGAGCTGTGTGTGGTATCTCTGAGGCAAAGAACAGAGGACCACAAAGGAAGTAGTGGCCAATAGGGAGAAAAGTGGGCAGAGAGAAAACCCAGGTAAGCAAAATGACCAAGGAATGTTTTAGGAGAGCTTGCAGGATTACCCTCAGGCTGCCCTTCACATTGACTGACCAGGGGCCGACACAGGGCACTCCTCAGAAATACCAGAGGCCACCAAAGAGCACTTACCATAAATACTTGAGGGAACTGACAGATCATGACGTTCGCCATCTTTGAAGGAGGATGGTAAGCTTTTGTCAGGAACCTAACTCCACACTGTGCCTGAATGGCCGTTTCCTGTATACAGAGGCAGCTTTTTCCTTTCTCTTTTCCCTTCATCCTGTAGGGTAGCACGTAAGTGGACCAGGTTTATGGAGGCTGAGGAAGAACCATGAATATCAATAAGACCCTTGATCCCTCTCAGCAAAGGGGAGTGTGCCAGGGCATTGCCCAGCTCTTTGGAGAGACAAGGGGCTATTATGACTGTGCACTTTGTAACCTGCTCTGTAGAGCTAGCCATCACACACTGCCATAATTCCATTAGTTAATGAATACTTTAAAAATGTGTCCATCGTAAAAATACACTTAAAAATTAGTCAATCAATTATCTCTACTATTAATGTTTCATCTTGTTTTTAAGTCTAGTCTTTTAACTGAGACCATACGGGAAAGAGATGATCAATTCTTGGATTGAAAATTATGTGACTATATAGCTGGGTTGAGAAATGAAATAGCCATTTCTAATTCTCAACAGGAAGTCTGTGTGTCACTTCTGTCCACACTTGCCCGTGACAGACCGATGATTATTGTGGTCTTTCTTGCTGAACCTTGACTCAGCTTCAGAATCCTACTTGATACAAGACACCAGGAAAACACTAGCCACCAATTGGTTCCCATCAGTGGAAGTAATTAACAAACATCCATCTAATGAAATTAGAACCTGATTTAGGATGGGGAGATGTGAATGATAAACTTATTTCTTTTAGGAGCTGGCTGTGACTTTAGGATAATTATTTAACCTTGCTTGATCTATATGTCTGGTCTTTAAATGGAAAGACTTCAGTATTATGTCATAAGAACATTTAACTTGTGCAAATTGAACTGTATATATTCATCAAAGAACAACAACAACAATAATAGTTTTCTTACAAGAAGTTCCCAGATGAATATAATCTACTTTCTCTGGTACTCAACCAAAGAAATAGGGACACTTTTTTCAATGTCAGATTGGCATAATGAGGAAAGTAAAATAAACCCAAATCATTTATGCTACATTTTGTAATTTTTTAAAGAGATTTTTGAAGGGCAGTGTTGACTCTACACAATTTTTTCCTAATGATTTTAGATGCAATTCCATTTAAGGAAGATCACACTCTAATAAATGCCAGACCTAACAATTAGTTGTGAAGTTAAATGAATGAGAGGAGGAAGACAACTTTTAAAAGTAGAAAGTACTACCCAGGGGTGCCTGGGTGGCTCAGTCGGTTAAGCATCCGACTTCAGCTCAGGCCATGGTCTCACGGTTTGCGGGTTCAAGCCCCACACAGGGCTCTGTGCTGACGGCTCAGAGCCTGTTTCAGATTCTGTGTCTCCCTCTCTCTCCTCCCCCCCCCCCACTCATTCTCTGTCTCTCAAAACTGAATAAATGCTAAAAAAAAAAAAAGAAAGAAAGAAAGAAAGAAAAAAGTACTACCCAAATCCAATGCTACAGTATGGTGGTCATGATGATAGGAAAGCCCGGGCACCCCATGTGTCTGACATTAACATTTCACTCATGAGAAGTCATTATCCATCCTCACGACCTATGAACTGTTGTGTTTGGTCTTCCTTTATGTTAAGAAGTGATCTGTCTTCCTGTGGATTTTTTCACATTCTCATACATCCATGACATCCCAGAGAATTTTTACAGAAGAGTATCACCTCCATCCAATCAGTTCAGACCCTGCAGCTTCAGTTTAAAGGTGATACTGAGGTAGGGTAGGAGGAGGGGTTAGAGGTGGGCGTGGACATCTGAAGACAGAGCCCTGGAGCTCAAAGATAACCTAAAGATCCTGGAGATACTGTCACAAGAGAAGATTTAGGCTAGCTCATACCATATGCAGTGAGAACAATGGATTAGCTTAATTAGGCAAATTCTGGGAGCTGGTTGGTGATTCGCAGTGAATGAAGCTGTGTAAAATTCAGCCAGGGGCATACCTTAGGGGAGATGGAGGTCCTCATTTGAACATTAAGGATAATACATCAGCCAGACCTCCAACCATATCACGGAAGAAATATTAAGGTAGATTACCAAGGTGTAGTGATATCTAGAAAGGAAATTAGAAAAGGAATCTAATCTTCACACCAAAAAAAGCAATATTATAAGAAGCAATGGCACAAAAGTAGAGAAGAAGGCTCAGAAGAATCCCTGAGACAAAATTAAGTGATGCGTTAGATTGCTGTACGGCTCCATCATTGTTGTTGTTTTTATTTTCATTTTAACTTTTTTAAAAAATAGTATATTGTCAAGTTGGTTTCCATATAACACCCAATGCTCATCCCCACAAGTGCCCTCCTCCATTGTCCATCACCCCCCTTTCCCTCCCCACCACCACATCTGCCCTCAGTTTGTTCTTGGCATTCAAGCGTCTCTCATGATTTGCCTCCCTCCCTCTCCCCCACTATGTTTTCCCTTCTTCTCCCCCATGGTCCTCTGTTAAGTTCTTCCTAATCCTCTTATACATGTGAACATATGGTATCTGTCCTTCTCTGCCTGACTTTTTTCGCTCAGCATAACACCCTCAAGTTCCATCCGTGTTGCTACACATGGCCAGATTTCATTCTTTCTCATTGCCATGTAGTATTCCATTGTATAGATAAACCACATCTTCTTGATCCATTCGTCCTTTGATGGACACTTAGGCTCTTTCCATGTTTTGGCTATTGTTGAGAGTGCTGCTATGAACATTGGGGTCCATGTGCCCCTATGCATCAGCACTCCTGTATCCCTTGGGTAAATTCCTAGCAGTGCTAGTGCTGGGTCATAGGGGAGTTCTATTGTTAATTTTTTGAGGAATTTCCACACTGTTTTCCAGGAGGGCTTCACCAGTTTACATTCCCACCAACAGTGTAGGAGGGTGCCCATTTCTCCACATCCTCGCCAGCATCTAGAGTCCTCTGATTTTCTCATTTTAGTGTAAGGCTCCATCTTGGAAATTTTAGGGGAGTTTCCAGAAAACCATTATGGATTCATAAAGAAGTCCAGTCTTGCTGTCAGGGTTTCCTAACTGAACCTAGCCAAAATACATATTAGTCTAAGGTGCCAGAAGTTTAAGGGATGGAAGTCAGAAAATGGTAATCATTAGTCACTAATTTCTATGTTGCTGTATATAAAAAAGAAAAAAGACCTTAACAGTCAAATTGTTCGTTACGTGGTTTTGGATTCATTGGGCAAACTACAAATCCGGCTCTGGGCGCCTCAAGAATAAATTTCTCAATCATCAGGGGTGAGGTGGATGGTGATGCCAGTGCAGGCCCCACTACAAGCACCCCTGATGCACTGGTGACAAGGAGGGATGGAGATTGCCAGTCATTTCAAAGCTTTTGTATTTCTAAAGTGCTGATTGACTGTCATTTAAATTCCTGTCCAAAGGCCAGAAAGCAATATTAGAAAGCAGAGAAACCAAAGAATGTTAGGCAAAGAAACTGTTAGCCTTTAGTCAGAGAAGGATCACATGAGATTGGAATGAGATGAGCCCCTAAAACCTGTGTCTTTTTTTTTTTTCTTTGAAGATAGCTATCCCTGAAGATATGCCTGTGTGTGTATGTGTGTGTGCTTGGTTTCATTAGGTTTTGTGATGCTGTTGATTTAAAAAATGATCTAGGTACCTTTTTTTCCTTTTCTTTCTTTCTTTCTTTCTTTCTTTCTTTCTTTCTTTCTTTCTTTCTTTCCTTCTTTCTTTCTTTCTTTCTTTCTTTCTTTCTTTCTTTCTTTCTCTCTTTCTTTCTTTCTTTCTTTCTTTCTTTCTTTCTTTTCTGCATTTTAGTGGTAGGGCTCCAAAAATGTAGAAAAGAAAAGCATGAATTTATTTCCCAGTGATTCTTGTTCATTTTCAAGACCTCTTTCAGTTCTGGTTTTTCATTATCATATTAAAGAATTTCAAGTAGATTTAAACTACCTTAAAGGAGAGTTAATAACATTTGAGTGTTTTACACACACACACACACACACACACACACACACACACACTCCCTCTATCTCCTCTGCTTTTATGATTTCCGATTTCCACTGCAAAGAAATTTAAGAGTTTTGGCAGAAACTCCAACTACATCTCAGTGGTGATCTATTAAATTTATGCCCAGATGAAAATGTGTGAAATCATATTTTAGAAATTTAAATTTTATTAAGCCATTTTAATGTGTATTTTTTCCTTTTATCTGTTAGAAACCTAGTCTCTTTCTTTTCTATCAAGGATTTTTCTAACACCACATTTGAAAATGCTACTCACAGATTTCACAGAATATGTTTTCCGATTTGCATGAATAGGTCTATCGCAAAAGAGATACAGCCTATAGGGAGTGCAAAAAAAAAAAAAATCCTCCCTTTGAAGACTAGTTTTAATGTGTCATTTAATAATTCATTAAAAAAATTGTTCACGGAGAGAGCCAACGTTCTCCTCCTGCCTATTATCTTAGGTTCCCACATGTATAGAGTGCTGCTTTTAAGGATTCTATAGACTGAGTAAAACGGGTTTCAATTAAGGAGAATGTCTTTGAGCTCTAAATGGACATACAATGAACAAGCAAATAACACAGAGAGCACACAGATTCTGCACAAAAAGCTTGCTCCCACGTGTACCTACAGTTCATTAGACTCAACATTGAAGGCTGTGATGACTCATTTTGACTGCTTGGGTGTTGCCAGATATGACGACCATATTCACCAATGTGGTAAAAACCAAATATGAATAACAATGGTAAAAGGACTTGGCCATGATTGTCTTTCACCTAAAAATAATACAAAAGAAGTGCCTTCCTCTAAAATATCCAAAGGAGGCATTTATTTACTTTTATTTATTTTTATTTTTTAGAGAGAGAGAACACAAGCAGGGAAGACGGGCAGAGGGAGAGGGAGAGAGAGAATCTTAAGCAGGCTCCGCACTGTCAGCGCAGAGCCCCATGCGGAGCTACATCCCATAACCCCGGGATCGTGACCTGAGCCGAAATCAAGAGTCAGATGATTGACTGACTAAGCCACCCAGGCGCCCCTTAAAGAGGCATTTATTTATCTAATATTTACCACAGTGATTTTTAAAAAATATAAGAAAGTATTTTAAAAATGTACCTTATTGGGACACAATTCTGAATAAGTGAGAGTTTAGTAAATCTGCATTTTAACAAGTGCACCAGGTGATTATTCAAATAATCCTTGAATACCGACTTGAAAAATCCTGCCTCCCTTGAATGTTTCATGAGAGACCTTTATGTTGCTTTCAGATCTACTTTTCTAGAATTTTTCTTGCGGCTTAGATATCAGCATAGTCCAATTACCCCACCAGGCTAAAACTCCACAGAAACTTACTCCACAGTAAATGAAAATGAAGGAGAGGATATGGAATGTCTTCCTTTTTTTTTTTTAATTTTTAAATGTTTTATCTATTTCTGAGAGAGAGAGACAGCATAAGCAGGGGAGGGTTGGAGAGAGAGAGACACACACAGAATCTGAAACAGTCCAGGCTCTGAGTTAGCTGTCAGCACAGAGCCTGACTTGGGGCTCGAACCCACAAACCGTGAGATCATGACCTGAGCCGAGGTCCAACGCTCGACCGACAGAGCCATCCAGGCACCCCTGGAATATCTTTCTGAAAACTATGCCCGGCTTTCTCTGGGTCTACCATCTGATATTTTTTAGATTTTGTTCTTTTTTAAGATTTCCAAAGTTTCATGTTTTAACATAAAATATTTCAAAGCACTCAGATTCCACAGAGTTCTCCAAGATAAAAAATGTTTAAATGCTCTTGGTGTTTTGATCTGTCAGAGAACTTGAAAATCACATCAACTTTACATAAAACTTTTAATTCATTTGTTATTTCACCACATTCATTAGCAGATGGTCTCTAGCCAAAGCTTATGGAAAAATAAATATTTATGCTGTATTTGTACCTATCTATCCTACTGCATGTAGAAAGCTTCCATGCTTACATTTCTACTGCATTCTTGAAATAATGTATGAAATAAAAACCACTGTAGTAATACTAGGGTGTGGTGGTGGTAATTAATATTTTTTGGAGGAATTACTACATTCACGACATAGTGCTAATCACTTTGCATATATTATCTAACATATTTACCACAACGATCTCATAGGGAAGATAAAGGTTCATTGCAACTTACAGATGAAGAAGACAGATGTGTAGGGAGGTTAACTTGTCCTGATTATTGAGATCATAAATGACACCACAGGCACATGAACCTTTTTAAACCACACTGTGGTCCATGTGCCAGTGCTAAAATTATTGTCGGTGTTGCTACACTCTGTTTCCTATTGTATCTACACACATCACATCAAATGTCTATAACTAATGAAATCTGCTGGAAACAGTTCATGATTTTAATTCTACTCCAACTTTGACAACTCATGCGGTACCCAAAGTTGAATGATGGAAATTGTTGCATTCAGCGGTCTCTTAGAAATATTTTGTAAAAATTTTTAATGTTTATTTATTTTTGAGAGAGAGAGAGTCAAGCAGGGGAGGGACAGAAGAAGGGAGAAAGAGAATCAGAAGCAGGCTCCAGGCTCTGAGCTGTCAGCACAGAGCCTGATGCAGGGCTCGGACCCATGAACGGTGAGATCATGACCTGAACTGAAGTCAGACATTTAACAGACTGAGTCACCCAGGGAGCCCCTATAAATATATTTTTAAAGATGTTTCTGAGAAAATTATTTAATCAGAGGCAATGTGGCAAATGTCCCCCTTACTTGTCCTCACATCACTAGCTCAGCTGCCTCCTAATAGACATCACTGAATTTGTTAACTTGGGAGAGAAAGACAATTTGAGGAATACGAGTGGAGAAGGCCATTTTTTCCAGCTTCTTTTTCTCCAAGACTGAACAACATCTCGTTTTACACTGAAGGCAAATCTTAAAATGCAAATATGACAGTAGTTTCCCAAAATGGGCTCAAATGCTTGTCAAATCTCAATTTGTATGTCTCAATGTGTAGAAGGGTGAACAGGCTTCCACACGGAGAATGGAGGAGCATAGGACTGGGTAGCAAGACAGAAAAATTACATGAAAGTACACAGAAATAGAAGAATCTTATATAGTTCACTTGGTAACTAGGACTCCCTTGCTTAACCTCTTGGAGCAGCTTTTAACAAGTTACCTCCATGAAAATATTCAAGACTTGGATGTTGCCAGCTCAGTTCCTTGGATTTTTTTTTTAATGTTTTTTTTTTTTTTAATTTATTTCTAGGAGAGAGAGAGACAGCATGAGCAGTGGAGGGTCAGAGAGAGAGGGAGTCACAGATTGAAACAGGCTCCAGGCTCTGAGCCGGCAGTCAGCACAGAGCTCGATGCGGGGCTCGAACCCACGAACCGCGAGATCATGACCTAAGCGAAAGTCGGTCGCTTAACCGACTAAGCCACCCAGGCGCCCCACCTTGGATTTTTTTTTATACACATTGTATTTAGATCTTTTCCTTAGGATGATAGGTATCCTTTAATATTTTTTAAATGTTTATCTATTTATTGAGAGAGAGAGAGAGAGAGATTGAGAGAGAGAAAGCAGGGGAATGACAGAGAGAGAACCATGAGATCATGACCAGAGCCAAAATCAAGAGTCAGATGCTTAACTTCCTGAGCCACCCAGGCATCCCAGGAATCTTTTAAATGACAATATTAATACCTTCATGTAAGATACAACTCAAGAATACCTCTATCAAGTAAGAATGAGGACAGATTGGTCTTTCAAGTTTGTTTTGTTTTGTTTTTACCAAATGAGGACAATATAATGTTGCAATACATTTTTCTTTCTCCCCAGGCTGCTGGACTAGCAGAATATTTAAAATATCTCATCTTTCTGATGCAATTATCTTTCTCTGTCTAATACATTCAATCATATTTTTATTTTTTTACTTTAATGGACCGGTGCTAACTGTATCTGTTTTTCCTAAATTTTTGGAATCCTTTAGAAATTTGGATACAGATGCATGTGTACCCTTGTGTTTGTATGTATGTATATAATTTTCACATGAATATAGTTTTGTGACAAGGCATGTCCATGTGTAAAATAAAACAAACATGTAAGGCAAGTGGAAAATGCTCAGTCATCTAGATAAATATGTGTCTAGAACTTATCATGGAGATACTCTAGGTACATTACAAAACAATGGGCAAGAAGAGACAGGCTGGCATAAAGATAGTGGCACTTTACTAACAGAATTCTTTAATGTTTCTTCAGTATATCTAAGAAAATGTACTATTTGGTACCATTTAGAATTTATAAATGATTGCCAAGTAATTGTTATTTCATATTTATATATCAAAATGTAGTGGTGGTGGTAATAATTTGAGGCAAATCTTTTAACTTTGTCCTTAGCTATTACTTCTTCATCACCAGGTGTAATGTGGATGATCAGAATTCGTGATGATGGTAATTTTTCTTGATAGAATATAATTTTATCAGGGTAACAATAAAGAGGAAGCTCACTCTGTATGTGTGAAGATTTTCCTTTTTTCTCCCTCATAGCTCGTTTGTAACTTTCCTATTAAGCTGTGTCATTTTATGCCTCAGAGAAGAATGAGAGTAGTGATATTTGGATGGTTTCATTTTCTATCATTTCATATAAATTGATCTCATTTTCACAATCTCCAAAGAATATGCTTTTAATATGTGTGTGTTATATTTTACTGGTATCCCAGTTCAAAAAGGTGCCTTAGAACCTACACAGGAAATTAAGTAAAATAATAAATAAGTAATATAAGAAATAATAATAAAAGAAATAATAAAATTAAGCCTTGGTTATCTACATATCACTCCAGAGTTTGTAGTTGATTTTGCAGCTAGAAGGATGCTTGTTCTAACTGAGTTTTATTCACAACAATCTAACTAACTAAGGCTAAATCTCTTGAGTGATATGACATGTGTGGCTCACAATAATCTTAGTCTTGGTCTGAAAGATGCCTGCCTTCTAATTTCTAGAACCCCAGCTCCATCTTGAGATTGGGATCTATCCCAACCCATGGCAGAGTCCTAGTCAAGAAGGGATTTTGCTAAAGCTGCCAATAAGGGGTTCCCAAATCACTACTGCAGCCCATTTCCTGCTCATGACATTGGCTGAATCTCGTATTGAAATGGAGAAATGGGGAGTTTTCACTGCTTCATGGGGTCTCCTCTCTCTTACAACCAGTAACGTCGTCAGTTCTTTATCTACCAATGGTGAGGCCCTTTCTTTCCTCACACGTGATTCCAGCTGAAAGTCTATGAAATATGGGGGGTGGGGCAGAAGGTATGAAGGTAGAGATGGGGGACTGGCTGAATAGAGCACAAAACCCTTCTGTTACCAGAATTCATGGTATTTCATTCAGTTCTCTGACTAACACTAAAATCTTTTTTTTTCTTTTGCTCTTTCACTGTAGGGAATGCACTTCTTTCCTCTGCCTTTACCACAGTCCCCATTGTACCCACTCAAGTGTCCCTATGTTACCATAGTCAGTGGCAGGATTTCCTTGCTGGTAGAAGGCAATGTGACGTACAACAAAAGCTAGGGGCACCATTCTTAAAGGTTTCTGAAAAGAGCTAACATCCAAATGTATTACTGCACGTTGCTTAATGCCACAACATTTTAAGCATGGCTATTCAATAAGAATTAAATGAATGCTGCCCATGATGAAATCAAACCTTCAAAATGAAAAAGAAAATGAAAATGAAAATAAATTCATTTTTAAAATCTATCGTGTTCTTTCAGAAGCCAACATTTTGAAAGAGCTGGATGGACGGAAATAGGAATTTCATAGGACTTTCTAAGGGTCTGTATAGAAATATATACACAAAAACATGTAACAACATGTAGCTGTAACAATGGTTTTGAAGCTCTATTCTGCTACAACTGTGTAAATATAATGTGTATGTTTGTGTGTCTGTGTCATATGTGAAACAGGTAGGGGAAGATAGTGAGGAAAATCTAAGGTTTTTCCACCATAAGTGTTGATACATACTTCTGTTCCTTCTATAAAGGAAAGTTTATTGTTTACATAATTATTTGCAGACAAGAGCAATGTATATAGGAGAAGGAATAAAGGATTTACAATCAGAAGTCAGATTCAAATCCTACCTCTCCCACTTCATACTGCTTTATTCTTGTCAGCTACCTTAAATTTTGAAGGTGACAGTAAAATATGTGTCATAAGATTATAATAGAGATCAGAGGAGATGATGTATGGGTAAACCCCTATAAATATTGTGTTTTTATTGTTACTATCATAAACACTGTGTTGTTTTTATCATGAATATCACCTTGATTTATCAGATTCTGAAGAGTTGGGTTGTTTTGTGAAATCATCTGTGCGTGTGTGTTGTGTGTGTATGTGTGTGTGTCTGTATGTGTGAAAAATGTTGATGTTGGGATATGAAATCTATTTATTATTAAAATTAGTTTTGATGTTAAGGAGTAGATTACCAGTCCCTTAATAATCAGAGGGAGAAATAAAGGCTTAGAGGGAAAGAAGGAGGAAAAGAGGGAATGAGAAAGAGACTGGAAAAAAGAACTCATCCTACATGAACTAACTGACCATACGCCAGGATATTTTTTTCATGTTTATTTATTTTTGAGAGGTGGGGGAAGGGCAGAGAGAGAGGGAGACAGAGAATCCAAAGTAGGCTCCACACTGTCAGCGCAAAGACCAAAGTGGGGTTGAAACCCACTTCGTGGGATCATGACCTGAGCTGAAGTCAGACACTCAACTGACTGAGCCACCCAGGTGCCATCTCAGGACACTTTTAAATGTGTCCTCAATAACCTGAAAAGTTATAATGTTCTCTCTTTTGACTCTTGTAGGGGAGGAAAAAACAATTTTCCCTTTACCCTTTTGAGTTCTTAGCTGAGATGCCTGTAATAAAAGGCAGATTAACAAGTGAAAAACAAACCAAGTTTGTTCACATGTGAAACTCACACACACATGGAGATAGTCAGGGAAAAATGAGTAGCTCCCCAGGAAGCTTAGAATGTAAAGTGAACTACCATTTTGAATAGGGAAATGATGGGGAGATGTAGACCTCTTGGGGAAAGTGAATGGTTTTTAGTAAAGAGAAATGAGCCCTTAGAAGAATAGATGGGAGGTATGGTAGTTTATGACAGTTTGTCTGGGAGTGGTGTAAACTTCTAGTCTCTTCACCTGTGACAAGATGAGTCTGGTTGATGAAACTACTGGGGAGGAGATTTATGACAGTGGCATTCCTTTTGAATGACCTGTGTTTAGGGAGACAAAGGAAATTCAGAGAAAGCCTCTCCTCCATTTGCTGCATTTAATGTGTCTACAGCTCTAAATAATCAATATATCAAAGTGGGATTGGGGGAGCTGGCCTGTATTGAGCTTCTACAGTCTTATTTGGGAGTGCCATATTCTGTTACTCTTCACTAAGAAACTGAAATTAAGAAGGTCATCTTCTCAGGACAATGCCATAAATTAGGCCCTATCTGATTCCTTCTTGAAGGTCTTTATATCCTTGCAGTAGCTGGGGTATACTAAGCACACAAAGGAATGAAAAATTTTTTGAAAGAGAGAAGGCATTTAGGCTTTCCTTTTTATCCTCAGGAAATATATAAAATGTTGAGAAACTACTAGGGTAAAAGAACCCCACCGAGTCCTCTCTCATTTTGATGGGTAGAAGGTGCCCAGTGCAATATTTTAAACCTACAGTCTCCCTATGGTTTTCAGTGGTTGATTTCCCACTTCACCATCCTCCCTACTTCCCTCTACTCCTCCCTGACCAGTCAACATATAACTTAGATGGCCTCAAGTAATAGATAGTGGCTGCCTCAATATTGTCACTAGCCTCAAAAGTCCTAAATATAAATAGCTATTTTATTTCTGAAGTGTTTCACTTTTAGGCATTTTAGCAAACTGCATTTATGTTAACCTATGAAACACATTAGTCTACATTTTTATTCAAATTGAGTTATCTTAACTACAGTTCATAAATCAGTAATGAAGTTCCCAAAAATGGCATTATTCTGTGTGTCTCAATAGGCACTCATCGTTAGTCTATGAGCAAGGCAACAAATGAACATGATGCATTGATACCTTCAAAAATGAGGTTCTGAGGAAGTGCTGAAGACATCTTTACCTTCCAGTGAATGCACTAGATGTGGAAGAATTTTGTTTGGTAGGGGAACATGTGTACTGTGTTGTCCTATAGATAGAGATTGGATATCAGTGGTGTGGGTGGAGTCAAAGAAGTTTATCATATTCAGAGATGATGTGTTGGTGGGGCAATACTAAGCTGAAAAAACAAGTCACATGAAAATGAAAACCTACTAACGTGAAATAATGAAAGAAAATTTCAAGACTGTAATCTCTAGGAGGGAGAGACTATGTCTGCATGGTCACCATTATGTCCCCAATGCCAGGCATGGAACCAAAGCCATTGGAAATTCTCATTACCATTTGTTGAATGAATGAATGAATGAATGAATAGATGGGTGGATGAAAGCCTCTCCTATGCCAAGACCAACAAAGTAATTTTATCAAGAGTGGAAAGCGATTTTTTCGTCTTTTTCAGAACAATAACTTTCCATGTGTTAGTACGGCTAGGATCACAACCAGGAAAGAAATATCAACCTTCAGAAAGCTGGAAAGGCAGTGAAGAGAGCAACAGAAAGATACTAAATGTGGTTAAGGTGTATCAGCAAAGAACCATCTGAGGGCAAAGAAGGAAATGCTAATGGCTCTCCAAGAATATGGGTCAACCATCAAAGGAACTCTGCCATCACAAGAGAGGGACTTGAGATTTGAGGTCCAGAATTATAGTGGTGGGGCTATTGGCTATTCTCAGTGAGAAGTATTAACACAGTTTCTTGTATCTTTCAGGTTTGTGTGTCCTGGGAAACAAGTGCATACGTATTTAATTCAGTTAAAAATTACTTCCCATTGGCAGATGTTAGGGTATTAGCTTCAGAACAGAGAAGTATTAAAATATTCACTAAACACATCAATATGTTGAACCGTCTGTGGGTTTTAAAATTGTATGGCATATTCTATTATGGAAATATGCATGCGATATGTTGTGTGAGGAAAGCAAAACACAAAACCACATGTACACACTGTGTTTACAACCATGGTAAAATGTACAGTTATAGGATTTTAAGGAGAGAAAGACCATATGATCATTAATAAAGATGTAAATATTTGGCATTTTAAAGTTTGAAGACTCTTTTCCCTCTAAATTTCTATACAGCAAACTTTATTTTAAAGAAACTGGTTGTCCCGCCTACTCAGCCATAACACACATCGCATGATGTTGCCGGATGGTGGTATACTGCGTGTCATTCCCACAATAACACAGGAGAACCATCACTGAGTTTATAATGACTATCTCATTGAAAATGAATCACTTACCAACAGGCATATGGGCTGAGGGAAATAGCATTTATAAACTTTAAAATTAATTCCTCTAGACAAGCTTCATTGTTTTCTATGTAGGTTACATTAAGTATGCTGTCAACTAGACACTGAAGTTCAATTTAGCAATATTATTAATTAGGTAGACTATTTCATAATAATAATTTCTTGCTTTTCATTCAGACTCCATGAATTTCACATCTTTACTTTACTGGTCATTGTCTTCTTAATAAAAGAACCAGGAAAGTTTCTGAGCTTCTAGGCTGGAAGGAAAATGGAAGAGGTAGAGTGGAAACACAATCAACAATAGTACTTATAGTTCACCACTTTCTGTGAACAGATGTTCTGTTAGCTGGCCAGACCACAAAAACGTGAGTCATGAAGAACATAATTATTGAAAGGCTTCATGACAAATAAAATCTTGTCTTGAAAAGATTCCTCCAGAAGCCTCACACATGCATGGTACTCACTCTTTCTTTCTTTCTTTCTTTCTTTCTTTCTTTCTTTCTTTCTTTCTTTCTTTCTTTTTCTTTCTTTCTTCTTTCTTCCTTTCTTTCTTTCTTTCTTTCCTTTCTTTTCTTTTCCTTCTTTCTTTCTTTCTTTCTTTCTTTCTTTCCTTTCTTTCTTTCTTTCTTTCTTTCCTTTCTTCCTTTTCTTTCTTTCTTTCTTTCTTTCTTTCTTTCCTTCCTTCCTTCCTTCCTTCTTTCTTTCTTCTTTCTTTCTTTCTTTTACTTTTTCTTTTTCTTTCTTTTTCTTTCTTTCTTTCTTCTTTCTTTCTTTCTTTTACTTTTTCTTTTTCTTTCTTTTTCTTTCTTTCTTCTTTCTTTCTTTCTTTCCTTTCTTTCTTTTCTTTTCTTTTCTTTTCTTTTCTTTTCTTTCTTGCTTTCTTTCTTTCTTTCTTTCTTTCTTTCCCTAATTCTTAGTCCCTTAGCCCTAAACTCTCCTGTCTTCTTTGTCTCCCTCCCAGGAATGGGGAGAGTGTGGAGAAGAATACTGAAAGTAAAAGGGCTGGAAAATTGGGTCACTGGAGTGTATGTCCTGGAGGCTCCTCTAAGTTCTGCCTAGGAACTTCAAATCTTAACACACTGGGGACATGCACTATATATACATACATACATATACATATATATATATATATGCGCATACATATATATACATACATATATGTATACAAACACATTTATTTATTTATTTATTTTCCTTAAGATTTAGTGGAGAAGACAACATACTAATTTATAGACACCTGTCACTGGGAGATTCACCTTCACCTGTGACTGGTCTGACCTGCCATTTTGGATAGGGTGATCAGGATTTGGAACAGAAAGACAAGGAAAGAGAGGTCTTTTTTCTTTTCCTTGTTCTCATGCATGAAGCTAGACACTCTAGGAGTGATGTCAGAAGAGGTGTCAAAGAAAGAGTGGAGGTAAATAGAAATACCAGTCAATCATTGCTCAAGGCAAGTAACATCAATTGCTTTCTACATCTCTGTCTTTCAATTAGCTATGGATTAAAGAAATATAAATCAATCACCGCTTTCCTAGCTACCAACTACCATGTGACCTTAAGATCTCAGTAACTCCTCCCAACCTAAGGAACCTCATCCAACTTGATGTTTAGAATCCTTTCTGTTATTACAAGGATTAGAAAATTCCATGGATTCATTCAAAAGTCATAGCCCTATACTTTTTACTTATCTCAGGCCTTCTGGGGTGATTCATTCCCCAAGAATAATCTCTAATTATTTCACCCTAAATTCAGACCCCAAACTTTTGTCTGGTGTTTCCAAGTTTGTGCAATTAAAAGATTCTGCACTGCTGATACTTTAACCATCTGCCAGCAGAGCGTTCTCCCCACTACAGCCTCCTCTCAAGTATCAGCATGAGAATCCCCCAGCCATCACTGTGGATTGATCAAATCATGTAATTTCTTGCAAATTTCCAGGCTGGTTTTCTTTACCATGGATGGAGAGATTGATTAAGACTTTCCTGTAGGTTCCCAGCTGTTCATGCACTAATACCGAGGAATGGTGGTGCTATCAAGAGTGGTTGCAGTGAGGAAGTCCCATTGTTAGTCCAAAAGGCCAGTGTTGCATCTTACCAGTATATCAGATGCAGCACCTTCAGGTCCTGTTAGCAAAGAGGTCTTGGCTAGAAGCTAGGGTACCTTGGAATTGAGAGCAAAATTAAAGCCTGCACAAAAGTCAATGCGTGCCTGATAACTTAGGCTCAGCGCACAATGAAACTACCAAAATCAATGATCTACATTGCATGTGTTGGAACATTAAGGAGAAATTACTTCTTGATTTTGACAGATTTCCCCAAAACGGCTTCCAATGCTTATAGTTGTCCTTCAAACCATCTTCTACCTGGAGGTATCACAGCTCTGCAGCAAAGACTTCATTCTTCTCCGCTTAGCTTAGAATGAAATACCAGGATTCTTATCTAATTTGTCTTATGTCTTGTTGTTCACAGCACATGGTTAAGCTAAATACATGGACTTAACTGATTTTATACCCCCTGCTCCCCCCCATCCAAACACATACACTGGCTCTCTCTTTTACAGTTTTACCACCCCCACCCAAGCCTCACAATTTCAAAAGCAAATATGTTTAAGTTGAAAGTAAATATGTCCACATAATATAACATTAAATGATTCTACAAATTTGTTTTATTTTTGTCATTATAATAATTATTATTTTTATTTACCATTCTATTACAGTTAGCTCCAATTTATTGTATGGTAAGGGGCATTAAGGAATCTACTCTTGAAATCATTGTTGCACTTTATTGTAACTAACTTGGATATAAATTTAAAAATAAATCAATTAAAAAAAGTTTAGATGATTCAGCATCAGGTTAATTCATGACTTCAAACCTCATCCCCTCAACTTTAATAATTGACATCTGTTTTCTGTAACCAGGTTGTCACTTTGTATTCTAATTCCTACAAGTCTGAAGCATTAACATTTCCCCCTCTCCACTGCCTGTCTATCCCATCTTCTGGATACCAGCCACCTATCTGAAACCCGAAGATCATTCAACACAATTCTGGTGGTTACCAGCTCGTGCTGCATGTAAAACCATCTCAAAACCCACAGCTTCAAACAACAATCATTATTACAATTCATGCATCCATGGGCAGCTGACTTGGCCTGGTCTTATTTAGGGATCTGCAGGTCAGCCAGGGACCCTGCTTCAGGCTGGGCTTGGCTAGAGCAGTTTAACTGGGAACCTCTTCTCCATTTCTCCCATCCTCCTCCTAGGGTCAGTGGGCTGGTGTGGGCATGTTCTTGTCCTTGTAATGGCCTAAGTGCAAGAGAGCAAGCTCAACCGCACAAGTGCTTTCCACATCTCTCCTTGCTTAGGTCTGCTAACAACTCATTGCTAAAAGCAAGCCACAAGGCCAAACTCAGAGTCAAAGGGTAGGACCAACCCTCTATTCACAGAGGGAGATCTACAAAGTCATCTGGCAAAGAGCATGGATAAAGACCATTAATGCAATCTACTGTGAGAATGCTCTCAGGAGAAGAGTAAAATGGACCCTCCGTCCAATATCTCCATCAACCTGATCTCGAACTGAATTAAACCACCGTATGTTGTGTCATCGTGCACCCTTAGGAAATAAATGCAGGGTGACATTCCAACTCCTTTGATCCCTAATTCCAAGCCTTGCGTGAGAGTTGGAAGGAAGTAGAATCATATCTTAACCCAAATTTTCCCATCAGCCATGATGTGCTTGAAATATACAAGCCTTTTGGAAGGTGCTCTTCTCTGCGAATCCCACCTGCCCATCCATCAGAGCCAGACCCTTATCTCTCAGAACATGTAATTGCAATGATGACATTAAGTCATCAGGTTGAGTCGGCAATATTTAACAAATCATTAAGTGCAGTTAGCAACTGCTTTTCTTTAACTTAAACAGTTAAAGGTCTCAACTTAAACAGTTAAGATAATTATAAATTGACATGCAGTTACAAAAAATAATATACAAATCCTGTATACTACCCATCACCTTGTTTCCCCCCAATGGTTACACCTTCAGTAACCTTTAGCATAATATCACAACCAGGATATTGACACTGATACAATCTATCAAGCCCCTATTTTTAACTAGTCTAAGATCAGTGAATTTTGTCAAAGAGCTCAGAGGTGATCTCAGTGTAGGGCTTTTTTTTAATAGTCTCAAACATTTGGTTTATGTCATACAGTCATAGCCTCTGTCAGACACAGGATATTTGTCTCTTTTTTAAACAGGCAATTGCCTGTTAAATGAGTCACATAACTACTCTCTTCTCAAGTGACCATAGAGTGCTTATACAATGTGTATCTTCTTACAAATCTAATAAGAGCTGTGTAAAATGAATTAAAAAGTGTTTCACTGAAATGGTATCTCAAGGAAACCCAGCTTGACCCATTAGATTTGAAGCTGTGAAAGAATCTGACACGTGAGCCCCATTTAGATATTTTCTAAAGTGAGATTGCTTCAGTCTTGCTATTGCTGATCTCATCAGAAATTATTCCTTGGCCACACTTGTTGTCTTGGCTCTGAAATGCCAATTAATGAATTACTATCACAAATGACTTGGGTATCCAATTCTTACCGACATTCGTAAATGGAAGACTTGATAGTGAACTTGATGAGCATGGAGTTTCATGGTCCTTATGACCAGAGAGGGCACTGTTTCTTCCCACAGGCTTCACTTGTGACTTTTGTGAGTAAAGATGCCAGAAAACTGTGATCCTGACCAGCAGAATTTATGGATCTGTTGCCTTGTGCCCATTTAGCATGTTGTTTTAGGACTTAGGGGAATGTACAATACCCACAACTCTGCACAATAGAGTCTATGGTACAAGGTATGATCAGAGAGAACAGTAACACGAGGAGGGCTTTCATCCAATCAAGGGGTTTACAATATTTTTTGAACACTAGAACTTTTTTGTTCTAATGTATCCTTTTAAAATATATTTTATATATCGGTGGTACAAGAGACACAATCTAAAGAGTCAAATAGTCCTACAAGGCTTCATGTAAAACTAGCAGATTGACTTGGAATGAAGCATTCTGAGTGTTCTAAATTCCCTGGTGTCTAACTTATTTTTGCTCTTGTATTACTTTTCATTCTCTTGGTCTTTATGTTTCTATGCCTTAAAAAAATTCTTTTTCTTGTCACTTTAGAGTTCTGGTAAGATGCAAACATGTAAGTATGTTTTTTCTGCCGTCATTTACGGGAAAGTCAGCGTAAATCTTCTTCTGAATCCCTAAATCCTAGAGGCTTCCTCAGTTTTAGGCACCCATCTCATCCCTTCAGAATCCTCTTGAATTATTTCCCCCAAATCCTAAAGCCTGCTTGAAATAGCCTATAAAAAAGACACCATTATCTAATCTCAGCATTTTATAGATGAGTCAACTAAGACTCAACTAAATAAAATGAATTGCCTAAGACCCCATCCATAGTAGTAGGCAGATTTTGACCTACAAGCCATTTCCCCTTCCCGTTGTTTTTTCCCTTTTTTTAAAATATTTATTTACTTATTTTGAGACAGTCCAAGTGATGGAAGGGCAGAGAGATGGGGGAGAGAGAATCCCAAGAAGGCTCCACACTGTCAGCCCACACAGGGCTCAATCTCACAACCACAAGACCATGACCTGAGCCCATATCAAGAGTCAGATGCTTAACCAACTGAGCCACCCAGGCACCCCAAGGATAAGGTGCTCTTTCTTTTCTTTTCTTTTAGAATTTTACTTTTAAGTAATTTTTATACCCAATGTGGGGTTCAAACTCACAACCCCAACTTCAAGAATCACATGCTCCACTGGCTGAGCCAGCTGGGCGCTCCTGCATACATGCTCTTTCTATTATATCACCTTGTTTTTATTTAGTTCAGGAAACAAAAACTATGCAGACATTAGGATAGTGGTCTCTTTGATCTATTGATTAAGCATTTATTCTTTTACTAAATAAATTAAACCCACTTTGTGCTGGGTATTATATTTGGCATTGAAGATAAAATAATAAATACAAGCATAACCTTTACCTTCCTGGGGTCCACATTCAAGGACATGGGATCATTATCGAGCAGTTTGTAGGCCAGATTTGGCCAGCAGATGTGCTTTTTTGGACCAGCCCATTATTTTACAAATGTATAAAAATTAATTGTCAGTATTCAAAAGTTGAGAGAATTCCATTAAAGGTAACCTGGCAGTCTAGCTTCTCTTGAGGATTACAGATGTGAACAGACTGAGACTTTAGCATCACCTAACATCAGTAGATCATAGTGAGATATAGCAGTCCCTTTGCCTAAGCCCTCTGTGCAGCCACTGGTCCATTTCCCTCCATGATATTTCCTCCTTCTCTCTGTAGACATTGGGGTTTGCAACTCCTTTCCTAGTAGGTTTCCAGTTATGCTTTGGAATTCTGACAAGTCAGTTCCCAGTTATGCTCTGGGGTCTGAAACCTGAGTTTCACCAGGTCAAGTCATAGAGATTCATAAGTCAGGCCTAATGGGATTCCAACAGAAAGATGGTTGAGCATTTCCCTGTTTTACATCGTAGATATCAATTTCAGGTTTTTCTTCACTAACTGCCAAAGGGAAATGCAATTGAGTTCCACTCTTTCACAGTAAGTGTCTTTAGTAGGTAGTACAAACAGTTATTATTAAAAAAAAAAAAACAGGAAAAGAATCAAAATACAGTGTTTGATCTAGTCTTCATGGAAAGGAGAGGGCTGAAACTAACCCATGGATAGGCTAGAAATTTTAAGATGGAGGAAAACATATATAAAGTTGCAGCAAAAAGAATAGGCTGCATATCTTATAAGAAAGTGGTTGAGGGCATCTGGGTGGCTTCGTTGGTTAAGCATCTGGCTCTTGATTTCGGCTGAGGTCATGATCTCATGATTCATGGAATTAAGCCCTGTGAATCATGCTCGGTACTGATAGCGTGGAGCCTGCTTGTAATTCTTTCTCCCACACTCTCTGCCCCTCCCCTTCTTGTGCTCTCTCTCTCTCTCTCCCTCTCAATAAACTTGAAAACAAACAAAAATAAGTGTTTAATATATGCATCAGGTCACTCTGAGTATCCTAAAATGGGTCAGTAATACATAGTTTCCAATTGTGAAGATATACTCCAAAATCTAATAGGAACATTAAGAAAACCCCACCAACTTTATTTACCATTATCATATATATGGACACTCAAACAGTTCTTTGAATAACTGCTCTGGTTTATAAGTGAAAACAATAAAATATAAGCTTCTTTTCTAAGGAGCTTGGAGAAAAGATATGTGTATCTGGAAAAGGAAGCATGACTTTATCAGTGAAATACAAATACTGGTAAAGAAATACAAATACAAAATACTGGTCAATAGTTGGTTGATTTTGATTAAAATGAATTTATGAATTAAGCCTAGCATATAACCACTCTTGTTAGAAGAAATAAGATATCATCTGTATTTTTATATTTAAAAAACATGTTTCTCAGATTTTAAAGATGAGAGGTCATGTGGTTGACTATAGCTTAAAATGTAAATATTAATTTTTGTTGCATTTGCACTTTTAGGATTTAACTTATGAGGTCTCATATAAGACAATTGCTTACCCCATTATAGGCTTGACATTTTTATTTTTATTTTTTTATTTTATATTTTTATGTTTATTTTTGGGAGAGAGAGAGAGAGAAAGACTGAGCACGAGAGAAGGAGGGGCAGAGAGAGAGGGAGACACAGAATCTGAAACAGGCTCCAGGTTTTGAGCTGTTAGCACAGAGCCTGACATGGGGCTTGAACCCATGAACTGTGAGGTCATGACCTGAGCTGAAGTCGGACGCTCAACTGACTAAGCCACCCAGGTGCTCCTATAGGCTTGATTTTTAAATATTACAATTGGCCTGCATTGCACGTTTGTCTTTTTTTCTTTTTTAATGTTTGTTTATTTTTGAGAGAGAGAGAAGAATGTGAGTGGGGGAGGGGCAGAGAGAGAGGGGGACACAGAATGCGAATCAGGTTCCAGGCTCCCGGCTGTCAGCACAGAGCCCAATACGGGGCTTAAACTCACAATCTGCCAGATCAGGACCTGATCCAAAATCGATGCTTAAATGACTGAGCCACCCAAATGTCCCTGCAGTTTGTCTTTTTAATCCTTCTTTTCATTGTTTCCTTAGCATCGAGCTATAAAAGATTATAAATCTCTCTCAGTTCAAAAAGTCCATCATCACAAGACATCCCAAGTAATGACAGAGAAATATATTGAGGACCTATTTCATGGATTCACATATTTTTATAGCACCATCTGCACTTAACAATCTACCAAGAAGTTCCCATGAAGATTCTCATTTAATGATGAGCATCACAACAAACTTCCAAACTAAAAATAATGTCTTCATTTTATAAATACAAAATTCATTTTCACAGGGACTAAATAACTTGTTCAAAACTCATTTGCTGCCTCTGATTGGGGTCTTAACTTTCCCCAAGTGTTAAATGGATGTTCAAAGTATAGCAACTCCATGGGATTGTTAGAAGGACCAAAAAAAAAAAAAACAACCCAATATTGATAAGGTTTAGTATAAAAAATAGTACCCAGTAGGGGTTAATAAATGCTCATATTAGAAATAGGAAAAGGATTTGAACTTGGTTATTCAAGTATTATGTTTGATTATATCTCCTTCCTGTCTTTTGATGGTGCAAATGTGTTATAGAATCTAGGATTCTGTTCAGATTGAACATGACCCAAATTTGCAGTCACTCGTGACTTGTGGAGTTTTCCGGGGAAGTAATAGCTCACAAATCGATCCACAGGACACTTGAGGCATGTACTATGTTTTCCTTCACAAAGTTCTCCAAATGTCTTCTCACATTTGCAAGAAGGTGTAAAATAATGCAGACATAGACTTCCTGCCTGTGAATGATCATCGTACCCCAAATCCTTTGAATTCCTGCAATCCCAGTGCTCCCCAGGGGTTATGCTTTGGCCATGGTCACATGTGAGGACGAAATGCTTCCTATCACCTGGACTCTTCTATCCTATCTCAGGTGGTTCTGACTATGGAAACATGTTTATTAAATTAGCGGAAAATTCCATCACAAAGCTTCCACCCATTCGTGCCAGGTGGAATAAATTCCAATCCTCTTTCTAAAGACATTTGTTAAAATCTGAAGCTCATTATTCTGACTGTGTAGTCACCTGATCAAGCAAACCATCCATGAGCCATTCAATCATTCTTTTTTAGATGAGGAAAAAGATGAACCTCATTTTCCTCTGACTGCCCTTTTGTGCATCCTTGTAATTTTTTATATTAAATGCCTCAAACTAAGTGTAGCCCCATAAGTGTGATCTAAACTATTACCTTGCTCATGCCAAGAACAGTTCTATACGTTGATTAAGGCAGCCTCGTAGTGCTTACTGTTGATTCCCATTGTACTACATAAGCCAACTCACAAGTTTATGCTCTAACTCTCTTTTTTGAACACTGACACTTCCATTTGAAATCTATTCTTTCACTCACACAAGAGGAAAGAAAGAGAGACACAAGACATCACAGATATCAGTTAGTCCAGAAGTTACAAAGTAGTGCACAAACACAATAGATTTAGTGTGCACAGATTTGACACATCTGATGTTTAACAACAAATGGAAGTCCGTCTCCAGGGCTACGTACATTGACAACCACAATAGGCCAGAAAGACAATTCATAATTCTGAACAGCTGCCATCACCTATTTAGAAAGAGCATGTTTGTTCCAGGTCCTTCTGCCTGACTCTTCACTGACCTTCACTATCTGCCTGCTCCTTGAATGAGCCAATGAACTGATTGATGATGCTTTCATCTGATTTCCCTATACCTATTCAACTTTCTTCTCATTATTTACAATGCAAGTCATTGCTTGTTGCTTAACTTCTCTATCTAATTTTTTCCTCCAAGATCTCACCCAGTCTTATGGCTGAAACATTACCTAGACACTGATGATGCTATACCTGGTTGCTCTCCCCAGGATAGCCCTCCTACTTGCTCCTCTTTCCTTGGCCATTTTTATGTCCATCCCTCTTCTCTGTAGGTCTGTCCCACCTCACTCATGTCTTACTCTGCTCTCTCAGAACAGTCTTCCAGATCATCAGCTTGCCGTGTCATCTGCTCACCCCAAATAGTCCTCCAGATCTCTCATCCATCCCACCATGTGTGGTTTGGTCTTCTGCTCTGCGTCTCCAGTGGAAGACCCCTTCTGGTCTCACACTGTCCACGGCCCTTCTGTGTCTGTGGCCCAGTTCTGCACTTCTCCCTTTCCAGCACAGAAGTTCAACTTCCTTCTCCTACCTTCCTTCGCATCACTCTTCTCATCATTTCATACCAGCTTCTATTTTTGTTCTTAAACCCAGTGGTTTTCAAGTTAGCTTCCCAGAGCAGCAGCAGCATTATCTGCTGGAAATGTGTTGGAAATGCACATTCTTGTGCCCCACGACCAACAAACTGAATCAGAAACTCTGAAGGTGAGGCTTAGCCATCTGGATTTAACAGTCTCCCAGGTGATTCTGATACATGCTCAAGTTCAAGAACCACAGCTCTCTAATCTACCTGTTCTCAGCTTTGGCTGTCATTTGACTCACCTGAGGAGGTTTTAAAAAAATCCATGTCTGGGCACCACCCCAAACCTATTAAATTCAAGTTCTCTGGAGGTGACACCCAATTACAGATATATATATATTCTTTTAAAGATCCCCAGGTAATTTCTAATACGCAATTTGAGTTGATTTCAATCTGCCAAAATGTTCCTGTTGTTAGGCGTTTACTTGGTCCCTCTGTCTAGGAAGCTCATGCCTTGTTCCTTTTTACTCTTTGGGTAACAGTAAACTTGTCACCTTCTTAGAGAGGCCTTCCCCGGCCATCTTTACTCTAAGGACACTTTCTTCTTTAACATTTTCTTAATCTTACTAATCTCTGTTTGGCTTAACCATTTACTTGTTTATTGGTACTACTAGAATATCAACTCGAGGAGAACAATGACTTCTTTTCAACAATAAAATCCCCAGCTGCCAGGAACAGTGCTGGGCACATAATAGGGGCTCAGAAAATACCTGTTGTGTGAAGGTACAAATGCAACATGCTGTTTATTCCAAATCTGGGCTTTTGATGATCTTGTTTCCCTTGCCTAAGACTGTGTGTTTCTACTTTCATTATCTTTTATTTTATGGTCAGCAACCTTCTTACAAAGGCCAGAACATCGGTCTCAATCCTTTATCCCCAAGGGGCTCTTTCTTTCCTGAACTCACCCATGACTTTGTAACATTATTTATCTCTTCACTTTAGAAAAACGTTCCACAAATACTTGTCTCTAACAGAAGTTTCAGAAGTACACAAACCAAGTTTAGGTCTTGTTCTGTTCTGTGGTGTGGATGAAGCGTGCTGCTAGGTCTACAGGCATAGATGTTTTCTGAAGTGAATTGACTGGAGAAAGGTAAAAGCTTTCAGTCAATAGTTTTAAAAGCCAAGAGACCATTGGAGAGAGAAAGAGAGAGAGAAAAACATTTAGGAAAGAACATCTGGTTCAATTCAGTGTGAGAGAGAAACAAGAGCTAGGTGTCTAATGCATGTCTGTGTTTGGGGAATATTGTTTCCAGCATTCCCTCTTTCTACCCCAGCACTTTTGAAGACCTAGGTCTGTACAGAAATTTGTGCTCCTCAGTCATCCCTTCTTCTTCTCTTCATATGAAACGCTGAAGCTGGCATTCACATCAGGAAATGCTGGCTAGCCACAGGCAGCCTTTCACTGCATGTAAGCTGCTACAGAAACTCCCCTTTTATGATGTTACATTATCTCTATGAGAGCAATCAGAGAGATCAGCTGGAAATCCCCCAACACTGAGAAGGAACTGAGGGGCTCACACACTTCTCCTTGAAATGTCTTGCTGGGAGACCAGTGGGGCTCTTCAGCACAAATTATCATCCCCATCCTAAGAGATTGATCTGTTCCTCCTGGGGATGGAATGCCTGCTGGCATCAGCCAGACAGAGCCAGAGAGAGGACAAAACCCTCAAATAATGATCTAATACATTGGCATTAGGATGTTTTCATCTTTCATTAGTCCAGGCAAAGGGCCTTCATTATCTATACCTTAGACTTCCTAATGAACCAGAGATAGAATTGCTTAGAGACATATGCACTCAAAGGTGTGCATTTTTATGCTTGAAGACCTAGGCTGGCCCCGACAAAACTGTTGTGGGCTTGATAGCGTTTTACTTCTCTTGACTGAAGATTCTTTCTAAACCATGAAATTGCAGAGGGTTGTGGGATAATCTGGAATAGGAGACACATATTTGCCCTCATTTCCCCTCATTTTCTTTCTTGCACTAACTTTTCCCTCCCACCTTTAAAATTCATCCCTCCATCCAAGGAACCAACACTCTCTAGTGCTCCCCACTGTATTTCTACAGCCTTTCCCCACCCCACCTGCCCTCACCTATAGCTTCCCAAACTTCAGAACTTTCATTTCACTACTTTCCTGGGTCCATCTCCTTAAAGCAAGGATACTTGCTAGAGTTAACTTGAAAAACTACTTTGCACTCCACCGACAACTTAATGTGCTGCCTCTCCCCAGTAATAGATTTGCATTTAAAGATATGTCTCAATCCTCATAACTCAAAGATTAAAAGTAGGAATTTCTAGCAGCATTGGAGATCAGAACAGGAAGAATTGGGCAAGCCATGTCGTGGTGGTCGCAGTCACAACCCAGGTAGCCACCTTTTTATGTCCTCTCTGAAGACCTAATTAGCATAATCCAATTTACCATGCTTTGTACACAGCACCAATGCACAATTCTTCATGTGTTGCTGGTGCTAGAGGCACTGCTCCAACTAGACATGTAGCGTTTGAAGACTGGCCATAACAGATCTGGGAAAAGGATAGACCTTTGTAGGCTCACAAAGAGAGAATTCATAAGAAGAGGAGATGGAGAAAGCCACAAATTTAAAGACCTAGAAGATAAATGCTGTCTATCTTCTGGATACATTTTTAAAAATCCATTGAAAGAATTCACAGGAAGTGGCTTCTGTCAGAATTCAGCTCAGTTAACATATTTGTTGATTGTCAATGCAAATTAATAATGATAATAATAAATGACAAATCAGTGGTGCTGAATGAGCACTTACTTTGTATCATGCACTTCACTAATCATCTTACATGAATTATTTAAACTTGAAATGTCATCAACCTTGTTGTTTGTTAGGCAACGGTCGGCTAGGTAACTGGGGAGGAAAAAAATGCCCTTATTTGTAGCATTTGCTAATTGCAATTGTGGAAACATGCCCAACATGGATGGCTCCAAGTTACTAACAGCTCACAAAATTTCTGAATACCTTCTGAAAAACTTGGCTGTCACAGCTAGTAGAAGCTGGTTCCAGCACACCGCTGGTGGCATTACTTTCATATAAACCTTTGTGAGGGTGACCAGTTCATCCCAGTTTGCCTTGGTCTCTCCGGGTTTTAGTTTTGAAAGATCTGTTCAGAGGGAAACTTCTTGTTTCCTAACTGTGGTTGTTGGTCACCCTGTCCTTTGTACATGTGAGGAAACTGAGATTTTAAAAAATTAGGATATTTGTTCATGATCACAGATGTAGTAAACAGCAGACCTGTTGCTAGGGCCTATGACTCCACTAACACAAAGCCTGTGAGCTTCACTGCTGCAGAAGTGAGGTCTTCCATTCAGCAGAGAAAATTATCCCTGAGTGCAAAACATGATCAGATAAGAAAGCATGCATGTACACGCACACATAAACACATATGTCACAGAAAATGTAAAACTTAAAGAGCTATGTGGCAGAATTAAGGTATATTTTACGTGTGTAAAGGAACTGATTACAGCTAATTCAAAGATGGTGCTCGATCTCCATTTATCGAGATCCCCTAAAAGGTACTGTTCACAGTCTTCTAGAATCTGCACCAGCGTAATTTATACAAATCCTCCACAGTATTCAGTGGCCATAGATGAAGCCAGGTTCTACATCTCAGCACACATCCACAGCAGTATGATCAATGTTACATCTTTTAGCAACGTAAGAAATTTCGTGTGAGCAAATTCGCCTTTTCTTAATGATGAATATAAGCTTCATTAACTACAACACATTCCTTCAATTTAGGAAATCGTTAAAACAATTATTGCTAATGAGCATCGAGATATTTATATGATAAGTAGAGCTTTTTCCCTCCTAAGCTGACACTCAGGAAACCTAGTATGTTTTTTGATGAGAATATCTTTCAAGAATGTCTCATGGATAATAATGTTAATGTTCTATTGTTTGTTAAGTAAAATAAAGTTTTGTTTAGAAACTTCAGATTTTGTTTTTCCATTCCTGAATAAGTTATAATGAATATCATTTCTAAAAAGCAGTGGATTGTTAAAAAAAAAAAAAAAAAGGCCAAGTGGATTTCTTTAAATTACAGTGAACATCACTTAGAACCTAACAGACCCTTTTTACTGGGCAAAATAAATAATCTACTACATAGAGGTAAGTTATTCTGATTTCATAAAAGTCCATACTATTTTAAAAGTGTTAGTAGAGTGCAAAATGACATTAGTTCACAAAAGCAATGTTCCGGGAGAGTTGATTCAATAAGAATACATACATATGAAAAATAGGGATTCTCAATACCCATGAAAGATCTTCATTATCTTAAAGGCTTTCAAGAAACTCTTCTCAAATATTCTTTATTTTATACAAAAACAAATAAAAAAAAAACACACCTCACCTCATTAGCTTTGCAAATAAATATACACCAAATAGAGCTTTTGTGTGTGTGAGTAGAACAGAAGATGAAGGAAACGGATATATTTAAATTGGGGTCACAAAATAGTAACCAGAAATAGATTTAAATTTTATTTCACAGAGGAATGTATGTCCCTTAAGTCTAGTTCACTCTAAAATTGCATGAGTCTAATAGTGCAAAAGGGATTTAGGAAAAAAATATTATAGAATGTTGGATCTAACCCTTGGGGAAAATGTCAACTGACGCAAGTGGACAGGAAGAAGTATATGTGGGGAATGTGAGGGTGAAGAAGCCTGGGAAGAAAAGGGTGTCTTTCCAAGATAAATCAGCAGTTTTGTGGGTTGCATAAAGAAGTCAGTTGTCTGCTATTTTTATTTGGCTCAGGGGCCCAGAATTTAAATTACTCTCCCTGACCTTACACATCTGATTTCAGAAAGCATGGAAAGATTGGAAAGAATAAGATAGCATCACCTTAGAAAGACACTTAACAGTCCTATTTTGGTGACGGCTAGGGTCAGCTTTACCTGCATGCTACAAACAATTGGATCTTCTAGAATCAGAAATTATGACCTCAGCTCTGATTTGGAATTTAGGGTCATGGTACCTCCAAGTTTTATGCAAAATTTTTCTGGGAAAATTATTGATATCTCTTATTAATTTCTTAAAGCAGTAAAAAACAAACTGATGGTTACCAGAGGGGAGAGGAGTGGGGTGATGGGTGAAATAGCTGTTGAGGATTAAAGAATACCCTTATCATGCTGAAAAAATAAAATAAAGAAAAAAATAAGTTAATATTTGTATAGCACTTAGTTCAGCGTCTGACACATAATAAAAATAATATATAAAAAGAAGAAATGGAACTGAAAAGAGCCCCACTTCATTAATTTTTTTTTTTAAAGAAGAGCGAAAAGAGTAAGAAACTCTACAGTAGGGGGCGCCTGGCTCGCTCAGTAAGTAGAGCATTCAACTCTTGATCTTGGGGTTGTGAGTTCGAGCTCCACATTTGGAGTGAAGATTACTTAAACATAAAATCTTTAGAAAGAAAGAAGGGAAGAAAGGAAGGAAGGAAGGAAGCAAGCAAGTGAAAAAAGAAAACAACATTTAAGAATGACTGGTAGAATGTCTGGCCTATGATTGCATCATAGAATTCAGTATTTATGTATCCTTGATTACTTAGATGTACAATGAAGTTATAATAAACTCTAGTCACCTTTTTACTGTATTTTAAGCGTATGATAAAAAGCTCATAAATTAAAGCAGATGGAAATTAAAGCATCTCAAAATATGAGAGATTCCAAAATAATTATTTAAGTACACTTACTATATATTTTAATACTTTCAAGCTGTACCAGTAACATGTTCTCAGAGACCTTGAGTACTAAATTTTAATTTTATTGGTAGTAGATCTGGCCTTTGGTCAGCGGCAATCATCTGTATAACACAATTTTAAGGAACTTACTAAGGTAAGCCTAAGCCTACAAATGCCCTATTATTTTGTTGGGTTGAAAATTCTACCATGACAGATACATACTTCTATCCTGTCTTTCTCTGTTTCAACTAATTTGTAAATATCCTTGGGAAAAAAGTATTTCTTTAACCCATCAGTTATTTACTAAAACCTTGAACAAAATCATAGAAGCCTCCCATGACCTCACAAATTTGAAACGGAAAAGAGACTCTTGATCCAAGAAAGGGAAACAATGTTTCCACTGAAAAAGGAAATAATTATGAAAATGAAAGCCAGAAATGTTAAAGATGGTCTCATTCACAGGTTATTCACCAGCATGTCATTTATAATTAACAGAAAAATATATCACAAATAAGAAGTATTAAAAAAAACTTTAAAGATATACTATGTGTTTATATAAATTAAAGTCCATCATGTTTTTTTCTAGTAATCGTACTTCCTTCAAAAATGTCAAAAAGATAATCTTTAGCTCTTAATTCAAAAATTTCAAAATGTTTTTAAATGTTTATTTTTGAGAGAGACAGATGAGACTGGGGGAGAGGCACAGAGAGAGACAATCCAAAGCAGGCTCTGGAGTCTGAGCTGTCAGCACAGAACCTCAAGTTGGGCTCAGATCATGACCTTAGCCAATGTTGGACACTCAACTGACTGAGTCACCCATTACCCCTCAAATTTTTAACAAATAAATATAAATTGAGATATTACTATATTTTTCTATTTTTAATTCTCTTTTTAATTTTTAATATTACAGTGCTCTGATTTTTAGGTTAATAGGGCAGGTTAGGTAAGGTAGAAACTGCCTCAAATTCTCTTTCCAACACTTTCACTTTTCACTTTTTGCTTTCAATAATAAAAATATTCTTAAGCCATAGCCTTTTAAAAACTAAAAGCCAAGTTAACCAGAAAGGAGACTGTCCATATGCTAAACACAGGAAAGTAATTAAAATATCAGAGTCACCGGGGCCCCTGGGTGGCTCAGTCCCTAAGCACTGACCCTTGATCTCTGCTCAGGTCCTGATCTCATGGTTAATAAGACTGAGCCCCACATTGGGCTCAGCACTGAGTATGAAGCCTGCTTGGGATTGTCTTTCCCTCCCTCTCTCTCTACTCTTCCCCTACTCATGCTTTTTCTCTCTCTCAAGATAAATAAACATTTAAAAAACAAATAAATAAAATATCAGTCAGAAACAGAAACTAAAGCTGAAATGTTCATGGTAAGAGTGACATCAGCTAGAGGCCTTAATGGTGTGATTCTGAATCTAGTGTTAGAAGGAGAATCCAGGTTCCAGGTCCAAAGCACACAGGAAGAAGGTTTCTATAATAACTTGGGAGGCATGGGGCGCCCGGGTGGCTTAGTCGGTTAAGCGTCCGACTTTCACTCAGGTCATGATCTTGCGGTTCGTGGGTTCGAGCCCCGCGTCGGTCTCTGTGCTGACTGCCAGCTCAGAGTCTGGAGCCTGTTTCAGAGTCTGTGACTCCCTCTCTCTCTGACCCTCCCCTGCTCATGCTGTCTCTCTCTCTCTCTCTCTCTCTCTCTCCTAGAAATAAAAAAAAACATTAAAAAAATTAAAAAATAAAATAAAAAAATTAAAAAAAAATAATTTGGGAGGCACAAGAAATGATCAACAAGGTAACTGACATATCAGACAGAAGACACAATACGGATACTTGAATTCTGATTAATCCATAGAATCTCATAAAATGAGAAAGATTTTAAAATAATTTGTATTTAAAAGGTTAAAAGCAATAAATGGAAAAATATATCTTATACATAAAGAAAAAAACCAAATATACAGAGGACAGGAGAATTTTTTAAATAACTAGATGAGGATTCTGAAAATTAGAATATACTCATTGAAATAAAAACTCAAAGACTCCAGAGATTGGTTAAACTGTACCCTAGACACAGATGAGAAAAGCATTTAGAATTGAAAATTAGAAGTGAGGAAATGACTCTGGATATAACCCAAGAGAAAAGGCAGGAGATGTATAGGCATGGTTATAAAGAAAGCACAAAATGTGTCAAGGAAGAAAGATAGGTGTCTGAAGCCAACTGAGCCAAAACAAGACTACAACTCAAAATATAATAGTGAAATTCTAGAAAAGAATAACAAAAGAAAGAGACTTAACAGAATCTAACAAATAAAGAACGCATTAATTACAAAGAAATTAAAATTTGACAGCAGAAATTCTTCTCATAGCAGCAGAAAATGCAAAAAACAGTAAAATCATATATTAAAAATACTGGGGGGAATTCAGGTTAAGTGTCAACTCAGAAATCTATATGCAGAGAATGCCATTCAAGATAAAAGAAAAGAAAAAGACTTTAAGATCCAAAAAGGTTAGCAAAAGTCACTATTGATGGACTGACAGTATAAGATAAACTAAAAATGTGAATGTCAGGAAAAAACTAAACCCAGGGGGGAGAAAAGGAAAAGGATGTATGAGATAAGAGATCTACTGAGACTAACAAATGCTTGTACTCACAGATACTCTTTATTAAAACAACCAAACTCAGTAAGAAGAAAATTAAGCTAAGAAGAAAGAGGGTGCAAAAAAAATAATGGTAAATAAAAAAATTGGTCACCACGTAAATCCAATAAATATTGATTATAAAGAATCATTATAATAATAACGACCCAAACAATTGGTTGTCGTGAGATGTAATAATAAGGTAGAACCAAGATATAAGTTAATAATAAATAAAGGAGAAAAGAGGAATTTGGAGGAAAATTTTCCTAGAGTTCTTGATTTGTTTGGCAGAAGCATAGAAACATAAATTAATTTTAGAGTTTGCTAATTACGTAGGTTAACATTTTAAGTGTGCTCTTCCTCCTCATCTTTTCAGCCCCTTCCCCTTCCTCTGGTGAACAACGTAAGCATAAAGCCAATATATGCAATAGAGCACAGTAGGTGTCTGTGCTGGAGTCAAGGCAGCCACTGTGACCTAGAGTGTGATTTGGAGCCCAAAGAGGGTGATGAGGACAGGACATTCAAGGAACATGGTGCCTGCAAGGCCATACCTTCTATACCAAGCTATAGAATAAGGTGGCCTGGGATGAGGTATCAAAGAACAATCAGTGTTAGGAGGGTGTCCATATGGGTTGGGGACTGAGCGATGGCATGGAAGCGGGTGTAGAAACCTGGGCAAGATGTCAGAGCTCAAGGGTGGTGAGGAGGATGTCGATGCAGGGGGGATATTCAGACTGAAAAGAAGAGCCCAAGTGGATTGAGAGGGCGTCTGCACGAGTGAGCAGCCTATCATGGACTGGTGACCTCAAGCAAGTGAAAAGATCCTCCCCTCCATGTAGAAGGGGCATCACAGGATGTGTCATGAGCCCAAACAGACTGGAAAAGATGTCTATACTAATGGATAGTTTCAAGGGGAGTTTCAGAACCTGGAAAGGATGTCCCTTCCCAATGGGGTGTCCAGAATTGGAGATGGGAGCCCCATCAGGGTAAAGAGAGTACATTCCCATGGTGGTGGCAAGGGTGGCCTGGCACAGGATGTCAGAGCTTGGGAAGAGCAAGGAGGGCTTCTGCTCAGTGGACACAGCAGCATCGTTGATGTGAGATTGGTCACAAACAAGGGGACTGGTTCAATAAGTAAACATGTTAAGAATAATAGGAGGTAGGTTTCTCACAGTTGGGGAAAGGAGTTAGAAATACAGAAAGGGAGAAAACTAGGCTGACCCTGTGCTACTGGATTGGAATTAGAGGTATTGTTTTGAATGTGTCGTTTTTAATTGATAGGGATAAATACAAATATTTACATGTCTAAGTATATGTGTGTGTATGTATGTGCATGTCTGCTATGTGTCTGTGTATATTATAGTTCATCCCCAGGGTAGCAACACTCCAATTGTAATGAGCACTCCAGACACTCTGATTTTGGCTTTTAAATATCAGTGTCCATTAATAAAACCAGAGATCCTTGGAGAAATATTTCCTTCCAGAAAGGAAAGATATGCCCAAAGAAAGATGGAGACACGTCAAAAAGACAAGAGAACCAGCTTGAAGAGGATCTCATTTGCCAAACTGGAAGCAATTAATGCACCAAAAGAATGGTAGAAGCAGAGCAATCTATAGCTGTAGTACAGAAAAGGAAATAACATAGATAGTACAAATTACAAAAAAAAAAAATATATATCAATAGGGATTAGAGAAGCCAAAAATGATTCTTAAAAAACAAACAAAAATATTCCTTAAAATATAGACAAAGCATTAGGAAAAATAATGTAAGAAGAGAGAAGGCATAGAGAAGTAATGTCAATATTATGAAAAGTACCATAATTTCAAATACAGTGACATTTTAAACTTTTAAATTAATTCTAATGAAAAAACCTAGTGCCGATAAATTTTCAAACTTAGATAAATGTTCAATCTCCTAGAAAATAATAATAAGATGTAACTTGTTATATAATATGCATTAATTGATTAGAGAAATAATAACATTAGAAGAACTGATTTTTTAGTAAATTGCCACCTCCCACATAGCACATACTTTTTGTGCATAAAAATAAAAAGAGTGTCAGGCTGTCTTATTAGACAGTCTTATTATTTCTTCCTGAACTTTCAAAGAACACATAATTCCTATCTTATTTGAAGTGAGTCAAAGAAGAAAAAAAGATTGTGCAGGAATAGAAGTATAAACTAATATTATTGTGGACACAGATACAGAAATCTAAATACAATACAAGGAAACCAAATTCAACATTTTGTAGAAGAATAACGTGTTGTGATCAAGTAGGAACGTTTAAAAACTACAAAAATGGGGAGAGGCAAGATGGCGAAGTAGGGAGCTCTGTACATTTTGCTCACCCCCCTCTCTCAGAGAAGGCCTGAAGCCATAGGACACTGAACCACAGGAGTCTGGGAGGAAGAGACAGAGTCCACTAAGAAGACAACCTCATAGGTCCGAGAGTGCAAACTGGGAAAGATATAAATGGGCCGGGATCCAGAGACACAGAGTCAGGGGAGGGAACCCACTTCGCAGGGAGCCACGGAAAGTCGAGGGGAAGAGAAAGAGCAGCTGAAACTGCTCATAGAACTGTCCCTGGTGAAGAGAAAAGCCTCGACCCCGGGATAGAGAGCGTCCTAACATCCCATTCCTAACTGCAGGGTATTCAGAGAGTGATCCTATTTCTAGCCATGGTGGTTTCTTCGGGCTGGGTGCCCAGGTCCCCAGCAGGTCCCTGGCAGAGCCAGGAGAAACTGCTCTGCTGCTCTCCAGGCTCAATTCCCTGCTGCGCAGAGGCTGGGCCTGCAGGATTACATTTCAGGCGGTATCAGTAAAGCGCGCAGACTAAGACTGGAAACAAGGCAGGGCTTGGGACCTAGAACACGGCCCACCTTGGCTTTGCCCGCAGCAGAGGGAGATCGGACCCAAAAGAGTGACTTGCAACGCTTGGTTGGAGAAAGGACTGGGGCGCCGCCATTTTTCTCCCGGCCGCCATTTTTCTCCCCACAGCCACCAAGGTGGGACCTCAGGGAGTGGCTCCAAGGACTGCAGTGGAGGCAAGGCCTGCCTACACCAAGCCACGCCCATTCCCGCTACAGCTGCCTTTTTTTCCCCCAGAGCCTGGAACAAGACCAACTTGGATGCACTCCCGTGATTACTTCTAGATCAATTCTTTTTATTCAGATATATTTCCCCTTGTCTCATTCGTATCCCTCCCCTTTGCTGGATTGGGCACTCTGGTCATTGGTTTCCTTAAATAGTCATATTTAATCCATTCTCTAGATGTATATTCTACATCTCCACCGTTACCTTCCTATCTCCCTCTGGAGTAATCAGACTATATAGTTTCTCTGAGTAACATTATTTTCATTTCTTTCTCCTCCCCTCCTACTATTCTCTTTCTCTCTCTGAATTAAGCCTCTTAGTCTCTCTGTCTGGTCATTGTCCAATTTCACTTTCTCCCTTCCCCTGTCATTTTTCTCTTTGTATATGCTCTTTCATCAGCACTGCATGCGCCTTTTTCTTTATTTGCAGCTAGGAATTCTGGTTTTATGTTTTTACACTGTCCTTTGTCTTTTGTTTTTTCCTTTTTTTTAATTAAACTTTTTCCCTTTCGGTTTCCTTGTTTGTCTGATTTGTCTGTGCATTTGTGTGCCTTTGTTCCCTGTGTGTTTGTCTGTCTGTTTTCCTTTCCAGGGCTACCTCAAGAAACAAGCCAAAGTAAATATGGTGGAGAGTCCCAAATACCACTAGGAGTAGGGAAATAAAATAACCGAATTCTCAACAAGAGAGACCAAGAGACACCATTAAAAGAAAACTTCCTGAATGGACAGGCCCTGGACAGTCAATGACCCTTCTTTAATATAGCAGCACTTGCAGGTACAGAGCACATAACAAGCTTTTAAAACTAACAAGAGACAGAAAGCTAGCCAAAATGATGAAACTGAAGAACTCTACTCTAAAGAAATTCCAGAAAGAAATGACAGCTAAAGAACTGCTCAAAACAGATATAAGCAACATAACCGAACAAGAATTTAGAACAATAGTCACAAAATTAAACACTGGGCTTGAAAAAGGCATGGAAGACATCAGAGAAGCTATTGCTACAAAGCCTATGGAGTGTAAAAATAGTTGTGATGAATTTAAAAATGCTATGTAGACAAAATCATGAATGAAAATGGACTTATTACAACCAACCCCTCAGAAATACAAGCAATTATCAAGGAATACTATGAAAAATTATATGCTGACAAACTGGACAACTTAGAAGAAATGGACAAATTCCTAAACACAGACTAACTACCAAAATTCACAGGGGAAGAGATAGAAAATCTGAACAGTGAAGAAATTGAATCAGTTATCAAAAATCTCCCAACAAATAAGAGCACTGGGTCAGATGGCTTCCCTGGGGAATTCTACCAGACTTTTAAATCAGAGTTAATAACATTTTTCTCAAGCTATTCCAAAAAATAGAAATCGAAGGAAAACTTCCAGACTCATTCTACGAAGCCAGCATCACTTTGATTCCCAAGCCAGACAGAGACCCAGCAAAAAAAGACAACTACAGGCCAATATCCTTGATGAATACGGATGCAAAAATCCTCAACAAGATACTTACAAATCAAATTAAACAGCACATAAAAAGAATTATCCACCATGATCAAGTGGGATTCATTCCTGGGTTACAGGGCTGGTTCAATATTCTCAAATCAATCAATGTGATACATCACATTAACAAAAGAAAAGATAAAAACCATATGGTCCTGTTGATAGATGCAGAAAAAGCATTTGACAAAATACAGCATCCCTTCTTAATAAAGACCCTCGAGAAAGTCGGGATAGCAGGAACTTATTTAAACATCATAAAAGCCATCTCTGAGAAGCCCTCAGCTGATATCATCCTCAATGGGGAAAAACTGAGAGCTTTCCCCCTGAGATCAGGAACACGACAGGGATGTTCACTCTCACCACTGTTGTTTAACATAGTGCTGGAAGTCCTAGCATCAGCAACCAGATATCAAAAGGAAATAAAAAGCATCAAAATTGGCAAAGAAGAAGTCAAACATTAACTTTTCGGAGACAACTAGATACTCTACATAGAAAACCCGACAGAAGTCACCAGAAGCCTACTATAACTGATCCATGAATTCAGCAAAGTCACAGGTTACAATATCAATGTACAGAAATCGGTTGCATTTTTATACACCAATTATGAAGCAACAGAGAGAGAAATCAAGAAACGGATCCCATTCACATTTGTACAAAAAAGCATAAAATACCTAGGAATATTCTTAACCAAAGATATAAGAGATTTGTATGATGAAAACTATAGAAAACTTACGAAGGAAATTAAAGAAGACACAAAGAAATGGAAAAACATTTCATGCTCATCAACTGGAAGAATAAATATTGTTAAAATGTTATTACTACCCAAAGCAATCTACACATTTAATACAATCCCAATCAAAATTGCACCAGCATTCATTCTTTTAAAAGCTAGAACAAACTATCCTAAAATTTGTATGGAACCACAAAAGACCCCGAATAGCCAAAGTAATATTGAAGAAGCAAGCCAAAATGGGAGACATCACCATCCCAGACTTTATCCTCTACTACAAATGTGTCATCATCAAGACAGTATGGTATTGGCACAAAAACAGACACATAGACCAATAGAATAGAATTGAGAATTCAGAATTGGACCCACAAATGTATGGCCAACTAATCTTTGACAAAGCAGGTAAGAGTATCCAATGGAAAAAAGACAGCCTCTTAACAGATGGTGCTGGGAGAACTGGACAGCAACGTGCAAAAGAATGAAACTAGATCATTTTCTCATCCCATACACAAAAATAAACTCAAAATGGATAAAGGACCTGAATGTTAAAACAGGAAATCATCAAAACCCTAGAGGAGAAAGCAGGAAACAACCTCCTTGACCTCAACCACAGCAATTTCTTGTTTGACACATCCCCAAAGGCAAGGGAATCAAGAGCAAAAAATGAACTACTGGGACCTCATTAAGACAAAAAGCTTCTGCGAGGCAAAGGAAACAATCCATAAAACTAATAGGCAACTGATGGAATGGGAGAAGATAGTTGCAAATGACATATCAGATAAAGGGCTAGTATCCAAAATCTATAAGGAACTCACCAAACTCCACACCTGAAAAACAAATAATTCAGTGAAGAAATGGGCAGAACACATGAACAGACACTTCTCCAAAGAGGATACCCAGATGGCCAATAGACACATGAAACAATGCTCAACATCACTTATCATCAGGGAAATACAAATCAAAACCACACTGAGATACCACCTCACACCGGTCAGAGTGGCTAAAATGAACAAATCAGGACACTCTAGATGCTGGCGAGGATGTGGAGAAATGGGCACCCTCCTACACTGTTGGTGGGAATGTAAGCTGGTGCAGCCCCTCTGGAAAACAATGTGGAGGTTTCCCAAAAAATTAACACTAGAACTCCCCTAGGACCCAGCAATAGCACTGCTAGGAATTTACCCAAGGGATACAGGAGTGCTGATGCATAGGGGCACATGGACCCCAGTGTTCATAGCAGCACTCGCAACAATAGCCAAATCATGGAAAGGGCCTAAATGTCCATCAACTGTCAACTGGGTCAAGAAGATATGGTTTATCTCTACAATGGAATACTACATGGCAATGAGAAACAATGAAATCTGGCCATTTGTAGCAATGTGGATGGAACTCAAGGGTGTTATGCTGAGCGAAATAAGTCAGGCATAAAAAGACAGATACTGTATGTTTTCACTTATAGGTGGATCAGGCGAAACTTAACAGAGGACCACGGGGGAGGAGAAGGGGAAAAAATAGTTGGGGAGAGGGAGGGAGGCAAACCATGAGAGACTCTTGAAAGCTGAGAACAAACTGAGGGCTGATGGGGGTGAGGGAGAGAGGAAGGAGGGTGATGGGCATGAAGGAGGGCACTTGCTGGGATGAGCACTGGGTGTTATATGGAAACCAACTTGACAATCAACTATGAAAGAAAAAAAACTACAAAAATGGCATTACATGGCAGGATATGAATGCAATTCACCACATTAACATATTAGGAAGTAGAGAACATACCAACATCTCTACAGTTACAGGAAAAGCAATAGTTCAATTCAATATTCCTTCTTGATAAAGTCCTTAGCCAGTTATTAATAGAAAGGCATTTCCTGTCCCTCGTAAATTTTATCTACATAAAACACTGCTTACTAGTGGAAGTTTCAGAAGTTCTTATGAAGTCAGGAATAAGATAAAGACAACTAGTATCACCTCCACTACTCAACATTTTCTGGGCAGTCTTTACTGACCTAATAATAAGGAAAAGGAAATGTGCAACAGAATTTTCCTAGGCAAGGAGATCATTGTCTGTAAAGACAATGCAAAAGCAACTAACATCAAGGATTAAAATTTAATAAGATTTTTTATCATGGCTGTTGGACTTAATGAGATCATAGAAATACCAATATCATAACAATCATTTAAAACATTTAAAAAACACTATTAAATAATATCAGTGAAATCTGTAAGCTATCTACAAATAGATCAAACAAAAGATGAACAAGAACAGAGAAATGTACAAAATATATTTAAAAGTCCCCAAAGAACTCTTGATTAGATAGGGAGGTGTACCATGTTTCTAGATATAGTTAATGTCATGTCAATTATCCCCCATATTAAGACTAACACATAATACATATGTATGCATTACATAAAAATACCAAACATGTTTTTTTCATACGCAAACTATTATCAAAACTCACATTAAAGAATAAAAGTCTAACAGCAGCCAAGACAATTAAAAAGAATGAACAAGGATGTGAGGTTGCTCTACAAGAGAGCAAGAATTATTTTAAAAAAAATAGTAATTGAAGCAGCATGGTATTAACACATGACTAGATAAAGGACTCAATGGCACAGAATTGAGAGCCCATAGAATGACCAAAAACATGCATGGCGATCTGGTGTATGACACACAGCATCACATATTAGCAAAGGATGATGTTTAGATAACTAGTTTTCTTTGTAGAAAATATATTAAATTAAATTCCTACTTCATGTTATATCCTGGAATTCACTTTAGGGTATTAAAGACCAAAATATTTTTTAAAAATACTGTCATTAGTAAAATATTTAACAGAAGTTTTTATAAGCTGATAGGAGAGCATTTCTACTGAAAGCATAACTCAAAACATAGATAATTAGGACAACATTAAAATGTTAACATCTCTATCATAAAAGGCACAATGAATAAAGTTGAACAAGCAAGAAAACTGAAAGAAAATATTTACAAGGAGTAAAAGAAAGGGATAGTACCAAATTTGAAAATAATCCCATACACTATAAGAACCATCTACACGCAACCATGTAAGAAAATGGACAAAGATACTTCAATAAGCAATTCACAGAAAAGGCAGTTCATAGGTAAACAATTGATGAAGAGTAGCATAATTTTACAAGGTGCCAGAAAAATGCAAATTAACTCTTTTTTTTTTTTTTTTTGGATTTTCATCATCTCTAGTTTGGCAAACTATTTTTTAAGCATAGAAATGTTAAAAGTTAATGAATATGTAGAGTACAAGTCACTGCTTTTTCAAAAGTAAATTGTTCCTCCCACTTTGGAGAGCAATTTGGCAATACCTAGTAAGTTAAAAATGTGTTTGGTCTAGGCCCACAACTACAGGGAAATCCTTACAAATGTGCCTCAGGAGACTTGTCAAGAATCCCTTGAAGTCCTGCTTATAGCAACTATATGAATGGAAACAACTTAAGAATCCATCAGTAAGAAAATCTACACATACATTGCAGAATATAAACAAATACTACGCAGTGGTTAAAATGAACAAGAAAGAACAGTAAGTTTCCATACATAGATCTCAACGTCATCATATTTAGTGAAAAAAAGCAAGGTAAAGATTGTTGAATATAGTATGATGCCATTTATATAAAACAAGCACATAATTATGTAGACATGCACACACATACCATTGAACTAGAAACATACACAAGTATTTGACAATGGTAGTTTCTGGGGAAGAAAAAAGTCAAAACATTTGGGGAAGAGGCTTAATGTCATTTTTTCCTTTAATATATATATCATAAGCAATAATGGCAATATTTTATAATTTTTAAATGCTGGTTACTGGGTATGTGAGAATTGTAACACTAATTTTTGTACTTTGCCATGTTTACTAAATTAAATGAGGATGTATAAAAGTTATTTCATCCTTCCATCCCCTTACATTGTTAAGTATTAAAATGATGCATATGGATGAAGAGTGATGGTTAGCTCACTGGCATATTTCTTATGGAGATTCCTCATTAATTCACAACTAAACTTTCAGTTTTTGAAAACATGGTATGAAATCAATAAATGGCAGATATCCAGAGGCTACATGAAATAATCCAGAAATTAGTGTTCCAAGAAAATGCCCCTGGTGGAAAGAAATCATTTTGAATCTTCAGTCTGACACTTTCAAATGATCTAAATATTGCCTTTTATAATGAAAGTCCTAAATGAAAGTTATAAATTGCCAGTATCAGAAAGGAGTGACAAAGTTTAAGAAGTATGTCATTAGAAATAGTTACAACGTTAAATAATAAAGCAGATTTTGCTGATTCATAGCTCATCATTTTATTTAATTATGAGACATAGGAACTTGTGGAGCAAATGGCAAACATTTGCTCTGGAGAAAATGCCCATTATTTTCATTTTTCTTCAATCTGATTCTGTAGGTGGTCAGTTCCAATTGCTAAGCTTGGCACTGGTAAGTGAGTTCTTTTTAAGCCAAGTAAAACAGGCAGAGGATAGCTAAATTGACAAAAAAAAAAAAAAAGTACTATATTACATTCACATTATTTCACGCTTTGCAAGTGTTATAATAGCTATACTGTTCATTGAAAAGATTCATATGGACTTAGGGCAGGGAGAAATAAGGGACTTTTCACTTGAAGCAAGGCACTGGAAATACATTAACATCAAAACCAGGAGCAGAAGATACTCCAGAAAATATCTGTTCATGCAGCTGGTGGGTGCAATGAGTTTCCATGCTGGCATTACCTGATTGCTTAGTAATTCCAAATACTGTTAGGATTACAAATAGTTCAAAGGATTGGAATTCTTACTCCCAGCAGATTTGGTGGTAGAAACATTTTTGTTTTATTTAATAAAAAAGGGAAGGGACAATAAATAATCAGGAGCAAGAAACAAAGGGCACCTAGAAACAGTTATTAATTTACCATGTGGGGGTGTGAAAGCGTCTATAGGCCTCCATGCCCAAATATATTATGAAAAAGATGTCTTCTACTTAAATTACTACGGTACAATTTGCTGCGAAATCATTAGCAGTGGGCCCTTACAAGAACTAATCCAATCTTTAAGGCGCTATCTTAATGTGCTGCTCCTTCATTCAGTCATTGGTAATTTTACAACACTTCAATGGATATTGCCAGAGTCAGGGCCAATGGAATATTTGCTCGAAGTACTGGGGGAAAGCACAGTAATTAAGGCAACCTAGCAGTTAACCTCAATTAAAAGGAACCTCCAGGACAAAGTTGGTTTTCTGATTTGCAGCAGCCAATTGCTTCTACCCTTTACGAGAGTATTAGTCAAATTTGAATCGCCTGTGTCACTGGCAGCAAACTTCATGTAGCTCAGGATTTGTTTCTGAGCCTTCCTGTCCCTAATCAGTTATATAAGCCTTTCTGTGTGCTTTGTTCCAGGCTATGAAAAATCTCCATCTGGAAAGAAAACTTATTTTGGGTTCTTTTATTTTGTTTCATTTTATTTTTTAAAACTATCTTATTATAGTCTCTAGGCTAGTACATTTCAACTCTCCAAATTACTTTCTGGAGAATTTCAGTAAAAGGAGAAACAAAGAAACATGTTAACATTTCCCTACCATTACTTACAAAGTTTCCACCGAGAAAGAAAATCATCACTCCTAAAATGGTATTAAACCCGAAAGCCCTGGGAAAAAGCAAGAAACCTTTATATTGTAATGTCATACAAGACAAGATCAAAGTCCCAACATAGCTGGGCGGATCCACTCACTCTGAAATTCTAAGTCACAGACCCTCCGCTTTGGTACCCACCCCTAGGTGTTTCCATGGTAGAAGACAGTCCCAGGGTAATTGATGGTCCTATATAGGTGCAACTGACTATCCCAGGAGACAAACAGTTGCTAGCTTGCATTACCAAGTAGATTACCACTTGGTTTATCCAATTATCTCATTAAGTCAACCCAAAGAACTGGACCAAACAAGGACAACTTAATTTGCCATTTTAACAATTAAGATCATGTTAGTCTTGCAGTGATTTGGGATTGATTTATGCTGCACAGATTTATCTGCCCCTCAACAACCATGAAAGGGCATTAGCAATCTCTACGAACACCCTTTCCTTTTGCTCACCCAACCCAATCGACAAGTTTTTGTTTTTGTTTTAACCATTTATCTATAGAGGGAAGGTTTTCTCTCGGATGCTAATGAACAATTCATTCTGGCAAGAAAGACCAACACAAACAACCCTGAGGTAAAGTTCCCGCTTCCTAATGAACAGCGCCCTTGGGCTCCAGGCTCCACAGCCAAATAAATGATTCCACAAGCCCAAAAGCTCATTATTGGCCTGAAATCGGCCCAGCCTCGGGCATCTGTGACCATATTCAGATCATTAAGAATCTTCTGTTGGTTATTGCTTTCTCCTTTTTCTATTTAAGAAGCCAAGGAGGCACCTTTTCCAGCCTCCCCCACACCTGTAAACCTATTTCTTATTCTGCATTTTACCATCTCCCTACTCCCTGCCTTATGCTTCCTACTTTTTTTTAAGCTCTACAAAATTAAGACTTTCTCTCTAGTCAATGACCCTACTTTTGAGGTTCACTAGTTGTCATGTGCACAGCTGGGGATTTACCCTTTTTATTGTCTCACAAAGCCCACCGCAGAGGGTCACAACCTTCTCTGGAATTTGCTCCTTTCATGTGCCAGCACCTCCAAACCTGAGGGGAGTTTAATAAGGAAATGCAGAGCTGAGTCGAAATGGATTCAGAGATGCTGGAGGGGTTCATTTAAAAGACTTCCCATCTCTAACTCACAAATATGTTACTGGGCAAGTTCCCGGGAAGCTAGTGCAGAAGCTGGACCTCAGATGTGTCTTGGAAATTAGCAAATAACTTGTATCCTATTTTTCTGGAATAATGGAGGCTTTCAGAACCCAAAACCTATTCCAAGTCCTACGCACCCCCCACTCATCCCTGGCTTTTTTTTTTTTTTATTAGGTGCTAATGAAATAATCTTTTATTTTAAATTAGATATTCATCCACGTGTTATTCTACTAATTAATAGTTTTACATCCACAGACATCATGATAAATAAATGTGCATTTTCACATGCCCAAAATTCCTGTTTCTGGAATTGAGATTACGGAAACATTTCATGCTTTGGCTTTCTCATCAAGATGTTGCTTTCCCTACATTTGCTCTAGAGATCATGACATTGAACTAAACATCTGTTCGATACCCATGTTTAAGTCTTATTTAGAATATTTTGTTTTGGTAAGGAAAGGTGATTCTTTGAGAAAATCATTTCAAAGAGATGTTTGGCAATGCAAAGCCGATAGGAGGAGATATTTAGAGGAAAAAGCAAAGATTCAATGCTAGCATTTTGTCATCTAGCCAGGCTCAAAGATATTAAGGGTAGAGAATGAAGCTGAGGACTAGAGAGAAGAAAGTCGAACAGTTCTTGGAGTGCCCAGGTGGCTTAGTCAGTTAAGCATCTGACCTGCTCACGTCAAGAGCTCAGGGCTCCTGGGTTTGAGCCCCACATCCGGCTCTGCATTGACAGTGTGGAGCCACATGGGATTCTGGCACTCTCTCTCACTGCCCCCACCCTTCACATACTTTCTCTCTCTCAAAATAAATAAATAAACTTTTAAAAAAAATTTGGAGGGTTCTTCTCCTTAGTAAAAAATAATCATAGAGCAGTGAAGAAATGGAAGTCAGATATTATATGCAGCTTGCTAGCCTTTTTTTATTTTAGCTACACATTTATCAATGCTTGTGATAACCCTGCTAGGGGTTTTCTTCATTCATTCATTAAGTAAACTCTATTGAACAGTTTGAGGGTAAGTCATACAATAAATATAAAAAGAATTAAGACACAATTCTCCTACCCTTAAAGAGTTCTTCTTTGATCTGTTTAAAGAAGGAACAAGATTTTCTTGGAATGATATAACTGCAAAGACCAATTGAAAACGTGTAGGTGAGTTATTTCTAAAATTCAAAGAACCCAACTATTGAGAAAGGATTCTGACCGTGACTTCATTCTGACCATCAGGAAGAGGCTTGGGGTACCCTGGGCAGGAGATGAGGAACTCTACCGGTAAAAGCACAAAACGATACTCTACTTTGTTCTTGAAAAGTATCTGCCAACTGTCCTTAAAAACACCTGCTATATGCTTATTTAATTTTTTTTTAAATAGTGCTGTTTTCACTTAAAATTTTTTAAGGAAGAGTGAAATATTTGTGATTAGGTGAGGAGCCCCAGAAAGTAGGATTGAATCCTTCAATGCTGGTCTCATTTTTGGAACAGTAGCTAACGTGGCAGGGAGCGAGGTTGGGGGGGGGGTTGTTGAAATTGGAAAACTAAATAATGAAGTGGTAACAAATGTCAAATGGTGCCTAATGATGTGTTACTAGATGAAATCAATATTTAGGGGCATTTCCTCACTGAAAAAGTACTGACATATGCTCTTCTTTTTCTATTGGTTAAAAGCAGTGTTTGCAGAGCTGTCTGGGTTTTTTTTCCCCCCAGCCCTACCACTTATTGCTTTTATGAACTTGGGAAAGTTACTCGATTTCTTTGTGCCTCAATTTCCACATCTGTTATATAAAACAGAAGGCTTGTTTTGAGAACTAAAACAGAAAATGCCCGTGAAGAATTGAGAAAAACACATGACACATAATAAATGTTTCATAAATGTCAGTGATGAAGATGATGATAAAGTTGATGGTATCACTCATTTCTTCAATAAATATTTATTGGGTGCCTATATATATCACAGCCCAGATTTTTCAGGATGGATTGTATTACATTTAATGTTATTCCTTTAAATAAAAGAGATTGGATGTTTATAAAACTAATGATGACATTTTTATTATATTTTCATATAAATTAATTTACAAAAAGAAAAAAGTAACATGCCAAATCGTAAGACACAAATTCATAGAATTAGGGTTATAAACTTTGGAGTGAAAATGGCCAGTTGATGTACCTTGGGTCACATTGGTCGATTTACAACCTTAGGCAGGATATATACTATCTCTAACCTCTTACCAGTTTCCTCATCTGGAAAATGGAGCTAATAATGATTCATATTTCTGAACATTATTTGCTGATTAAGTGAGGTAATTACTATCTGATGCCTGAAAAACAGACTAACTCACTTAAAAACGTTTGCAGTTAATAGGGATTCTGGCCACATGAATAAGACCAGTGACCTTTCGATGACAGATCCTGAATATATAACTCTTTGGTTTAAAGAAATGAATACGGAGAGATGGAAGGAGGCTAAACCAATGTAATTGGTCAGGGTATTGGGTAAAAGCATGAGTTCTACCATTAATCACCTCTAGATTCTCAGAGATATCACTACATTTTATTTTATTTTTCTTCACTTTTAAAATAACAGAAACAAACTGACTTGGAAGGATAATAATTTTTTGGCTATTCTTTGCTCTGTATAAGCATGTGACAAACTGGAACTATAGCAAAGATTTTGAAAACTGAACTGAAATTTGAACACAGCCCACAGAAGATGAGGCAGTTTTCAGTCTGGGCCTAATCGAGTTGATTTTCTGCTAACACATAAACCTCAACATTCTCTAGGGGATCCAGAGCCTAAACAACGTAACATGCGTAAGGTCTAGGATGTATTCTAAAGTTACCCAGCATGAGAGAACTAGGAAAATGTGACCAGGTTTCTGTCAATTATCAACAGATAATAGCCCTGAGATGACCAAAGTATTGGAATGATCACACAAGAGCTTTAAAGCAACTATTATAATATATTTCATAAGGCAAAGAAAATATACTTGAAATGAATGAACAACCAGGAGTTATTAGCAGAGAAATAGAAAAATCTAAAAAAAAAAAAAAGAAAGAAAAAACAAAATTTTTGAAAAATACAACATGGGAAATGAAAAAGTCATTGAATGGTATGATTCAATGGAGATGACAAGCAAAGACTGTCTACTTCAAGGTAGACTGATAGAAATTACTCAATCTGAAGAACAGAGAAAGAGATAGAATATAAATTAAGAAAACAAACAAAGAAACAAACAGGGGCGCCTGGGCAGCTCAGTCGGTTAAGCGTCCGACTTCGGCTCAGGTCATGATCTCACACTTCGTGAGTTCGAGCCCTGTTTCGGGCTCTGTGCTGACAGCTCAGAGCCTGGAGCCTGTTTCAGATTCTGTATCTCCCTCTGTCTCTGACCCTCCCCTGCTCATGCTGTCTGTCTCTCTCAGAAATAAATAAAAAACATTAAAAAAAATTTTTTTAAATGAACAAGAACCAGGTTTCGGAACCTATGAGATTATATAAAAGAAATTCTAACATAAGTAAAGGAAAGTAAAAGGAAAGCCAGAAGTAAAGGAAAATGACTTTGGAACATAATGAAAGTATGAAAATCATCATTAAAAACTTTCCAAATTTGGTAAAAGACCTCAGTTTGTAAATTCAAAACGTTCAGCTAATCCCAAGCAAAATAAACCCATGAAATGGTGCCTATATACATTGCGATCAAAATGTTAAACCAAAGACAAAGAAACGTATCTTGAACATACCCGGAGAATAGACATTACATACAAAGTAGCAATGATTTTAATGGTATTGAATTTCTTGTCAGCCAGTGTGGAAGTCAGAAGACAATGGAACAACATCTTTAAAGTACTGAAAGGAAAAATTTTTCAAAAAAGGTCAGATCAGAATTTTATATGTAGTGAAAATATCCTTCAGAAATGACATCATTCTCAGATATAAGGGAACTATGATTTTGCCACCAGCAGGACTGCTGTACAAATACGCTAAGAGAAATTCTTCAAGCTCTAGGGAAATATCAGAGGAAAACGTGTTTTTGGGGAATAAAGGAATAACAACAAAATGGCAAGTATATGATTAAATTGAATAGATATATTGTCCTTTTAAGTTCTTTAAAGTATGTATGAAATTATAAAGTATGTATGCATAAAAATTCATATATGTATGTAAAAATTCATAAAGTACGTATGAAATATAAAATTATTAGGGAGAGAAATATGTATGTGGATATATATAATATAAATGCAATATGCACATTTTATAAGTATATATAAACAAGTAATACATATGACAAATGTAACATAAAGGTCCTCATTTATATGAGATAGTAAAATATCAACTATAGGTAGACTTATTAGATTGGGTATGTATATTTTAATTCCTAAAGCAACCACACACAAGACAAGAAAGCTAGCCAAAAAGAGAAACTTAAATTAAAATAGAATGCTAAAAACATATTCAGACAATCCGAAGAAAGAAAAGAGGAAACAGAGGACTAGATGAAACAGAAAACAAGAATAAAATGGTAGACCTAAATCAAACAATATCAATAGTTTTTTTTTTTTTTTTTTTTTTTTTACAAATAGTTTATTGTCAAATTAGTTTCTACATAACACTCAGTGCTCATCCCCAAAGTGCCCTCCTTCATGCCCATCCCCCCCTCCCCCCCACATCCATCAGTCCTCAGTTTTTGTCAGCATTCAAGAGTCTCTCATGGTTTGCCTCTCTCCCTTTCCCCCACCATTTCCGCCCTTCTTCTCCCCCTTGGTCCTCCGTCAAGTTCCTCCTAATCCTCCTATACGTGCAAACATATGGTATTTGTCCTTCTCTGCCTGACTTATTTTGCTCAGCATAACACCCTCAATGTCCATCCATGTTGCTACACATGGCCAGATTTCATTTTTTCTCATTGCCATGTAGTATTCCATGGTATAGATAAACCACATCTTCTTGATCCATTCTTCTGTTGATGGACACTTAGGCTCTTTCCATGTTTTAGCTATTGTGGAGAGTGCTGCTATGAACATTGGGGTACATGTGCTCCTATGCATCAGCATTTCTGTATCCCTTGGGTAAATTCCTAGCAGTGTTATTGCTGGGTCATAAGGGAGTTCTATTGTTAGTTTCCTGAGGAACCTCCACACTGTTTTCCAGAGGGGCTGTACCTGTTTACATTCCCACCAACAGTGTAGGAGGGTGCCCGTTTCTCCACATCCTCGCCAGCATCTCGAGTTCTCTGATTTGCTCATTTTAGCCACTCTGACTGGCGTGAGGTGGTATCTCAGTGTGGTTTTGATTTGTATTTCCCTGATGAGGAGGGATGCTGAGCATCGTTTCATGTGTCTGTTGGCCATCTGGATGTCCTCTTTGGAGAAGTGTCTGTTCATGTCTTCTGCCCATTTCTTCACTGGGTTGTTTGTTTTTCGGGCATGTAGTTTGGTGAGTTCCTTATAGATTCTGGATATTAACCCTTTATCTGATATGTCATTTGCAACTATCTTTTCCCATTCCGTTGGTTGCCTATTAATTTTCTGGGTTGTTTCCTTTGCTGTGCAGAAGCTTTTAATCTTGATGAGGTCCCAACAGTTTATTTTTCCTCTCGATTCCCTTGCTTTTGGGGATGTGTCAAGTAAGAAGTTGCTGCGGTGGAGGTCAAGGAGGTTGTTTCCTGCTTTCTCCTCTAGGGTGTTGATAGTTTCCTGTCTCACGTTCAGGTCCTTTATCCATTTTGAGTTGGTTTTTGTGTATGGTGTGAGAAAATGATCTAGTTTCAAGCTGTCATCCTCAAGACAGTATGGTATTGGCACAAAAACAGACCCATAGACCAATGGAACAGAATTGAGAACTCAGAAGTGGACCCAAAAGTATACAGCCAACTGATCTTTGACAAAGCAGGAAAGAATATCCAATGGAAAAAAGACAGCCTTTTTAACAGATGGTGTTGGGAGAACTGGACAGCAACATGCAGAAGAATCAATAGTTTTATTAACTGGTAATTATTTAAAACACTTTTATGAAAGGCAGAAATTAATAGAGTAGATGATAAAGTAAGATCCTTTTAGAAATTCCCTATCAGAGACACACTTTAAATATAAAAACAAAAATAAGTTGAAAATGAATGGATGGAAAAAGTTATATCATGAAAACAGTTAACACTGAAAAGTTAGAGTGACAATTTTCTTTTTAGAATGACTATTTTTATATGAGATACTTCAACCCAAAGTACTACATCAGATACAGAGGACATTTTAAAAAATAATGACAAAAGAGAAATTAGAATTATAACTTTGTATTTGCCTGATAACAGAGCCAAAATTACATGAAGCAAAAATTGAGAAAATTAAAGAGAGAAATAGGCAAGTTTACAAAGATTCACAACTCGCTCTCAGCAATTAATAGCACACAGAACAAATTACTTTGCTGATTTTTTTATGAGCAAAGGTACAAAAGATTTGAATAACATTATAACCACCTTGATCTAATTGACATTTGTAAATGACTAAAAGAGCATACGCTGTGTAATTCTACTTATGTAAAATTGTAGACAATGTAAAACAATCTAGTGACAGAAGATGAGTGGCTGTCTGCATATGGGGTGGAGGGAGGAATCTACTGGAAAGGGATGGAAGGATCATTTGAGAGTTATCAAATATTTTTATCTTGACTGTGATGATGGCTTCATGGATGTTTACACATGTAAGACTAATCATACTGTAAACTGTAAACAATTTGTTTACTTCAACTGCACCTCAATAAAGTTGTTTAAAAGTTGTTTAAAAAATAGCACTTTGTTCTAAGTAGATGTTCATTAGTTTCATCAGAGTGCCAAAAGGTTCCCTGGCACAAAAAAAAAAAAAAAAAAAGAGAGAGAGAGAGGTTAAGAAATCTTGGATTGGGAAGTAAATTTCTTACCACTGGCATTGTTCACTCTCAAGCTTTAGGTGCATTCAATTTATGGCTCTCATCAGGAGCTGAGCTTATTTTTATTCATTCAATCATTCACTTACACTTACTGAGCAACTGTTGTATACCAGGCAATGTGAATAATGCCCTTTCAATACTTACACTATTACATTTCTTTAAGCCTGTATTTGGGTGGCAACACATCCTGTGGACATCTCAAAAATCATGTCACACAGGCAGCTTTATATACTTCAGACACTTCACATGTTTGTTCTTAAGGATCGTCCTGACTATTTGTCACTCACACACAGGAATTCATCATTAGGGAGACTTGATATTCTGGGATAGCTCCAGAGATGATGTGACCATCCGGGAACTTGTTGGTCTGGAGCTAGCCCGAAGAAACTAGAATATAATGACAGACCGTCTCCTCCTAACTCAGAGGCACGAGCCATGGAGAGGTGCACCCAGAGACCCAAATTGCTCCCCTAAGTTGTCATGTTGCTCTGTATCCCATCATTTGCCAACGGGTGCCATTTTGAAGTTTCTCAGAATGCCTTTGCTTGGTTGTAAAAATGCAAAGGTATCTCCATGTGTCACAGGACCTGGTATTTAGGACTAGGGACTTTGGTGGAACTCCATAGGAAGGAGTCTATCTCTTATAACTTCTCTTTCTTTCAAAATTCCTTTATCCACCAGACTTCCTACAGACACAATGCGGTTACTATTTTATGATTTTAGCTCAGTGTTTTCTAGAAAAATGTACCATAATAATACTGCATTTGTGTACATAGGCACTTTATTTAACACCCCCCAAAATAATCAGGTCCTATTATTTTTCTTCATTAGTGATGAAGAAATCAGAGCTCAGAGAGGTTAGGTAGATAATCAAAGTCCTACAGATGGTGGGTATTTAAGGGGGACTTTGGACTCAGTAATTCAGCTCTGGAGTTCATGTGGTTATTCACTATACTGTGCTATCTTACCACACACACTGGTGCTTTGCTAGTACCTTTTTCAGTTGAGTGAATAAGTCAGTAAGAAGAAGCAAAGAGAAGAGAAATTTGGCAAAGGGTTTTGTAGAGCCTGCCACATTACACCTGGTAGTCAGCCATCTTCATCCATGAGTAAAGCCAGCAAGAGTATGAATAATCATGAATGCATGTGCTCTTCTTTTTGTCTGAAACATTTCAGAATAACAACAGAACGCTCTCAGCACATTGACTGATAACAAACACAATGGTCCACTTCTTATGATGTGGTTACAAATGCCAGAGAATTTGAACATCATGACCGTCATTCCTTGCCTCCATTTACTGGAGAGCCCAGTGGTCAGTGATGTCAACTTCATGGAATCATCACTTCCAAGCAGTTAATTTTATTTTATTTTTATTTCTTTAATGTTGTATTTGTTTCTGAGAGAGAGAAAGACAGCGCAAGCAAGGGAGGGGCAGAGAGAGAGGGAGACACAGAATCCGAAGACAGGCTCCAGGCTCTAAGCGAGCTGTCAGCACAGAGCCCAACGCGGGGCTTGAACCCACAAACTATGAGATCATGAACTGAGCCGAAGTCAGACGCTTAACCGACTGAGCCACCCAGGCGCCCCCCAAGCAGTTAATTTTAAATAGAAACATGAAAATAATATCACAAATGTTGACGTCTCCATGTTAAGAGATGGAATGTGTGTCTGAATAATATTCACTTCTTTATAAATTCATTTTGGCAAGTGGTATAATTTCGCCCTTAAATATAATGAATTTCTTTATGGAAAGCATTTCTTTTAAACTTTCTGGAATTAGTTGTTTATTAGGCATTGCTACTGGGCCATCCAAAGGGAAAGCAGATATTGAACTGGGGATTGAAACAATGCTAACCCTCTCCCAATCATGTCCACAAAAATACCATCCGCTAAACAAAATGAAACAGAACAAAAACCATCCAATGTATTTACTTTGCTTAGCATATAAGTCAACTGAGAGCAGACATTTTGAGTTCCAAAACAAAAATCACAGTGCCAAAGCCGGGAACATTATTTTACTTCCCATGCAATTTTACTTGCATACGGCTCCCATTTAAATCTTAGTTAAGACTGTATAGAGAACTGCATATCAATTAACTATCCAACTATGAAGAAAAGTCTGTTGAGAATCATAATACACACATACTTATTTTTTCAAAGTCCCACAGTTTTGTTTAATACAAAGGATTTTAAAAAAAAATTTTTTTTTTAAATTTTTAATGTTTTATTTATTTCTAGGAGAGAGAGAGAGAGAGAGAGAGAGAGCAGAGGAGGGTCAGAGAGAGAGGGAGTCACAGACTGAAACAGGCTCCAGGCTCTGAGCCGGCAGTCAGCACAGAGCCCGACGCGGGGCTCGAACCCACGAACCACGAGATCATGACCCAAGCGAAAGCCGGACGCTTAACCGACTAAGCCACCCAGGCGCCCCTAAAATTTTTTTAATGTTTCATTTATTTATGACAGAAATAGAGAGGCAGCGTGAGCAGGGGAGGGTCAGAGAGAGAGGAAGATACAGAATCCGAAACAGCCTCCAGGCTCTGAGCTGGCTGTCAGCACAGAGCTCGAGGTGGGGCTTGAACCCACGAAATGTGAAATCATGACCTGAGCTGAAGTCGGATGTTTAACCGACTGAGCCACCCAGGCGTCTCAATACAAAGGTTTAAAAGCGGGAAAAAATGATAAGTCTTATCTCCTTAAGAACATAGCTATAGGTGTGAGCAGAATGGGGCCTATCATTGAAGAAAAAAGAAAAATCTCAACTCTGATAAGGGATTGAGGTGGAAAGGTAAGCAGCACATACAGGACTAGAAGTTTTGAAGTTGGTAAGCCAGGTAGGAAGGAATGAGTTAGATTTCAGACATTAGGAAGCATTGTTTGTAATAATGAGTGTCCGCAGGAAATGGCACACTACTCTAGAGATGAGATGTCATGAATACAGCTCGGCTTTTTAGCAAAGAAGTTGAAATAACTGAGGCAGGAGTGAGTAGGCCAGGGTTATAAATGATTTCAAACACACCTACATGTGTGTATAATAAAGTAGTGAAAAAGAACAAAGATTTCTTTTTTTTTTTTTTTAATGTTTTATTTATTTCTAGGAGAGAGAGAGAGACAGCGTGAGCAGGGGAGGGTCAGAGAGAGAGGGAGTCACAGACCGAAACAGGCTCCAGGCTCTGAGCTGGCAGTCAGCACAGAGCCCGACGCGGGGCTCGAACCCACGAACCGCGAGATCATGACCCAAGCGAAAGTCGGACGCTTAACTGACTAAGCCACCCAGGCGCCCCAAGATTTCTTCAGTTAAATATATAGTTATACAGATGAGTTACAGGAACAAACATCCACATATGTCCGTTATACATTCGAATACACATGTACATGCAAATTACTGCATGATATAGGTTTTCATTTCTATAATACTTGCTTCATGCTAATACAATATTCCACTGAGGCAAGTTCTGTAAACGCTAAAGTGCCAAATGGAGATTGGCTAGAAGCATATCCACCAGTTCTCAAAGCAGGCAAAGCACCATGTTGACACTCACACTGGTTGTCTATTCTCCACAAGCTCCCTAGCTATCCTCACAGCTGAGCAACTGAGGACAGAAGTGTTGCTTTCTTTCTGGTTTCTGAGAGATGAAGTAATGAGGCCAACATTTCAGAAGGAATTTGCCATTTTCTTTTCTTCTTTTGCTTTCTTTTAAGTTTAGTTGTTTGTTTTTGAGAGAAAGAGAGAAACCACACACGGGAGGGGCAGAGAGAGAGAGGGAGAGACAAAACTCCCAGGCAGGCTCTGTGCTGTCAGCATTGAGCCTGACACGGGGCTCAAACTCATGAATCATGAAATCATGACCTGAGCCGAAACCAAGAGCCAGACCCTTAACTGAGTGAGCAACCCACGTGCCCCGCCATTTTATTTTCTGTGCCACTTTTCTCTCTCTCACTTCATATTTCCCATCTGTTCCCACTTTCTAATTTGTAATCATCAACTGTGTTAACATCCCTAAAACGGTTCTATGTTTACATGTGCAGTTGTAAGGAAGTTGGGTTCTAGAAATCTTGGGTAAAAGGCCTATCTTTTAAACACTCAAAACTGACAGTGACACAGATCTGAATTGGATCATGTTTTAGAAAACCCAATTTCCAGTAAAATATTGGAATTCTATCATGATGTGGGATATGGAAGAGCTAAGTTTTTTTAAAAAGTGTACACAATTATTTTTCTCCGTACCCTGGTCTAATTTGGGTATCAGCGGTAAGTAGAAGTTGCTGTTTTCCAAAATGTAAGCTATTTTAAGAAAAAAGCATTTTGAGTTTGGCTTTCCTTTCTCTACACTTGAAGTAGGCCCAGGCAACACCATCATAGCACCCTCCATTGGCATCTTAATCCCTCCATTGGCAAGCATTTCCTCATATGAGGGCTTTGTCTACAAGGGATATGTATATGAGTAAACAATTAATTTCACATTCAAATGGCGTGCAATTTCTATTAAGCAGTGTTATTTCTATAACAGAGGTATGATCTAGGCAAACCTCACAGTGAACCGAAGCTTGCCAAAATTTGAAAAGGTTTTTGCCTGGCAAGTTGGGATCTGCTGTTTAGGGAAGGAGCCATATGGTTCATAGGAAAGAGTTTGGACAAAATGTAAAACGATGTTTGTACAATTTCCCTACCATATAATACAGATTCAATCTCCACTGGCGAACGCCTCCATCTCCACCTCCACATCAAAGGAAACAGTTCAACTAGATGTTTTTAAGGATCTTATTCAACTTTAAATTTCTATGATATTGAGCAGGAAAAAAAGTTCTGTAATTTAACCCTCCTTAGAGGGATTGATATTAGAGGTTAAAAAAAAAAAAAAAAGCATTTCTGATGCTGTAATGTCTTTAGCGTAGACAAGTATTATCCAGGGATGTTATAAAATTTCCTCTATTTCTGAAAAAAAAATATGACATAAGACTTTATGTTTTAGAGTTTAAATGAGTCCTTCTTGAATGTGGGGAATGACTTCAATGAATGGCTTCTAGAATTTCAAAAGGGAGCACAATTTGCCCTCTCCCCCCCAAAAAAGGAACAAAGGATTACTTTACATTTTGGTATTTTGGTCAAAGATACTACAAACAAAACCAGCAATCAATAAAAATATTATGACTAAAATTCCTTTAAGGGAGGAATATTTCCACATAAAATTAGGAAGCAAACTAATTGTATGACAAGGAGCAATAATTTAGTGGAATTCTTTGTTAAAGAACTCATCCATTTCCCTAATTTATTACATTTCACCATGAACCACAAAAACAGTATCTCAGACCAGCATAGATCAGAGGACTGGCTTTTGAAAAACTGGTGGATTAGATGACCTCTCAATTTCTGTCTCTTAATCCCATCATTTCCTTAAATCAGTTTAATTATCCTGCAAAAATAGAACCACAGCTGTGGCTTTTGCAACTTTTTCTTCATTGGAACCTTTTCTCTATCCCTTAGTTTAAGTTTGTTCTATGAGACTGAACACAGTCATTGACTCACCATGAAGTTAATCGTTTAGATTATCTTCTGTTAAATATGTCTCAGGACTCATGATGGGCAAACAGGCTGTAACTGGCAGAACTATCTGCTACTGGTGTTTCTTTTTGCTGCAGATACTTATTTGAGTACAACTTTGTGTTTTCAGCCAACCTTGCTCCTGCTGTCCCTTGTGCCCCATAAGCTTTCGGGATATTTGGATAACAAGTACAAGCCACTTTTGCCCCTGCTTCGTTGGTCGTTTCTCTAAAGCTTAGGAGGAAAAAAGGCATAATTTTAAACAAACAGAACAGAACAAGACAACCTCCCCCTTCCCCCCACAAAAACCCTGCTTGCTTCATTTGTGGGTGTAAGAATCCCATTAAAATTGCATAATGGTTACCACTAACTGTGCATGACCTTTAGCAAGCAACCACTGTACTCAGGCTCTTCTTGAAGTTGAATTCTGACTCTCTGTTGATGAGTTGGGAGTCTCTGCACCTGATGCCAAGTTTGTTAGGATTGTCTTGTAAAAGCTAGCAGGATGTTTCTCTAAAGGAGAAATCTGGAGCCAATCGCATACAATTGACTGGAAGCTATTTATAGGTCTCTTAGCTGATATAGATGCATGGTGTTAGTTCTTTGGATCTGTAAAATTTGAATTGAATGTTTGGGGAGAGAAGACCTACATGGTGAAGATTTCCCTCCCATCATCACAGACCAGAAAAGAAATAGAAGTGGCTTCCATTGAGAACCAAAAGGATATCTGATTCTAAGAAGAGACACAAAGTCATATGCAGTCCCCGAATGATTTTAAATATATATATAAATATAATATAAATATATATAAATGTATATATACACAAATATACACACAAATATATAAAATAAAATATATTTACATATAATAATATTATATAAAATAGAATAAATATATAAAATATAAATATATTTATATATGATAAATATATAAAATATAATATATAAATATAAATATATAATATTATATATATATATATATATATTTGGTTTCAGAAAGTTCAATTCACAGCTAGAATCAGGGACAGAGGGATCCAGGTTGACCAAGCTCTCAATACATGGTTCCAGAGATTTTCCTGGGAGGCAACATTCAATTGACACCAGGAAAGAGTGCGGATGATGGTATCCGTGGTATTGTTTGACAGGGCCACGCTTATAAGAGGTGGTCACCAATTCTGCCCATATTTTATTGACCAGAATTCAGTCACTTGACCTTATGTAAATGCAAGGGGTAAGACTGGGACAGGTAGCCTCAGGTAGGACGCCGTGTCTTGCAAAGGCTCTTCATTAGGAAGGAGAGATCTTCAGGGCAGCTGGCTGTTTCTACCACAGATGGTTTGCAGAAACACTTGCCAGCTGCAAAAAACATCAAACTGGGGGAAAAAAAGTAAGAAGGTTTACAAGATATTTGACACATGGAATTGTGTAACTCTTAGCGGGGAAGAAAAGCCTGACACACCTGAAAGGTAATATAAATGTTGATATTCATTGACCAAAACTTCCAATTCCTTCAAACATTCATGTTCACAAGAAACAACAATCAAAAACAAAAAAACAAAACAAAACACCTCATGTTCACAAGAAAACAAAGTGAAAATATAAAATATCCTGTGTCCAATTTTTCTAGATTTACTTTGAAGGGAGTGTTCCTTTTGTTCACAAGTGTCCTATCCTCCATGTCCTTCTGTGTCTTTTAAGTCTTGACATTTTCCCCTGAATTTGTAAGGTCACAGGCATCCCTACATAAGCCTGCACATACCATCCCGACCCATGTTTGCCTGGCAGTGATCTGAGGAAAACTGACTGAGAGCAAGTGCCACAGCTTTCTTGGTCCTTCATGGATGGGTGCGGCATTGACCTCAGCGTGGTCTTTCCACAGCCTCACCTCTCAGTTCCCCTTTTCAGTCAGACTGTCTATTCACGTTCCAAGTACCTTACTGTTCATAGGTAGAGGAATTAATACTTTCTCATGTGAATCTTAATTGTAATTTAGTTTAATGTCCTTTAACACAAGGGGTGGATACTAACTCAGACAGAACTGTAAAGTGATTTTTTATAAGTGGAGCTTAAAGAATGACTCAGAATCACCACCTGGAGGTCAGGACTCTAGCCACCTTGACCTTGATAACGATGGTGCATGGAACTTATTTTCTATTTATTTATTTTTTTAAATGAATCTAGTTGTGTCGCCAGTACTATATTCTTTTATTTAGAAAGGAATAACCACAGGGGTGCCTTGGTGACTTAGTCGGTTAAGCGTTCAGCTGTTGGTTTTCGGCTCAGGTCATGATCTCAACCGTTCCTAAGACTGAGCTTGGCATCAGACCCTGCACTGACAGAGTCCTGGTATTCTCTCTCTCCTCCTCTCTCTTCACCACCCCCCCACTTGCACAGGGCTCGCTCTCTCTCTCTCAAAGTAAATAAACCAAAGAAAAAAAGAAAAGGAAAGAATAACAAGTTTGTCTTGCTATATCTCTAAAGTGGTTCTGTCTCCTCTCTACAGTATAAAAACCTTTCCTTGTTCCCTGCCCCATTTATGAATTTAATAATCGTCCTAACATTTTGGTACTGCTTTACAATTTACAAGGCACTTTTATTGTCCTAGGTGCCCAGGACACCTTATCTTCTTATTATGAGCCATCATCTCAATGGTACAAGTTTATGGGAGTGAGGAAGGGAATGAATAAGAGAAAATAGAATGATTATTTATGAAAGAAGTGCTGATCCATTAGCTATGTTTAGACCCTGAAATCAACACTTCTGCTGTTATTTCCAATACAGCACATAATTTTCTGCTTTCTAGTTGGGACATTAGCAGCTTGCTTTCGGTTGTTGGCATTACCTCTCCCTCTTACAGAACTGCAAGCAGCTCTCAGCAAAATTGTTGTCTAGTGGGTATTATATGTGTTGGAATATAAAGGCATGGGAGCGATTCTATTTTCTAAATGTTTAGGAGACAAGCTCTGACTCAGAATACCTTCTCTTCTATGAAACTTCTTCGACATTGAAAGCAGTTGGATGGGCATGTCCACATAAAAATAGAGACAATTAAAACAATAAGATGTAACTACATACCAGTGAGAATGGCCCACATCCAGAACACTGACAACACTAAATGCTGGCAAGGGTATGAGGCAATTGGAGTTCTCATACATTGCTGGTAAGAATACAAAATGGCATAGCCACTTTGGAAGACAGCGTGGTGCTTTCCTACAAAACTAAACATACTCTTACCATATGATCTAGCAATCACACTCCCTGGTATTTACTCAAAGGAGTTGAAAACTTATGTCCACACAAAAACCTGCACAAGGATGTTTATAAGCAGCTTTATTCATAATTGCCAAAACTTGGATGCAACCAAGATGTTCTTTAGTAGGTGAATGGATAAATAAACTATGCTATATCCAGACAATAAAATATTACTCAGTGCTAAAAAGAAATGAGCTACCAGGATATGAAACAGCACAGAAGAAATATAAACACATATTACTAAGTGAAAGAAGCCAACCTGAAAAAGCTTACGTACTGTATAATCCCAATTATATGGCATTCTGTAAGAGGCAAAACTAAGAAGAAAATAAAAGATCAATGGTTTCCAGAGGTCGAGAGGGAGGGAGAGATGAGGAGATAGAGCACATAGGATTTTTAGGGCAGTTAAAATACTCTGTATGATGTAATGATGGTTATATGTCAGATACATGTCACTACAGATTTTTCCAAACCTATAGAATGTAAAACACCAAGAGTGAAACGTAAGGTAAACTATAGACGTTGGGTGATTATAATATGTAGATGTAGGTTCATCCTTTGTACATAAAACAAAACAAACAATTAGTGTAGAAGGGCTAGGAGACAAGGGAGGAGATTCTGAAGAGAAGAAAGGGTAGCACTCCCAATTTCCAACTCCATTTTACCCCACCCCTGCCTTGATAGTAAAGATGGATGGAGATCTTGGAAGAAAACCTTGATAAAAGGCTTAAAAGGGTGAGGGAGTAGCCATTGTGAACAGGAAGAGGCCAATCTTCTGCTTTAGCTTCAGACACAAGGGGCATGTGCTTGGATGGTGTTCTTAAGTGGGGGCAGGGGATGAGGAACTTGGAGTAAGATTTATGACAAAAATAAGTGAATATGGAGAAATTTTACCCTCTGTCCACTTGTCTCTTTGATACGGAAATTAGGAAGGAATTATAAAAGCTAAAGTTTCCTTAGGGCTGGAATTGTATTTTATCATTTCATCTTTCTAGTAACACAATGCATAGTGCATACTGGGTACTCAGTAAATGCTTATTTAATGAAAAAATAAATTCAACCTTATACCTGTTTCCTCTCCTCCAACACAAATTATGTTGAAGTGGTATGTGCTTATTAAATATTTCAATGACTTTTTCACCAACATTTTGCCCCTTCAGTACTCCCCAGCCCCTTAACTACTTGCACCAACTTAACATTTCAGAGAGAAATCACAAACGACAAAATTGGGACCATCATGAGAAGCAGAATAGGAACTGTATTTCTTTAGGTATGTATATTCTCTAATATAAGCATTTATTTCTAGTTTATTTGTACACCAACTCTGCAAATAGTTGAGAAATATATTAATGTAATAGAAAGATTAATATAATATTAGGTGACTTAATAAAATCAAGACTCAAGACTCTCTTTTCCTGAAAATAGTCCAGCTCTGGATCTCAGATTATTCCTATTTAAGAATTCTGAAACTAGTTTGACTTTGTCTGTATCAGGTGTATGCATCACTCCGTAGCATACGTCTTGACCCCATCTCAGTATCCAGCTGTCTTCTCAATGTCCTTATTTCTTCTGATCTCCCCCAGTGTAAAGGAAAAAGTTCTCCCTCCTTGTTTGCTAGCTTTATGTTTATTTGTATCCACAACCACTATGAATTTTAAGTAAAATAGGCTGTAGCATATTTTCAGTCTTTGGGGGTCAAGGTGAAGAGTAGAGTTAACGCAAAATGTTAATTAAATGACCTTTCAGAACGCCTGATGGAGTGTACAATAAATTCTAGATTATTTTCACTTTGGCTGAAGATCAGTCAGTCCTTTGTTTATTAACCTGAACAGACATAAAACTTCATTTTTGCCACCTCATGATTTTTGTAGCCATTAGCTGTGGTCTGATTATTGGACTTACTTGACATTATGCCTTGTCTTGATATTTTCATTGATTTTTTTTCAAAGAAACCAGAAGCTCTTTCCATATTTTCATTACAGAAGCCCTGAAGAATGAAAGCATACTTTTCAGAAATATAAATATTCATATAATGTTCTGATAGAGCATTATTATCTAATTTTTTATTTCTATAGATAAAAAAAGGGAAGTCAAAGTAATAGAGTAATATTGAATTCCAGGAGATTTGTGGTATTTTAAAAAACCAACCTTATAATCAATTAAGAAATAGTTTCAACCTGAGAAATAAAATTCACCTCTGAGTAATTTTGAGATAAATTATTTTAAAAATGCATGTCAGCATTATCTGTCACATAAATATATGATACAATAAAATATGATGAAGTTCCTGTTATTACACTGATGGCATAGGATAGGACAGTTAACCATACTTTTGGGAAGTGTTATAGGACAAGGAAAAAAAGTCACAATTTGTATACATTATAGGTTGGCCCCTGAAGAAGAAGACAGATTATAAAATGCATGCATAAAAGGAAGAGAACAGAGCTCAGTTCTTGGTCTTGGCAAATATTGGGTGCTTAGGGATAGACTATAAATTTAAGACCCAAAGAAACATCTGGAAGGAGCTGTTCTATACTCATCGGGTCAAATCTTGTCCCCCTTTCAAAGCTTTTGGCTCCTGTGGCAGCTGGATGGAAAGAACAGGGACTCTGGGAAATCTGGCCTGCTAGATTCTGGGGATGGCTGCCTTCACTATTGACTTTTCCTGGATGGTTCTGCCTGACTTTGTCACTTGATGAGCTGGTCCATGGCATTTTGGAATAGGAAAAAGGTAAAATTTGTTTCCTTGTCCCTTGTCTCCCCACATTTTCACTATTATTTATTATATAAAAGATTTCCAAAACATATTCTTCCAAGAACTTTTCAGCAGTGTCATTTCTATTTTTAAATGTATAACATTTTTTCTCTAAACTTTCATCTTTTCTTGTCTCTTATCCTATTATCCTCTTACTCTGTGGGATCTCAAACAGGACCTTACCCACAATGTCACATTTAGATCAATGGAAGCTACCCAGGAAAATGGCAGCTTACCATTCGTAACAATGAATTGGCAGAAGGACACCTGGATGGTTCAGTTGGTTAAGCATCCGACTCTTAATGTCGGCTCAAGTCATGATCTCACAGTTTGTGAGATCGAGCCTTGTATTGGGCTCTGTGCTGGCAATGCAGAGTCTGCTTGGGATTCTCCCTTCCTCTCTGCCCCTTGCTCACTTACATTCTCTCTTTGTCTCTCAAAAGCAAGCAAGCAAATAAACAACAACAACAAAAACAAAGTATTGGTTTCACAGGTGGACACACAGATACACAAACTCTAGTACATCCCTATATGCACCTAACCTATATATTAGCATAAAATGTCTATCAACTGCTTTATCTCTATTCCTCTTTGTTCCTTAATTTCTGATACTTTTACTAACACTTCCAAAATGAAGATACCTATAACTGTATTAGCAGCAATCTTAATATAATCCAGTGACGATACAATGGTCTAAAAGAATAAATCTACTCCCCATCCTAGGCTTTCAGGCAATTAGAGGATAAGGGGTGTTTCTTTACTATATTCAAGTGTCCAAAACGGCTATGCATTTGACCACAGATTCGATGGCAACGTTTGGCAGCTCAGGATTTAGGCGTTCCCTAGACTGTGCAGCCTGGTTGTGGAGAGCAACCAGCTTGGAAGACCCACAAGCTACTCATCTTCCTCTCTTTTGTATGGCCTTAAAGTAAGCATATCTTACTGGAAGATTAAATTAAAAAGATACCATGGTTTTGCCAGCTAAATTACTGGGGAGAGAGGAGGAAGAGATGCAAAAGAAGACGTGGGGGTAGAGAAAGAGGGAAAAGAGGAGACAGAGAAAGGAACAAAGTCCCAGCATCCTATCCTCAAAAGGGTGCACAATTGTGCCTTTTTTGTTTTTGTTTTTGTTTTTGTAAAAAGGGAGACAATGGAGAAGGAAACAAAGGGGAAACAAATACCTTGAAGAAAAGAGTGACTTCGCAACCGTGTAAGTTACCTAACAGGATGTTGTATTTTTACCCTTTCTATTAAATATCACAGATGTGTGTATGTCTGCGTGGAATAACATACGGGATTCGTTTAGTGAAATCATTTGTTCTCCCTTTTAAAAAGTCTATAGTAATTCTATATTTCATCTGAAAGCCTAGCTGCCTATTGATTTCAAGACTAGCTTCTAGGGGAGCCCCCAGTGTGATTTGAGGGCTGATGAAGAATCCATATGTTATGACAGTTCAGACACCAGCGGGAAAAAAAGGAAAAGAAAGAGGCTGACTGTAATTCATTCTCTGCTATAATTATCGGTGAGTTTACAGTTAGCACCCTAGACCAAGTGATATAATTTGTAAACGCAGTGAGTTATGGTTCTGAACCCATGCCCTGGGGCCAACCCAGTTTGTATTACAAGTTGACATTTCCAAATCCTTTAGAATTTAGCCTTTGATTGCCCCATAGAAGTCAAAAAATTGTAAACCTTTTGGAATTCATCGATTGGTCACACTGAGATAAACACACAACTTTATGAAACAGAGGAAACTGTTTATTCAAAGGCACTTGATTATTTCCATTAGGAAAAATGGAGAACATTTAAAATTTCAGAGCATTTAAAAAGAGTACACGGTACTGAGCGTTGCAGCGATTTGTTCGGCCTGCGTCAGATTCCTAGCTTTCAGACTCTTCTCTCCCACCCAAAGTGAGATAGCCTATTAGGGCTTCAAAGGGGACACAGCCCTGTGATTCTGTCCAGGAGGGGGACACACCCTTATCTAGTTACATATTGATTCCATGTTCTAGCTACATAGTGAAATGGAGCCCTAGCCCAGGCAAGGAAGTCTTGTCCTCAAAGGGCCCCGGCTAGAACAAATATGGGGAATAGGGTGTTGCTAAATCTAGAAGGTAGATTGCAAAAATCAACAGCTTGACTACTTTAATATGCATAAGGACCACCTAAGAGCTTGCTAAAATGTGGATTCTAAACCCAATTCCTGAGATTCTGATGCAGCAGGATTTGGATGGAGCCCATGGATACACATTTGTTACAAGCTTTGTTAGTGAATCTGAAGCTGGTGATTCATGAATCACACTTCGAAAAATACTCGGAAAGACCATTTTGTTATGCACTGTTCAAAAACACACATATATGGAAGTTTCTATATGAAGGTTTAATTTAATCATTTATTTATTTCTCACCTACTAGGAGCCTACTCATATGCAAATTCGACAAAAATCTTGTGCAAATGACAGGGAATCATCTTTTTCTTAAAATAAACTTTAAAATATTTTATAATGTTCAGATACAATTGAGCTAACCAAGCAAACAGAAACTAATACAGTTAAGAGAAATGTCACTATTACGTTAATAAAGTTTTGCCTGCCTAATTTTTTTTCATTTTATTTTTTCAGCTTGGTTTTTAAAAACTTTTTTTAGTTTATTTATGTTGTGAGAAAGAGAGAGTGGGTGAGCATGGGAGGTGCAGAGAGAGAGAGGGAGAAAGAGAATCCCAAGCAGGCTCCATGCTGTCAGCCCAGAGCCTGATATGGGGCTTGATCTCACAAAGCATGAGATCATGAACTGAGTCAAAATCAAGAGTTGGACGCTTAACCAAATGAGCCACCCAAGTATCCCTAGCCTGATATATACTTTCAAATAAACTAGTAAATGATATTAGCTTAAACATAGATTCTTTACAGGCTCAAATCAAGTTTTTAAAAATTGTTTTGCATATGAGAACATCTCACATGCTAAGTTGCAGTTGAATAGATCTACTTGACTATTAGCTTATTCCTGTACATTGGGTATCAGTGCATATGTGTCCTTAGGTTTGTGGATAATATATGGCTGATAGTGACTACAGTGTCCGCATTTCTTAATGAGAAAGAAGGAAGAGGAAGAAGAGGAAAAGAAAATGTGTGCAAAAGTAATCTCCATACTTTGAATTCATCCTTCAATTTTGTGGTGTCCAGCCTTCACGATGATACCCAACGATCCCCACCTCCTGACACTCATGTTCCTGTTTCTTCCCAGGTCTTGTCAGGGTCAGTCTTGGTGACCAACAACATGGCAGAGGTGATGAGGTGGTACTTCTAAACTATGGCCTCCTCCTTGCTCTCTTTATGAATCAGAGGGGAGAAGTCAGCTGCAATGTCTTGAGAATACTTTGGCTTCCTTATGGAGAAGGCTGTGTGACAAAAACAGAGGCCTCCAGACAGCTGCCATGTAAGTTAATCTTCTTGATAATAAGTGCCCCCGACCTGGTCAACCCTTCAAATGACTAAGCCCTGGCTAACTTCACTGCAACGTTATGAGAAATCTCCAGCTAGAACCAACCAACTAAGCTGTATTCAGTTTTCTGAACTTTAATAACTGGGTCATGCACTAGATGTTTCCTATTTTAACCTGAATTGGGGAGGTAATTTCTATGTAGCAATAGAAAACTAACACAATTTCATCCACAGTTGCTCTCAAACTGTCTGCCACTTGACCTTGTGATGCTCTGTGTCTAGAAAAGAGAAATGAGAAGGAAACTTACCTTCATATAGTTGACCATATTCATTCATCGCTAGTAGTTAGTAGTCTTTGAAGTGCTAAGAACAGAGATAATTAATAAATAAATTCTCTTTTGTACCATATTACATAGAAAGGGTCAAGATTTTCCTATTAAATGAGTATACTTTGTTATTTGAAATTGGAGGCAAACCCATAATCTTTGAGGCTATTTTGTCTTAATCACAAATTTAACTATGTGGAGTCTAAAAATCAGTTATATATATATTGGTTCTAATTTCAGTCCTGGTCTTAATCATATAATATTAAATAAGGAGAAAAGAAAGCAAATAAAAGTTATCCCCTCACAATCCAGTCTTAGAATTATATTCAAATTAATCACCAATAAGTTCACTTTAAAAAACAGCTAACATATATATTTTTTAGAGAGACAGAGAGAGCACATACCCAGATGAAGAGAGAATCTTAAGCAGGCTCCATGCCCAGCACAGAGCCCAGTTCAGGGCTTGATCTCGTCAACCATGAGATCATGACCTGAGCGGAAATCAAGAGTCGGATGCTCAACGGACTGAGCATCCAGGTGCCCCAAGAAATAGCTAACACTTTTTATATTGTTTTAGAATCTAATTTGAAAATAAAGAAGAGGTTACATCCCAAAACAAAAAAGATTAGAAGCTTTTGTTCTAATAACTTTCAGTTTCCAAGCCCAAATACTGAATCATATCTCTAAATAAACTTAACTATTCTTACTATTATGTCTAAAAACATTTTTGATTTACAAAACAGATGGGAAAGTTTGCTATGATCTTGATTACTTTCACTGAATCTTCAAAATTAGTTTGAGGTGTCACCAACTGTAACTCATGAAAAAATATGGTTTTAATTTTGAAACAAGTAGTATGTTGCTGATGGATAACCATGAAATGAGCGTAAATATGTTTTACAATATACTGAAAACATTGTTAGGAAATAATTGCACCTCATCAAGGCACTTGAATCCATAAAGGTACCTGGTAGCCAAAAAAATTAAATGACCCCTATATACTGTAAAAAGCTTAGCCTAGATTTGGCCAAACTGTGAGGTAGGTAGAATCCCCACGTGCCTTCCCTCCTCTCTGATCCACATGTCTTGTGATCTTATTTTCCAAAAGTGTCTCTTTAAAACATAATTTTCCTATTATCTCAGGGTCTTGTGCTATACTAGAGAAGATATCTCAATAACTTAAGTAACCAGTTCTCTACTCTCACAAATAAACTTTGAGGTGTGTGCTACCTCCCTGATTGGTCCAAATTAAGGTTATTTTGAGGAGCAAGATATCTTTGTGTCCTCACCATTCATAACATATAAGAAGTTGTTAATTCCATCTGAATAAGTATAGGACTTTTCAAATGGGTTTGCCCCATTATATTTTCTATGCTTGTAACATAAAATGAAGCATACAGCATAAGTCCATAAAGACTTACCATCTTATCTGAAATAACATTTAAACGCTTTGACATGGTTTACAATTATCTGCCCTATTTCCCTCATCAACCTCCTCTGGTACTATTCTCTCCCCGCTGCATTATGATCCAGCCACATTGTTCTTTATTTCTGCTCCTACAACACACCAGACACAGTCTCCCCTGAGGGTATTTTGTATTTTCTGTTCTTAACAAGGTGTCATTGCTGCCTTTATTTACTGAATTTGCAATACCTAACAGGGCTTTGCTCAGAATTCCAGGCACCAATCAAGTGGAGACTACTTAAAAAAAAATTAAAAAAGAACAAAGCTGGTGCTTCTCAATATCTATTGGCAGAAAAGCAAATATCCAGCACAGTTTTGGATTAAAATGATAGTGTACTCTGCTAGTGAGTTGCATTATGTATACACATACACACGTACACACACACATGCACATGCACACACAAGTATTCGGTTCCCAGCATAACCTGATATGAAACCAACAAGGATATTAAAACTATAGTAAACACTAACATCCCTCAAAAACAGAGATGCAAAAAGTATAAGATGTTAAAAGGGAGTTTGAAAATTTGAAAGGAGCTTGTGTTCCCCAAAGAGGCAAATGAAATAAATCTAAAATCTTAGGAGGTGGAAACTAAGTAAAATGCTATTCTCATAAAGCTCAGGGTCTAAAATATAGTTTCGACGAAGTTTGCACTACCTAAGTCCATTTCATGGGTGTTACCTTAATTTAATTATATATTTTTCAACATTTAAGTAAGGACTGTCTAAAGACATTATAATACCTGTATTCAAGAGGGCTTTATATATATTTTTCCTAAATCTCAAAGAAGATAATACTTTCCTATTTCATAAAGAAGAAAATGTAGGTTCAAAGATAATGAAGCATTTGCCTAAGGGCATTCAACTAGTAGGTTTCAAATTTGGGTCCATCTGACTCAAAACACACATTTTTCCCCCTTGAATGAATAAGTAGAAATTTCAGGAACTATGAAAGCCAAGTTGTGGAGAGATATTTGGGAGTGAATGGGGTACCTCCAAATATGGCAATAAACAACTGTATTATAAAAGATGCAGAGAGTAGTAAGAATGACTTCCAAAGAATAAGGTAAGGCTAATGTTAGATCATAGAAAAATGTTAGTATCACTGGATAATAGAATTAAGTTCCCAGATAAAGAAACTAAGGTCCTCTTTTAGGTTTAGCTGCTCTATTTGATGAAACTGATAACTACCCCTTAATATCCAGTCTTCCCTTTTTCCTTTTAGTCAAAGAACCTCCTACTCCCAGCTGGGTATATGGCTGCTCTCCCAGAAACTACATTTCCCAGACTTCCTTGTAGCTTGTATTGCCATATGACTGAGTTCTGGCCAATGGATGAATAGAATTGATGTGTGAAATTTCTGGGTCATGTTTTTGAAAGAAAGATGTTTACTCTTTTCCTCTTTGCTCTGTTTAAATGTGGATGCATGATGGGTATAGAAATGTGGTCAGAGTGAGCCAGTTTTGACCATTCTTATAAGGACCACACACTAGGAGATGGAAAAGCAAAACTCCAGAAGGAACCCGGGGCCCTGGTGGCTTTATAAAGTGGAGACGCTGAACCTCCATGACCTACCTACCAACTCAGACTTTACCTGAGAAGTAAATCTATTTTGTTCATGCTGCATTCAATTAATCTCTGTTAAAGCAGCCAAAACAATCCTGACATCAATACCTCCTCATTCCCAGTTTAGTGTTCCCACCCTTGTGTATTTACTACACGTAAATATTTACTATGATCACAACCTCTATAAATATATTAATTCACTCTTTTTAGTGTGGCTGAATAGGATAAATATTTTGGATAAGTATCAATACAATTTAATTAGGCAATTTTGATTCCAGAATCATAAACTACATTTTATATATTACTATTCTCATAATCGAATTGAAGTATTGAACATTAATTAAAATTAAAGAGAGATTCAATACCAAATTTCTCAGGTAGAGTCTATATATGGAGTAGTACATCACTATGTCGGTTTCCGTTGTTGTTTCCTGTTACGTTGGGTAAGAATCAGTTGAATTTATGTTTGGCTTATTTCAATAGACTTTTCTTTACTCTTTGGATTTGCCAGAGACTGTGTCCATCAGTAAAAACAGTTTATCCAATCAAATCAGTTGAAAAATGTCTGTTAAGTTCCGAAATATCCTATGTCATTTTTCTTGGTACTTTAAAGACTTGCCAAGGCATCTGATGAAATGATTTTAAAAAAGAAAGAAAGAAAGAAAAAAGAAACCTCACTAAAACTGTAACAATTTTTAATTAAAAAAAGTTATGAAATATTCTGAACAGAGATTGGAGGTAAGAAAGAGGTAACAAAGGGGTTTGGAATGGGTTTATTGGACCCAAACTCATGCCATAGTGAGAATACTAGTCACAGCTGCAATTATTGGGTAACTTACTTGGTATAGCCTCAGAACCTGCTTCAAACAAAAGCTTTTCTGTTTTGTTTTGCTTTGCTTTGTTTTTTTTTTTTTTTTAGTTTTTTTTTTTCTTTTTTGTTTTTGTTTTTCTGGTATTCTGCTAAATCTGACCAGAGCAGTTTATGTACTTCAGGGTCTCTCTATTTATCCCAGGCTGGAGATAAATGGTTTTGCATTTAATTCAAATGTTCCCAAATGGGACATTACTAAAGTTCAATAATGAATATGCTCCCCTTTCCCCAACATGGTTAATAACATTCACATTTATGTAAAATTTTGATAAGTACTTATAATTCTTTTGAATCATGCACCAAATAGGTCACCAGACTGTAACTGAATTTTCCTCTCATTACTTAATGCACTTTTGAGTTATTTGCAGTCTTATTCCTAGTGTTCTGGTTAATATTAGATATTTCAATTAGGTAGGAGAGATTTTCATGTCGTATTCATGTAACCACTAAATGTGTTTTCTTCAAGTGAAAGAGACAGAGGTCGTTCAAAAAGGTGCATGAAGGTTCTCTAGTTTAGTCTCCTGCTAGTCTGTGAAACGTTTTAAATGTCTGAGAAGTCTGGACTCAGAAGTCAGTTAAAATATTTCATCTTGGATATTTCCCTTCATCTTCCCTATACCCACCCATCTAACCTCTTCTCTATCTAGAATCCCCAGGTCTGGCTCCTTGAAAAGTTTTTTGTGTTTGTTTGTTTGTTTGTTTGTTTGTTTTTCCCTTTCGCAATCCAATCAAATTATTTTCATTTGGTTCCTTCTTTAACTTCAGTTTCATAAGGATTAGATGTGTTCTTTCTGACTCTCAGCTTCCACTACACTAAAATTACTGCAGTGTTTTGATGTGGGGGCATATTGTAAAAACACCATATTTAAAATTCATCACCCTTTCTACATTAAAGTAACTACATTTATACACTTTTAAATTATAGGCATACCAAGATGCTTGTGAGAGGCATTACCGTGTAGGGGAAACTGGAACCAGTATTCTGAGCCTCTCTGTGCCTTAGGTTTTGTTTTTAAAATATATTGGGTAGGAGCGTCTGGGTTGCTCAGTCAGTTAAGTGTAGGACTTTGGCTTAGGTCATGATCTCAAGGTTTGTGAGTTCCAGCCCCGCGTCGGGCTCTGTGCTGATAGCTCAGAGCCTGGAGCCTGCCTTGGATTCTATATCTCTCTCTCTGTCTCTTCTCTGCTCATACTCTGTCTCTGTCTCAAAATAAATAAGTAAACATTTAAAAAAATAAAATAGAAAATATTGGGTAGATACAAAATAATATTTATAATAATCAAAAGGCATGAGAATGATGTGACATCCATACATGAACCTTCTCCTGATCTAGAGCAAGAAACAAAAGAACATGATCTATGAAGGCCCTTATGTCCTTGCCCTAATCCTTTCTTCTCCCTCCTCCAGGAAATTACTTTGTCCTTAATTTATTGAAATCATTACCTTAGTGTCTCAAGTTTTTTGCTTTTTTTTAAATGTGTGAAATGAATATAATAGCAGTGATCACCTAATAGGGTTGTTAATACTAATGAATTAGTAGATACAGACAAAACATGTAGAATACTGCTTGGCAGACAAATCAGTAAGCTTAACCATCTGATAATGATGATGGTAATGATGGATACACTTAACAATGTCGTGCATACCATTGCTTTCATTCATTCTTCTGTTTAGAAAAACATTAGATTATTTCTTTGTGTCCTTTGAAGCAATATGAAAACACAATAAGCAATATGAAAACACATTACTTAGTCATTTTGTTTAAAGTAAAGAACTTCTATATACTAGATGAAAGATTCCCATAAGTATTGGCATATGGAATATCAAGAACCTTAGAATTTGGGGAAATAACTTCCAGTTAGTATCAGAATATTTGGGAACAACAACAGCAGTTAGATCCTGAAGAAAGTTTTCATTCAACACAAATTTGTTGCAAATATTTCAGAACTCATGAACCAAACTTTCTACCTAAGGCGTTATATAAAAATTTTTTTTAGATGTTTATTTACTTTTGAGAGAAAGAGAGAGAGAGTATGACCAAGGGGAGGACAGAGAGGGAGGGAGTCACAGAATCCAAAGCAGGTTCCAGGCTCTGAGCTGTCAGCACAGACACAGGGCTTGAACTCACCATCCATGAGATCATGACCTGAGTTGAAGTGAGCCACCTAACCAACTGAGCCACCTAGGCACCCCTATAAGGTGTTATTTTAAATCTGTGAAAAATGTTGGTGTACTTGTGGCTGGGTTTTCCTTGTACTTAGTTTTTCTCTGGGCTTAACCAGAAAATAATCCTGTTCAAGAATGAGGCCAAGTCTCATGAACAAGGCCAGAGTCCAAATATTCACAATGACCACCTCGTGTATTAATGTGACAAGCTGGGTTGCTTGGGTGGCCCAGCTGGTTAAGCATCTGAATCTTGGTTTTGGCTCGGGTCATGATCTCATGGTTTGTGAGATTGAGCCCTGTGTCCAGTTCTGCACTGACAGCATGGAGTCTGCTTGGGATTCTCTCTTCCCCCTTCTCTCTCTGCCCCTCTCTCTCTCTGTCTCTCTCTCTCTCTCTCTCTCTCAATAAATAAATAAACTTAAAAACATATTTTTAACGTGACAAAGCTGAAGAAAATCATTTCAAGGGGCAATGTAGAGGAATGTAAGACAATCCAGAGGAGAGCACAATTTTGTTCAATAACAAATCTTTGGGTTGGAAAAAGTCTATACTATGGGCATGAGTCAGAAAAATTACAATAGAAGAGGCATCAAAATGGCTTTGTGATTAATTTTATTGCCTCTGGATAAAAATCACATAGACACATCTTAGGAGATACTGATTAAAAAAATAAACAACTTGTTAAACATCTCAGCATAACATACACTCATGAAACCTGCACATCTCAGACGTATAAAGTGCAAGGAATTTTCAGAAGGTGAATATGCTCAAGATACCATCCACCCAGATCAAGAAACAGACATCTTCACCATTACACTGACTGCTTTTTAATATGTTTCTGATCGTGCGTCCCTCACTGAGGGAAGAGGTGAAAATAAAAACTGATGATGTCTGTAAAGCTGGGGCAAAGAAAGAAGATTTAGGCAACCAATCTCTTAGCCTACCAGTTGATCAAATTTATCAGTGGAATACGTTTTGTTGTAGGACCTTTTGCTAGACCACTTAACATCAACATATCGAGCTGGATCTCATCATACACAGTAGTTTTTTTATTTTGGCTGATTTATGTCCACATGGGGCTGGCTGGCAAATGGCACAGAATACTGTCCTCACCAGTGACTTTCCCTCTCTCTGTTCCTACCAATGAAAAGATTAGTTTTAATGAGCAAAGATATTTGAAGAATCATCTCATCCTCTTTTTCATCAAATTTAGGTGCTAAAAAAGTGGTAATACCAACCCTACCAAGAATTTTAGTATTTTGAACGTGTTTACTCTTAGAGAGAACTTTCAAAAATTCAATTAAAATATTTTTTTAATGTGGCTTATGTTTTGTGTAGTATATGAAATCTTTGGAAAATCAACTTTGAGAAATTCTTTTGTTGTGCCATCTTGAGCAGATAAAGTATTTAGATGTGATGTAGTAGGCATGCATCAGCAGAAAAAGGAACTAGTTGAGAAGACACCCATGTGTAAATGAAAGTTGTATTTAAATTTCTATATATTCTAGGTCCAGTTTTGGAAAGCATAGACAGTTCATCTAACTCTGCTCAAGAGAAGAATAATGATTAGTTCATTTTGACTGAAAATGGATTTCACATTCAGTAATATCCATGGAAATACAACTTTTTCTGTGCCTATTGAATTCTAAAAAGACAGCAAAGGTAAGATCAGGAAACGAAAGGAAGCTTTTTTAAAAAAGAATTATTTAGAGTATTATATTGGGTAGGCAGGGATAGCATTACAGAGAGATAGAGAAATTTAAGACCAGGTAAAATGAATGTATTTCTTTGTAATCTGTCTCCAGTCTTATTAAACAGCAGACAATTTGTCTATTATTAAACACATAACGTGTGTCAATAAACTTTCCTTCCCCTGACAGACATTGAAAGCTCAACAATTAGTACAGAATTCAGGTTTGTTGTGTGGTAATTTAATGCAAACCTTTAAAAAAGAGATTAGCTATTTTAAACATTAAAATACTAATGTAGATATATGTTTATGTCATGTGACATATAAGCATGAATATTATATGATATATAAACATTAGTATATGGAGGTCTTCATTCTCAATTTTTTATTTAGCACTAACACATGTACTCAGTTTGACTAAATTGAACACTTCAAAAATTCTTCCAGTGAACAGTGAGCTCTACCCCACACTAGATCCCATGCCACTTCTCAGAGATAATTATTATCAAAAGTTTCAGACATGTTTTATAGAAACTTCACATCAAATTATACAGCACATACATATGGAATCAACACGGTGGGTGTAGGTTTCAGTCCATAACTGACATAAGTAAAAAATAGTTTGTTTTTTTCCTGGAATGAACTAAATTTCAACTTGCTTCTAGCCTGCTATAAAATTCAGTTTCATTCTCAAGCACTAAGAACTGCCCTCCCCACCGACCAGCTACACACAAACCATTTTGGCTTTTAGTGGTGCCATGATCTTTCCTAAAATCCCAGGCACTCAAGAGCATCCTCTTTCAGTAAGCCGCGGGTCTCCTCTGGCTACCACCAAAGTAACCATTGTTGCAGTTAGTAAGGCTGTCGGTCCAACTTCTCTGATATACTTTGAGGCACGCGTGTATTTGATAAGGCTAATCACCTTTCTGCTAATTTTCCACCTCCCGACCTTCACTGTTTGGGATCACCGTATGGATTGCCCATACTTAAGGACCCATAAGCCTCTCCTCTTTCATAAGCGTCTTTAAAAATTGTTTTCAGTGTTGGGTGATGGGCATGGAGGAGGGCACTTGTTGGGATGAGCACTGGGTGTTATATGGAATCCAACTTGACAATAAACTATGAAAGAAAAAAAATTTTTCAATGTTTATTTTATTTTTGAGAGAGAGTGACAGAGTGGGGGAGGGGCAGAAAGAGAGGGAGACACAGACTCTGAAGCAGGCTCCAGGCTCCGATCTGTCAGCACAGAGCCTGACTTGGGGCTCGAATCCACAAACCATGAGGTCATGACCTGAACCGGTCAGTCGACGCTTAACCAACTGAGCCACCTAGGCGCCCTCATAGGAGTCTTTTTTAAAATGTATGCATATTTTCTTACTGTTCTTACATTTTATTAACAATTTTCAAGATCCGTTATAGCACTGAGAAAATATACTGTAGCCTTAGAATTTACTCATTCTGCTGCTAATTGTCAACCTACTGTCTGGATACATTTCTGGAGTTTCACTCTTTCTCTCTTTTTGAGAAACAATAACACACAGCACAAATTCAGTGTAAAAGCAGCCATTAGAGGGAAAAGTTATTTACCCTTTTTTTTAGAGCATTCACATATAGGTGAAATGACTCTTTTTTTTTTTTTTTAAGTTTTCTTAGTCTTGAAAATATGAGTAGTCTTACCCATCAATGCTATTTGTGGTGATGCTGTGGCTATTTACCCCCGTCCAGATAGTGCCGTCCTCAGTGTCCTGATTCCCTCTGGAGACAGCTAATGAACACTTTTTGGCATGTCTCCAGAAGCCTGAGCACCATTATAATTTATTTCTATCTAAATTACTCCAATTTGGGCAAGGATACTGAATTATGCTGATTTCCCATAAACTAGCTCATTTTGATGAATACTGGTTTATCTCTTGATGCAAGATATTAGAGTAACAGAAAATAAACATATATACACACAGATAAATTTCTCCAACCTTGTAGTTTGAATCAAACAATTGCTTTTATGTTCTTCTCATTGATTCAGTTAGTAATTAACACTATGCTGTACAATGAATGTCACTTGCATAATTTGAACATTCAACAATATTAATATTCCCTTTTTTAGATATAAAAATGAACCACAGAACCCTTTAGAAGTTGCTTGAAGCTAATTTTGTAATCAGATTGGGCATTTGTGCTTGTAAACAATGAAATGGTGAATTATTCTTTAAATCTGCAGCTCCAGTCAGTATTTCACAATCTGGTCACTTATATTAGAAGAAAGCAAGCTACATCATTAACTGATTTCCTGAAGAATTTACCTTAATATAGAACTCCACCAAATATTTCTTTTCTCAAACTCTTCCCCTGTTAATTATTATTGTATCTGAAGTCTATAAATTAAGATAACTGTAAATAAGACTGATGGATGCCATTTGGAAAAATAACAACCTTCCAAGCAAATAGCCACCTAGACTTATTATTTGCCAGCTATGAATGTAAATAAAAATATTAAGTTGAATTTATTTATCACGGGAAAGTGGAGGAAATGTTGAAACCTTACTTACACATTGAAAAACTATTTGGTGGGCATCTACTGAAAGGGGGCAAGATGTGGAGGAAATGCTGAGAGGCACAATACAAAACTCTGTCACATACTTTATGCTCTAGGTTGAATAATAAGACCTAAAAAATCAAACAGTTACAAAATAATTTTTAAAATACAAGAAGAATGCGATATAAATATGGAAACTCATCTAAGACAAAGATACTGTTAAATGTCAAATGAATGGCACAGATAATAAATTCTAAAAAGTTAGAGAAGCGTCAAGATGCTACAAATTAGAATAATTCATAAAGGGCTCATGAAGCATCTATTTTCAAGGATCATAACCGTGCAGCTATGGCTTGATGTGCTGGGGCCACACTGGCTTGGGAGAGCCCATAACCAGCCTTCTTTCTCACTCTGCATTCAGCGATGTTATATACATAACATGAAATTGTCCATGTTAAGAGTATTTGCACCAGATACAGAAATTGGCAGCCTCTACAAATTAGGACTTTTGTTTTCAGAAAAACAATCAATAAACATGAACCAGCATACCATGATATGTAAAAGACCTTATCAAAACCTAATTTATGAATCTATTTGATTTCTATTTAAACACTTTTTTTTTTCCGGATGAGGAACTTGAGGCTTAGCAGTTGAAATGACTTGAGCTTGAAGTCACATTGTAAGCAAAGGGCAGAGTCTGATCTTCCGGTTTGTATCAAATGATTCCTTCTACTTTGTAGAACTGTTCGAGCATTGGCAAAATTCACTTTTACTGATGATGAATCCCCTGAACTGACAAGAGTTGATTGAAAGTTGAATGGCCAAGGTATTGGAAGCCCATAGTCCAATAAAAATCCTTAATGATGGAAAAAGCCCAGTGAAATCTATTTCAGTTATCTATTCCTACATAACAAATACCTCAAGAGTTAGTGACATAACCATTTATTTGTTCCCAATTTTGTGGGTCAGGAATTTGGGAGGGTGAAGTGGGAAGTGGCCTCTCCTATGACTCCAGTCAGACTTTAGCATGGTGACAGCCATTGGGACTGTCGACTTTCTGGTTTTGCCTAGGAAGCTTGGCTTTCCTGGCAGTTGATGTTGGCTGCCTGCCAAGAGACTGCTGGCGATAGCCATCAAAGCTTCTGGTCATGGCTTTTTCAATGTAGTCGTTTCAGGTGAGTCAGACTTCCTCCATGGCTGGTGAGTACTCCACGAACAAGTGTTCCAGTGAACAAGGCAAAAGTTACGGTGGCCTTTCCTGACCTTGGCTTGTAAGTCACATAAGGCTACTTCTGCTGTCCTCTCTGGTGTTTGAAAGAGTTGTAAGCCCAGGCAGGTTCTCGGGAAAGGAAATCTGATATCACCTCTTGACTGAAGACATCTCAATGAACTTTGTGGCCTTTTTTTTTTTTTTTTTTTTTTGTAAATCTGACTCAGAAGCCAAATTGATTTCCTCCCAAATACTCTAATAAATAAACCCTTGGTTTCTACAGAGTATTATTCTATTTTATTCCTCTACCCATTGGGAGAGAAAAAGGAGAACAAAAATTTTAAATCTTAGTACAACTTAATAAAAACTCTGGGTGTGATTCTGGTTTCCTCATTCTCTCATGCTCTATAAGAGCCATTTTGTTAATATTAAACAGTATTTAAGGAAAGCATTCAATGTAACATACCATTCTTGATCTTTAGAAACTTAAAATATTATTGGGGAGATAAAATACTCATTCATACATTCACTCTGTCATTCAGGAATCAGTTATTAAGCACCTCCCCTGAGCCACACTCAGACCAGGCACTTGAAAAACAAACAAAACCAGATACTACCCCTGGCTTTAGTAAGTTCACACAGGTGCATGATGCAGTGGGATAATCAATAGAATTATAAAGAAATCTCTATAAAGGCCAAGAGAAGAGAGCTATGAGTTCTTCATGGTAACAGGGCATAGAATTTCTAAGCTGTTGGAAATTAAAAGTATGAATAATTAAGTAATATATTTCAAGGTGTCTTTCCCTAGGTTTTCATATTTGTATTTAATACACACATACCTGCAGCAGAGGCATTAACAGCACACAGAATAATCAAGTGTGTATCATTTGCCTGATTTAGGAGATGTAACTCTACAGCCTCTGAATTATATCTACTCAATCAACTTCGTTTTGATTTTGTGAGTTTTTTCTAGACCATGGGAAAGTCTAGAAATGCTTTTAGAACCAAGAAAGAATATAAATAGATGGTTTAAAAGCAATTCCTCCAAAGGCTGAAGCCAAATTTAAGAACAAAAACATTAAAAAGTAATTAAGACAAAGCGGATGTCAAAAAGAGAGGGAGAGTGAAAGGGGGGGAAATATTGCTATTTAGGAATGACTGATAGTTCTAATATGATAACTAGGATCTGAATAAAATGGATGTGTCTTAAGCATACGCCAGATCATCTTAATTAGCATTAAGATAAGACATATAACCAAAGAATATAGGTAATTCAATGACGATAAGAGTAACTACAGCAATAAAGCAGAGATTCAACACAAAGGTATGATTTTAGTGGGGTTTCTCCGTATTTGAGGCTACCAGGGTTAGGTTGGCTACTATCCAGGAAGTTTGACAGAAGTGACTTTGTGAAGAATTCACAGAACATGACCTTATAATTACACAGTCTGTCCAGGTGTGGTTCCTTTGTTCATGAAATTTGATTCTTTGCTGCTCTTATAGTTTTAATTTATAATAGATTCTCAACATGCAGAAATACGAACTTACTGAATTTTTAAACCTTGGAACTGATTTAGGAATCCTTACAATTCCCTTTATAAAACTGCTTGGTTCCTTCTAACATGTATTCCAGTAAACCTGACCCCTCTTTCCATTTAGTCTCTCACATTGAATGACTGGGTTTGATTGTCTTCCCCCACGGACCCCAGATCAATCTGTTTAATGTTAAGACTTGGGAGGGTCCACAAAGTGCTAGGAAAGAGTTTCCATCACTAGAGAGATTTGCACTGGCCTGATCGTAAAGTACTGAGCCGAGGTTATGTTAAAGTTAAGTGATCTTCAATCCGATATTCTCTCCGGCTATGTTGCCACTATTAGTTTTGCATCATACAACTCTGCGACTGCCCAAATATCTGTCGGAAGGGGCTCTGAGATGCTGCAGTAACAGACAGTTCAAGAATCTGAGTGACTCACAAACAGCAAAAATGTATTTCTCAGTCTTGCTAGATCAGTCTCTTGGTCTGGCAGTGGCTCTGTCCCATGCCCCTCTCACTCAGGGACTCAAGGTGTCAGACCTGCACATCTATCATGTCCCTGTGGCATGAAGGAAAGAACGTGGCTGAGTGCATCCTGTCTCACCAGGGCTTTGTCCTGGAAGGGAACAGCATATCCTGCTCATTTTCTGCTTCAGGGTACAGTGGCCAAAGCAAGTCACTCTCCAGAAGGGAGAATCCCGTCAGGAGAATTGAAACGCTGGTAACAGCCTTAAAAATGGCCATACCTTGGGGTTGCCTGGGCGGCTCAGTTGGTTGAGCATCCAACTTCGGCTCAGGTCATAATCTCATGGTTTGTGGGTTGGAACCCCATGTCCAGCTCTGTGGTGACAGCTCAGATCCTGGAGTCTGCTTCAGATTCTGTGTCCTTCCCTCTCTCTGCCCCTCCCTTGCTCACGCTGTCTCTTTCAATCTCCCAAAAATAAATTAAAATGTTTATTTTATTTGCCATACCTTACATATTTACCTTTAATTGTCATATCTTACCTTCCTTTCATCAATAATTAAGGATCTCCTAACCCTAAGACAAAAAAAAGGTTAGCTAAAATTTGCATCCTAAAAAGGATCCATAACTGATGTAATTATCACATGGCTTATATGTCTCCGTGAAATAGCATCCATATTTACCATAAAATTAGTACAAAAATATTTTTTTAAACATCAGGAATATGATCCTTTCAGAAGTGAGGTACATCTAAACTGTATCTCTAGGAGAAAGCTTATCCTCATTCATTTTACAGTTTAAATTATCTTTCAGGCTCACTTGATTGTTACTGAATCCAGGGTGATACGCAGCCCATCGCAAACCGAGCTGGCTAGGTGCTTTCTAAAGCTAATTTCTGCCTGGGGGCTTTGCGGTTTAATCATCTCACTTTCTCTCTTTTTGAGTTTCTATTCGTGTTGGATTCCTGGGGTATTGTACAGTAGTGACTCCAAGGTGGCCTACCCCGAGTTATTTTAATTTTTTCCCCCCTGTCTCAGAAACTGCTGGGGAAGGTCAACCTAATCTCAACCTTTCCTCAACGTGACAGATTCTCTACAAATTGAGATGTGTAGACTTCAGTGGATTACGTTCTCCATCTCCTTCCAACTGAAATGCATTCCCTTTAGTGTGGATCAAGTAAGAGCAGAGAAGGACCTAACTGGGGTGAGGGGAAATTAGAACCATAAGTCTAAGAAAAATGTCCATGTTGCCTGACTCCCAATACTCAGAGGTTTTCCTTTCATTGGCCCTGTTCAGCCACAACTTTTTTTCAGTTTTGTTTGTTTTCTGTTTTGCTTGTTTCTTGTTTGTTTGTTTGTCTGTCTAAGCTAGATGTTGTTGGGGTGACTAGGGCACATTCACAAACAAGTTACATGATGGTGCTGAGTCCGTCAAAAATCTCGTGTTTTCCTAATGATAGAAATATGGACTATGCATTAATTCTATGTACATGCTGTTTGTAAGTATAATCATACAACTTGAAAATATGATTCTCCTTATTATTTATATAGGAAATCGTTTTAAAGATTTCTTTGGGGAAATGTTTTAATGGGTGGTGTCTTTTCTTGCTTACGTGTTAATTTTCTATTACTATTTAGATGTGTTTTCCTAATGTTTTTGGACTCAAAGAAGAGACCCACATATTTTGAAAACTGAGAAACTTAGTTCAGTTCATTCTTTTATTTTACCACTGGGAACATTAAGGTTCTGAAAGGTTTTTTTATGCTAAGGGAAGAAGAATTTCTGAGAAATCTTTGTAAACTAAAAACATGCTTTCAATAGGCATAAAAAAGGAAAATCAAACCATTAATAACATGTAATATTAATCAGCTTTTAGTTCAGGTTTGAAATTTCATGTGTCTGCTATTTTCAAGATATATAGAATAGCTAAAGTATAGATTAGTTGAATGTGTTTTGTGTTTACATGCATCATTCCTGGTTAGTGACTACCTAGAGTCTGTGTTAAAGATTTTTCATTGGGGCACCTGAGTGGCTCCATTGGTTAAATGCCCAACTTTGGCTCAGGTCATGATCTCACGGTTCATGGCTTCAAGACTTGCATTGGGCCCTGAGCTGTCAGCTCAGAGCCTGGAGCCTGATTCAGATTCTGTGTCTCCCTCTCTGTCTGCTCCTCCCCCACTCACTCCCTGTCTCGTTCAAAAATAAATAAATGTTAAAAATTTTTTTAAAAATTCTCAGGCTTCACAGTGGGGTTCTATGATTGAATTTTAATGTCTTCCCTGGTTGGGAAAATGACAGAAATGGCACACAGTGCGCTTCTTTGTGGAGCCTTATATAACACAAAAGAAAAGCAAGCAAAAGTGACTGGTAATGAACATTGTAGTTTAATTTTGATCATGGCACTACATAAAGAATATAAAACACTTTGATTAGCTTTGTGGGCTCCATTTTTCCTGTCAATAGAGTGGATGGTTTGTTTTAAGGGTAATTTTGAAGTCAGAATAAAAGAAGTAAAATGTATGTGACCACTTTGTTTAGATGAGGGGAATATAGTGAAGTGGCTGTTATCTGATGATTTCCTGCAATCTTTGGGGCCTGCCAAAGAAATATATTTGGTCAGTAACAGTTCTAAGCAGGTTTCTGAGAGGAGCTAGCCAGAGAAGACCTCTTTGCAGTTTGTTCTTGGAAGGTCTGCATTTCAAGTTACATACCAAATAAAATGAACATTGTAATTTACAATGGAAGGAGACCCAAGGGATGGTCTTTGACAATGGCTGTGAAGTGTGGTTATTTTTTTGCCTACTCCGTAAGTCACGAGGGCACTGAAAATTATTGTAGAGGAAAAAAAAAAAGAATTTACAAAGTATGTGTTGTAAAGTTGCCCTGAACATAGAAACAGTGATAAGATAATGAATTCTTAGCAATTAAGGACAGAGAAATTAACAAAGAACTCAGCCAAAATTATCATAGAATGTACTGTAGGCAATTGCTACCAGAAACATTTTCTTCTACTCGGGAAAAATGAAAGAAATTTGAGTATATCATATATTATAAACATCACTTATAGATAAACTTTAAAGCAACTATTTGTCTCAAAGCTTACATTTTCATGGCATGAAGATCAACCAAGTAGTTTAGACTTAGAATAGAAGTCAGGAATCCCAAGCCTGATTTCTAGATTTGTCGCTGACTAGATTGGTGATTTGGAACAAGTCATGTACTGTGTTTGTACTTTCTGTCTTAAAATGTTGTTTTTGGATGGAATACTCTCTAAAATATATTTTGATTCTAAAATCCATTATGACATGATGTATGGAAGGTGAACACCACCTCAGTACCGACACAACTGGTCAGGGACAGCAGCAGGTGGGACAGGAGGCAACTTGAAGACAAAACGAAGGCAGATGTAAGCTTGCTGCTCTCCACTTTCATGGATTGGAAGGTTGGAGAAGACAGGGAAATCGCTTAGTTTTTATCTTGACCCAGCCTGACAGTTCTCAGGCATGCTCCTGGTTGGCATTGTGGAGAGGAGAGAACTGAATCAGGAAGAGCATGAGGAGCCAGGGAAGTAGACCCACAGGTTCTTTTTAAGTTCTTCCCATGCACGGTCAATTCTCTAGAAGAGACACACCAATATGGCAGCTTAGACTTGAAATGTAAGTCCGGAATCCCTGTGTAGATATGAGGTCATGCTGTCCTAAGTAGATCTAAGGTGCTGCTCTTCACTGTGAGGGAGTCACTAAAGTATGACTATTCCTTAGAGTCACCTGTGGGACTTCTAACCCTGACCTTTGTCTTCAGACCTTATTACTCAATCACTGGGGAAAGTGTTAAAATTTCCAAGGTGGGGGGACAGGGGTTGCTGTATTGCATCCACCCAAGCTATTGGTGCAGAAAATAATTAAAAAGTCCTTTCATTGTTGTGAGAATCTTAACCTATGTGGGGAACCTGATTACTTACTATGGAATTGCTCTCCACGTGGGTGTCTCTACAGGGTGGTTTGGGTGCCCTCATAGCGGGCTCTCCAGGTTCCAGGAGCCAAGTGTTCCAAGGGGAAACAAAACAAGTGAAACCAGTATAACCTGTGTGTCCCAGCCATGGAGATCACACAGTGTCACTACCACCATACTTATCAGTCTGGCCAGAGTCAAGGGTAGGCAATAGTGATCCTACCTCTCTGAGGAACATCAAAGCAACACTCCAAGAGCTTGTGGGGGGGGGGGGCATTGTTTTATATATATTTTTTGTAAAATACTATCTACCGTGTCAACCTAAAATTCCACACTCAAAGGAACTATTAGTTAAGTCCGAGAGTTGAATGGAGACTGTTTGTAGACATGTTAGATGTCAGACAACTTACCTCCCACGTACTCATTCCTAGGATTCTATAGAAGAATGTGCTTTCCCAAGACATGAGAGAAATCCAACAAAGACACTAATGGAAATGTGAGAAAGGAGAGACCTGACACACTGGAGAGATGCAGAACTCACCAGGATGGTGAAGAATGATTTCAGAATGTCATCTGTGTACCACCCACAAAGTCCAACCTGCCTAGATCAGAGCAGGTCAGAAGGCTCTGCAAGTGATGTCTCCAAGACGAAACTTTACAATGCAATGTGTTTGATATATTTTAAGGGAGATTCAATCAATTAGGAGAGAATTTGAACCTAAAGTAGAGGAGCACACAGAAAACTAAGAAAACAAAAAATAGGACAGTTGACTTCAAGGGAAACAAAGAATTTTACAAGAAAAGAAAAGTTGTTAGAGTGTACTACGTGATGTATTTGAGAATAATATTTCTTATAATGTCATGAAATATCAATGTTAAATAATTATATAACTCAAACTGTGCTGTAATTCTATTGGGAGAATGAGGCATGCAGTCAGTACACATAGATCCATCTGAGTAGGCAGCGGGTGGGGGTGTAGATTAAAGAGAACTAAATCTTTAACTTCTACAGTAGGAAATTAATAGGTATGTCTAAAATTTAAAAAAAAAATCAAGAGGTTGTATGTATGCTTTTTAAAGATATTGATACATGATGCTCAGTCGGTTGAGCATCTGACTCTTGATTTGAGCTCAGGATATGATCTCATGGTTCATGAGATTGAGTCCTGCATTGGGCTCGGCACTGGCAGCATAAAGCCTGCTTGGGATTCTTGCTCTTCATCTCTCTCCATCCCTCCCCTTCTTCTGCTTTCCTTCTCTCTCAAAATAAATAAGCTTAAAAAAAAAGATATCGATACATAAATTTATAAAAAGAGCTTGAAGTGGTTACCTCTAGGAAATAGGAAGAGGCATGGAGAGGGGGGACAGGGGAGTGAAAAAGGACATTATTTTCACAAATCTTATAAACCTATTTAATTCATGAGAATAAATAATAAGGAAGCCCACTTTTTGCTTTGGGCAGCACAGTGTGATCTTTATTGCCTGTGATCACTTCGATCTATGTTTCCAAGGTCCTCTGCAAGGGAAGGGTGGAGAGACAGTGGCACCACTCTCTGTCTCCCAGTCAGCAGCCAGGGCCTCTCCCTGACATCGCAGGTGCTCTGTCCACCTTCTCTGTGCACCCAGGGCTCATAGAGGGGGGAGAGGCATATATCAAAGTATCCTCATTGGCTTCCTCCTGGCTCCAAGACCTTGGAGGAGAGACTTTCCTCTTTAAAAACAGCCTTTGATAAATGGGAGAGAAATAACTATCACATCCAGAAAACTAATCAAGCTTCCCAGGAAATATGAATGTAAATAAAATATTGATTAAAAGCTAAAAGGATTTTAATTAGGTTACTTAGTTTAATAGTTTAATTTGGCAGAAACAGACAACTTGGACAAGGTTCTTTGTGTAAGCACATTTTAAATCACTTATTAAAATTTCAGACGGCAATCTGAGATTAGCAAAAGGAGCTTCAAAGGCAAGCAAGATGCCCATTTATTTTATTTTAAAACTCAAAGCAATACTAAGACATTACTTTGAGTCCTCAATCTTAGAAAAACATGAAACCTTGAATATATTATAACCCACTTTGACCCGTACACCGTCTGTAATTAACTTACATTGAACAAAAAAACACAATTTGATAGGAAAACATCACATACATTTTTATTGAAGATCATTTGTGTTTTTTAGAGAACAAATATTTCTTTCAGAGATACAATGTTATAATGTAGGAAAAATGGATCCCTGAAAATGTAAGGCAGAGTAAAGTATTATTTATCCAGTCCATTTCAGCTAGTATATAAACTGTTTTGAAGTAAGAGACCAAGAGAAGCTCTATTTGAGTCCTTGCTAGTAATTATATATATATCAATATACTAAATGGCACACTTCAAGGTCGAAGCTAAGTCTGTGCTGATGTTCAAGGTGGTAAGGCATATGGACTATATAAATTGAAAATAATCACTGTAAGGACAGACTCTGAAGACACATTGCCTGAGGCCAAATTCTGGTTTGCCACTTGCTAATCACAAGACCTGGAGCAATTTAGATAGCATCCCTATGCCTCAGTTTCCACACTGATAACAGAAATTGTAATAATCATACCTACTTTTCAGGGTTGTTATGAGAATTATAAAAAGAATGAATTTCAAGCACTTAGCACATGAACCTATGGACTGTAGTCTGATAACAGTAAATACTGCTTTCTATAAATATAAAAAGCAGATGCATTTAAGGTGTTGGATTGCAGAAATTTAAAATCTGTATTTTTAAAGGGAGATGAAGAAGGATAAATATCGTGGGCTCTGCTTTAAGATAGATTTGGATTCAAATTCTAACTCTCATATTCACTAGCTGTGAATTAAGTTTCTTAACCTCTCTGTGCTTCATTTTCCCCTTGTATAAATGAGGAAAACCAAGGTCAGAGTGTTGTTGAAGAGTCAATGATAAGATGATACTAAAGCCATTTACAAAGCTTGACCCCTAAGAATTGTTCATATGTTAAGTCACTATCCCTTCTCTTCTGAAATAAATACAAAAGTAGAGGATACAAAGCTAATGGCATTCCCTGTAGAAATATATTGAAGCGATGACGTACAAGGTGGTTGTGTCCATGAATTTAAATTCTCTAAGAAGGACCTCAGTGGTGCATTGATGTTATAATAGCTACCCAAACACAGGCAGGCCTGAGTATGTCCTAATACAATATGAGTCCATCTCTTACCCATTGCAGGAAAGAAGGCATTTCCACTCAGGCACAGACTAATCTTACATATCAAAGATGTTGCCATTTACATAAAAGGCACCACAGCTCTTTGTAAAAGTTATGAAGCAGTGAGTGTGATATTCCATCTCCCTTTGACAGCTTCACAAAAAGTGCTGAGGACACCATCCTCACTTCTTGGGTGCTCATGACCTCAGTCCAGACATTTGACTGACACCACATTAAGATATCAGTTTCAAATTTTTATGGGATGCTGACTCTCCAGTGTATTTCATTGATATCAACAAGTAAATGGGGGTGAGAACATAGGTTCCAGAAGACCAGTTAACATATTTTCTATGACTAATGAAAGTAAATGAGGCAAACATACACCATCATTAATTTTTTATATAAATCTTTATAGATAGGCCAACAATGATGGTGATTGAAAACACCATCAGAGTAAGGGGGGAAATGTGTCTATAAATGTTTCAAACAACTGAATCTGGTCCTACATTATCTTGATCCATAATAGGTTGAATATGGTTCAAAGACTGTATCTATTTTCGTATAGCTAAAGATTTCTCTCTTTCATTCAAAACTATCCATTTCTGCTTTGAAGCTCCTGATTCAACAGTGTTGGGGCAAGCTACATTCTCAGAGTTTTATTTTTCCCTTCCATTAAGTCACTTTCAAAAGTCACCATTTAATCCTTTGAAAGTTCAGTTTCTGTTGGAATCTTGTGATCTTTCTTCCAATCATTTCCTGCATCCACTCTCTTTGCCACTCTCTCAATCAACATGTATTTTTGAACCTATGATATGCGCCCAGTTTTCTGTTAGATTCAACACAGAGGAAGAGAAGTATTAGACAGACCTATGATCTCATGGACTAGATATTATAGCTGTGGAGGCAGGACCAATGTATCATAAATAGTGAGAGAAAAATACTAGGCATAACATCTTAATATATATGTTAACATACACTAGCTTTCCTTCCATACAACATGGAAAGCTTAATTGTGTGATTCAGGACGTATGTGAACAAGATGTCCCATTAAAATACACTTATATGAATCCAGGTGGGGTTTCAGACTCCCTTTACTGGGATATGATTCAGGGTCACTGCATTCTGCCTCCTACATGTACAATACATTCTACAGGAATGAAACAGAAATCACTCGTCCATACACACAAATCTTTGTCATTATTGCATAAACATGTACATACTTCAAATTCCAGCTTCTTTTTTTGAGATTAAAAAAATATATATCTGATTATTATTTTTTCCATGGTTTGGTAAAGTAGACCCTGTGGGGCGAAACAACTGGTGGCCAGGCCTAATGACTCAAGGCAATCATTGGCCACAAAGGCTTCTCAGACAAAGCTGTGTCCTATTAGTATTCAGTAAATCCTTGAAAAAGGCACCATGCAGCTCTTTATCTGTCATTATCGGCTGTTCTTTGATGAAACCACTATCTTGGAAAATGCATCTATCTTCCTTGGGAGATTGTTAAGCACTGGAGAGTAAACGAACCTGCATTTTTTGGGCTTTGTGGTTTTGCTCTGAACAGCAGCCGATGTTGAAAGGTATGTATACCATCCCTGTTCAGCCCGTTCCCAAAATAAGAAGGTTATATAACCAATATCAAAGCCAGTTTTTGTTCACTGGTAAAAATGTACTAGATCCCATATATTTTCCAATGGATGCTACTCATTTTTCCAATTTTCTATAAAACTACAAAAAAATAATCCAAAAGAAACCCTTAATTTCAGATGAAAATGGAATGTTAACTCATGCTTCATTTTAGATCAACTAATTGTAATAGTCTCGATGATAAAATGGTGGTTTAGCGGTCCCTGGAAACTAAAGTTATTTTTCAGTGCTCTAGTACACATTTTTTAATATCATCGTTTCCATCCACTCTAAATTTCTTTTCTGGGATTTCCTCTTGCTAGTGTTCCATGGTGTTGTTTTATAGATCTATGTTTCCCCTATAAGCTTCTGTGAAATTATCGAAGCCTTATCGAAAAGAACAAATAGCCCTTTCCCATCTCCCTCAACCACACCTTTACTTAATTTTAACCCATCATAGAATCTGACATATGAACAATCTCAGGACTACCATTTCCATGCCTGGATGGAAACATGACTGATGTCCCTTACATGGTGTGCACTTCAATGGTAATGTCAGATCAAGAAAACAAGATTGACTCAAACATTGTTGAGAACTGCACAAGAAAACTCCTTCTTCCAAGAGCCACCTACTCTAATAACAGTCACAGATAGTCACTGAGCACCTACTATGTGCCAGCGATTCCTCCAAGGACTTTGCTTTTCGTGAATTCAGTTAACCTCTAGACACCTTTATGACATGGGTGTCATTGCTCCCATCGTATGAGAGATGAAAAAAATCAAAGCAAAAAAAAAAATTAAGTAATTTACCCAAGGTTACACTACTCGTAAATGACGGCAGAAGGATTGGCAGTGGGGTGTGTGGCACTGAAATTTATTAACCGCTGCTCAGCTCTCGGAGACTCCAACTCTCTAGGGTCATGGCAGGTCATAGAAATGAGCCAAAGGGACAATCCCAGCTTATTGTTGCTGTGGAAGAAATGGACCGGGTGTTGTCGTATCTTCTCATATTGCAAGAGAAGCATGAAACCTGACTTATTTATGGGAAATCTCTTGCTTTTCAAATGTTGAGTATTAATTTTAAAATGTTTTTAAACACCATTTTGGAAAACGCATGTCACAAATTTTGCCACCTCTGCTTTAAACACGTAGGTGGCCTATTGGAGTACAATATCAATTGCTGGAAAAGCTGTTCATTTAAGGACAAAATCGCAGAATTGCTGAGCTGAGGCCCACGTAGCTCATTTTGGCCAGGGGCCCATCCCAAGTGAGAATTTCCTGTAGTATAGCAGCTCATCATTGCATAACCACTAAAATTGTCTTTAAAAAAATCTTCCTTCTATTTTATCAAAATAGCGTTTTTTGATACTTTGGTGTTTGATTCCAGGGATCTTAGTTTTGCTCTCTGGAAATATGCTGCTAAGACAAATCTTTCTTCCACAAAATACTCGTAGATTTTTGAGGACAGCTCACATAATTCCATTATCTTCTGTTTAGATTCCTGTGATCAGATCCTTCAATAATTTCTGTGACATGGTTTCAAAAACTTGAACCAATCTTTAAATAAAGGGAAACAATATCCTTTATCAAGCCTCCATTATGTGCTATTCTGACGGTGTCCAAAGTCTTTTTTTTTTTTTAATATTTTTTATTTATTTCTAGGAGAGAGAGAGAGACAGCGTGAGCAGGGGAGGATCACAGAGAGAAGGAGTCACAGACTGAAACAGGCTCCAGGCTCTGAGCTGGCAGTCAGCACAGAGCCCGATGCGGGGCCCGAACCCACGAACCGCGAGATCATGACCCAAGTGAAAGTCGGACGCTTAACCGACTAAGCCACCCAGGCGCCCCACAAAGTCTTTTTTTATTCACAATCCATTATCATAGAAGTATTTTGAGGATATACTGCCATCATATATATTACTATGTATACATATGTAACATAATGTTACTTTATATATATTACAGATGTAGCTCTATTATTTGCTAATGTCTTAAATAAAACACATTTAATCAAAGTTTCTCAACATAAGGCACTATGGACATCTGGGACCAGAGAATTCTATGTTGTAGGGGGCTGTCTTATACACGGTAGGTTTTAAAGCATCATCCCTGACCTCTGCCCATTAGAGGCTGATGGTATCTTCCATTTTTGACAAACACAAATGTCTCCAGACATTCCAAATTTTCCCTCAGGGATAAAGTTGCCCCAAGTTAAGAACTGCTGATTTAGGGCAAGGTTTATCATCCAACGTTGTAGATATCCAATGTTCAGATATTCTTGGCAATTGTAAATTTGTTGGCCAGCTTCTTGAGGATTTATTTAGATCATTATTGCTCTTATATTTTAATGGGGCTAATGAGGAATTTGTGCCAGGAACATAAGTACATGCTCTTCCATTTGGGTATGCTTGTTCCACCATTATTACTACTACTTCTTGGAGTTTTTTTTAGTTATTTACTTATTTGGTTTTAAATTTTTTTAATCTTAATTAATTTTTGAGAGAGACAGAGACAGAGTGTGGATGGGTTAGGGGCAGGGAGAGAAGGAGACACAGAATCCAAAGAAGGTGCCAGGCTCTGAGCTGCCATCACAGAGCCTGATGTGGGGCTTGAACTCACAAACCATGAGATCATGAAGTGAGCTGAATTCGGATGCTAAACTGACTGAGCCACCCAGGTGCCCCTTAAGTATTTTATTTTTATTTTTGAGAGAGACAGAGAGAGAGAGAGAAGAGCATGATCAGAGGTGGGGCAGAGAGACAGGGAGCCACAGAATCTGAAGCAGGCTCCAGGCTCTGAGCTGTTGGCACAGAGCCTGATGTGAGGATCAAACCCACAAACCATAAGATCATGACCTGAGCCCAAGTCGGACACTTAACCGGTTGAGCCACTCACATGCCCCTATTAGTGCTACTTCTGATCTGGCACTCCATTGAGAAAACCTTCTCATGTTACTTCCCAAACCCATCGAACCGGATCCATTTAAATTGAAGTAGGAGCCCATCAAAAGGATGTGAGACTGTGGGCACCAGAATAGAATTCGTGCTCTAACCCCATGCACGGTGCCTGGTGTGTGACACACGACCACCTAAACTCTGATCTTGAGAGCACACCAGTGGCAGTGCAAATTGTAGAATAAATACCACTTAAGTTTAGTGAACTTACTTCTCTATGTGAAATGTAAATAATAGCAGCTTAAATAGTTTACCTTCACCCAAAACTGTCATTTTGCTGCTTCCTGGTATACACAGATTCCATTTTGGAGATCGTGGGACAGTTATGGGACTTCTAGGAAACTGCCTTACTTATTCCAGACTGGAAAGTCCCACTACAATAAAGAACCACACTGGAACACATAGGCCTTTTAGCCAAGTGCTGACATCAGGAGAAGCTTTACCCGCGGATGTCCCCTCCAGCCTCCCCATATTGTGGTATTTAGGCAGCTCATGACAAATTGGATCACATTATGCTTGCAGCTAGTTAGAACTTCTTTGCTTATTATTTATTCCTTTATAAGGCAAACTTAACCTTGAAGCCAGACTTGATATCATTAGAATTCTTCCCTAGATTATTAAGATCTTTCCAAGACAGTGTTTATGGCCACATTGGATTTCTGTTCCCTGCCCAGTGTCTATGCCCCTTTCTTGTCGTTATAGCTTCCTTCCTGCTCTCTGCTCACGTGCTGGCATCCAGGGGGACCACATCACTCAGGGTGGACTAATGACTTGTTCATACTCCTTGTTCCAAGGAGCCTTGGAGGGGCCCAGAGATGAAAACGACTGTAGGCTACACATCCCTGAGCTGCAAGCCACTTGGACTCGCCATTCTTTCCTGCCACCTCGATCCCGAAAGTTCCCCTGACCCCATCCTTTCCAAGGCCCATTATTCTGTGTTTCCTTTGATTTTATAACCTTCTCCAAAGCTACAGTTGGTGTCTTTTCCCTTAAAGAAACCCAGTGGATAAAAGCTGTAAATATATCGGCTCTCTCCCAGGCTCTATTCCCAAACCTGGTATTTACATCTTCTAAATCTTCACTCAAGAGATATTTCTTGAATCAGGATTAGTCTGCCTATATTAGAACCCTTACCTTTCTACATAGAGACTATAAAGAAACAAAATTTTATAACATTATAATAGCTCACATTTACTATTTATTTCACAATGAGGCTTACAAGAGTGATTTTTTCAAATATGCTTTATTTCAGAATAATGTTAGATTGATTGAAAAGGGACAAAGATAGGATCTCATACATCCTTCACCTAGATCCCCCTAATGTTAAGTCTTATGTAACCATGTGCATTTGTCAAACTCAGAAAATAACATTCAGGCATTGCTATTAACTAAACTATAGACTTTATCTGAAATTCACTAGTTTTCCACCAATGTCCTTTTTCTGTTCCAGACCAGTTTCTATACTGCGTTTAGAAGTGCGTGAGTGGGAGAGAGGGCAAGATGGCGGAGAAGTAAGGAGCTCCGTACTTGCACTCGCGCCCATACATCACACAGAAAAGATCTGAAGACATTGGAAACCTTACAAAACCTGAGAGATTGGGAGAAAAAAGACGCAGAATCCACTGAGAGAGCCTTCTAACGTGAGTGCGAACCGGGGAAGAGAAAATCGGGCCGGGATCGGAGACTCCAGGGTGGG